>NC_139352.1:24175144-24775144 GCF_055883805.1 Amblyomma maculatum | reverse complement strand
CTACCCATGTTGGAGAAACGCTACCTTGTCCACACTGTTTTCTGCGTGCGAATATGGTACCTCGCTCATGTAACGCATCCACCTCTGAATTTTGCTTTCCCTTCAGTCTCTTGTAAGTTCATTTATTTGGGCAGGTCGCACGGAACTAGTATGCCGTGCGGCACTCGGCCAGCCACGTTCGAATTGTTTGTCAGTCTGCTGTCGGCTGCTGGCTCTACGCTGCCTTCTTCGTTTGCTGCAGGGTGATGAGTGCCCAGCACGGGTGCTTGCCTTCTATTTTTTTTGGCACAAGTGTGAGGGAGCTTGTCCCTGACATACCATTCAACAGGGGACCTCAGGCTTTCCGGATGCCTGTTTTTTATTCGTGTATGGTGGCAGTTCGTCGCCACATCCGCCACGTGAGCCCTGAGTTAGACGTCTCGGCGAACAGAGTAGTGGAGTCAATGGGAACGTTACTACTTCCGCTAGTGCCTGCGGAACGTAGACGAAGGGCGGATTCCGCTTGTTGGTTACCAGTCACAGCGTCGTTTCTGCCAGGGCATTCACGTGACTTTATGTGGCTTTTGGAGTGGGGGGTTTTGCCTATACGAGATCGGCTGCAGCGATGGGGCACTGTGCGGACCGCGCAGTGCCCTAACTGCCCACTTCAAGAATCCAATCGTCCCGTGGCCGAGCAATGCTTCATTGCTCGTGTTTTTTGAAGGGCAGTTCATGCAGGTTTCAGAAGTCTAGGTATTAATCGATTACGGATAAATGGTAGATGTCCTCGCGGTCGCTTTGCACGATTGCTGATTGTAGCTGGCGCTTTTGCGTTATGGCGCAATGGTTGTGAGGCTGTCGCATCGAGCCGGCGCCGACGTGCGCTTTTCCCTATCCTGGCGCGTCAACGAAAGGAGATCGTAAGCTTTCTGGCTGAAGAACTTTTCTACTTTGGTGAACGAAAGTTCCTTCGCCAGTGGTCCTGCCCTTTTGTTTCCGTGTCGGATGGACGTGTACGGGTGGTTTTTAACCCACCTTGGTACCTGTAATATAATGTGAATATTTATATCAACTCACTCCTGTAGACATCGCAACACACGTGTGCATCCAAACATGTCGAATGGATGTGTACTTAGTGGTTTTCAACACACCTTGGTACCTGCAATATAATGAAAATATATATGTCCACTCACAGCTGTTCACATTGCAACCCCCATGTTCAATACATACTGTGCATACGATTGCTGTGTATGTTTATATTTATTTTATTTGGCAAATTTTCTACACTGTCTATACCTTCATGTACATTGCCATTCAAAATTGCGTTTATCATCATCGCGAACTGCCCAAATTTTATTCTGTATGTAAATACTGCTCTGTGATGTATTTTATGTACACTTTGCTTTGTTGTTAATCATGTGCAATTCCTGTTTTGGTCATTTGTCGCCGCTCATGTGAATGTCTAATGTGAATGTCTTATGTCTATTGAAACTTTTTCTAAACACATTCTGATACTACTATGTTGACCTATTCTAAGGTTACCTAAAATTTGAAATGAAATTTTAAGAGGCCATAATTCTTGGATAAAAATTGGAAAAACATAAATGAATGGGGCCGCGAAAAGGTAGTTGAAAAGTGGAATGTGAAAACATGAGAAGCTGCAGATAAAAATGAGCATGCTTGTATAATTAAAGCAGCCGCTGTGCGTATAAAAGAGCAAGTTTGTATCTTTTCTAGCTTTGGAATCCAAGTGAAGAAGAGAAATCGCTAGCATGGATATTTGTTTCCTCGAGATTGCCAATCGTGTTCACCTGCGCCTATTCAGAAAGTGAATAACAAAGAGAGATTGTCAGAGAAAATCTTTAAAACTGTGCACAAATTTCTCGCCATTTTTCTCATAGTGCTGGTTAGCAGAGAAGTAGCGTAAAGCAGAGTAATGATAGTGAATAAAACTGCCTATAAACATAGGTTCCTTTGTGTGAGACGTGTTTCCAGTGAACGTTTACATATTCATCTTCAGAAATCAAGGACACCGTGTAATGTACTTCATAATGACTATGATTTCGATGAAGGTTTCCTCTTAAAGGCGTCTTTCGACACATCTACTCATAGTTTCACGCTCTAACATTGCACAAAATAGTTGTTTGATTAGAAGTTGTATTTTTATTACACTTTATTTCACTATTCTCTTGTTTAAACCGCATTGATGTGGGCGTTTTCACTACGTTTGGCGATGCAAGACTAAATAAACCTGCAGCAATATATGTATCGGGGTGTGTTATATTTCGAGGTGTGCTATATAGGGTAGGCGAAGTACCACTTCAAGTTTTCTTTTCTGCAGGTGTTCAGGAGATTTGACACTGCCATTTGAGCTGTTCGTTCCAGAATCCGCATTGCTGCAATGAACGCTTTTGTTTCTTTCCAAGCGAACCAGGACAGTACAAAGATGAAGCTCAGTATCAAACCAAACTCGCCGTCAAAAAAGTATCTCTGGAAACATTTTACGGACAATTTGCCCAGAACATTGTTCTGAGAGAGACTTTTGGCGACGCTACAGTCGACACTACAGCAACGGGAGGTCATTCGGGTTTTGTATGTTGAAACCAAAGCGCTCCCAGCAGAGCCATTAACCGGCAAGCGAAAGTCCATTTGACTCCAAGAACGCTCTGCAAGGTATGACATGCGCGATTCAAAAAGGATTCGTCAGAAAAAGAAAAAATACTTCTGGCCGTTTTTTTTTTTCTGAGGGCTTTGCACTGAAGCGACATTGTCTCTGACACTGCTCGTTAACGCTCGTTTAAGGTAGCTCCCAACACACGCACGAAAAGCGCACGCTGTTAATGGTCAGTTGAACGTCTGTGTCGCTGAGCGAGAGTGAACCGGTGTTAATGCACTTAATAACTACTTTGGAAAAAAATATTTACATTTTAAAAATGCAAAATTATTTACATTGTTGGAAGCGTATGGGCTAACGACTGCAATGATTATGTTTTACGGGTGTAGGAATGTGTCAGTACTCGGGGTGACGAGCATCGCACAGAAAACATACCTAGGTTGCTAATAAACTTACGTACATTTTTTAACACTGTTGTTTTCAGAGTGAAAGAGGACGCTGAACTGCAGATATTAAATGTTAGGAGGCGCTTTATGCCTCCTGAAAAAAGTTATTTTACTGCATGCCTCATAGATTCGCGGTACTACCATCCTAGGCCTATATTTATATTCTTATAACTCAGTGAGTTAGCTTAAACTCGCATGTCAAGTTTACCCTACTTGAAATTAACATTTTATGGCCATTCAACATTTGCTCTAGGCCTCCACCCCTTCTTCATGCAAGAGTTTGTAAAAATGACTTTTTCGAACCATAAACATTCGAAATGTGTTGAAGTACCTAACAGAAAACATTTTTTAATTTAGTCTTCGCATTGTGACGCGTGTATATTTGTGCAAAACATTAGAAAGCCTTTTTGTTTTGGCGTATGCAGATTCTGAGATTCTAGAATTTGAGGAATTAGTTTCAACTACATTTAATTACTCAGGAGAATAAAAACGTGGCTCGTGTAAGCGAAAGCACGCAATTAAGGAATAATGATAAATAATAATTGGTTCACAGGAAATAAAAGCCGCAATATCTGTCACACGTTTCAGTGGACATCTGAACCGCGTTGAAAGGAAGGTGGGAGTGAAAGGGGGAAGAGAAAAAGGTGAGCCGTAGTGGAGGGCTACAGAGTAATTTCGACCCCCTGGGGATCTTTAACGTACTCTGACATATCGCACACCACACGGACGCCTCTTCGTTTCGCCTTCATCGTAACGCAGCTGCCGGCGGTCGGGATCGAACCCGGGTACTCCGGCACAGTCGCCTCTCAGAGCTCGGCGAGAGCGGGTGCGTGCGGCGCACTATCCGGCGAGCTCGTGTGTTCCCGCTCTCGCCGCGCTCTCGTCAGCCTTGACCGTCCCTCACGCATTCGTGCGTCCTGCTCGCCCCCTTCGGGGGTTCAGTCCTCCCTGCTCCAGCCCGCTGGTGCGCATTCCTTGGGCCATCGTCCCCATCTCGCTGGCTTCTGCCAACCTTCCTGCTGCCGTAGTGCCCCGGACCCGTGACTTCCTTCGCGCACCTCGTAGCTGCTACGTGAGAGGTGCGACCCAGTGCTGCAACCGACTACAGGATCACCGGACCCTCACAGTGCGCCCCTTCCGCCCTCGAGGCGTCGACCCAGTGCTGTGCCGGTGACCTGGATTTCCCCGCGGCACTCCCCTCGTTGCCTCCACGTTTGCGGCGCGCCCCTGCGTTGGACCGGGCTCATGGCTACCGCGGCGGCCCTCTGCAGCTCCTCCGTGGGCGCATCCCTGCTGGCCACTGCCAGTCCCCCGCGGACTTCACGGTCCGCGGGCCCTGACGCACCCGCGTCCCCTGCCGCTTCTGCGGTTCCCCCGCTGCTTCGCCAGCATTCCCGTGGGCCTTGTGCTCACGGCCCTCGACGCGCCGCCTTGCCAGTGGTTTCTCCAGCGTCAACTGCCGCACCTCTGCCACGGCAGAGGTAAATCAGCGGTCCTCCCTGCTGCCGCCCGGATTCTCCAGCGACACACTTTCCCGTGGGCTTCCTGCTCGCGGGCCTCGGCGCGCTGTCTACGGACGGTCTCCACAGCGCCACCCGCCGCACTGCTGCCTTGGCAGCAGTCTATCGCGGTCCCCCCTGCTGCGGCGGTTCCCCAATCACCGTGGTGTCCTGCTGTAACTAGCAGTCCTTCCTGTGCCTCGCAGAGGCGCAGTGCCAGGCTTCGCCTGGACCACTCGCAAGCGCTGCTGCACCGGAGGCTGCGCACCGGACCATCGACCTGCCGAGGCTCATCGGGCTGTTTGCTTGGTGCGGGCCACGACGACAGGAAGATCTCCCCCCACCCCTCCCACCATCCCACTTCCCCATCCCCCGGACACCAAGAGTGCCGCCGCGACATTAGGCCGGCATAACCCGTGTCCGTTTCCCCTTTTCTGCGTTCTAGTTACTGAGGGGAAGGGAAGATCAAAATTTTTTGATATTCCTTTAGTGCTTAGCAAGCTGCTGAATACTGTCATTCCGATTGCCCTGCAAACTCGTTGGTCGACCGCAGGAGCTGTAGCTGCATGCTTTATATTGTCCTTGTTGTTAGGCTTCTTTGCAAATACGCCGTTTATGCAACGGTGCACCCTTTACAGGAGACAACGTGCTTAAAGGGCAACTGAAGTGGGTTTTCGGCATTTGCACGATATGCAACTTTTCGAATGAACGAGGTTTGTAGATGAAGCATGCGAGCTGGTTTTCCTGTAGCTTTTAAAGTGACGATATAATCACAGAATAAATGTTAAGGTTTCTCCTCAATGCGCCCGAGTAGGGCAGAAAGACTCGCAATGAAGTCCTTATTGCGAAATATTCAGATTTCCCCTCGCTTCGCCCAGATGTTGGGCGTCGTTCGATTCCGCCAACCAACTCTCCATGAGGAATACTATCGGTGCCATTGATTTTCTCCGTCAAGCAACCGCTTTCTTTTTTCTTTTTTTATTAATACTGCCAGCCCTGTGAGCGCCATTACAGGAGTGTAAACACAAAGAAAATGATAACAAGCAATGACAACACATCTGATTAGGTCAAGTAAAAGTAACAGCTAATAACAAGGACCGGAAAATTTGTGCAATGCATAACGTACACTGCGTTAGAAAAAAAAAACAATCTCTCTTAGAGCCATGTGTTACAAATAATACACTTGAAAAAAAAAACGAAAAATCGGAAGAGCTATGGGGTAGAGCTGTTTCACAAATAAAAACAGTAAAATTACTTTTCATCAAAGCTATTCTACACTAAAGTCCCTAGTTGTCTCTTTAACACGAGGGTATGAGGAATAGGATTTCATCTCATAATTATTTGACCTTGCGCTAAAGCTAGCGCCGCTGTGTTCTTCTCTGAATTGGAGTCTTGGAGGTCATCTTAATAGGTTTTAAAATTACAGAAACTCATAAGTGAGAACGTATGAATCTTGCTGGTAAAGAATGCGAAATCTTTTTGCGCCCTCCTTTAAAAGTTGAAGTAATCGAAGAGCTAAAATGCACAGACATTTAGACTTCTCCATAATTGCAGGGGTAGCAGTGATGATGTTGTTTTTATTGGCGCAAGGTTTTCCGCGGTTTAAGACAATTTCAACGGTTGGCAGGGTAAACAACGGTTGCTTGAAGGCATAAAACAAACGTTACCAAACAAAAGGACTCACGAAGTGTTTTTTGCCGGCATTAAACGACACACGGCAGCATGGAGAAAATTTGGCAAATTTGGCAAATTTGGCAAATTTGGCAACCATAACGTCGTCACAAGTTCCTTGGCAATTTGCGACCTATTGCGGAGAAGCCAGAACTTTACGACAGGGTTAACCGAGGACTGTGCGTTAGTTTATACCCAGCGCCTAACTACTTTGAACACATCCCCAAATACCTTCACATATTCGCGTACTTCTATTGTGAAAATGTCAAGGTAATTACTGGAAACCTTTTTTAGCATCCATTTAACAAAGCGCAGCAAATTTTTGCTAGCGAAAATGCATGGCCCAGTTATCTGTGCATGTGTAAAATATCTGTTGCATCGTTTTCTTCCTTTCATATTTTTCTCTGCTCTGTTTTGGATATATAACCAAGTAGTGTTTTCCGCTGGTTTATATGCGGCGAACGTTCATTTGGAGGTTTTTGGCGTTTTCTTTTTGTTATTAGGACGATAGCTTGTCAAATTACTGGCTATATTATAGAAAGTAGTTTTAATTTCTAATAAGAGAAATAGTGGTTCACAGGAATCTCTCATTTTTCAGCTCGTTAGTGCACGTTACGTCATGGAAGAAGCTCTGCTATTGAAAATTACGAAAATGCAGTTGTTTCAAATATATAAGCATACGTGAGCACTGCTTTCTTCGTGATAATTTTATGCCACCTCAAAGCGAAGACATATGCGGAAATAGCAGTCAATTTCAATGAACCAGGGAAAACCAGGCAGTGATTAGAGTATTACGCACCAGTACAGCGCAAGAACTGCTAGAAAGTGATATAAAAATACGCAGTGCCTGGTGTCATCGACGGTACCGGAAGCATGGAAGAATGCAAACATTATCCTCATTCACAAGAAAGGGGACTCTAAGGACCTTAAAAATTACAGACCAATCAGCTTACTGTCTGTTACGTATAAGGTATTTACTAAGGTAATCGCCAATAGAATCAGGACAACCTTAGACTGCAATCAAGCAAAGGATCAAGCAGGGTTTCGGAAACGGTACTCTACTATCGATCATATCCATACCATCAATCAGGTGATAGAAAAATGCTCGGAATATAACCAGCCCTTATACATAGCATTCATTGATTACGAAAAAGCATTTGACTCAGTTGAAACCTCGGCGGTGATGCAGGCATTGCGAAATCAGGGGGTAGACGAGCCGTACGTGAAAGTGCTGGAAGATATATATAGTGGCTGCACAGCAACCATAGTTCTACATAAAGAAAGCAATAAAATTCCCATAAAGAAAGGTGTTAGGCAAGGAGACACAATCTCCCCAGTACTATTCACAGCTTGTTTAGAGGAAGTATTTAGAGACTTGGAATGGGAGCAGTTAGGGATAAGGGTAGATGGAGAATACCTCAGTAATCTGCGATTTGCTGATGACATTGCCTTGCTAAGCAACTCGGGGGATGAACTGCAAATAATGATTGATGACCTAGACAGAAAAAGTAGAATGGTAGGCTTGAAAATCAATATGCAGAAGACTAAGGTAATGTTCAACAGCCTCGGGAAGGAACAGCAGTTTACATTAGGTAGCGAAATACTGGAAATAGTAGGCGAATATGTCTACTTAGGACAGGTAGTAACCGCAGATCCAGACCATGAAAAGGAAATATCAAGAAGAATAAGATTGGGATGGAGCGCATTTGGCAAGCACTCGCAGATTATGACTAGCAGCTTACCGGTATCGCTCAAGAGGAAAGTGTACAACAGTTGCATCTTGCCTGTACTCACCTATGGGGCTGAAACGTGGAGGCTAACCAAGAGAGTTCTACTTAAGTTGAGGACAACCCAGAGGGCTATGGAACGAAAAATGGTAGGGGTAACATTAAGAGATAGAAAGCGTGCAGAGTGGGTCAGAGAAATAACTCAAGTTAATGACATTCTAGTGGAAATTAAGAAGAAGAAATGGACATGGGCAGGACATGTAGTGCGAAGAGAGGATAACCGATGGTCGCTGAGGGTAACAAACTGGATTCCAAGGGAAGGAAAGCGTAGCAGGGGGAGGCAGAAAGTTAGGTGGGCGGATGAGATTAAGAAGTTCGCAGGGGTCAAGTGGATGCAGCTAGCACAGAACCGGGTTAAGTGGAGAAATATGGGAGAGGCCTTCGCCCTGCAGTGGGTATAATCAGGCTGATGATGATGATGATGATGATATAAAAATGTCGCTGCCTCATAACACCGCGGCAGCCTTTCAATGATGACTACACACAATTATGGCCACTGCTCGTGAGCGAATATTCCAAAGTGAGAGTTGCGGCAAATTCTGCTAATATACATTACGTGCGCAGTTACTTGTATTTGAGGCGAAAATATTCCCTGTCGAAACAGTTCTTCTCATCTTCATCTCCATCTGCATTCTTTTCTATAGTAAATCTTCGTTTACCGCTTACGGTTTAAAAATTGTGCTTTAGCTGGAGAGATCTCACAGTTACACCTTGATAGGCAGTATATTTATGTTCACTTAGACACGCTCAGTCCTCTTGGCAGCCGGGCAGCCACTTTTCCCAAAAGTTCTGTTCTGCTTCTTCCTGCTTTAACCATCGCTTTCTAACATTTTCTTGCTTTCCCCGTCTGACAAACTGACTTGCAACTCATTCCTCCATCTTATAATCCTTTCTGATTTTTTTTTTTCTGCCTAGCATTGCCATCAGTGTCAAGTGTAATGTACAGCACGACTCCAGTTTCAACGCCACAAAGCCTAGCCAATAAAAGCAGATTATCAGTGAAATATTGCGCGAGTGTGCCATAGAGATAAGAACAAGAGCTTTGGCTCGCAAACTGGACGTCAGGGCTTTATTATTGAAGTTAAAAATGTAAGAAATCATGGGCAAAAAAACTGCATTAAGGATCAACATACTCGTCGATCACCCCAATATTTGCGCGATAATGCGGCCCCTATAGGCTGTGAATTCTTGATGCTATCACTTTTCATAGAAAAGGAGAATAAAAAAAAAAACTCGAAAGCGAAGTTGCTTAAGTAAGCTCCTAAAATGTTACTTTTGAAAAAATATGCGCGCAGCGATGCTAGTTCTTAATATCTGCTCTCCCCTTTCCTCTGTGAGCCTGTCTTTTTTTTTTTTTTACTATGAATTGTCTTTTGCAAAGTACTGTGAGGAACTATTAGACTGTACTTTGCATTTTTGTTTTTATTTTGAATTGGGAGAAATATGTAGATAGATGAGCTCTAGGAAAATTTTGAGCATCATGATGAAACCACTCCTAAAATGCAGTATCAGCATATGGGTCCTTCCTAACGCACCTAGTGTAGTAAAATTTGTAATAATGCTATTTGATCAAACAGTGAGTTTCACAGTCTTGATGCGCTGTGCGCACAAACAGCTATCTTGGTGCTGCAGC
Organism: Amblyomma maculatum; assembly: GCF_055883805.1. Lineage (NCBI taxonomy): Eukaryota > Metazoa > Arthropoda > Arachnida > Ixodida > Ixodidae > Amblyomma > Amblyomma maculatum. The sequence goes on along the minus strand of NC_139352.1, from coordinate 24,765,515 downwards.
CTCAAAAGTAATAATTGCATGCAAGTGTTTATGTAGATCGATAAAAGTAAACAGAAACGTAAGGAGGTAAAAGACTAATTGAGATTGAGGTGACTCGCACAGAGAAGAAAAATAATCTACAAGGGCCACTCTTTCAGAACTCGCCAGAGTAAAGTATCTGGCCTGGTATTATGCAGAAAATGCAAAGCAAAAGCAATAAATCCAAATATTGACGAATACGAAGTCTCTGAAATACTAAGACAGAAATGATTTCACTTAGCAAATGCAATCAATGTGCGCGGTACAAAGAAGCGAATACACACCTCTGAGAACAAAGTATCAATTAAAGTAATAAGAAATGAGCAAAGAATTGAAGAGAGCAAATATACGAACTAAAAAGGCTGTAAAGAAAGTTGGGAAAAGTTCATTAAGAATATGAAGAATCAACATGCGGTGTAAAGGACAGCTAAGAATGGGACGTTGCGATCATCCAGGCCAAGGGAGCGAGTTGCAAAATATAGCAATGGGATTCAAACAAGCAATCAAATTTCACATTATGTCATGAGAGCAGAAGGTGTGTACAGGCGCAGTAGTTTGGGAGGGTCTGCATTTACTAACGCTCTTTTCCAAAACGCGCAATGGGATAAGCGCAAGGAACTATGAATAGAAACTGTAATGATGAGAGAATTTTCGCACGAAAAACGTCTGCCAAGGCAAGACGGCAGTTAAAAAAATGGAGACGCGTAAGATTACTCCGCCTAGAACCGGTGCCATAAGTTCTAAAAGTGCACTAAGAGTAAAAGTTCTAAGTCTAAACGTACACTAAGGTCAATATTTCATGAATCATTGAAAATCAAATACATTTCGCCGAAGATTAGAGAAGAACGCGTTTCACGCGCAGATGATACAACCCTGGTCAGGGAATAATACAAAGCATACCAATTATTCGAGCCCGAATCAGAGAGAGCAATTATGTCCAATTGCATTTAAAAGCGATCTTCAAATCAATGCACAATTATAAATGTAAACGATTGAATCGGGTGCACCAGCTCGAAAGCGCACGGAAGGGCAATGTGGAAATTTGTACATGGAAGAAGAGTGTTGACTAAAACTGTCTCAACACCACGAACTTCGCAAAGGTGTTGGATTTTTCTCTCACGGTCTGAACATGAGGCAGTCGGATCGATTGAAACGCGCTCTAAGAAGTATTGCCAGCACTTTGTAAACAATTCGCGGAGCTCTTTTCCAAATACTGAAGACAGTAGTCAAGATCAAATCTCCATAGGCATTTTCGAAGCAATCGCAAACTGCGACATTTCACAAACTTACACATAGGTCCACACTCACATAGCTCATAGCTCACATAGCTCACACTCACACATGCTCACACATAGGTCCCTCCTCAATTAACAACGCCTTTATTAGAGACCCGGAACACGACAAGGGAAACTTTCTACTAATAGTAGTATGTAGAAGTATTTGGCTCGTACTTTTAGAAGTAAATCATTGAAACAACTGGCTTGTTTGCAGATTGACATCTTTAATTTCGGGTAAAAGCGAGCAACCAGCGGAGGAGTGGAAACCGAAAAGACAAACATAGTTGCCAGGTGCATTTATAAACGGGATGCCATATTCTGCATAAATCTGATTTAGTATAAGGCAAAGCAAAGAGAGAGGAAGTTATTAAAACTGGACGCTGAAATATTTCACAGCGGATAAGTGATACGTCCCAGCTTCGGACCGAACACCATCAGAAACAGATAGGCGGGCAAGAACATTACAATAGAAGGTTTGGAATAAATATTTTGCTGCGAAGAGCTGAAAACTAGGCAGTCTTGTGGCATGTGTTATATAACACGTAATGATTGTTTGAAAACCCGTAATGGTATCCCATTTGATACATTGAGTACTAAAGATTCGCAGGTTGAGGGTGCATTTGCTATGAGAAGTGATAACATGACTGAGAAAGTGCACCACATCAAAGCTAGTATGAGGAGTCATAATACGTGAAAAGTAGAAAGCTGGCAATTAGCCTTTTTTAATGTCGACAAAAAGTAAGCTCTAGCCAGACAAACTCTTCGACGCTTTCGAGGTCGGAATACCGAATGCACTTAACGAAACTGGCAGTAGCAATGAACACTCTATTTTATTCTTGCTTGGGGCCTTTTTCAGGGCAGGCACTTCAAAAACAAAATAAAATAAGGGTTAGCAAATATATCACTGTTATCTATAGTGTTTTAAAGTCACGTTGTGGCGATGCAGTAGCGTAATAGAAAGAGACGAAAACGATAGCAAACACCCACATCCCTTTGGTTCGAAGAACTCGAGCGTTTTTATCGAAGATGTTTCAATTCCAGCGCACTCCACGCTCTCCATTTCAGGCCTTAAAATTGCAGTCCATCGAACTCATCGAACACTGGAGAAGCTAATTGTAAGATTCCTCGTCATCTTAAAAATGGCAGGAAGAATACGAATAACACCTAGTTGTCAACAGCCGGCACAAAAGAGGTGATGCTAACTGGCTTGGATGATTAGTCAGCAACTGCTTGTGCTTTGGGGCTGCGTTTGCAGACGAAAAGAATCTCCGGGTGTAATTTTGTGGTCTCGCCACATTCAGAATAAATGAGCGCAATGTGCCAGTTATGACTAGGCTTCCATACGTCTTCGGTGCACAAGGGGCGCTCACCACCAGTGGGGGAACAAAGAAAAAAGCTGGGCAGGCAGTCACGTCGACTAGAGGCATTCTTCAGTGAAGGGCAGCGGGGTATTTGGAGCGTGGTTGTTCGCGTACTGTGACTCGAAGGGAGGCAGCTCGCGTTGCGTTGTAGCAGGGCACTCGCGCAAGCTCCTCGCTTACGCCGCAAAAATCAGCGCCCAAAGAGGCAACGACTTCGGCTCAGAGAGCGATGGCCCTCGAGTTGTCTCCACGATGGAAGTCGTTTTCTTTCCACAGTTGGGCTACATCGTCACTCAGAAACAAGATTCCTTTGAGTTGTTCGAGGGGCAGAACTCCTAATGGGGCAAACGCACTGGCAATTTCGCCAGTCAGGGTCGAAAGGGGAGAGCCGGTCTAGAGGTTGGGCATGAAGGCGACGCGTGACAAAAAAGCAGGTGCCGACTCAGCACCGTCACTCTGCTTTGTACTATCGGAAGACAACAAACACAAATTGCCGCTGTCGCAAGACGAGCTTCAAAAGCTATAGACCTCGCATGTAAGCATGCTGACAATGTGCGCAGCGAAACATCTCCGTACCACATAATGGGTGTGAGTAAAGCGCACACGAGTCCTTAGAGGTCACCGTGATGAAAAAGAAAGAATAATAAAAATAGTAGTTCTAGCAATAAAAATAAAGATAAAAATAGTGGAACACTTATGTGCTGCCTTTCAAGTTATGGCACGATATCATTACTAGCTCCAACCTGCGGCTCCTAATGGTTTAATTGTGCCGCTAGTATCACGCACGTATTCACTAACATACAGTGGTAAGCTACCTGATTATGTGAAAGGCCATCCGACAGAAGCATCTGAAAAACCAAATTTTAAATAAGCCGTAAGGATATGCTTGCAGTGTCTGAAAGTTGCCACGTGGTGGCGACAAGGCCGATGACAACAAATGAATAGACTGGAAGTACACTAAAAAACTCTTTATTGGTTTGACTTGTGCCCGCAAAATAACTAAACAACTCGACGGCGGCGATAACAGCAAACGGGCTTGTCGGTCGTCGACCTCAGAATGCCACTTTAACCCGTCAGCGCTGAATATAAAGGCGGCAAGGAAAGATTTAGATAAAGCCGCAAACGATGACTGTCATGATCTGGAACATTGTAGAAACACACGCGAGCGGTTGGAATCTTCAAGATACATCACGATGCATCTTGCGCGATGAAGAAGATGATAAAGCGTCGTCTCGCGATAACGAGCATGATCAAACACAGAAACAGAATTGATCCGCGCGCTAGAAGTACAGTGATAAGGCCGCATGCCAGCGGCTGTCGAAAAAGAACAAATAAAGATTTAAGTAGTTCGTGGTAATACCATAGCCCAACTATACTGTAAAGTTCGATTTCCACCTCAATCATCTACCTGAAATTTGAAGCCCGAGTTGGAAGCTCTTACCATGTAAGTAGTCTCATGACCGCGCACGACTATTTGGCCAATGAGCACGTTGCCATATCACTAGCCGACTGTCGTCTGCCAGAGCAACGCCCGTGACGTTTCGCTCGCAATTCTGGTGACGACATTAGCGGACTGTCTGCAAACCGGGACCTAAAATTCTGTCGCATTTTTGGTAGTAATAAGTACTATATTTGTAGCAATAATGAAGGAGACTGCGTGTAATAATCGCAGTCAAGGTCCTTCTACAACGAGGTCCACAGAAAAGAAAGTCTCAAAATTCAAAAGTTCAAAATTCTGACTCTCTAATTCGGAGTCAAATGCGCGATAACGCATGTTACAGCTATGCACTTGCAATTAGAATAATGTAAGCTTACCATGCATGGTTATCATTGCCTTTGAAAGGATGTCAGCGCTCTCAGTGAGTAATTAAATCTCCCATGAAAACTGATGGAATCTGTTTTAAGTAGTATTACGGCAACTGCGGACTACAGACTACAGTAAAACATCTTGCTCAACACATTGACGGAAATTGTGTAAACTTCTCATGAGAAGTAAAATATTTTTAATACCTGCTCTTCACTCACAACAGATAATTCACAATGCAAAAGAAACATAAGAACGTGCAATTTCTTAAATGATAAAATCACGAATTCTGCTTAAGGATACCTATTTATTTAGAACTAAACCTCAAACGTCCTTGGTGCCTAGCCTTACAGGAGGAATAGCGGTATTACATAAAACCCGTATGCTAGTTATCACATAAATGACTAGTGTTCTCACCCCGCCAGGGTGTCGCAGTGGTTACGGCGTTCGGCTACTCTTCCCAAGGATGTGGCCGCTTTTCGATGAAGGCGAAAATCAAGGCGTGGGTGTGCTGTGCGATGTCAGTGCACGTTAAAACCCAGGTGGTGGAAATTTCCGGAGTCCTCCACTAAGGCGTCTCTCATAGCCTGAGTCGCTTTGAGATGTTAAAACCCCACAAAACCAAAACTATTGTTCTCAGTTATTCTTCCAAACTTTGTGGACTGGCGGGAAGTATGGCACCAGTGGTATGGTCATTCGAGCCTCTTTTTGCAGTGTGTATAAAAAATAGAAAAAGGTTCGCAATAATATGGGCCGACGGTAGGTAGACATTTTTGTTGTGGCTCCGCCGCAAAATGCGGAGAAAGGGCACGATGAAGCAGTTGGATAAGAGTGAGTGAAATATGGTATCGAAAAGACAAAGTCGGGAATCTTAACGTTGTTGAAGAAGAACTTGTAGTTAAGCTTGAGAATTTAGATACACTAATGAAGTAGTGGTAGTTCACGTTTATACGTTTTTGATTTTTTTATCCACACATCATTGAGGAACGAGTTTTAGATTCGAAGTACGGTTTAGGGGAGGGAGGACGAGCCTCAAATAACGAAGAAGAAAGCGAAAGCATCGCTTGGTGCCGTTTGTGAATGTAGAGTGGTAAAGAGAAATAGGTGCTGGGGGGTATTAGAGGTTTGCCGAGTAATTTTAACCGCTGCTCACTTTTACATACACAACCCCTCTCCGGCAAGCAGGTAATAAGGGGGAGATGAAGAAATATTTCTTATATTTTTAACAGTGCAGGCATTTAAACACCGCTTTTTGCTCACATTGCGTTGTAATATCGAACAACCGTCAGTTATGTTTGTTTCTTCCTTGGCTTTGTTATGCAAAGTGTTTATTTTAACTTCTTTAACACCACGAGCCAGCTAAGACACTTATTGAGCTCGGGCGTCATTTCACGTAAACGTCGCGGGAATTTACTTCTTCTTTAGTATGTTGACTTCCCCAATCACAAGCTCCCAAGAAAGCAGAGATAGTGATTATACAGTGCTTCAGACATGTGCTCGTTCTCTGTATCTCAGGACCTTATTTTTTTTCGTCAAAGTGTATTTACTCCCAAGGGCACAGTAAAAATGGTTCCACACACGAAGTGAAGCCAGTTAAAGAGGCGCGCCATCTCTTCCTGTGTGCTGACAGCCCATTAATCAAAGCCTGCCTCCTAGTCTTGTAGTCAAAGAGAATTTAGCGACACCTCCTACAAGCAGTATTTAGTTCCTTCTTTATGCGGCCTTTTATTTTCTCTTAAATTTTGTTATTCTCGTCTTACTTCTAATACTTTTGCTGAATAGAACAGATATATTTTAATCTAAAAGTTCAAGTGGCACCAATTTGCATAATAGAAGATATGTTATAATACGTGCGTGTTCAAATACCCAAGATTTCTTTTCAACAAAGGCAGAATTGTACCTTCATGGTCTTCTTTGTAGCTTGCTGTGTGAATCGGCGGCTATCGAATGTAGGATGTTTCTGCGTCATACAGTTTTTTTTTTCATGATGTATTTACATTCCATTTTTTTGGCACAACATTTAGTAATCCTTCCAATCTTCCTTGAAGCCCTAGTATAAATAATAGATGAGGTTTTTGCGGACATTGTCGGTTTCAGGATGTAAGTAGCGTTTTCTGGCTGTTTGTTACTTTTTAATAACATATTACCCGAAGCGTGGCCTTGTGGTAGAGCACCCGCCGCGTGTTCGGGAGGTACCAGGTTCGGTCCCTGGTGCCGCCGGGTACCCACCGGCTTTTCAATGGGTACAAGCTTTCCCCCAGTCTGGTGCTCGGCTCTTTGGGGTGAGATGTTTGGGAAAGGAGTCATAGGTCCCAAATAGTTGCTTAGATGTGGCAGTGATCAGTTCCGCCATCGGACAACAATAAGTCCGCCTTGTGCGGCAAACGCCCATTATGTGACCCTTTTTTTTCTTCTTGAACCAACATTTTTTGTTCACGGCCCCTTTTTTTCCCAAGCATTTCACCCCAGAAGAGCCGAGCACCAGGCCCGGGGAAATCTTGTACCCATTGGAAACCGATGGGTACCCGGCGGCACTGGGGATTGAACCCCGTACCTCCCGAATGCGAGGCGGATGCTCTACCACAAGGCCACCGCTAATTTATTTGTCTTTCCCATTTCGAACTGGCGTTGTAAAGGAACACTAACTAGAAGCTCGAGGCTGCTCCTCAGACACCTGAGACAGCCCGCAGGGCATAGTGCCGGTCTTAACGGCGCAGGTGTCAAGAAAGGCTCTATAGGCTGTCTTTCTAGCTCGCTGGCTCCCTGCTTACCTGCTGTCCTCTCGCTTTCCTTGCACTTCGCAAATATATTTCAAGGCCCTTAAGACCACCTGCGTGTATGGAGGCCAAAGCTGCCGCACAACATAGTTTGTCCTCGTCAGCCACGCGTTCGCAGTGTTGCCCGCCAAGTATTAACGGGATACAAAATAAAATACCATAAAACAGTCTTAGCCACTTCTTTTCCCAGAAGGAGCTACCCAACCAGTGGAAATGCTTTATCTACCACTCCTGCTAAAGACGTTGCACGAGCAGGTAGCTCAGCGCCGTGGATACATTATATAATCGCCGCCTTCGAGTGAGTCCAGTGTTCGCGCTGCCAAATTTGGAAAGCTGCGCTCATTAGTTTTTATATATAATGGTATCAGAAGCACCTGCGTTCGTGGAAATATTGCTTAAAGGATGGATATGAAAAAAGCGTTCCTGAAATTCTCATCAAATATTTTGCTATCCTTCATGAAGTGCTGCTATGAAAAAATTGGCTGTTTTCTCGATCGGACAACAGCAAACAGAGTACCACACAATTCCCCGTCGTATTCATGTGCGAACTGGATAACGGGCTAAGCTCACTTTCCAAGAATGACTTTCCGTGCGTGGTTTTAATGCTGTTCATAAAAAATGCAAAAACAAAAAACGAAAAAAGTGCACGTTGCGATCGCGTATAATGGATTGCAATACCATTCTTTACACATGATCATGTACCAAGAGCAGGCGCTTGCACCGACAGACCAAAACAAAGAGTTCCTGCTAGCAGTACAATTAAAAGTAATGTACTTGTGGATTAGCCCGAAGTAAACGACTATGTATTCTACTTAAGATCAGGGACATCTAGATTACTGAGAGGAAAAAGTCATCTTAGACACATGCAGATACTTTCCCGATTTCCTGAAAATTCATTTGTTTTTACAAATGTCTATCTCTGTTTGATCTTTCTTTCATTGATCGCTCTCTTTGGCAAAGTTTTTCCTCCATGTTTGAGGAACAGACTTCTAAAGAGAGCCCTTCGAATTACTTTACTGTGTTTTCAACCCTTGATTACTATCGATGATGCGCTTTAGATTTGTGCCTCGTATTTGGCTCTGGCAATCTTTATTCTGTATTCTGCCTCACGAGCTTCCTATCGAACCTAACGACCGTCAGGCTAGATACACCAGAAGATATTTATGGGGTCATTTGCATGATGAACCGGAACGTTTACGTTTCTTCTAACGTTTTTAACGAGAGAACCTCGAATAATGTGAAACGTCCCCCTCACGCCTCGTTAATTAGGTTCAAAGGCGGATAACAAAGGATTGAATGAGATTTTTTTTCCCCAACAAATGCTGCCTTACTTTCGCCGCTGCTGCCTTACCCACTGAACACTGTCATTAGCGCTAGCCCATTATGTCCCGTTATGCTCGTATCGAACCTGTTACTTATTTTATATTTGTGGTTTCACATATGAGAATGTGGGCGATCATGGACGCCGTGATGATGATTTACCAAATACACTTCATAAGGGAAATGTCTTTGAAGTCTGTATTGATACAATAACGACACCATGACGCCCTCATATTTCGTTCCCAATGAAGCACAGCCACAGCAAATGAAAAATTCATCCCTTGACCTCAAGCTGAGTAGCTGAATGTTTTACCCAAAGTGGCCATAGCTGCGGGCCTATTAGTTCAAGAAAATACTAGTTTATTCGTTTGAGCTTAAAATATCTACACATAAAATAGCTATCACTTTGCCTCAGCATGCTTATTAATTTCCCCTCACTACCCTGTAATCTATGTATTTTCTGGTGCTTTTGGTGCTTTTCTTGGTGCTTTTCTTTGACACAAGAAGTGTCGAATTGATGGTATGGCTGTAAAGCTGTATAGAAGTACAATATTTGATGGCGTGTAACAATAAGTGCCCAGTGCATCAAAGCTGCGTGGAATTCATTCCAATAAATACCATATAATCACAAAAATATTGCAATGTAAAGCAACGCGATTGATAACTGGTATTTTCAGTGGATGCGAGATCATTAGCGCGCCTTCAAATGTAAATATGCATTGTTGAACATGATTATGCATTATGTACAAGACGCAAATGTTTGTAACATTTGCATCACTATGATGTCACTAAGAATTGTGAAGCTGAACGCCTCGGAGCATAGTGTCTTATACAATTTGAGAAGTTTTTTCTTAGTTTAAGTCAATGTGAGAAAAACATTTGGGAAGTGAGAAAGGTGCTTGGATGCAGTGCGTCGAACTATTTCTTTTTTGTGGGCAAAAATTGTGTTTGAAATTTTCTCAATGTGACAGAAACCAGACCTATTTTTCACTTCAAAATATGCAAAAAAAAAAAAGCGAGCAGCACCTTGTGGTTTGCCTTTAAATTTCACTTCTTCATATACAAGAGACCCTCGCTCTTTGCCTGTAATTGAATAAAATGAATCCAGGTTTTTGGACTAGCGGCTTCAAATGCACTGCCTAGTTCGCTTGCTTCCTATGTGCAATAAGCAGCTGCCGGAGAAACGCATAAAAACGCATCATCACTATGCACGTCTCGTGCAATTCAGCATTGTCGTAGCACCGAAGTTATTTCTGAGTGTGTGTAGGAAGACGTATAGAGTAATTTTAGTCGGGTAATTATCCCGCCGTCTCAGCGAATCTTGTATGCGCAGAATGTATGAAAGCACTAGAAGTGACATCCACAGCGGTTTTCAGGCACCTCAGTTTTCCATAAAGCCTCCTAAAATGCGATAATTGTCTGTCAGCGCTGTCCGATTCTGTCAACCCGCTTAAAGCCTCGCATGTTTTTGTGTCCGGGCAACTCAAGTTGAGTTAGTACTGTGTTCTTAAACGCGTTGCTCGTTCTTTGTTCTTTTTTAGATTGCATCTGTTTCACTACGCAGTGCTTGCAAATGCTTAACAAACGGCAGGCCTTGTCTCCGGTCATGGACCATTACGCTAAATTACATATTGCGTAGACCCTTGAAAATGTGTTGTTCCGCCTGCTTTTTTCAGTAGTGTTGGTAAAAATTGGCACTGCAGTGAGCCAGTTAAGCTGTATCATTAGTGAACTTGTTTCGAAAATGCTACCCTGTCCTCGTGTTGCCATTCGAATAAAACGATGTGACCTTATTCCAGTACCTGTCTGGTGTTGTAGACGTCTTAGAGATAGTTTGTCATGGTTTCTGTGGTGCAATTGAGGTTTGACACATTCTAGGTAGGATTTTACACGACCACATGCAGCCTTTTCATAGCAATGTATAAAGTCTGCACTTACTTCTACCCTACATCACTATTGGCTCAACGCAAAAGTTGCTCCTTGCCCCCTACAGCTGCTGTCATCGCTTCACTTGAGATCTGGACTCATGAAAGCAGGAGTAGCTGCGCTTTCTTTCCTGGTCAAGCGTGTCAATGTCTAGAGGTAGTCCTGTTTGAATAATTGGAACGCTGGCATAGAATCTCCCTGGTTTTTGTACTTAATACCGCCTGACTTTCAGACAAAAAACATCTGCCACTTTTTTATGTTGAACTCAATGAGTCAATAAGGCGATTTTTAAGGCGGCATATTAATAACGTTCAAGTGATTCTCGGCGATCCTCGTCCGCTGAAATGCTGAACCGAGGGAAAAACTGCCCTTTTCTCTCTTAGTGATATACTCTCTATTGTCTGGTTTTACGTCTGCAAGTGAAATATGCGATATTTTATTGGTGGGGGCTACCTACTTTTTTGTGAGAGATTGCAATCTGCTTTGAGAGAAACTTGTTTGCTAGGATATAACTTCAGGCAAAAACAAGCACTGGTGGTGCGGACTTGCACTTCACAAAAACCTTGACCTTGTCACTTGATGCCCTAATTATCTTAGAGGTTTTGTAGCGAAATAGATGTACTGCCTATGAAATTTTCAGATATGTAATAAACGGCGATATGTCAAGAATATGCAAATATTTCAACCTTATTCTGAAGCCTTGTTTATCTTTCTGTATGTTTGGAGTTTGCTTCTGTGTAAACCATTTGTTGTTATCAGGCGGCGTTTTCAGTATAAACTGAGCGTCTTCGTTTGATTTCTCGGTGCAGAAGCCCCCCAGTGACCACAGACACCTTTCCCATCATGCTATTGCGCCGTGGTTCATATATCCCTATAATTCGCTCTTTTGCTGATGTTTGTCTCGTACCTTTACACAGAAGGAAAACTTACTGATTTGAAAACCCTCCGTCGAATTTAAATGCACGTTACCCTGTGTAATAAGCAAATCTTTGTTTTAGCAGTAAAGGTATCGTAAGAATTATGTCTGCGAGTTTGAACGAATCGCTCTCCCATAATCAAGAGTGGACGTATATATGAAATGCGTTTAAAGATTAGCACTGTTTCAACCCGATTTAACCCCTGCTGCTAAATGTTAAAGTGATTATCTAATTACGGCAAAGTTTTCTTTATTAGAGGGTGGCGATTTGTGGATTCGATGGTATGGATTTGTACTTCCTGAGTTAAAATACAATTAGAGCATCCCAAAAGTTTGCGAACTAAAGCTAGCCACTGCTTCTCTAAGAATAATAGAAAAATAAAAAATACGGGGCGTCACTTTTTACCCCACACGTACCTTTTCCCATAATGGCAAAATGGGTGGCTGAATAAGATGCGCAGTCTGGAGCTTAAAATGTTTCTCAAGTGCAAAACGATTATGCAGTATGTCACAGAAGAAATGTAAGAAACTCTAAGAGAGAAGAAAGCCGAAAACCTAAGTACGTTTTCAATCCTTTTTTGGAAGGACCTGATTTTTTTAGCAGAATGTAAGCGTCAGCTTCTGAGTGCCTAGTATAACTTAAAATGGCTGCCTTAATTCACAAGTTTTTTTGCGCTCTAAGAAGTGCACTGAAGAAAGATACTATTTCGTTACCAGTAAAAGCAGCTGCTGTTTCTCGGACATAGAAGAGTGCGATGCTATTGAAAATGTTGGTGCTTTGGTTCTTTCTAGCTTTCACCTGGTGGGCACCATCACTGACGATGTGCCTTGCTGCGGCGGTTACTCGCGCCAAATGCACCCGTCTGGGACAGTATAGCGAAGACTTGGTTACAGGAGATTACCACTAGAGCTGAAAGCTTTATACAAGAGATGTACAATATGTTTAGCATATACAGCAGAGGTGCTAATTAGAACTGGCTGCCACGGAAATGTTCCCGCTCTGACATAGCCAAAGATACAGAGCATCTAGACCTACCACAGAGGATGGACTCGTCCTTTGGGATTGCTTTTAAGCCCTCGTGGTCCAGCCCCAATTTCAAGAACATCCAATCTCCACGAATGTCAAACTTAATGATTCGTGGCTACATTCAACCCCTCCTGCACTATAACAGAAAGAAACCAGCTCTACACAAAAAGCACAGTCAGAAAATCTCCAAATTCATTACAAATCTGGGCAAAGGTGGCGAGAGTCTAGCCAAATGTATTGAATTGCTGAATCAAGAGTCCTGCCCATATTTCTAATGTGAGAGTGACACTCTCTCCCACTGCACACACACACAAAAACAAGAACCCAAACCACGAACTGTTGCATGCTGTCTACATTCAAATGTGCCCCTCGTGATTCTCGCATTAAGACCAGAATTGAGTAGCGTAATTTTTCATGGCGTATCGCCGTCGTCTAGTCCCCACCGCTTTTCCTGGAACTTGCAAAGTTGGGGACTTTTAGCTTAGCGATGGCGTGAAGAAAAGAGCGGTCAAGCGGTCCTGCCGAGTGCGCCCATCGCCGCGAGCGCGTCTCCTTTGTTCGCTGCGCGCCACCACGCTTCCCCCTGCTCCAGAGAGCCTCCGTTTGTTTGGATACGGCGTTTTCCTGAACAGACCTTCTACGGCCGACTTTCCATGGTTAGCACGCACAAAGCTGCCTAACCTCCACCTTTGGAGACTTATTCACGGACGGTCGCCGAGTCGCTCTCAGCCCTAATGACATTTCGTACTTTGTCCACGCGCCGCTCTGTGTCGCCGTCGCCAGGCTGTTTTTGTGCTACAAACTAAACTGTTATAAAGCGCTGGGTGTATAGCCGCTTGCTCTTCCAGGGTTCTTGAGCTAATCCGCTGTGGCCCATCGGTCCTGCATTTTGCCGAATTTTGTACGGACCGGTCCTCGCGGGCACGATTCTCTCAGGTGGTATGGCCGCAGGCTGTGATTGGTCAAAGGTTTGTGTGACGTCAGGACATTTGATTCCACGGCCAACTTAGCAGCAGCTATTACCTTTTGCAGCATTTGTGATGTGCGAGTCGACTCGGTCATGGCTCTTGGATCCCATTCCAGCCACGTAACTCCTAGGACATGCAATAGTACGTTGGTGCAGCATTACGAAAGTCGCTCTTTATGTATATGTCGGGTGGTCTTCACGATAACATACATATTCCGGCTCTATGCCAAGTGCGCAGTGACCTAAAATCTGAGTGCTTCCGCATCTCATTGGCATTTAACATAGCCAGGCTAAATTGGCAGTCACTTTGTAAGTACGTTTTAGTCATTTCAGTCCAGAAAGGTCTCACGTTCATACCAGCGGCAAACAAAAAACTCAATGCGTTCCGGTCAATGATAAGAAGCACCAGTAAAAACTGTTAAATATAAAAGTAACATCGAGTTGTCGACTACTTTTATTTTTCGAGGTTTCAGCATGCTTTTCGGTATTTAGAACCGCGACTCCGAAGCGCAGCGTCTTCAAAGCAAGAATTTTTCATCTCTCTCAATGTGTAGCCGCCTCCTCACCTTCAAAGCCTTTATGGAAACCTTTGATACTTCGCCAAATGTGACACATTAAATGAAAACTCACATATTAAGCCAAAATAGAAGTAGTTAAGTGTGCACTGCGCACACACACAAAACATGCTATACTTTAAACTTTATAAACGTAAGGGTGTCCAAATGCAAGCATTTTGAAATTGCAACAGTTATTATAAAACTACTCAAAAAAAAAAGGCATCTGTTGAACAGCTGCATGCTGCTTAATTTTGCTTCACTAATATATTGGGGCAGGAAAGTCTCAACCAATTGCCCTCTTCTTGGCATTGTAAACGGGAGTTACCGAAGCATTCAATTTCCTTCCCTATCGAAGCATTTAGAGCATGTAGCCCACTCGGGACTGCGCAAACTTCTTCGGCTGGCGTAAAGACGGCAAATTCAATTACGCCTTCTCTGCGTGCGTCTCTACCATTTTTTGTCGTTTGTTCTCACGGAAGCCGAAGATGGTTCTGACATCAAAAAGAAATAGATGTGTGCCATGGAGTTGCTCCTGTGTCCAGCCAAGTCTCTTGGCATTTGTGTTGTCCACTTCCCGGGGGAACATGCCAAGATGTAACAATCCAGCAATGCTTCCCTCCTTCGGTACATTCGATGTGGCAGAGAGAAATACAATGGAAATGTAGGGAACTGCTTTGGCGTCTACCTTCAATTCGATCAAAGGAGATTGCGTATTGCGAAGGTGCTTTTGTACGACCTGATCTAATTATAGCTTCCCTTTTCCGCCATTGCTTGGTTTTGCCCCTTTAAAGCTTGGTTTACCGTTAGACCTCTCACCCCTAAGGACACAGGACTAGAGCTTCATGTATGTATACTTTTCGTGTCTTTCATTTAAACTTCTGCTGCACTCTCATATCTAGAACCATCAGGGAACCTTCCTTTCTTCTTTAACTGAAGTCATGTGGCTAAAACCTAGTCAAAACCCAAGTCGCAAGTTTCGAATAGAGAAGTGCTTTCTCCCACCACCTGGCAAAACACACAGCGTGTGCTGCGAAATATATATAGAGAACAAAACAAATAACCTAGCCATTTCACTACAGCAAAGAAAGGAAACCAGAGCCAAATACGTGTCCAAGTGTCTTTCATTCTACTTGATATTCTGGGCCACAAGAACTTGTGGAGTGTCATTCAGATTGTAGATTCTGACTAGGGGTTTAGCTTACCGGAAAAAGAGAGGTGGAAGATATAAAGGAGGTTTTGGTGGCGGTGAATAAATGTATAGCTGGTGCCCAGTGGTCAAACAATACAGGATGCGCGCTTTAATGTTCGAAAGCTGCTTAGCTCACTGGCGCGCAGCGTTCCCGCGTTTCAGTTCTCGTCTAAAAATGTTTACCCCTCAGCACCGGCTATACCTTTGCTTTCTATCCACGAACTTACTCTTTTTTTTTTGTTCTCTCTCTTCCTTCCCAGCCATTCTCTTTTTTATTTCTTTCCGACATGCCGAATGCGTTTTCGTGCATATTCAGAGATAGTACCTACGATGTTGGTTTATCGCTGTCTCTGTTGGGCACACTTGACTCGCGGCCAGCACCATGAGCGTACGGCATGACTCTGCCTGTCCTGCTCTCCGCATGAATGTGCTTTGTATTGTCCATTCGCTGTTTTTATTATGTATGTACGCATATTCTGACTTTTATTTGCCTACTGTGCAGTTACCAGTGCTACAAGATTTGATGCGAGAAGCATGTACTTTAGGTCAAACGTCGACCGAAGAATACAACTTAAATCTCTATGAAGCATGTCATGACTATATATATATATATATATATATATATATATATATATATATATATATATATATATATATATATATATATATATATATATATATATATATATATAGGGGAAACGAGGGTGCTCGTTATAATACATAAAGGAAAGAAGCCAGCAGTCAGCGAGGCTAAGGAAAGCATTGGGGATTTACTTTTTTTAAATTTATACTTCAATAATCACAGAAATTAGTAAACTAATCTGCTTAAAGAACAGATAATTAAACACAAAGTAGAAGGAAAACCAACGTGCCGATAGTGAGAACCGAACCCACGACCTCCGAATATCGCGTCCGGTGCTCTTCCAACTGAGCTACATCGGCCGCTGACCCCCCTGCGACTTTCTTAGGTATTAATGTTGTCTGTATACGAACCTTGAGAGTGTTCACCAGCGCCACCCTCAACCATAGCGGTGGACGTGGAACGTCCTGTGTTACGCCAGCGTCACGAAGACCGTGATCAAGAGCGAGGGCGAAAGCTGTGCTAGAACCCTCTTACGCTACCTATGGCGTCAAGACTGCCAGAACCGAGACCCCCGTAAGCTAAAAGGAGATAAATGAAGGGAAAATGAGGGTGCTCGTTATAATGCACGAAGGAAAGAAGCCAACAGTCGACAAGGCCAAGGAAAGCATTGGGGATTGTACTTTGTCTTTTTTTTTAATTTGTAATTCGATAATCACATAAATTAGTAATGTAATCTGTTTAAAGGAAAGATAATTGCACACAGATTAGAAGGAAAAACAACGTGCCGATGGAAGAGCATCGGACGCGATATTCGGAGGTCGTGGGTTCGGTTCCCACCATCGGCATGTTGTTTTTCCTTCTGCTTTGTGTTTAATTATATTTCCTTTAAACAGATTAGATGACTAATTTATGTGATTATCGAAGTACAAATTAAAAAAAAAAGTACAATTCCCAATGCTTCCCTTAGCCTCGCCGACTGCTAGCTTCTTTCCTTCATGTATTATAACGAGCACCCTCGTTTCCCCTATATATATATTGTATAGTCATGCATGCATATATATATATATATATATATATATATATATATATATATATATATATATATATATATATATATATATATATATATATATATATATATATATATATATATATATATATATATATATATATATATATATATATATATATATATATATATATATATATATATATATATATATATATATATATATATATATATGCATGCATGCAGGTGTCATTATAGTTCCATACCTACACCAATATCTCGCTGTTATCTAACTATTGGATGAATAACAGATGTTAGTTAGTGCTGGCACACGCCATTCACATTCTCTTGAGACCGTGGTGCCGACACTTTGGGCGATCCTTTAGTCTACACCATCCATGAGCCAAGAAATACGTTCGCCTTAAAACAGCTCTGAACACTATGTCATTATCGTTGATTCATATTGATAATTTTGTTATCAAAACCGGAGAATGGGAAGCGCACAAGCTGCCAAATAACCAACAAGATGTTCAGTTATTTCTGCAGTACTTTGGAAGAACAATCGGAGAAGAAAGCGGGAACTACGACCAGCCAACAAGTCGCATACGTATGGAGTGCGGCGACGCTCTCAGGCGCATTCCGTAAATTGGTACACTTAGAGCGCACACGCATTCGGTAATACAATATACGCCTGAAATGAAAACCACTGCATGAACAAAAACATTATATAGTTTCCGAAGCATATGCAAAAGATAATTTCTCACTCAGCAGTGTTACCTAACGTTTATTTAAAAATTAAACTTATGGCTATACAAGAAAAAACGCTTGTACACTGCGGCTCCGGAAAAAAAAAAGTCACATTGACGCCTGGGCATCGTTTCAATAATTTTCAGTGTGTTTAGTAGCCTCAGTCTCCGCACCAATACACTGCAAAAAAGCACAGAAAGCAAGGCTGGTGGAGGAGAATTTAAAAAATTAGATATCTCTCTGCTTCCCTTTCCCTCAAATCATTTGATGCCTGATTTTTTTTTAGTTACTTTAGGCCTATTTGCGAAGTGCTTCCCAGGAAATTAATCTTCCGTCGGAATGTCACCATGTCAAAAACACTACACGGTACTGATTAGGTGTATTTATTCTTTTAGGCGTCGCATTTTTCACAGCACACATTTCTTTAACTGTTTCCTTAGTTTAATGCGAAGCCTACCATCCAAAGCGCAATAGCAAGGCTTGCTTTCTTAGACTCGCTTTTATTACTATTTAGTGTGCTGAGTTCCATCGCTGATGGAAACAATGTAGCTAAGAGAAGTCAGAAAAGGGCCGCTGATCCTGAACAAAGTATCTTTACTTCGTGTGCCTATCTTTCTTTCCGCTAGAAGTTGTATATTTTACGCTTTTTGTAAAGAGAAATTAAAAATTGTCTTCTCCTGTCTTCGTGGTTTACCCTCAACCCAACTTTTTTTCGTGCCCTCATCAATCTCTCCTCTTTCCTGCTGTTTCTCGTACGCGAGATGACATGACCTGCTCCTATAACCGGTTCTAGTGCTTTGTAATGCGATCTTGGGAACCTTTATATGTTCCTCGACATCGTTGAGTTTTAGGAAAATAGGGAGAACGTCAGCGAGTCCGCTGCTTCTTTTTCTTTTCTTTTTTTTTGCAACGTATTAAATCGCACTTTTTCTAAGAATATAATCTGGCACATGTACATTTTTTAGAGCACAACGTCATATTCTTACCTTTGGTCGTGTCGATAGGTCGTTAGTCCCAGTACAACCCACTGCAAAGGCTGGTGATGTCATTCCTTCTAAAGGCGTCAAGTTTATCCTCTCCGTAAAAGGTCAATACAGAGTAATGTATTCATTTTTACGGGTATATCGTACGAGTGTAAGGTGGTCGAAATTACTCCGTAGCCCTCCACTACGGCTCCCCTTTCTCTCTTTCCACTTTCACTCCCACCTTCCTCCCTTCCCTTACGGCGCGGTTCAGGTGTCCACAGAGCAAGTGTGACAGATACTGCGCCTTTCCCTTCCTGTGAACCAACCAACCAACCTGCGGTGTTGGGATCATCCCGTGCTTCGTTTGCGGCTTTATGTGAGTAATACTTTTGTGAGACGAAGTTTGCCAAGAATGGTGCAATGTGTCCAATCAAACATACATGTTTATTCGGTACTGAATTCAGATTCGGTCACCAAAATGGGAGCAAGACAATCCCGTGTCGCATTTCGTAGCTTAAATTCAAAAAGTTTATATATATGGCTTAAATTCAAAAAGTTTGTTCAACGTTTCTTCCAACGGGATCCTTAAATGAGAATTTGCTTTCGCCTACTGCAATACATTTCAGCTTATTAAAGATGGCAATTTCATATGGCACCGTCCAATGAATTTTGAAAAGAAAAATGTTTTAGGCAGGCACACAATCGAGAAGGCCTAGACTGCCGAAAGAGGTGTAAGTTTAGTCTCCCGTAGAATAACAAACTACTCCGCGGGCTTTCATATTACGTCTGTTTTTTTTTATTTTGCCAGAATTCATCTATGCATACAGGCGTGGTCATTTTGAGGACGGTAGAAAGGGGAATGGAGCAAGCACGAAATCTGTAGACGGATCGACCGGCCCAAGAAAAACTAATTATGCAACTAAAATGCGTCTCAAGCATGCCGGGTAATCGCATAAGTGCAGAAGCAATGCTAGAGGGACAGGCTGCCATCTTTTCTTCCATCTGAAAAATTCAACCTATGGTGTTTTTTTTTTTTTTCGGAAGTAAAACAATCCACAGAACTTAAAGGACGAATGTGAACAGTCAGGATTCTAATCGGCCGGTGACGGCACCAGTTGTCATGCTGCGTTGTTTGTTTTGCATAGTTTTTAAGATGACGTCTATTGGTTCAAAGTATGTTTCCTTGCAACGCTTATTTCGGGGCTAGTTTTATGCCCCTACAATTATGCTTCCTTTGGTATTATTGTACACGCAGTAACGTTGACTAGAAAATAGGAACGAAATCTTCTATACAATATGTGTTGCGGAATGTTGCTAGCGAGAAGGGGTTAGAAAGGGAGGGAAGGGCTTTCGGTGAAATAGTGGCCGCCAAGTAATGTGGCGTGCACATGTATGTAAGGTGTATTATTTTGATCGTCATATCAGAGTCCTTAAATGTTTTTCTGGTCACGAAACTCCTCCGTCACGCTATGGGAGAGGTTCATATACCGCCTGCGCCTGCCGCGCCGCGGCGCCACTGGGCACTGAAGGGCATCGTTCGGCGAGCCAGGCGGCGAGCTCTCACTGTCGCGGCCGGCCGGCAAGCGTTGCTGCTGGTAATTTGAGTGCGAATTTCGACGTCTGCTGTTGTGTTGTGCATTGACATCATGTAACTCGTGTGCGTGGCACCATGCCGAACACTTGTTGCGTACCAGGATGCCGTTCCGGCTACAAAGGCGTGACAGAGAAGGTCTTGTTGTTTCGCTTCCCTGCTGACAAGGAGCTGTCGGAAAAATGGAAGCGTGCAATACCTCGGGAAGAAGCTGACGACTTCAGTTTTGATTCTAAATATGCGCGTGTTTGCGTAAAGCACTTTCACGCTGCGGACATCATTCGGGTCGAGGAATTCGCTGTGAACGCTGTGAATTCGCTGAAAATTTTCTTGGCATCTACTCTGTTGTAAGACGCGGGTTGTCTGCTCTCTCTATTACATGTTCATTTGCTCCTCTTGACTTAAGCTTGATTCCTCTGTTTGTGACTGCTGTGTGCGTGATCTTCATTTTTGCTGTGTGCATCAAGACGGTAATCCCGTATGTTCTTTGGCCAACGCACAAGAGTATGCAGAACTTTGCCCATGCCTTGCTGCCGATGCAAGCTGTTGTATATGTTTATTGTTTATCACAGCTCCATGTATAGGTATCGCACATTCATTCGCCTGTATGCATAAGCGCTAAGCACTTTGTCCACTGCTGCTTTTGCCACTAAAAGGCGGCTAGCAGTATTGTAAAATAAACATCAGGTTGTGTTTGTTCTTCATTTCATGCAACTCCTTGTTTTGTCTTGTAATTACCACTATCATTTTAATTTCTACTCCTATTTGAAATGTTCCTATTCTACTAATTGAAATGTTCTTAATGTTATCCTCACATTTGTTAGCCTCCAAGTTTCCGCGCCATAAGTTGGTGCCAGCACTAACTTTCCTCTTCCTTTTGGGGAATGAGTTCAAATGGAGACTACCGGCTAATCATCCTGCAGCTCATTCTTGTTTGGCTAGTTTTATTGTCATGGTTAGGTATCCCTGTCACTATATTTACCTCAATAAAAGCATTGTCAGTGTCCTTCAATGCTCTGGCATCGTGAATCTTTTTTCTATGCCAGTGCATTGAACATTACTCTCATCTCTGTATTAATTGTACTACTATTTTGTGTTTAATTTTATCTTTTATATTTACGCTGTTACTCAAGACATATTTTTACTCCGCCTGCATACACGAGTCGCCTGGCAGCTTTGATAATTGCTTTATTGTGCTTTGTACTTATCAGGTCTACTACAAGACTATCGCTTCCCTGCATTGCCACGTCCTGTTGCAATAGTTACTACACTTTACTGATTTATTGTGTGCTTTCGCTCTTTGTGAAGCTCATGTCTTCAATATTTCATCGTGTAGTTAGCAAAAATTTTATTCGACTGTATGCACAGCAATATGCGTCATTGATGTTCAAAAAGAATTTTCTGAGAAGTATTTGTGCGCTGTTTGCTGTAAATGTTGAAGAATGCCTGATGACAGCTGTGTAATCATATTTTCCTCTCTTTAAATATTAAACACGGTTGTCTGTTAAAACCGACTTGCTATTGCTTTTTCATAAGTTATTCATATTTAGTTTTCTTATGCCTACTGTGTATATGTCCATATTTTTACAGATTGGATGCGATGGTGCAAAAATATGTAGATAATGTTTGTAATTCTTGATAGCTTTATGATGATGTGAGCATTATAAATAAAATTTAGTTTGTGAACTGCATTACAAGGAGCATTAAAAATAGGCTGGGTCAGTGGTAAATTGGCACCTAGGGTTTTGCAAATTAATTAGGCCAATGCGCCTACTGTGGCAATCATATAGAATTTTGCGGTGGGAGAACTACCGACAGTTCCTCTTAGCATCGAAGAAAAATTAGGTTCGGACACACAGACCAGAGATATGGCCCATGACTGATGAGCCGCTGACCGTATGCATGAGGTATATGGCAGTTAGTAACACAGATGCCTGCTAATAACAATGCAGTTACAGCAGCTTAAAAAGGAGCCTAAGTTACAGAAGATGGGGCACAAATGAATACACAACTGAACAAATGCAGACCAGTTGTATTGAGGTTTATTGTATTGTATTAAGGTTTATTTTTCTTCCAAAAAAATGAAAGAGGGAAGTTTGGGGTATGAGAGATCAGGGTAATAGCAGAGACCTTCAATTATAATAACTACCGAACTAGTAACAACAATAAGGACTTAGAAGGCGTTAGCTGGCAAAACAATTGGAAGAGAGGTATGTAGGGAGGAAAACAAAAGAGAGGTCAATATAGAGGGGAAGCGGGTGCTTAGCTGCTGGGATGGCGATCTCCTATTCAAAGGAGGGCAGGGCTGCAGGTAGGTCCAGCAAGGCGGAATTTTGGGCGAGTTGCTAAGTGTTCATCATTTTTACACACAGCGTAACAAGAACGGGACACGAGACGAAACACAGAGCGGTTGTCTGTGGTAGTCTTTCGTCTCGTGTCCCGTTCTTGTTGCGCTGTGAGCAAAAAAAAAAAAAGACTGCAGGTAGGTCGTTGTGGGGCTGATTCAGTGTCGAGGACGTTGGGACCAGAGCCTGACGTTGGCTTCCCGCGGGGCCTTGGTGTAACGAGGGTTGACATAGCAGGTTCTGATCGGTGTCGCGATCGCTAGCCGATCACATGCTTGCCTGATGCACGCTCCCGTCCGCACGCATCGACTAGCCCAAACGCTCTGTCCAACCCTGCGCTTCCACTGCCGGCTACATATACGCGTCTTGAAAGCGGGATTCACGCTTGAGCTGTCAGACCACAGTTAGGAGGTGTTGAATGGGGACTACGGTCATGTTTCTGCGCGTGTTTCGCCAACTGCAAGCTAACGGTTACGCGCTTCAAGATTTGAGATCGAAAACGACGATGCGAAATCAGCAGACAAGCAACTGTCCTCGTAGCGCATATCGCTTCCTTCTCGCAACATCGTAAGCGTTATATCGTCGTCTACAAGGCGTTAGTGCGCCGCATCACGTTCAAAAATGTGCAAGGGGGAGTTCAGAATAAACAGGAAGCTGCGCAGTTGTACACAAATCGTCTGCTTCACAGAAGTATCTGTACGTCGTTGCGTCGTCATTTCCTTCCCTGCGCCTTTCTGAATGAAAGTCGTCATAGTGTTGTTAGACTAGATTGGAAGGAAAGCCAAACCGACTGTCGCTGAAATTTTCGACTAATCGGGTGCAAGTACCTCCCGTGATTTAAAGTCGGCTGGGCCGGGCAGGCGGCTCCGCCGCAGCTCGGTGCCCTTCAGTGCCCAGCGGCACCTCTAGCGGCCAGTGCTGACCCTATATGAAACTGAGGCGGAAGTTTCGTGACCAGAAAAGAGCATTGAAGGACTCTGGTCATATATTGCAGACTTAAATCCCTCTATAATCATTATCGTCAACAGCTCGGGCAAACTTATTGTATTAACACCTATTGCAGAGGTGTTTGCATCAGATTCAGCGACAATGTCGAAGACAATTTGTTGATCAGAAAACGTGAAACGGATGAAGGAGTAATGTAGTACTTTCTAAACGTATTCAAGAACCCTCCTGCTATAAACAACAGGGTGGCATAGAGGCATAGAGGAATTTTAGTTTCTTCACAGCAAGCGAATATAAGGGCAAGCGAATACTTTTGTATTTCAGTGCATTGTTGGCTCTGTCATAATGAGGTGAACTCTCATATTGCTATCACGTTTTAATGAAGGCGCTTATAAATTGTCATATTTGCGTTTGTGCGATGCGTAGAAGTTTCTGCCAAATTTGCAGGAAACCACAGCCTGCGTCGCTTTTGTTTTGGCTTACGCAAAAATAGAGGCGGCCAAAATGCGTTTGATCTGATTTGTTTATTTTTATTCTCCATCAGTTACATTCTGATCGAGCTCACTTCATTTTATGAATGTGAAAAAAAAAATCTATTGCTATCGTGTCTTTTCAGCTACACGTGTCAATTATATATGTGCTTTTTATGAAGTGTTTTTACTCAACTAATGGTTTGCATGATTGTAGTAAATTTTATTAGAAACGCAATATCGACTACATCGGTCGATATCATTTGCCAGCAACAAGCCCTCTCTTGTAAATACGCACAACTTCCGACCAAAATCACAAAAGCACTTTGTCGAGAACGGGCATAAATTTTTTTCCTCAAAAGAAAAAGAAAGTACCACTTGCTGTTCACTGTGAAACTGATATTAAACAAATATAAGTTATTATGTTTCCGTAACTACAGGAGTAATAGCCATCTAACGCGGTGTCACATCTTACATTCAGCCCACCTCTACGCACAGTGCCCCGCTTTGGTTAAAATTTCTTTCAAAGTGTCTTTTACATGGCTCATTACAGAATTTTCTAGGGAATGACTTCCGAAGTAAGACTATGTGGACTGTCCCGGCTATATGCGGCGTGATGAAACTTATTTATGGAATTGATGAAAAGTGCAATTAACACAAATATTCATCAATTATTCATAGTTTTTTATTCCACAAGATTACGTTACTAAATTGAGGACCTTCGCTATGAAACGAGAATTCAGTGTTCAGAATCAGCATTCTGATTGGAATTATACCGCGTCAACAAGCGTATTGCGGCTTTGTAAAGTGGCTTTGCCGCGCTATATATTTACAAAATGACGTCGCTACGCATGGCGTCGTGACTGCAATCACGTCAGTATCATCTACATTTCCAAAGACGTAAACTGCGTGTGCATTTACTTCAATTTAAGCTCAAGTTGCGAATTTTCAACGTACAATCGAAAACTTGCATACCTTTCGAAAGTAAGTTTCTTTTTTTACGCTCGCTATCTCGAAGTACTGTGCCGATTCTGAAATCTTAAAAAGTGTGCTATCCTCGAAACTTGGTGCTCTTAACTTTGCATCATTAACTTGCGACCTGAAATCAGAAGATAAGCCTGAAAGCCTAGCTTTAGGTTTTTAGTAGTGCTTTTGTTTCATTTGATGAGGCAAATAATGTCCAGCTTAGCGTAAAGTGAAAGAGCACAGAACTAGGGCATTTTTCTTAGCCCTAAAAATTACTACAATATAATTTGAAATAGCGATTATAAAGCTTCTACAAATTTTGAAGCAATAGCACAAGCACTATCCATGGTCATATTTACTAGTAATGATTACTATCCGTGTTGGGTTGGGAAGACTAAACATACATTGTATTGAGCGAACAGGAGCAGGGAGGTCAAGGAGTGGAGAGCATTGCATTGGGACGCAGAAACGAGGTCCATGTTCTGCCAATTAAACTACCACTGCGCACCGAGAGAATATTGTTAGGTTGCAGTATTTATTTGCCATCCTGCTCCGCGTCCTGGCTAGCAATCGCTTGTCAGCATTACTGACTTACGAGTTCCCTGTCAAAGAGGCGCTAACCTGCGTTTCCTCAGCTACGTACTCCTAGCTCTAACGCAGAAGTCGCACTTGCATCATCTGTGGTAGCCGAGGTAACAGCATAAACTATGAATAATTGCTTGAAGCTAGCCGAGTACCAACCGTTCGCTGCAGCCATTTTACGGTCGGCAGCATAAAAAGAAGAAACAAGCAAACGAAGCAGAATTGATATAGCCTCTTCATGTCATCCGATTTCCTTGACTTCCGCATCGGAAGAGAGACTAGCTCTGACTATTTTCGTCTTAGCTTAAACTGATTAAAGAGCTTTCAGGAACATACGGCAAGCGTATAATTCACTAGCAACGCGACGAACTCGAATACGGTGTGACCAGAAGTTGGGAAAGATTAGTCACTTTGAAAACCACGGCCACTCTACCATATATCCTAAATTTACTTTTATCAGGTTCCTCTTCACCATGCGCTGCCGAGAGTAAGTAGTTCACAACGGGAAAAATTCATGCGATAAACAAGGATCGTTTCTTTCAACTGCTCTGGAAAGGCACGCTTATGTTGAGATGACACTTGACGAGAGCGGAGCATCATCATCATCATCATCATCATCCTCAGCCTGACTATACCCACTGCTGGGCGAAGGCATCTCCCATATTCCTTCAATTATGGGAGAGGAGCGTGGGTGAATAAAACAAAACGAAAACTCAGAAGGATACGAAGCTCTCATGAGAAGACATTTAAAGTCCTTGAGGAAATAAGTCTCAAACAACGCACTGGTGCATCGAGCGAAAACAAAAACACAACTATAACACTCAGCTACATTGAAAGAAAAACAGAAGCACTTGTCGCAAGTTCTGGAGTTGGTTACCGATAAGAGTAAACGTTCATATTCTCTCTCAATCCGGAAGAGCGCTGTGACCTAGTTTCTATCTCCGGAGGGTCGAGGCACTTTTGTTAACGGCGCCGCAACTGGCTGCCCCTTCTACCGGTTCCGATCTTCCAGTCTAGGTGTGGTCGTCTCGACACCTAGGCTGCTGCTTTGCGATTGATCCTCCTTAGAGACTTGAAGTAGGAACTTGCCGTTACACGAGGAAACTTTGCAGAAGCCACGGACAAACCGCCGCATGTGGTTTCCTTGGTATGTTATTTGTTCGGGCGTACTTATCTCTCTTACGGGGCCTCAATGACTCTTACTGGTGCCTTTCCAGCTTTACTGAAACAACAATTGACGGTTTCTTTATTTTTTTCTCAGTACGGCTGTCTTTTCCTCTTCTGCAATCTTCCTCTCAAAAAGCAGCAGCTGATATGAGACAAAGCTATATACGAGGACAAATTGAGGTTTTTCCCCAACCCCATGAAGCTCGCCTACCGGTTCCAAGGAGAATATTTGTTTTAAAGCGGCTATATTTATCCAGTTGTGAAATTTCGGATCCTCCTCGTGCCTACACTCATGGTTTACCATGCAGTGTTGGATCACACAGAAGCGGTTTGTCAGACAGTGTACAGCCTTTCTGATATTTAATAATACCGTGAGAGCGTAAGTAATTTTTCTAGTGGAGCAGAGAGAAAAAGTCGGAAACGAGGGAATGAGTATGAACAGCTGCCATGACGCTGGACAAACTTTTGCGCTGAGGATTTTCTTCATCACCCGAAGCAACACATGGGAAACAACGTCTACTGTCGCACTCAAAGAGCGCTTTTATTCATGTTCCGTGTGATGGATGTTTAAGGCTCTGTACCAGTGCAAAGGCGTAGCGTTGTAAACATGACAGTAGGACTTGATTGCGTTTGCAGTATAGGGTCTCCAGAAGGTTTATTTGGTACACTGATAAGTAAGTTTGTTGTCTTAGCATAAATCTACTGCAGAATAAGGAATTTCTATAAAGTATAAATCAGCACCATTCAGCATATAGTTATTGCTTATTCGCTTTAATAACGCCAGACAATGTGCTAGCCTTCACGGTTACCTCATTTCGAAGAGTGGTCCCGGGCTCGAAACATGTATCTGGAAAAAATTTCCCTCAAAGAGATCTCTCTGTAAACACCGTGCAGCTGTGCTTTGCTGTCGTTTAGCTACACTTTTGTGAATGCTAATTAGTGGCTATTCCTTTATATCTTAACTAATTCGCCGATATCTAGTGTTCTCTATACTGTTTAGAACGTAACGATTGGAAGTGAAATCCTGGAAATGGTTGCTATTTATTGCAAATGTTCTATCGTACCTTATAATTCACACAATAGGAAGCAGATAAACGCTGCCGGTCTAATATGTGCTACTGGTAGATTTGCCACTGCAGAATTGCATCTGTGATGGCCCATATTCGGTTGCCATAAGCAAAGTAAACTTTAGAGAAACCTCACGTTCAATCACGCATGTTCTGTGTCGTCATGCAAGGCAGCATGAAAGGGCATGTGGTAACTCAAGTACGGCATATAAATCAAGCCGGGTACATCGACGTGTTGTGCAAAGATATAAACAACGCAATAACGGCATCTGGTAGTGTTTGAAGGGGGTCGTTAAATTGTTACCCCTAGTAGCACCCGCATAAACAATGTCAACCACTCTGATTTCCAAGCGTCGATGTTAAAGTCGCTGCAGATAATAATGAAGGCAGCGTCCGCAGCACCTGTAAAGCATTTACTCACATTTTCGTAGTTCTGACAATTTGCGGACAAGTCGAACCACTTGGCGCCACCACCGCTGTTCTCCTTTGCATGCCATGGTGGCAATCCCTGGCGCAGGTGGCGCACGTACGTGCTAGAAGCTCTACTAAACTAGCACGTGTGTCTTCGCTATCTCTATTTTGTACGCAATAGATAAAGTTAACCGATTGCAGTTAGCAGTCCTTCTCTGGGCAATTTCGCATTATTTTTATTTTATTTTTTATTTATCACATACTGCGGACCAAACATGGTCCAAGCAGGAGAGGCACGGTATAAAAGAAACTACAAAAAAACTGACCCTTGACAACATTGGTATTGACAGAACACGCACAAAAAAGAAAAAAAAACGAACAATGAATACTTATACAAAACTAAATGGGGTGAAATCATGCATCAAAAGACTACCCTAGTTGAAAGAAACGCTGCACAAAGTCAACAACACATCGAATTACAGACAGTGTCAATTAATGATGCAGTCACTCGTCGGAAACAAGTAGTGGTGAATCATGCGGCAGTGCATTCCAATCAGAGATCGTGTGAGGAAAAAAGGAGAATTTATACACATCTGTGCGAGCAAATATAGGTTCTATGTAGTGCTTGTGCTTATGACGAGACTTCCTTAACGAGTGTTTAGTTATGTATTCTTGTGGATCAATACCTAGTTTCGAAAAATATAAGCGATTAAGGAATTTAATTCTCAAATTTTTTCTGCGTTCATTCAAGCACTCCAGGTTTGCGTCATTTAACATAGCAGATGGAGAGTCTCGGCGTTTATAGCGGTTATAAATAAAACGAACGGCCAACCTTTGAAGTTTTTCTAGTTTTTCTATCTCTACCTTTGTGTGAGGGTCCCACACAATGCTCGCGTACTCCAAAGAGGGTCTCACTATGGCTTTGTACGCCTTGTTTCTCAGTGCAGCTGTTGATCTGCCTAATTTATGTTTTAATAAACCTAGTTTTTTACGAGCTGAAGAGCACACGTTATCAATGTGCGCTGTCCATTTAAGCCTGGATGTAATTGTAACCCCTAAATACTTATATTCCTCAACTTGTTTAATTATCTTGTCATCCATGCTGTAAAGAAATTCCAGCTTGTTTCTTTTATTGGTAAGGCACATGTGAACAGTTTTGTCAAAATTAATTATCATGTCCCATTTGTCACACCATTCTGCTAGCAATTTTAGATTATCATTTAGCTCAAGTTGATCAGAAAGAGAATTTATGGTTTTAAAAATGACACAATCATCAGCGAACAGCTTAATTGATGCCGTTGGGTTCAGTGAATCGACGAGGTCATTTATGTAAATATTAAATAAGACCGGTCCTAGTACAGATCTCTGTGGCACACCCGAGTAAACGTCTAAATGTTCAGAGCACGCTCCGTCTACCTCTACATACTGCTTTCGGTTTGTCAAGTAAGATATTACCCAGTTGATTATTTCAGGAGGTATACACAGTGCTTTCATCTTTATGATTAATTTATTATGTGACACCCTGTCAAAAGCCTTTGAAAAGTCCAGAAATATTATATCTACCTGACCGTTTTTATCTATAACTTTAGCAAATTCATTAATGGTTACAATTAACTGCGTGTTAGTAGAAAAGCCCCTTCGGAAGCCATGTTGCGCTTTATTTATAATACTGTGCTTATCCAAGAAAGTATTTAGATGTTTCACCAGAATATGCTCTAGTACCTTGCAAGAAATACACGTAAGTGAAATAGGTCTATAATTACTGATTTCTAGAAGGCTACCTTTCTTAAAAACTGGGATTACACGAGCCAGAAGCCAATCGGTCGGTACTTTACCAGATTCTAAGGATTTATTAAAAATTATGACGAGAAATCTGCCCATAAGCTCCGCGTATCTTTTAAGAAATATGGCGGGAATTTTTTCCGGACCTGTTGATTTTTTCGCATCTAGTCGTAGTAGCAGTTCAATTACACCCTCCAAGGATATGAACAAAGTGCGTGATTCACTAGATGCGGGAACACCTTCGCAACACTTGCTTGACTTTGAAAATACACTTTGAAAATGATAGTTGAATATTTGTGCTATCTCCCTGCTGTCTGTAACCATATTACCACCTACTGCTACATGCTCAATCCGCCGATGAGCCTTGTTCCCAAGGAACTGCCAGAATTTTCGGGGGCTTTCTGAAGCGAACCTGCCAAGAGTTTCAGTGAAATAGCGTTCTCGAGATTCTCGCATGTTATATTCTAGGGTTGTTTTTAGCTCTGAAACTACGTCATCATTAATTCGCTTCAATTTTCTACGGCGTTTTAGTCTGCGCTTTAACTGAAGCAGCTCTCTGGTTACCCAAGGGCTCCTTCGACCAACCTTTTTCAATCTCTCAGGAACAAATTTGTCTATACAATAGTGACAGCACGATTTAAACTTAGTCCATAATGCTTCAATGTCATCGTCATGGAACGAAAAAAGGGAATTCTCTAAATAATGCATAATTTGGAGATCATCAGCAGCTGAGTAATTCTTGACAAAAACAGGTTTCGGCTTGCAAGATCCCGAACCCCGTGGAAAACCGCAGGTAAAGTAAATGAGGCTATGGTCAGAAATACCATCGTGAACCTGTGCTGTACGATCCTGAATGCTGTTAGAACAAAGTAAAAGATCTAAAATTGAGGAAGCAGCATCTGTCACTCGTGTTGGGACAAGAACTGTTTGGGTGAGGTTATATGCAAGTAGCATGTCAAGCAACACTTCAGAACTGTGGGCGTCAACTGATCCACATTTCATTTCCACCCAATTAATAGCCGGAAGGTTAAAGTCTCCAGCCACTATAATATTTTTATCACGGTATTTTTCTAAATGGTCGTAGAGCTTTAGTAAGAATTCTGGTGGGGATCCCGGTGGCCTGTAAACACCCGCAATGATGACTGTGCAGCCGCTAAATTCAACTTTGCAAAATACGCTTTCGTGAGCATTGTCAACTTCTGGTAACGCAAAGGATGAAAGCCCATGTTTCACAAGGACTGCAGTACCGCCACCTTTTGTTTCGCGATCTTTTCGATAGCAGATATATGAAGGTGGAAATACGCAGTTATCCGGGATGTCATCGTGAAGCCAAGTTTCTGTGATGATGGCCACGTGGGGATCATATGAGAGCAAAATACATTCAAGCTTTTCTGACTTATTGCGCACACTTTGCGCATTCAAACAAACAATTCGAAGAAGCTTCTGCGCAGGCTCCTCTTTAGCCTGAGAACGTCAATCATCTGATTTCGTACTTTTGCGAAACAAAACTTTGCTATTCTTATCACTGTCCCATACATATACATCATCGTTTAGAAACAACTTGTCGTGAACAAGTTTCATTTTGTCATTCGGACCGCTATCAGCTAATCCGGACTACCACAGTTTCTTTCTTATCTGTAAAGTTTCTTGAGAAAAATCGTCAGAAATTGATATGCCGGAACCCTTTAGTTTTGAACAGTTCTTAAACAGTGTTATTAATAGAAAAACACACGCGAATATTAAAACTCCTACTCTGAGCCTCACTAGGGCACTTTGGATGTTATTTAGCATTGCTGAACAAAACCGTGATGGCCAGTGGAAGCTGAAATTACTGCCATAAAAACATTCCTGCATTAAAAGAAATTCCTGAAATAATGTCATTTATTTTTGTATTATTGTAAACTAGTTTTCTTCCATAACCATTCCGTCAATACATAACCTGCGATGAAGACTGCTTTTTTTATCGCATTACTCTAAATAGCCAAGCGAGGGGATCAAGAATTTCTTGGTCTTCCTTACTGATTTTTTTTTCAGCCACCTGCGAACGCGTATTACTATGAGTGTTTCATTTTTATCGAAGGCAAGGGCAGCGTACCTCAGCTCTGCAAAGAGTACTACATCGAGAAAAGCTAGGTAAGGAATGTTATTAGCCAAACGCGTGCCTCTAATAGTTGATAATAAAAATTTTGAGGAGCCCAAGAGCCCTACGGCGCAGGCTTTGAGCAGCAAAGTAGAACAGTTTAACTGTCACCTTGCCACTTCAGATTGCTGTTCTGGCAGCAGTTGTGGTTAGCGGCCTGTAATAGTTGTGCACTTAAATTTTATGCGTTCAGGCAAGGAAGAAAGGGAAAGGAATAATGCTTTTTTCATTCGGTTTGCTTCGAATGCGACGCTGGACACAATGACTTATTATGAATACGAGGGCTAATTTGTTATTTGGTTCACTATGACAGCTCAGACGTGAGCAAAAGTGGAAGACTTTTTGTCTTACTTTTTTCATAACTTGAGTATATATATATTTTTTTCAGGCATGAACATAGATATCCTGAACTTTGTTGCGCTTTCATGGTGCACATCGCCTGAAATTGTGCGGTTTAGTGCGCCAAGAAACGGAGACAAAACCATACGGGAAACTACAGACCCACAACTGGAAGAACGCAAAGTATACGTTTAGATATTCCGTGTTGATCTAATAAAGGTTTGGTGACCAGCAATGTCCCATTCCGAAGCTGGATTTTCTTTTTTTCCTTTTGTTCTCATGCTACGCGCTACACATGCCTTGACTACCGTATTGGTGGCAAGTAAAATTACTTTTTCCACCATTTGTGGTACCATTTGTCTTTGTTCGACCCAAACACGCATTATTGGGCATAAATTCTAGTAACCCAGAAACATATTATCTCAATAGCCACGTGATGGAAATTCGTGAAGCAACGGACAAAATCAGAATGACACCATAAATAAAGACGACAATAGAATTCGAGCCATAAATTAGTGGTCTACGCACGCAAAATTGTGATCTACGTTTATTAGCAATATATGTCCTTGAGGAAGAATGCATGCTTATTACAACAGCACTCCTTCACAACACAAACTTTAATGGCGAGGAAAATTAATCAAGAGATATTTGCACACTAGATAAGAGCCGCAGTGTGTACACTGAAAATCTGCGTTCCTTGTAGTGGGAGTATAGCTCTGTCGCTATAAGTTTTCTTACAAAGAAACAAACACCATGCATTTCAGGGTTTTCCAAGGATACAAAAGACCCGAACTTCAAGTTTAGAATTAACTTGCTGAACTGCATTCGTTTGCACGGTTCGCGTATGCGCTGGAACGCTAAATTAATACCGTGCTTACTATAGCCACTTTGGAAAAAGATGTGCACCAATATGATGAAATCACGGGTTGAAAATCACAATGAAGCGTGAATTCGTAGCCCGTATATGAAAGCTCGCAGAACTCTATTGTATCGGTACAGTTTTGTGAAGGCGAAACGCTCATATTGCCTGCGAATAAGCACTCTAAGAAAGTACATACAGGTGATTGTTACCCTCGTGATTTTGAATGTTATTCGTTCTTTCACTCAGCCATTGCCACTATAACATATTTTCATAGAAGAGCGGTGAAGAGCAGCGAACTGCTTTACTAGGTGCGACAGCGCTAGAACATTTCACATGGCGAAGAGAACAGACGAACGAGCAGTGAATGCAAAGAACGCAATCTTGCCTCAGTTACTCGAGCCCAACTGCATGGCGGTGCCTACTCTCAGACTAGCACCCTAAACTAGCGTAGCGCTGACGTTGAACTTTGCAGATTGCATATGGCATTTCTCGCTCTGTTTTATTCTTGTCCCGCCGTTGCTGGCGACATGCCGTGACGTTTTATAGCAACACTAGAACTGCGGTTTCAGCCAGCCTGCGCATTAATAATGGAGAAACGTTGTCGTACACCGCGTCAAGTACCGTCAGGAACGCGCATACATCCCTCGGGCAGCAAAATGGAACGTAACCTCTTTTGTGCAACGCGCTGGCTTCGCTACCTACAGAGCTAGAAAAAAAACTTGATATATGCGCAGCTCGAGTGGCAGCGTACAACACAGACATCAGGGGAAACAACGAGAACATAAGCTTTTTTTAGGCTTCAATCTGTGCATTCCGGTACGTCGCCGTGCTCTTCGTACATCGCGCTCACAACGGGCGGTAAAAGCAATTCATGCTTGAAAAGGACAGGTTGAGACAGCCTTTAAGGTGGTAACGGTGGATATGATGTCAGTTCCGAAAATATGCAAATGCGATATTAGGTTTTATTTTTTCTTTTCATCTCCTAGAGGATCAAGGCTTTCCTCTGAGCATTGACACTTGACAACGCCGAAATGTCCGACTAGTGCCTTCAAATTTAGGCAGCAATGGGAGTAGAACCAGTAACCAAATACAAGTCTGCCCCTTCCCTTCCTCTCTCTAGATAAATCAAAAGGATGGATGCAAATGTGATAGTGAAGAATGTAAAAGGAAAGGAACGTCCTCTTAAGCTTTTATTTGCTTGTTTTTTAGAAGCAGTACCTGAAAACGCTTCGTTACTGTTACTTTACATACATATTTGTACTTTCAGCCCAACTAATGCGCTGAAATAGTACATACCTGTCAATGGCTTTAAATATTGCCGCCTTAAAGGAGCAGCAGCGTTCATAATAAAGTTTAATAGCCAGGACTCTCCTTTAAGTATATATATGCTGTCCTGGTTCAGTTCAGTTCAGGCGTTCAGTCGTGTCCGACTCTTCGTGACCCTATGGACCATGTCACGCCACGCTTTCCGGTCCCTCACTATCTTCCTAATATCACATAACTTCATCTGCAGAGCTTCGAGGATGCCATCTAACCATCGCGTTCGCTGCCTACCCCTTCTCCGGCGACCCTCAACCTTTCCCAACATCAAATCTTTCTGCAGCGACTCCTCTCTTCTCATCAGATGACCAAAGTAGCTGACCTTTAACTTTAGAATTTGACCCTCCAATGAGCAGTCAGGGCTTATGGTCGACAATATCGACTGATTTGATCTTCTGGCTGTCCAAGGAACTCTCAAGAGTCTTCGCCAGCACCACAATTCAAACGCGTCAATTCTTCGGCGGTCAGCCTTTTTCACAGTCCAACTCTCGCATCCATACATCACAACTGGAAAGACCATAGCACGAGTTATACGGATCTTGGTTGGCAGACTAATGTCTCTGCTCTTTACTAGGCGGTCAAGGCTAACCATTGCTCTCTTTCCCAGAAGCAGGCGTCTCCTAATTTCATGGCTGCAGTCTCCTTCCGAGGTAATCTTCGAGCCCAAGAAAAGAAAATCTGTCACAGCTTCCACTTCTTGTCCCTTGATGCTCCAGGACTTGATGGGGCAAGACGCCATGATCTTTGTCTTTTTAATGTTCAGTTTAAGCCCAAACTTCTCACTCTCTTCTTGTACGCGCATCAGAAGTCTCTTGAGTTCCGCTTCACTTTCTGCCATTAAAGTGGTATCATCCGCATATCTAAGGTTGTTGATACGTTTTCCAGCAATCTTCACTCCAGCTGAAGACTCGTCCAGACCGGCCTTCCTTATGATGCACTCTGCATATAGGTTAAATAGGCAGGGCGACAGTATGCAGCCTTGCCTCACTCCTTTCTCAATTGGAAACCATTCAGTAAGACCATGCCCAGTTCTTACTGTGGCCTCTTGCCCTTCATACAGGTTCCTGAGGAGACAGATGAGGTGAATTGGAACTCCCATCTCTTGGAGAGCTTGCCACAATCTGCTGTGATCTACGCAGTCAAACGCTTTCGCATAATCAATAAAGCAGAAGTAGATGGGTTTCTGGAACTCTCTTGCTTTTTCCATGATCCAGCGAAGGTTGGCAATTTGGTCTCTACTTCCTCTGCCCTTTCGAAACCCAGCTTGCACGTCCGGAAGCTCCCGATCCACATACTGCTGCAGCCTACCTTGGAGGATTTTCAGCATCACCTTGCTAGCATGCGAAATAAGCGCGATCGTGCGGTAGTTGGAACAATCTTTGGCACTGCCTTTCTTTGGAATGGGGATGTAAACTGACCTCCTCCAATCCTGTGGCCACTGCAGGGTTGTCCAAATCTTCTGACATAATGTATGTAGAATGTTAACAGCGTCATGGTTGAGGTTTTGAAGCAACTCAGCTGGAATGCCATCAATTCCGCTAGCTTTGTTCTTAGCAAGGCTGGCTAAGGCCCATTCAACTTCACTCTTCAGGATGCCCGGCTCGAAATCAGTAATCACAACCATCTTATGTTGGGTTTGCACATTCGGGTCCTTCTTGTACAGTTCTTCTGTGTATTCCTGCCACCTCTTCTTTATCTCTGAGGCTTCAGTGAGGTCCTCGCCTCGTTTGTCCTTTATCACGCCCAGCTTGGCACAGAAGCTTCCTTTGATATCTTTGATTGTCTTATACAGAGCTCTTGTGTTCTTAATCGGCTGTTGTCCTCAACTGCTTGGCACTGTATGTTCAGAAAAGCATTCTTATCTCTCCTTGCTATTTTCTGAAAATCCGCATTGAGAACCTTGTATCTTTCTCTTTCCCCCATAACTTTTGCCGTCCTCCTTTCCTCAGCTATTTGCAAAGCCTCTTCAGATAACCAGTTTGCTTTCTTGCATTTCTTTTGCTTTGGAACTACCTTAGTAGTAACTTCTCGTATTATATCACGAACATCAGTCCACATCTCTTCGGGCTCTTTGTCTTCTAGATCTAATTCTTGAAATCGATTCCTTACTTCCACAGCATATTCTAATGGAATTTGATCCAGATCATACCTGAAAGGCCTTCTAGTTTTCTGTGTTTTCCTCAATCGAAGCTTAATTTTGGCAACAA
Source organism: Amblyomma maculatum (assembly GCF_055883805.1). Lineage (NCBI taxonomy): Eukaryota > Metazoa > Arthropoda > Arachnida > Ixodida > Ixodidae > Amblyomma > Amblyomma maculatum. The sequence continues at coordinate 24,728,878 of NC_139352.1, read as the reverse complement.
GAAGCTGATGATCGGTGCCACAATCGGCCCCAGGCCTTGTTTTGACTGCTTGTATAGCGCTTCTCCATCTCTGCCGGCAAATAATTTAATCGATCTGATTCCTGTACAGACCGTCGGGTGAAGTCCATGTGTAGAGGCGCCTCTTGTGCTGTTGAAAATGAGTATTCGCTATGGTCAGGTTGTTTTCTTGACAAAACTCTACTAGGCTGGTTACCTTAAAGGAATAACCTTTTTCTAAGTGGCGACCAATATATCTCTTTTCTGGTCAGCACAGTATCACGGCAAACGCGAAGAGACATGATCGAGAAAGAACGCCCTATGCTGTGTTGTATTTGCAATACTTAACACTCCAAGGTGACGTATGTGTCGTCTTTTAGTGTCAAACTGCTGTTTCTTCATATTAAATAACAATTTTAGGCAATAGTGAACCTGACTAGTTCCTACAAGCTAACACTTCTTACGTTACGCAAACGTATTGTTATTTGAATACTTTCTAGATAGGTACGTTTATTAGCGTAATCATGCACATAGTAAAATGTATGTGACAGGTATATATTTGGGTGGTACTTTTTCGTATGTTACAGGAAACTCAAAATAATTGTAAATTCCTGCTCACAAGCGAAAGATCTGAAGTACCGTCGGTCTACGAGGATGTGTTGAAGAAAGATCAGCAAAATAATATATTACCGAAATATAAATAAGACTTGAATTCTGGGTGATTTAATGTATGCTTTAGTTTTCTTTATGAGAGTCAGATGATTGTTACTAAGGAGGCTATTTAACCAGTGAAGCTAAAAACATTCTGCTCTTCTTTAACTTAGGCAATAACAGCACTTAGTTGATTGTCCGTACTGGGCTGCTCTCGCAGCGTGCACAAGAATCGACCAATCATACCACATCATCCTGGAATCGTGTCTTTGGATCCTACGTGGCTCAAACAGGCGGGTAAATTACATTTTTGTTCTTTATTATGTTCGCCTTTTGAAGTTATCTGAGCCTTGCATATCATTTATCATGTGTGCCTTTGGGTATAGTAAACTATACGCAACAGACTAAGCTAATATACAAAAAAGCACCACAGAACAGTACTTAAATGAAAAATGTAATAGTTGTGGAGAAAGGGAGGGGGAATCAAAGATGATATTCATCCAGTCGAAATTCACAAAAACGTACATATCCAAACATCCAATGCGTATTTTCTTTTTAAAGTCTTAAAGATACGAGAATATCATAAAAACATATTGAGCTCACATGCGCAAAAAGCATAGTCGTATTTTTAATTCAAATCTGTGTCTGTAGACGCCTGAAAATTCATCATTATGCACGCGCACTGTGTCGGCAGCAAAATAGAAAAAAAAAAAACTACATATTGAGTAGTCATTTTTCACAATAACTGCACCAAGAGGACACGGACCAATAGAAGAAAGCTGCACTTAGCTACCTCGAAGAATGATATTGGAACACTTCCGCCTTAAATCAAGCGAGATGCTGTGGGGCTAAATGAAAATAGAAAACACAAACTATTTTTATGCTCAATTACTCTCTCCATAGCACACATTTAATGCTCGCTTCAAGTATTCATGAAGCAGTACTTGCGTGAGTGCGTTTTCTTTCCTACTCTTTCCTCGTTTGGGCTGAGCAAGTATATAAAACGGTTGCAGATATCTCGATGTGATTCCAGCTTGCGCGATTTACGTTCATCTATTTTTGACCTTCTTTTTTTCCACTTCCGGTCTGGCTAGAATTGCGTAAATACTGCGCACTCTTATCGCACGACAAAATCCAACGCTTGGCTAAGGCGCGTGCAGACATTTTTGTTTCTTGCATATCTACACTGCTCGTCTTTTTATTGGCCTTATCAATCACGACAACATGTTTTCAAATAATCGTTTTTAGTCTTTTTTTGCAGGCTGAATTTTCATTCCTTAGACCTCTTGTTCTTTGGTGTCCTGAGCACTTTTCCTGACACCAAACCCTCTCTTACGCCCCCTTCAAGAACCCCGTCTTCCCACTCTTGAATTCTGGGAATAACCATGCAGTATTTGTGACAACCGCGCACTCCGTAAATGCTAGCGTGGTATCGATGTCTTCAGACAGCTGATGCTAAGAATCGATGTGCTAAAGGCTGTCTGCAAACTGACTAAAGCTATATTAGAATCACGTAGACCGCGAAGACAGTGATAATTGTGTTCATTTGAGAACAGCAGGTCATATCGATATTATGCACGGCGTCGAACTGTGATAAGCAACAGTAGGCAGTCATAGAAACTGCCAAATGTGCCTAAATTGGCGGATAAAAAAAATTGTTGAAAACAGGAGATATAAATATATATGATATTCCTAATTGTAGTTATTGGCTATATTCGCATAAAAAGGAAATGCATTAACGCTGTGTACAGTAAAAATATCAAGTGGAATATAAGTAAAAAATTTACATAGAGAAAACAAAATAGGAGAAGATTCATCCTCCGAGCGCTTTCAAAAGGTTCCGAAGTAAGCAAATTGAAACAGAAAGAAATGGGTTTCAAGAGCATATCCTTCCCTTCAGCCATAGTTGTAACTTAGAGCAAGGAATGGTCTAATTATGCAACTAATATTGACAATTAAACTTTTTATTCGCCTGGTTAGATTATAAGTGCGAATTTGTGATTCAACCTAAGATGATGCCTTAATAAAATATCCTCTAACAACATCATATACTTTTATATATAGAGTTAGCATCACAAAACTGAGTGCAATTTACGTAGGGAACTTGTCAACACTTATGCGGCAGCCTGAGCCCTTGCAGCAGTGTAACTTGACTGACTTTAAAGCCACTTGGACACTAGCCTAACGAACGCACCTGTGCTCGCAAAAAAAAAAAAATAAAAATATGTGACAAACACGTTCACATGAATGCCCATGAAATGGCTGAGTGGAGTTTGGAAATCGAAGCGAGTTTATATATAAAGAAAACGGAACAAAAGATTCGCACCACGCCAAACCTTCACCTTTAATACCTGTCTATTCACACAGCTGTATCGTGCGCGCTTAGGGCTCGGGATTTCATGTTTAGAGGCATTGAGCAAGCGTGCTGTTCAGCTGTTCAGCTGTGAGCTGCCATGCAATTGCGCTCTCCGCCAATTTCACTGCCGGACTCGTTTAATCAAACTGCCGCTAGGTATTGTCTAGAAGTGACCAATGCGGACTGAGTTTAGGTTCTGAATTTTTCTTTTTGTTTATAGTAGTACATCCACAGAGCCCATGACCAGTACTGATGCCAGAGGGAAGGGCGGAGAAAGGACCGTGCACCCAAATGAAATTAATGACTTTGCGCGCCAATAATTTCGGGCCATTTCGAAGTATTCTAAAATTATAGTTTAGAGGTGTTCAAAACTCGTCCTTCAGACTCTCACTGTATGCGACGCCTATAAATTTAGTTCTGCTCTCAAAGTTTACATAGCTTAAACTGCAGAAAATTGAACAGTTTTAAAGCATTCGTTTCCAGTTTAGGTTCGGATGCTTTATTTAAAGCGTAGTATTTTTTAAAAATTCTATGACGTCACAAGCGCACAGAGCATAAAAAAATTGAAGGAATATGATGGTTGGTTAAGCAAAGTATAGACATCAAAGAATAAAGACCAAGTTAAAGGTGCATAGCTGACTTCATAGAGATATAAAAAAAAACTCATTGTTTTGATTTATTTTAGGTCAACCGAATTCTGATTTTCTTGGACCTTTATAGAACTTCAGGAAAATGCTCGCAAAAAACATTTCGTTACAAGCGAACACCGGTTTTAGCTTCTGAAGAGAAACGACAAAAAAAGCATGGGACTACGTAATATCCCTGATCGCGTTTAAAATTTGTACTATTCAATTGTGTAATTAGACAAAGCTACATTGAAAGGAAGCTAGACTCAACACATGGATTATAGTTGGCAAGCAGCAAGTAGCATGATACGGCTACGTTTCTGGAAAAAGAATGACGTTAATGAAGAAAAAAAAACTGCCGTTAATCAGAGTACGGCATTTTGCTGGCTAGTTCAGCTGACTAGCGAGAGCAAGGGAGATGAGTCACATTCAGGCAACATTCAGGAAACATTCAGGTCACATTTAGGTCACATTTAGGTCACATTTAGGTCACATTTAAGGTAACGGGCAGGTGCCCGTTAACTGAACTGTGCACCGAAACACATTATAACAGTTCAAAAACATAAATCGACGCTAGCCGAGGGTATTTACAAACACAGTATGCCACTTTACTCTAAAACGAAGAAATTGCAATTCGGCGTCTCAATTCACAAAAGCGCTGGCCAGTTGCTGTCACCATAACACACAAGATTAACTATGTAATTAGTAGATTGAAGTTAAAATAAAATGATAGCATGCTTGAACTTTGTGCATTGAAAATTTCGGATTCATTTTCTTTTGTAATTCTGTAACATTCAACATACTGACGAGCTATCTGAAAATGGTTTTAATGGAAACTATCATACTAATTTAGTGAGAGATCGATTTCTTTGTATCACACACGCACACAAAGTCGCTGCTTAAGTAGAAAAGGGGCGGGAAGCCCAGGGCTTCATGCACGAGACGTGACTGACTTCTGAGCTTCGACACCAATGGGTGAAGCTGGCGAGGGGCAACACGGTAGTTCACGGGAGATGTTAGTTGCAGTAACGTGTAAGGCCCCGTGAAGCAGTGTAGGAACTTCTGCACTGCCCAGGAGAGCGGACTGGCGAGCAGAGGAGACCTTCATCACTGAGTGAAACGAAATACTCGATAATACTGGTTACAATGTTATTTCGCGTTTTCACTGGCTTACGTAAGTTCTGAGGCGGGAAAATCAGTGACAGTGGGCCATGCGAGCAGCAAATTGTCTCAGATATGCAGACGTAAATGTGGGATCAGAGAAGACGGTGCTATCGAATTGTGCGGAGTATTGACGGTCATAAACTAGGAAGAAAGTGCTGTAAGCAGTGGTGGACTGAATTCTCGAATTACAGAAATATGTGATCGAAGGAGAGATAGAGAATAAACTTTATTGTTTCTCGAAACTTCGTGGGTGGTTTTCCTTAGTCCAGGATTCCAATGGCTCAGGCTGCCTTCCGAGCCCTGGTGAGCAGTTCGCGCTTCTCAGAGAAACCCGTAGTGGAACACCTCCGCCTCACGCTTAGCGAAGAGGAAACCATTGTCTTAGTTACTATGGTTAGGACTGTGGCACGAAAAGGGCATGTCGGACAACGTGCAGCGAAAAGGCTCGATGAGGCCAAGGGTCGAGCATGACAGCTGAAGGATGCACCAAGGACGACCTTGGGGGTTCGCAGTACTTTCTCATGGTATTAAGAAAACAATGACTTCCCACGTAGTAGCGTTGTGAACGCTGTCTGCTATTGTGGTTGCAGTTTTTCCAATGCGCCTAAACAAAAACACTTTTTCTCACAAAAAGAAAGCTTTTTTGAAATATTGTACATTTCTCACGTCCCTTCCTTGTTGTTCACTTTTCACAATTTTGTGCTTTGTTGTAGTGCAAATATTAGAATTTCTCCGAAGAATAAAGCTGTAAGTATGCCCTCTGAGTAATGAAAATTAGACCTACACCCTAACCTTAACTAAGTGTTGATAATTATAGACACGTTTCGGAAAGAAATCGATGCGCGGCCAATTTATGCCCAGTAATTTCATCTCACCCTCCTTAGGCGGGCTCCTCATAATTAATGGCCTGCCTGCGCTTTCCGAGCGACGTTAGAAGAAGCTGCGCCGACTGTGTTGTTTACAGAGACTCGACGAACCCTGAGGCTCGAAGTTCAAGGAGCTTTTGCGTTCGGAAAACTCGAAACTGACACGTGTATAATGAGCTCGCCGGTAATTACCCCCTTGTGCGGGCGGATAAAGAACGACTTAGATTTCTTAGGACACCACTTCATTACTCCGTCTCCTGTGCAGGCCTTGTAGCAGTATTCTCATATACCTGCTTTTTTTGTTTTGCACACCGCCATAGTTTCTTAACCAGACTTACTTGGAACCATGGGAAAACTTATACTCGGACAGCCGCACTTCTGGGGATAATGGAAGGGCTACCTGTCAAGCTTAATTTTTTTTGTCTTTATTCAAGGGAAATGACCGTGGCCTTAGCCATCTGATCAGACTAACGATACAACAGCAAGAAATCTTTTCGTCAAAACAGAGCAGGTTCTTACTAACAAAGAGCAGACCAATATATCTATACCTCCAAAGAGAAATGTAGATAGGTTTTGGCAACATGCTGTGGACAAAGCCTTTAAGAGTTTGCACAGTTTTCTACTAATATCTCAAGAACCGAAACGACTTTGCCAAAATTTAACTTGTTAAATGTCTGGCTGCTTCGCTCTAAAATTTCCAGTAAGATTTCAAATTTTAATCTTTTCAGACATGAGGTAAAGGAAAGTTTTCTGCGTCTATAGGCATATACTGAGTTTGAAGATGAAAGTGATATTACATTTTAATGATTTAAACAAAGGAATCAAATAAGATATCACCCTGTAGTGGCGCCATTAGAAACACTGCCTCCGTATTGAAAAGATGTCGCTTTTATTTTAATTGCAATATTTGACATCAATGGCAAGGCCATTTTTTCATATACGACCAACATTTAAAAGGCCTTTAGTTTTTATTCAGACTGATCATTGGCTTACATAAAGAGCCATCTTCACCGTAAAATGCACAGCATGCAGCTGTGCTTGTGTACCGCGTCGTAGATAGCAACTATGTAAAACTCCTAAAACAAATAAAACCACACAACAGAGTTTAGCATCGCATTTTCTTGCGTTGCATTAGGGTACGATGTTTCGGAGCTCGGTAGTTCCATTATCTGAAGCATACTGCCATTCCATAAAGACGCTTACTTGCGCCTATGTGTGACCTGCGATATCTCTCCTGAGGTGTGGCGAGAGAAAGCTGTTTTTGTTGGGAAATGGTGTCTTGCAAAACATACGGTACTGGAAAAGAATGACACGGGCGAGCAAGACTGTCCATTAGAAGCAGGTAGCTCGTTTTCTCCCGCACTCCGCACGTACGCAGAGTTAAAATGTGGACAATAAACGAGCAACGTCCGATTTATTTATTTATTTATTTATTTATTAATATTGCAATCCCAGGAAGGGATTTTCGCACGGTGAGCATACAGAAAATAGGTAAGTACAAATATTACAAAAAAGTACAAAGGCCACAAATTAATAATAAGCAACAAAACACAACAGCAAAAATGAAAGGCTCAATGACGTAACACAACAAAAAAGTACACTAAGGTTTGGGGCATATAAATACACTACTATCAAGTCATCAGTGAACATGGTCAACAGGGAATTAATTAAATGGAGAAAGAGCACCAGAACGATCACAATATTAAATTCAGTTCAAAAATGGGAACCGTGAATGCTTGACAGAGGACATTATTGTGCACTGAGGTTGCCGATGAATGATGTTACACTTCGTCGTTAGTAAGTTGATTCCACTCCGTTACTGTTCGCGGAAAAAAAGAGTATTTAAAGCAGTTATTACGCTGGGTGAAAGGGGTGATTGTAAGATTGTGACGTTGTCTTGTAGAATTACCTGAAGAGAAAGAATGTCGCCAACGGAGAAGAGAAGGTAATCAGAGAAGCCCTATGAACCCCCCCCCCCCCCCCCACTCACACATACATACACGTATAAGTGCGATCCCCTACATTTGATGCGAAATAATTTATGCCTGTATTCTGCTCAAGCACGCTGTGACCATTCTCCGCTCTTTTTTTTTTTTTTTTTTTTTTACTAGAAATCACTGTGTTGAGGGGCATTTAACTGAAGTTTCATGCGCCCACAGTCGAACTTACACATCGCATGTGCACCTCATGCTTCTGCCGTCAATTCTGCTTTCAGCATTCACGGATGTTGTGCATTCGCTTTGCATTTAAGAGAAAAATAAACTTAGTACTGATATGTACTTGACTGTCATGGCTCAAAACACAACAAATCCTATGCTAAGTTGAATAGTGACTTTCTGTTATATGCAGCATTCATGAAACTATATTGAAGGGGTGTGCATTCTCTATAACACTGTATATTTATAGAAGTCTGATAAGCTAGATTCTGCGAAGCACAGGTTACAGCAAATTGCAGCTAAAAATTCAACCGGGCTATAATATTCTGTAGATACTGTCTGATAACCACCCCATATATGCCACATTTTGCGAGGCTATAAGCCGTCATGTCGGAATGCATTGAAAGGAAGCTCAAGGAGCACAGCCATGATAAGAATAAACATGTTAAGTATATTACTTTCTGTATGAAACTTGAGGAGACAGTAACATAAATTTCAGCGCAATCCTGAAGATGGTACGCCATATATTCATTGATGCTGACTCCCTGAAAGTACTGTGTGACATTGTCAAGCCTTATATCACAGGCAAGTTTGCAGAGATACACTTTGTCTCTTTTTCAGACTTTGAGACTAAAAAAGAAAGAGTGATCGCAATCCAGCCTTTGAAGAAAACAAAAATGGCAGTGGTTTAGCTCTGCTATGCCTGCATATACGTAGCGTAAAGTTACGATTATGCTTGGTGCTGAGGTTGCACTTTCACTGAGTGTTATCGTGTGTGCAGTGCACCGACGAGTATTGGAATCACTTCTTCATCCTCCTCGTCCTCTTCCTCCCTTTCCTACGGCTGCTGTAGCTGTTGTTTAGCGGTAGCCACAGCACGTCGTTGAGCATTCTGGCGACGTCTTTTTGCTAGGCGTTCTTCTCGTTCTGGGAAGATTTAGTCTTCCGGGCCTCTCTCGTGGCCGCTCTGGGAAAGCGTCTTGTCGTGACGGTACATCGCGCGCCCCTTATCGAACATAACCAGCATTTCATTGAACACAAAGGTTCACCGGCGGTCTATATAATTCGTCTACATGAAAGGAAAGCCGCAATATCTGTCACTCGCGGAATCCCGCTATCCTTCTCACTGAAGACAAAGGGAATTATGAAGAGTGCTTCACGATCCAGTTTTATCGATCGGCTCTCATTATTCGGTTTTATGAAAGAAGTTTACGATTCAGTGCGTGTTATGGTAATTCGCTTTTCTTATGAGTACTTATTCTCTGTTTCACGCAAAAAGTTATACAAAGAATTGATTTGATATATATGTTGTTTTGGCCTCCCTTATATCGCCCCCTCTATTCTAATCGTGTGAGGCTGGATGTGTTAAAAAGGGCACTGAAAATGCCAATCTTGCCTTCTATTAAAACGTTTCTTTTTAACTTCTGCCTGTTAAAGTGTGGCTTCAAAAAAAAAAATTATCTTCGTTTCTTTTGGTATTTGTTTGCTATGTGATACATTTGAAACCATCGAACACTGTTTTATTGCCTGCAAAGATGCAAATATTATTTTGGGATGTTCTGCAAAGAACACTGAAGAAGGACTTTATTTTGAATTCCCACAGTGTGCGTTACTTAATGGCCACCGAACATGATGAAGAACCTTTGACATGATTAACCTCCTCTGACTGCACAGCCTGTGGAAAACGCGTATCTTAGATCAGAATGCTGAGCCACTCGTTTCCACCAGTACTCATTTCGGCCAGATGGTACACCAGCTTAGAGACACTTACGAAGATGGTGACTATCAACTGGACTGGCTGTCTGATGTGTTGTCTTTCCTTGCCACCGTTTTAGTGAAGTTGTGCTGAGTTGTATTCTAGTTGTCTGGTGTTATGTTGCATGTTTCAATTGGACTTTTCGCCTACAGGCTGATTACTTTGTAAATAATGTATATAGCGGTTTGCTGCAGTTAAAAGCATGTAATAAATACCACGTTGAAAAAAAGTCCTGGGCGTGGCGCAGTGGTCAAGCTCTGGGCTGGGGATCCAAGGGATAGAGGTTATATTCCCCGGTGGAAAAAAGGTTTATGAATTTATTTTTTAAGTATCGATTAATTTGTGATTGGGCATGAGACTTCTGGTTGGTCGCTTCGAATTTGGCGGCTCTCGCGCATGCGCATAACAGGCCGCGCAAACTCACGCGAAACTGATCTGACCCGCGTAGTTTACCTTTACGCTACAAAACGAACTTTTGCCACTTGATATCAATAAATTACTGGCAGAGAAACAAGCACTAACTTTGTACACAAACACTGACATACATAGCTGATGAGCAATAACATCTTTTCCATCTGAATATTCGAGCCAATCTTCAGTTTTCAATGCTTAGTTGCACCCCAAGAACATTCAAAGCAAGAAAACAGAACTAAAAGACACCGCAATGTTTAATAAAAAAGCCTCCTCCCGCTACGTGGAATTTCAGTTCAAATCATGCCAAGTATTTCTTCTGTGGAGTCGAGTCTGTTTTATTTTTTGCAGTTTTCCTAACTGCTTTGAAGTCACTAATATATTTATTTATTGTTTACAGAGCAAACATAAGCGGTCGTTTTTCTCGAGTTTTCACCTCTTTGCTTGCTTCACTCGCGAAGTCAGTTCGATCGGTCATATTACCCATCCTACGAATGGTGATTCGTCGATGTAAAGAAATCTCCACAACAAGAAGGAGGTAAGTGACACTGTGTAAGTATTCAAAGAAGACAAAAGGGCTACCTCGATAAGAATACTGATCTCAATAGGGCCAAAATATAGTCTTCTCAACAGTCCTATTTGTTTTATAGGAATCGGCCAGACGCAGTGATGATAACAATTGTCGTCGCCTATTTTTAGCGCGCCCTTCTCGACTCGGAGGCAGAATGTTTATTATTGAAGCTGCGTAAAGGCAGCCGATTGAGAAGCTTCTATTAACTTTTCTTTCAAGTCAGTTCATGAGACTATGTATACTTTTCATGATCACGAACCAGATTATGCTCAATTGCTACCTACTTTTCCCAAAGAACAAGAAATGTCATACTGACATTTTCAGGAGTCAAGTAAATAACAGGCTAGCAGTTACAAACGAGAGATGAATTCGTAAAGTTGCTGCACAAGCCTATCGCGATCAAGGTCTACTGCAACATTAGTAGGCGCCGTTTCGCACAGAGTGCCCATAACGAAACAATAGACGTTCCAGAAGAGTGACACGCCTAATTAAGCACGTATATATTTTGACACAGAAACTTTCGGATGTTACAAAACAGCAACAGGAGTATTACTTGCACACGTTAGGTGCGTATGGTCACTAAAAAACAATTTTTGCTTCGTCTATAACTATCCCCTAAAACGTTATTTCAGGCCCTTAGTTTATACATGAGATTTCTCTGCAGTCTGCTAGCCATGACGTTTCTTACTTAGCGTGTCGGTTTTCTTAGCGAACACCACTGTTTCTTCAATATCGGTCAGAAAATTTCTTAAGTTTTCTTGTGGCTCTTAACATGTTGTTGCCTTGGGGTCCTAAGGGCGTCGGTCCTCAAGAAAACACTGTTCCGGTCTTATAACATATAGGGCATCGTTGTCAGGTAAGCGCATTGGACTTAATGCGAAGGAAGTAGTGGCGCAAGGTTCAGAAATGATTTATCTTTCCACCTTTGCTTCCACTTAGATTAGAAAAAATGTGACGGAAGCAAGAAGTGATTATTGATGTGGGTGCATTTTTTTTTTTTTCAATTTTCTCTCGCTACTCTTAAGTTATGATTTAGGGATGTAACTTAGCGCATGTTTTTTTTTTACTTTTAAAGCTAATGTTCTGCCTTGTGATACTGCGTGTTAAATAAGTTGCGTGACTTTTAATCAAAGGCAAGAAAATACTTATTAAATGCCTAAAACCTACAATAAAGCTTATAGAAAGGCTTATTGCTGATGTTGTGCACATCGAAACGATATATTTGCTACGCACTTATTCAAAAAGGATAAGCAAGAAATGCATGCCAGCTTGCAGAGGAAGCTCTGTCGGGGCTATATTTCCTGCCGCTGCATAGCGCTGTCCGAGTAAAGTGTCATGACCTCGTGAATGATGCATATATTCCATTTATTTTTCTATTTCAAAAGGCGGCATCTCGCTTTGCATACTTAAGCCAGAGTTTTACACACGACAATAAGGACATCGTTTCTATTCCAGTATTCGGGTTACGGCCGACATGTGAAAGAAGCCTTCGCACCTTGCGGTGTAGGCCAAAAATTGTGGTTTAATATTGTAGGGCGTGCAGTGGAAGCTCCTATATATAACATTGTCATACCCAAGTTGCATCACGGCTAGTACTTAACCTGCATGCGTGCACTGCAGCTACAAAGCTTGAAGCAATTCTCTGCGCACAAGCTCGGTCTCTAGGCATCCTATTTATTTATCCCTACAAAGGATTTCGGTTTAGATGATCCGAGTTGAGAGGCTACCACATTTTACGTGCTGGTGAACCCCGCGTAAAAAGCCACTTTTTATTCACGGTCGCAGCTTGCGCACAGCATAGAATACACAACTTCATTCAGCTGCAGGAATAAGGTAAGCAAAGACGCGGGCCACACTTTACCTAAATATTATTACCAGCACAAACTCTTGGGTATGATGTCTCCGTTATTTTTGTTACGTATTTTGAATACGTATGATGTAAAGGCACGTTTGTACATAGTATCTCATGCCTACGTGCAGCGAGATGGCCCCAAGTGTAGAGCTTGCGATGGGGTTCACAACTGTGCAACAACACCTGAAAATTCTTTCATGCAACAAGAAATACAGAAACATAAAGCACTCTCTATGCAGCAGACTGAAAACATTTTGATGCAGTACGGTTCTTGCTTAAAGAGCAAATACATTTTCGTCTCGGGTTTCACAGTACCCCCGATATATGGTATTGTAGATTCGTTTCGCGTATCAAAGCCGTAAATGGCTTATTAAACTTATTAAAGAGCCTGTAATCGCATAGATAAGACGTGAAGTGAAAGCTTGTCTGGCCGCCCACTGCAAAAAATGTATTTTTGGGTGTTCTACTATGCCCTGCCATGAGCACTGTCTGCCTCTTATTTGGGGTATTGGTAGACTTGCTTTTAAGAGGAAAGTGAAAGAAAAAAGGCCCGCCGCTGCTTTACCTACAATTCTATCGACCAGCCTTATATACTCGACCTGGAAACGTGTGTGTGTGTGTGTGTGTGTGTGTGTGTGTGTGTGTGTGTGTGTGTGTGTGTGTGTGTGTGTGTGTGTGTGTGTGTGTGTGTGTGTGTGTGTGTGTGTGTGTGTGTGTGTGTGTGTGTGTGTGTGTGTGTGTGTGTGTGCGTGCGCACGTGCGTGCATGCGTGCATGCGTGCGTGCGTGCGTGTGTGTGCATGTCCCCATTTAAAATCGCCATTGGTGGCAAAACTGCGGTGCACCCGTTTACAGGGTTCTGAGCGTTTCAACCGAATCGTAATTGTAAGGCGCATAGAATTTTGTTTTGAGCTGAGTCCTAACATGGACGAAGAAATCGCACACACGACATATAGTCCTCGAAACCGTTATGGGGTAAGACCTTCAGGACCTTAGGTCAAAGGTCAAGTTTCCTGGCATACCTCGTGTTTTTATTATTTGTGCTGTGCGTTAATCTATTCGCACTGAAGATAATTCACACTCCTTTCACAACAAGAGGTGAAGAGCGCCTGTGCACCACGTTTCATCTATTCGTGGCAGCTGTACTGTCACGACAAAATCATCCTTGATACATGGACAGTGCTTGCACGCTCCGGGAAGCGGCCAATAAACCATCTGTAGGATGCACACAGAATAGTTCTCTTGGAAATTAACCAAGCGCTCTTTGCTTACGGTTAGTCTATAATACGACAGCTGCACAGCTTACCTCGGTTCAGTTCAGTTCAGTCGTTCAGTCGTGTCCGACTCTTCGTGACCCTATGGTCCATGTCACGCCACGCTTTCCGGTCTCTCACTATCTTCCTAAGATCACATAACTTCATCTGCAGTGCCTCGAGGATGCCATCTAACCATCGTGTTCGCTGCCTACCCCTTCTCCGGCGACCCTCAACCTTTCCCAACATCAAATCTTTTTCCAGCGACTCCTCTCTTCTCATCAGATGACCAAAGTAGCTGCGCTTTAACTTTAGAATTTGACCCTCCAAAGAGCAGTCAGCGTTTATGGTCGACAATATCGACTGATTTGATCTTCTGACAGTCCAAGGAATTCACAAGAGTATTCGCCAGCACCACAATTCAAACGCGTCAATTCTTCGGCGGTCAGCCTTTTTCACAGTCCATCTCTCGCATCCATACATCACAACTGGAAAGACCATAGCACGAGTTATACGGATCTTGGTTGGCAGACTAATGTCTCTGCTCTTTACTAGGCGGTCAAGGCTAACCATTGCTCTCTTTCCCAGAAGCAGGCGTCTCCTAATTTCATGGCTGCAGTCTCCTTCAGAGGTAATCTTGGAGCCCAAGAAGAGAAAATCTGTCACAGCTTCCACTGCTTATCCATTGATGCTCCAGGACTTGATAGGGCAAGATGCCATGATCTTTGTCTTTTTAATGTTCAGTTTAAGCCCAAACTTCTCCCTCTCTTCTTGTACGCGCATCAGAAGTCCCTTGAGTTCCACTTCACTTTCTGCCATTAAAGTGATATCATCCGCATAACTAAGGTTGTTGATACGTTTTCCAGCAATCTTCCCTCCAACCGAAGACTCGTCCAGACCGGCCTTCCTCATGATGCACTCTGTATATAGGTTAAATAGGCAGGGCGACAGAATACAGCCTTGCCTCACTCCTTTCTCGATCGGAAACCAATCAGTAAGACCATGCCCAGTTCTGACTGTGGCCTCTTGCCCTTCATACAGGTTCCTGATGAGACAGATAGGTGAATTGGAACTCCCATCTCTTGGAGAGCTTGCCACAATCTGCTGTGATCTAAGCAGTCAAACGCTTTCGCATAATCAATAAAGCAGAAGTAGATGGGTTTCTGGAACTCTCTTGCTTTTTCCATGATCCAGCGAAGTTTGGCAATTTGGTCTCTAGTTCCTCTGCCCTTGCGAAACCCAGCTTGCACGTCCGGAAGCTCTCGATCCACATACTGCTGCAGCCGACCTTGTAGGATTTTCAATATCACCTTGCTAGCATGCGAAATAAGCGCGAGCGTGCGGTAGTTGGAACAATCTTTGGCACTGCCTTTCTTTGGAATGGGGATGTAAACTGACCTCCTCCAATCCTGTGGCCAATGCAGGGTTGTCCAAATCTTCTGACATAATGTATGCAGAATGTTAACAGCGTCATGGTTGAGGTTTTGAAGCAACTCAGCTGGAATGCCATCAATTTCGCTAGCTTTGTTCTTAGCAAGGCTGGCTACGGCCCATTCAACTTCACTCTTCAGGATGCCCGGCTCGAGATCAGTAATCACAACCATCTTCTGTTGGGTTTGCACGTTCGCGTCCTTCTTGTACAGTTCTGTGTATTCCTGCCACATCTTCTTTATCTCTGAGGCTTCAGTGAGGTCCTTACCTCGTTTGTCCTTTATCACGCCCAGCTTTGCACAGAAGCTTCCTTTGATATCTTTGATTGTCTTATACAGAGCTTTTGTGTTCCTTAATTGGCTGTTGTCCTCAACTGCTTGGCACTGTATGTTCAGGAAGGCATTCTTATCTCTCTTTGCTATTTTCTGAAAATCCGCATTGAGAACCTTATATCTTTCTCTTTCCCCCATAACTTTTGCCATCCTCCTTTCCTCAGCTATTTGCAAAGCCTCTTCAGATAACCAGTTTGCTTTCTTGAATTTATTTTGCTTTGGAGTATTATATCACGAACATCAGTCCACATCTCTTCGGGCTCTCTGTCTTCTAGATCTAATTCTTGAAATCGATTCCTCATTTCCACAGCATATTATAATGGAATTTGATCCAGATCATACCTGAAAGGCCTTCTAGTTTTCTGCGTTTTCCTCAATCGAAGCTTAATTTTGGCAACAAGAAGCTGATGATCGGTGCCACAATCGGCCCCAGGCCTTGTTTTTACTGCTTGTATAGCGCTTCTCCATCTCTGCCGGCAAAGAATATAATCGATCTGATTCCTGTACAGACCCTCCGGTGAAGTGCATGTGTACAGGCGCCTCTTGTGCTGTTGAAAATGAGTATTCGCTATGGTCAGGTTGTTTTCTTGACAAAACTCTACTAGCCTCTGCCCAGCTTCATTTGGCTGGCCAAGACCGAACTTGTCTATAATTCCGCATATTTCTTCACTCCCGACCTTAGCATTCCAGTCTTCTATGAGAAAAACGACGTCTGATGATGGGGTGCGGTCTAAAGGGCATTGAAGGTCCGAAGAAGACACAATTGCAACTTTTACTTCATTATATGTGTCCCTATTATCTCCAAAAGGAATTGCATGTTATGGCACTTTGGCATAAATAATAATTGGTTCATTGGTCTCACCGGGCGCTTGCAAGGAATTATATAGCTTTGCAATAAGGAGTATCTCATTTACCTGCGAGACAAAGAGCGTAATGGCACTGATGAGTGCCTTTTATCTCTGATGATAAAGATCATTCCGAAAACAAAAACAAATAAGAGAAAATAAAAATATTTGGCTGGGAGTCATTAGAGTGCTATTCATCAGATAACGATATTTCTTTATATTTTTAGCAATAAAGATAGCTAAGAATATTGCATACATGGCTGATCAGAGACAGTTTTTCGCCTTAAGAGTAGTGTTCCTGTAATGCGCTTCTGCATTAGCGCCCAGAAAATGACCATGAAATCTTCCATAACATCAGGGGCACAAAAATGATGCCCATCATTCTAAGTCGCTTAAGCATCCACTCCATTTCCAGTTCATATTTAAAAAAATTAAAAACAAAATCAAAAACAAATTGCTCTGACGGCGCGGTTTGTTTCTGAGTGATTAGGCTTGCTGAATGAAGCCTTTTTTTTAATATTTAGAACCCCATTGAATTCTGGAGATTCACACTTCGTATGAGCGGCTTCTGTTGAAGAACACAAATTACTCATCAGTTAAAAAAAAATTAAATAGTTCAAATTGCTCTGACAAAGTGATTTGCTTGCGAGTGATTAGGCTGATTGATCCCTTCTTCATATTTTTAGAATCCCATGGACTGATGAAGAATCCCGCTTCGTATTAGCCGCTACTATTAAGTAACATGAATTGCTCTTGTGCGTATAGACATACAGCTTGTCCACTGTAGCCCAGTTCACAAGATGCAATTATGTTTCCTAAAGAGGTGCTTGCGTGTAATTGAAGAACTGGAAAAATTCGTGTCGAGCGGGCATTCTACTGTCGTGAATCTGGCAGGAATAAAATTTCAGTTTCGAAAACCTTGATTAGTGAGACAGCCTGAGGACGTAAGCAAGGATAGGTGGAAAAAGCATCCACAGGAAACGAGCGATGAAGTTAAGCGAAACCTAAATCGACGAGTACGTTTGGCGCTTACGGCATCCGTCGGACAGGGGCGTGGGGTTAAGCGAGAGAGGGCGGTTACTAACAAAGATAACTACGAAATTGTTTTGCTATTTTGTGTTGGCAAGAAACTGGCCTCTGTGCTCGTTAGTCTTTTTTATAAGAACTTTACATTATAGATCCACTATTTAGGAGGTTTCAAATTGTACATCTCTAAAGGCTCTTCATGATCTGTGTTTAATTGTCCTGTCCTAGGCGACTCTCTTAGAGGCCAGCGTGCTGGTTGAGAATAGTAAACTGAAGACGCCCAGTCACGGCACAGGCTTCCCTAGGCCGCAAAAATAGGTCACGTGAACGGCGCGATTGAGTGGCGTCTAGGAACTGTCTTCATTTCGCGCCTCCCAGCAATACGCGATTTTCGAAAATGGCGATTGATGGCAAAAAAAAAATGAATATCACAGCGAGAAATTGAGTTTTCAAACTCGCAAAATTTGCGAGGATAACGTCTACGGCACGCTGCGAACTCCTTTTTAGGAAATGGAGACAAACTATCATTTCAACAAGCATTTATCGAGAGAAGTTTTAACCAGCCTACGGCATTAAAGACATTCACTTTTTTCCTCAAGTCTCCGAACGATTTTATTAAAATGCTGTGCAAGCTATCTCGAGATCTGAATTGTCAAAACTGAAGGTAAAGAGAAATAGACGGCGCGTATTCTTCTCAGATACCACATTATTAATTCATTACGGAAGAGCAGGGAACTGCTTGAAAAACACTCGTCTTTGAAGGATTTAAGATATGAGGAAACTACTGGTCTGCTCTTCTCTTCAACCACAATACCCCCCCCCCCCATATCAATTTGGGAAAAGGTTGTGCATGTTTGCTAAGGTTAAATACGGGCTGAAGAAGTGGCACCAGTTTTTATTTCTATAAGGCTATTTAAATGCTTCCTTCATTTCATTGCCTGCAACAACTGACAGCATTAAGAGTTTCATCACAAACTCCATAAATACTGTAAAGCATCTGCTGGAATCGGTTCCTTTTAACGTCTATGGAGGACACATATATATATATATATATATATATATATATATATATATATATATATATATATATATATATATATATGCTGTGCAAGCTATCTCGAGATCTGAATTGTCAAAACTGAAGGTAAAGAGAAATAGACGGCGCGTATTCTTCTCAGATACCACATTATTAATTCATTACGGAAGAGCAGGGAACTGCTTGAAAAACACTCGTCTTTGAAGGATTTAAGATATGAGGAAACTACTGGTCTGCTCTTCTCTTCAACCACAATACCCCCCCCCCCCCCCATATATATATATATATATATATATATATATATATATATATATATATATATATATATATATATATATATATATATATATATATATATATATATATATTATATTTTATATATATATAGGAAATTTCATAATCTATTTCTCGAGTATGCTGGTAAATATTAGGAGAACGTACTTTTCTTCTTTCTCTGTAATATTTTAACCATGGACATTTATTGCAGCATACGTTTCGAAATCAGGGCGCTCAAAATGAAGATTTAAAGCGCCCCCTTTTAATCAGAGTCATTTGTGGACCAATATAGGCATTTCAAGCCAGGTGTCGCAAAACGCAAGCGTTGCTTAAAACGATAAAAGTGTACTAAAAAGCGATAGGCATGTTCGCTGTTTTGCAACGCGTACTAAAGCGATATCATTTTAAAGCCACCACTCTAAGAGCGCATTAAAATAGTCGCTTAGTAATCATGAGCAAATTGGGCAAGAGCCCGCGTCTCTTGTCCTTCGTTCAATGAAGCCAATAAGCAAAGGCGACGCTCAGTAACGGCGGTCGACGACTAATTGCACATCTCCCAGTCTGGAAATGAGTGATGCTGAAGGAATTTGTTTTTGTATACATCGATTGTATTGTTCATAGCTAACGCCATCCGATAGTGCGCGTCTTTTTAGGTGAAGATTTTGATTGATAGAAAGTAAAACGACCTTCATGCTCCCTCGCAGATGTCGCAACTACTGTTATAAGTGAATTCCTAATACCAACAGTGTGTCGCCATAATCGTTAAAGGACACCTGAGCAGCACATACGTCACTGAATAGAAAAGAGAACGCGAAAAATATATCGTGTTTAGACCTTCTAATTCACTGGTCGTACATGTTGCCCTGTTATCTAATTTATTTCATCAGACCAAATACAACATCTGCTACAAGGGCAGAGGCTAATTAAAGGCTCTGGCGTCTCAAGAAGGACTTTCATGCGGACTTTCAAAATAAATCAAGTAGAGTTATTTTACGATTTCTGAAGATCTATTATCGCTTTACGAGCCTTCTAAGGAAAGGCTAAGATTAGTGAACTCAGGTGTTTTGATTGCAGTTCTTTGAACCAAAAGTGTGCAGAGCCGAGTAGAAAAGCTAAATTTTCAATTTTATACTGCGTTCGTCGAATTAACGTTCCAGAAATTTGCTCAAAAATATACTGGTTTTCATGCCGTTATAATATTGATAGAAGGTCACCCTTCCTATACTCAATTTTGAGTGCTTCATTACATGAAAAAAGAAGTTGTTTGCTTTACTACCCCCCTCACCCCCCCCCCCCTCTACCTCTCTTTATTCCGAGACAATTAGCATGTTACTTATACTTATCCCCAAAATATACAAGTACTGTGGCAAGTCCAAAAAAGCGGTAAAGATTTATTGCACTTTTAAAATTTATTCACTGAATGCATGAAGCTTTGAGTATACAAAGAAGCATTTTTTACTTGGGGTTTTAACATTTCGACCGTATATGCGTTTCGATTCCTGGGTTTATTAAAAGATTGCGGAGGAAGCCTCATTTTTGTTAATATTGTCCCCAAATTAGTACACTGCAAATAGCTTTGTACATGAAAATGTTAGGTTTAGCTTTGGGGAAGGAAGTGTTCATATTATGTAATGAAAAAAAGAGAGATGTTCTGATGTTGTACTCTAACTCAAGAAGAAGTGGGAACAACCAAGGTACATAATGCAACGCGAATAGAGCCTATGGCCGCTATGAGCAAATTATATTATTTTAGGATGCACACATAGCAAGAGGTGGCGGATTTTAGACTTGTGGAGATTTGTAAGCTTGCAGGGATTAGTTTGGTGGAAGGTAGCAGAGGATAGAGTAATTTTGGAAGGGCAAAGTTGAGCCTTTTGCTCAGTTGTGGTTGCTAGGCCAGATATGATTATGAGAGTGACTGCTACTTAAACATTAGCAGATTATGTACTATAGACAATCCAATGTAAATGTAACTATCGGTCAGGGGCCCTATTCTGGAAATTCGACTTTGCCTGTCTGCGGCCGTAGTGTCTTTCTGATTTGCACTACGTATGATTACAAATCAAGTGCTCTAAGCTTGTAACTCGAGATCGTCAGCTTTTGAAGCCACTTTTAGTTGCCATCACTGTGAAGTGCCCCGGAAAATAATTTTTCAAGTCTAGCACGACAAATTGCCGTGCTGAAAGGCACATATCAAGGCCACTTTATTTTGATGTAAACGCAGAAAGTAGGCTTCTCAAGCATACTATTTCGCACCACAGGGTTTGGGCACGTGACTCTGATTCGCCCTTTTGAGGGCCATGGCGAATTTCGATTATCGAGCCCCGTCCTAACGAGACGGCGGTGTGGCTGTGAGGCAGCATCGTGGCGCTGTTTTCTTGCGCCGCTCGTTCGCGGCCAGAATGCGCCGACTGACGGCACACTTCGTCCGGACTCCCACGCGGGTGCTTTTCAGGCTTAATAAGCCTTTAAAGGGGCCTACGAATTCTCTGTGCTAAAGGTTTAGACCAAATGGAATGCTTTGCACAAGAATGGAAATCTCGGTCTTTCGGTATATAAAGAGGATAACCAGCAAAAAAAAAAAAAGGTGTTTATCTCATCTTTCATCCTTCTCCTTCCTTTTTATGGCTGCTTTTCCTCTTCGTGAAGTAGAGCATTACCAGTGGTCGAGCGCATAGTTGTGTGGGACGGTCGCAAGTTATCAAACCACCGCAGTGTGAGAGGAAAACGCACCCTATTGGTTTTTGCTGTCCTTTTTTTTGTTACCCTTACTGTAAATATTATTGCATATTTTGTGCATCCACTACTGGTGAAGATTTTCAACGCGCCCCAAAACACCGTACTGACGTCTAGCGCAACACGTGGTTTTATGCCGGCGCTATCAAGAAAACAGGCAGCGAGCTTTGGCTTTGGGTACTGTTTCTCTTAAGTATTTTATGCATTGCCTCTACATTGGGTCTGATATGCCGCCAGTCATCTAAAAACTTTTAATTGCCTCCTTATAATTTTTTTTTAGATATAGCCTCATAAAGAGAGCGTTCGGCAACTAATCACAAAAGCCATTGGTGGTCAGAAACATTTACTGACGACAGCGGATAAATGCATTAAATTCATAATAGCGCTAGAGTGGGGTGATAAGTTATCGTCAAAAGCGATGACTTAGCATATGCGCCTTAGAATCGAGTAGGAGAGCGCCGCCTCTAGTTTCTTTGTTTACGGCGTGGCCGCCGCAATGTCAGACAAAAGAAGCTGCTTTTTCAAGATTTTTCAGGTTTTCTTGATGAAAATATTGTCAGCCTCATTAAGCAGCCACGGCAGATGAGGCACGACGTAGTGCTCCAGAATGTCACTCGCTTCCCGCGGTCTGAAACATGACTGCTCAGAATTTAAGGCGTAATTCCAAGACAGAATCACTACGGCTGACACACTGGTAATCAGCTTTTTTCTTTGATGTCTATTCTGACCTTACATACTGATGATTTTCTTGTACGCATTTATGTTTTATTCTCTTCGCCATCAACTATTCCATTATTGCTTCCATTTCTATTATTACCTTGTGCAGAATCCCTGACTAGGAAATTACTTCAACTAAAGTGGGCCTCCCTGGGTTTTGTTTTAGGAATGTTCTCTAGCTCCTCTTATCCTAGGTCATTATTTATTTTAGTAGTGATATCTTTTCGATAAACATAATGATGCTGATTTAAGTGTGCTTAGTTTGCGACAATGAAAGAGCACTGAACGAGGGTAGAGGAGGAAGGAGGGAGGAAGGGGGGGGGGGGGGAAGCCTCAGTTCGCCGGATGAGCCAACGCATCGACAAGTGGGCTTGTCTTCGTGTGCACGCAGACGAAGACAAGTCCATTTGTCGAAGCGTTGGCTCAACCTGCGAACTGAAGCTCCCCCCCCCCCCCCCCCCTCTCCTCCACTCTCTACCCTTGTTCAGTGCTCTTTCTTACCGTGTGGCAATCTCCGTCCTCTCGTTCTATTTAGTTTGCGACAAGACACTAGCGACCACATGAGGACGAACTGACTGAAAAAATAACTAAATTCCACTCATAAAATAGAGGCAACTCGTCTTGATGGTTTTGCCTAGCTACAAGGCCATTGTTGCCGTGAAACTATGGAATGTAGACTGTTCATCTCAATGTCATGGCTCATCTTCTAAACTGTACAAAAAGTCACACTAATAATTAGACACATTGAATCTGGTTGCGAATCTGAAACGTTCATTAGGAGACCTATTAGTATTGAGCTACGTGGATCGTGTGCTCCGAGTGTTCATATTTATATGCGTGAGACAGCAGTAGTACAGATAGCCTGGCGCTTGTCTTACAAAATGCGAGTTAAACTTAAGTTTGCAGCGGGCATGTATATAAATGCTTGCTATTCATACCGACGTGACATTTTCTCCTCCGAATTTGTATAACCTGCACGCATAAAGATTATGGGGCCTTGGACAAAGCCCTCAACACAAAGAGAAGCGGTAAATGTTCTCGAGAAGTTGTCAAAGCAACAGAGTTGAGTTCCCGACTATAACCTTTATGTGTGCGTCTTCTGTCCCCTAATCACACAGGTCTATAGACACGTGAAAGACGCATTTCACTGCCACTCTTTCCTTCTTTTTTGTTACCCTCTCCACGTGTAGGGCATACCCCTACTGGGCACCGCCTAGTTAACCTCCCTGCTTTTATAGTATTTTGTTTCTCTTTTTCTCATTTCCCTTTCCCCAAGTCTATCAGAGACGGATGAAATAACGTACCGTTTAAGTTCCATGTCTTTCGTCTTCCTCTCTATAAGCGTAAAAAATGTGTATATTAAGATTAGGAGCCATAGGCGCTGTGGAAGCATTGCGAAGGTAGCTGAAACACTGTGGTATTACAGCATGCGCGTCACGTGAACATATTTCTGCTGCAGTCAAGGTTTCCCTAAAAAATTTCAAACAGGGATGCCATGAGAAGCATGCAGGGTGTTTCTTTTCTCTGGAAATGCATTTTCCCAATGATTACGCAAAACTAACTTGTATTTTGTGATGTGAAATATTAGAGGGCCCGCTGCTTCGTCCCAGCCTGAAGCCTTGGTACGACATTGCCCTATTTCTAGTTCTGTACCCGCTTTTGAATACACAGTTGGCATCGAGAGTCCTATGCTTATACTACTTTTGTTTTCTTCATATAGCCTGCTAGTCCACAAGGCGTGCGACGTTCCCAAGGCGCCTTCTAGTAATGGACTATGGCATACAGTACATAACAAGAAGGGTGCTTCGGGCATGGTGTCAGAGCTGATGATTTCGCAAGAGTAATGTGCGCGTATTTGTCTGCGTTATATGTACAAATCTCTGTCCCTCATGAGCCCCTTCATTTGCGCGTGCTGTGATCACAACTCGCTAAAGTTGAGTGCAGTTGGGCGAAACGAATAGAGCTCCGTGCATAGACGATTGCCTTTGCTGTTACTGCAGTAATGCCCAAACTGGTGCGTAGTACTTGTCCAGCGCCAAGGCGTTTTCCCTTCAAATATGAACACTAACGAAAATAAAACCATTGAAGGTTTTAAATGCAAAGGTTTTATTTTGCACATCCTAAGAAATGCCGCAGTAGGCAGCGCTGGATGCCACGTTGCATGGTACTGGAACCCGTCGCCGAGATCAGTGAAGACATCTAGAGCAAGGATAGAATCCTTTGGGAACCGTTGATGCCCCATTGGCACCCGCAGATGCATTCTCTGGTTCGCTGACCTTCTGATCAGATGTATACAGATATATATATATATATATATATATATATATTTTTTTTTTCATTTTATGTAGGCGTGCAACGCCGAGCTGCTCTTTGGATTAAGTAGGCATGCTTTCCGCACTTTGCGTTTCTTATGAACGTGGGCTCAGACGCTGTTTGATCAGGGTCAGTGCTTGCCTTGTAGCGTGACTCATTGCTCCTGTGTGTACTTATTGACATATAAGAAAAAAGAACGGCATTTCCTTTTATAACGCAATGCGAAATGGCAGAGGGGAAAAGCACGGCCGCTATATATGTAAGGGAGCAATCACGTTGTATTCTGGGCAGCCGAACGAGATTCCTTGTCAAACATACTATATGACGTGATTAACGAAAATTGAGCCTCGCTTAAAGAAGCGCTTTTTTAAGTGTTTGACTTTGGCGTGGTATATGAATGGGATCTAAAGGTGCACGGGCATATATGTATTAAAGATCCCCTCCATTTCGTTCTATTTGCTTTCGCTTATTCCCTAAAGCCCATGAGGAAATTATATGATCCTTAGGAAGCGAAACAGCGTTTACTAGGAGCCTTTGCGCAGTCTTGCTGCCAGTTTCGCTTAGGCAAAGCATACAAAATAAAATGCCAGGTGCTCCAGTTTTCTTTGCCCTCACATTTACTGTGGTTTCACTAACCTCGGCATGTAAGTATATTTATTTATTTATTTATTTAAGCATGCTGTAAGTCTTGCTAGGCTCTTACAGGAGTGGGTGAACTGATGGGAGAGTAAGCGTTGTCTTGTCTCCTCTCTTGTGTTTGTCTCTTTGTTTGCGCTTAATTTCCCCGTACAATCATGAACCAACTAGCCCAGCAACAAGTTCTACTTCAGTAACTGATGGGACTGTTATACAAAATGAAAAACATCAGAAACACACAAAAAATGGAAAACATACGCACTGCAACACTCTAACGGGCATTCAGTTTGTCGCATATGAAGCACTGTAAAGAACCGCGAAGCGACACAATAAAAGAACACGTTAGGCAATAGGTACTAATAAGATAAAATCCTAAACCCATGTAATGAAAGGCTGGATCTTTTTTCTTTTTTTTTTTTTGCAGCAATGATTCTTTTCGTGCAGGTGCGGCTGCAATATGCATGCATACTCTTAAAGATAACTGTCGACGTTTTGAAAGAAAAGAAGCCGTTACAAGTTACCGCTGCTGCTCCACTTATCTGTTACATTGTCTTGCGTTACCATGTCCTAATATATTTCGCAATCAGTGTGATGGACAGCATGTTATGGAATTGGTATGATGTGTTGGTAAATGTTGCTGTGTTTTAAAACTTGGCTTCTGCGCTACCAGCAAAGCTCTTGAGGTCTAGAACATTGGAATACACATATATTTCTTACGACAGCTTGATCCATCAGCGCGGTAAAAGTTCTATAACCGTATTAGTTTATGTACCGCGAGTAACACTATAATCTTGCACTTTTTGGGTTCCTGAAAATTTCTTCGTCAATGGTTCCGCACTGCAGTAAATTAATGTTTCGATTCCATTCTAGCCACTGGAGCCAGCCTAACTTATGATTCATCATATTTGCGTTTGCGTGTGTCCGCCGCCGTTCACATGCGCCATGTCCTAAGGTCCTCTTACACTTCCTCCGTGCTTGTGCCAAAACAAAGCGCTGTGAAGGAGGTCAACGCTTTATCCACAAACACCTTTGTGTGCTTGGGCGCTGGTAAAATCTCATACCTCAGATACCCAAGTTCACGTGAACCCTGGTGACAGAAAAAGAACGATACATATGCAAGCCTACATAATAGCCTACAATAATATATGGGCCTTTAGGACAGTAACTTACAAAAATGGCCCATCTATGGCAATAATTTGAGAGAGGACTGCCCAGCTGCACTTCATAGAACCGAGCAGTATTTTGGTAGATTTGGTTGAATGCAAGCCGTTTCTTTTTAATTCTGAAGATTTCCAAATAGTTTCTTTAGATCACTTTCGCATCTGCGCTTTATTCACATTTTATTAATAATTCAACCAGCTAACATACTTTCTCGTCAACAATACTGGCCGCTGTTTAAATTACTACCGTAAGTGCGAACTACATGTGCTATACCGTTTAGAGCCACGCTATCCAAATGAATACTAATAGGAACTGGTCTCTTAAGTTGCAACTCAAGAGGAGCTTTTATTGCTGTACTTTAATCACTATCTTAAACGCCATAAGAGCAGGGACTCTGACTTAGTTTTATCAGTACAGAAAGGAGAAAGGTACGAAAATTTATATAGAATCTAATAAACGCATCAGAAAGGAGAAATATAATTATTCTCCTTGTGGCAAAATAGGTTTTTTCATCCAGGTACTCAAATCGTAAGCATGTTTAAAGCTGAAAGCTCTGTGTGAGGCCACAAACCCTCATGCACACCAAGAAAATGCTTATAGACTTATCTCCATTTCGAGCATATGGCTCACTATATTCCTCAGCAGCAAGGATTTTGAATTTAAAAAGTATTATTTTAAATGCATTTATCATCGCAATTACGTGCCGTAGCTACTCACCTTTATTTTGTCTTTATTTCTACGTAACTTTACGATGCCATTACCTTTGTGAGATTCGAGTGAGCTGCGTGATGGAACACTATATAATGTAAACTAAAACGCATTCAGACAAAACTAAAACAAATTATTTACACTGGCGAGGAGACGAGAAGGGCGAGCTGAACATTATTTGCAAGATCCCTTCGTGCCAGCACCAAAATAATTTGATTCAGCTAATATTTTAATACGTTGGTCATATGGAAGGTACGTAATTTACCAATGTTAGAAATTCTACTATGCTAAGTTTATTTACCTTGTGTTTTATGCGAATGAGCCAACTGCCTGATTCTCAAGAGAATTTGTTCCATCCAACAGACACAGACGCGGGAAAGTAAATGTCCGCATCTCTTCTTAAAAACACAGTAGCGAAATAGCAAACGTAGCAACTGTCGTCTAAAAATAGCACGCCTGCCGGCGAAAAACGATTCAGATTTATTCCTTGGGTTCTACGTTTTCTTTTTTGATACGAGGTGGCTTTCGTCTAAAGTCGATATCTATATTTACTGTCTCCAATAAATATTGGTTGAAGGCCGAATTTGTTATTTTTTGTTCAACTTTATTTCGCTATTATTAGAGAACTGATATGAGAACTGTCCAATAAAAATTGTTCTCAAGCGCACCATTTCAAGAATATGCAGCAGCTGGGGGCCATGTTCTTCTATTCTCATTATCGTTTAGAATGATTTCAACTCCAGTGTCTGCTTACTTACTGTCGTTCAACAGGACCGCTAGAGAGTTGCAAGATTAGAGCGACGGTGGAAGATTCATTATAACTTGCCTCTCTCTTAACTCTCTCACTCTCGTGGTATAGGTCGTCAACCTGGTGAAATATCATGCTAACGCAAGCACTGCTGCAAGTATGCCTTCTGGATCACATTTAATTACACGAGTATTGTGCAATGCGCCAACTTCAAATGCAAAATAAAGACCTCGAATTGATGTAACCGAAGTAAAAAGGCAAAGACTTTTGCTTTTGCGCAGCGCCTACTACGTTATTTTTTCCTTCACTTTGCGTTTATTTGCAACACTTCGTTGCATTGAATATGCACAGAATCATTGGAATCGATTCTTTCTTTCCTTTTTTTATTTTTTGCCTCTGGTAAATGCACTTCGGTTTATTTTAGCTTGAAGCAGAAATGAATGGCCGATGCGTTCTTGAGTGACTAGAATTTCATGAAGAAACAAGGACGTTAAATACCACAAAGCAAAGTAGCGGATGTGTTCAAAAAAGTCAAGAGAAAACGGTGGACTGTTATTTAGATTACAATGGTTCCATTCAGAAGGGCACCTGAAAGCTGGCTGGCTCCTTCAGGCATAAGGGGGCAAAAATAGCGTTTTCCGACAGTACTGAACGTATTGAAAACCATAGATTATTAAGTAATTAAATGCTTCAAAGCGCTTTTTTTCCCACCAAACTAACACGCCAAGAAACAACACTTCGAATGTCTTAAAGGCTTTAGCCAAAGCCTTGATCGCAATAGTCTCAGAGTGTAAAATGAATTATTCCCGCAGAATTTAGAATGAACCTAAACATCTCGCACTGATACGATATCTGTGCCTGCATTTTCTGCGGCTGGCAAGACTCGAAAAATCCCATTTCTGAATGAACAACTGAAAGGCGGACATGTGTGGCTGTCACTTGTAACAATGTTTCTACCGCTTTTTGTTTTATTGAAGCAGTCAAAAACATTCATGAGAGTATATTGGCACGTAATACCTCGTGCCAGGCCCTCGAATAGCGCGTCGCTTAAAAGTACCCGAAATTACCTATTTTTTTCGCTCCTGTCAAAATGCATGCATAAATAAATGAATGTTTTTTCCAAAAAGGTGCACTACACTTTCATTGAGAGCTTGAAACAAAAGGAAATTATCTTTATGGTCTTCGTTCTCGAAAGTATAATTGCCTTTTTAAAATTATATTTTTTTTTTAATTCTCGACGTTATAACTACAATCTTACGCTAGGGAATCATCATCCATCAAGCCATCAAGTATGTTCTGTGGAAATGTTAAAACAAAGAAAATTAGAAACAATACAAGATTCTTACATATAAACATTAGAGCGACTGAGGATAAATTCAAATCCAAAATAAATAAAATAATGCGACAAATGATACGTGCATGTACGAGATAAGAAAAACAAAATGCAACTGGTGACTCCGGTCAAACGTGTTCTCGTTTGTGCCAAGGTTGCCCCGGAGTGCTGTAAAAATCTGCGTATATTGCCGTGTAGTTTACCGTCACGCACACCCCTATTCCGCACAAAATACCGCAAATACAAAGAACATTTGTTAAGTGTGTAATTTTACATTTTATACAATAGCGTCCCCCCCCCCCCCCCCCCCCCCCCCCCAAACCCACCTTTCTAGCAAAAACAACAAAAACGTGTATCTTGCGAGATCGCTTTTTCAACTATGAAGAAAGCAGCTCAATACGCTCCGCTCTACTTCACACTACAAGTCCTCTCCATCCTTCCCTTCAGCCTTTTCTTAGCTTCTCTCTGCCGCTTGTTCAAGCTTCGAAGCCAACAAAGGTTCTCCACCAGGTCGTTATAGAACGCATCGATTGCCATTGCTGCGTTAGTTCTTCTAGGTATTGACTCGTGTCTTTGCACCTGCTCTCTTCAACCTAAACTTCCCAATATATTTCTCACCTCTTAGCAACGCCCAAGAACTGCAACATAACTTGCTTTTTCTGGCAGCCTTTCATTATCTGCAAAGTGAGCGGCATTCCTAGACTGGTAGCAGAAACTCATCGTAGCTGGAGATGCCAGAATCGGTAGAAATTGCGAGAAGCTCTCGACGAACGTGCTGCTCTACGATGACTCTATCTTTTTATCTTCATTTTTAGGTGAGCTCGAAGGTCGCTTTATTTCTGACCTATCGGCTGGCCTTCAAGGTTGTTTACTGCTGTGTGAGCTAGTACGCCACTCCCGTGTTGCCTGTGGCGGCACGTGTGTGACCCAACAAGACTTTCTCGTCTCGACTTGCTCAACACTCCCGAGGTAGGACACATTCCTGCACAAAGTTTGCTTCGAGTGCGGATCCGTGTTGTGTTGGCATTATACTTTAGAGGCCCAAAATTTCTCTCTGAATTGTAGATTTTTCCCGCACCTTTTTAAATCTCCAAGGAGAAAGAAGGAATACTTGCTCACATTGAAAATTTTATTGGATATGAAGGCATCGTGTCTTAATGAAGCATTAATATCTCAGCGGAAGTCAAATGTAAGAGCGACCGCTCTGAAAATTGAATCAAAAGCTTCACAGGCGATCAGTGAGTTTAATGCAACATATTCGCGAGTGTTATATTTATGCAGAATACTGTTCTATTATGTGAAAGTCAACGGAATTGTATGACAGATCCGTTATTCCTCGTTTCTGAGTACTTTGCTAGGTGGTGGCAATTTCATTTTATCAGATCTAAAGAACATCGGATATCCTGTACCCGTTCCCATTTTTGTTTTCAGATCATCTAGCTGAATTGAATAATCATAGAGAGAGAGAGAGAGAGAGAGACTCTTTAATGAAAAAACAGAGAATTTTGCCGGCTTTAGTTTTCGCTGGCATGCTACTCTGCGTAGGAAGAAGAATTGGGGAGGGAAAGATTGAAAAAGAATGGTGAAAAAAATAATAGAATGGAAGGGGGAGATAACATACGGCCATTAAATACATGCTATGGTGCTTCGTGGAGTAATGATATAAAACGATATAAAGAACTGCATTGTCAGACAAATGTGCTTATAGAGTTCACAGCTTGAAAAATGCCTGCGGGAAACATGCAAGATGAACTAAGAGTTTGTCAAGAAGTCCAATGTCTTTCAAATATGTAAATAAAAAGTTTATCGCGAGTGTCTATTGCCTAGTGCAGGCTAAAGGGCCTAAAAAACTGTTCATTGTTGAAGGCACTGGGAAGAGCTTCTCCATGCCATGTTTATAGTACGCACGCTCGTCAGCGTACGCAGTGAACTCAAGTAGGATATGTCCCACAGTTTTAATCGAGCCACAGCTGTCACAATATGGACTGTTCATTTCACCGAAATAGATTTTTTCTCAGAAACTTTACACTACGTCATGCCACCTTTGAGAGGAACGTTTGTAATTTCTGATGGTAGGGGCAATATTTATAAAGAACTGGAATGGTCCACTATTCTCCATTTTCACCTCACCCTTCAGTATAACAGGGCCTGCTCGACTTCGCAGTTCTTTCCATCTCGACCATGCTATCTGGTCTCGACAAGGTCAGGCAAATAGCCGGTAAACGCTGACCAATTACATGCCTGTCGACTTATGTGAACAAAATAGGAATGAGCCCCTTCACTATTGGAATTACAACTTGTCAGAGCTCGGCCATGTCAGTTATCAACATAACAATCACCTGCTATAGGCGTGTTTAAGAGATTTCTTTGCCAAGTTGGTGAAAGCGTTCTCGCGTTAAAATTTTCTATTTACAACTCTTCAACATACCTCTACTGTTTAAGGGATAGATATATCCTGACATTATAAGAAAGATGTATCTTTCTCTTTTCATGCATTGTTCATCCTAGTGCTCATATGCAGGAGGGCACGGTTCGAGCTCTTAATGCATCAATTCAACGACAACAATGTTTAAATTGGCATGTTATCTGAAAAAGAGCGGAGCAACCATTCTGCATATAAAATTCGAATTTTCTTGTTGAGCCTGAAAAAGAAAAGTAGTGACGCATAGTACTGAGGACAGTACATAAAAGCACCGAGCAGGCACGTAGTGCAGACTGCGCTGCTCGCAATTATCTTCAAATGTGATTTTCATGATGGAAACTTTAGATTTATGCTAAACCTGCTCTCCATAGCCACTCAAGTTTAGTTGAGTGTCATCATATTTGCGTATGGCAGTTTTCAGATCACACGCACCAAATTTTGGCGAATAGCTTGGCAGAGTGCCAAGAAATGCTATCCATCGATACACTTGCGCCGTGCGGGTTTTACAGGTCTGAGAGGCACATCAAATATTCAACTCGCAAAAAGAATTTGTCAAGTGCGGCATTGTGCATTTCCTCAGATATACTATACGTTCATAGTATTCAACAACACCCGCCGTCATTGCCACCAATTTGTTTATTTTTATTACTATTATGGTATCCTATCTTCTGATAGTGATGTTCCCACAATATTGCGAGGCAGTTCTCCTCAGTAACCTTTCTCCTGAATTTTTTGCTATTGTTCAGTGCGACTTCTGATTACAACGACTGATTCCATGTGTAAAGTGCAAATGAAACCAGAATGGTTCACACTGCCCTGGTGATGAAACAGAAGAAGCGCAACGTTCCTTATTGGTTTTGCCGTTACAAAAGCAATAAAGAGGCATGGTAACTTTGATCAATGCTCAGGTGCGAATTAATTGTTGATTTCATTATAAAAAGGTTCTCTGTTATATGGAACTCGTGGTGGGAATATTTTTCTGATATGTTCGGAACCAATCCTTAAGAGATATAATTTCAAACCTTTTTTCTGCTTTTAGAATAATCTTTGATGCCTTGATAGCGCGCAATGCATCAGTAGGGATACAGTAAAAGTATGAGTAATATGCAATAAGCGCAACAAAAAAAAAAAAAAAAAAGAGAACGTCCACATAATTAAACATTCTTTGGCATCGAATATCGGTTACGTATCCCCGCCCCGTTGCTGCAATTTCTTGTCTATTTGGCCCAGCTACAGACAAAAACAATATAATCTCCTAGCGAGTTAGTACTCGTAGATGCTACAAGGAAACTTCTTGGTTTTAAAGTGAAGCTGCTTTGGGGGAAAGAAGAGCCGTCAGTGTATTACGTCGGCAGCTGGCGTATTTGTCGAATTTGTATTATTCTGTGGTAGTATTACGAATAGACCGCAAGTCGCACAAAATATTAAGCATTGGAAGGTGTTTTTCTTTTTCTTCTTTTTTTTTTTTCTCGCTGAAAGTTAGAGCAGATGGGAGCTTTGGAATGAGTCTGAAACGTTTGATTTTTTTCGCAGAATAAAGGGAAATGGAGGCATGTTTATAAGCTTGCGTGATGCGTTTTTTGGAGGAGTTCCACCTCGTTTCTTTTTCCTAGAAGTTGCCGTGGTCCTATGCGCGAACACCGTGGCTAATGATAAAGAAGAGTTATTTGGTGATGCACAGTTGTAAACTAGTGTAACGTGATGGTAGCGATGAAACACGGCGAAGCGATACGAGCAGAAGGACATGATGACATGACGATGAGATCTGATTTAGCGGCCGTGGGCCTGGCGCCAGCACTACGCACTGTCCCAATGCCCGCTTCGTCGTCTTCGTAGCAATATGTTCCAAATCTAAAATAGCCTCCTGCGGTATGGTTGTACGGGCTACTTTGATGTATCTTTCCTTGTTTTGCTAAGCCTCTCCTACGAAGTACCACGTTTGTTTAGGTCACTTTGATATACGAACCCGTGACAAAGTAAAGAATCAAAGCCCATGTTGTGTAAAGCCTCATGCAATGGTTGGTTGCAGTACTCATAAGCGTAAAACGCAGACAAAAAAAAAACTGCTGCGAGTCATCCCGCACGAGATTACGCCAAGATAATGGAGCAGACCATCTGTGTTAATATTCTTGTCTTCCTGATCACAGATTTGCTTGCTCTAAAATTGTATAATTCTGTATGCCTGTGCGTAAATTTTTTTGCAGTGTAAGTTTGTTTTATTTCTACATGCCAGCCATTAGCCCCGAAATTATCATGGTGAGGCACGTGCGCTAAGCCATGATAAGTCGTTTGTTTTAATCCACATTTTAGATCTAAAAACAGGCAGTGTGCCACGGTGCATAAGCGCTTGTCGTTTCTTGGTTTTATAGCATATTGCTTTGCGCGCTTAATTAGGCTTCTGCAATCCCCCCGCCTTTGAGCCTTGCGCTTTGGCGCCCCAATATGTTGGGCTTATAGTGCAGTTCTTGCTGTGTTTTATTTTTATGCACATGGTGAGGCCTTCTTTGCAAAATTGTCGTTACTTTTCGCCAGCCCGCTCCTAATCCAAGGCTATTCCTCTCGAGAGTTGCTTTCTCTACTGTGTATGTGTGCGGCCGCATTTGTGTAGAGAGAACGTGAGAACAGGTGCGCATATTTTCATTTGAGCGAGATTAAGTGCAACACAGCATTGTTTCTCCACATAGGGAGCTGCCAGCCTCAGCCCTTGCAACGAGTAACCACCACCACATTCTCACTCTACTGCATGCTTATGCTCCTTTTGAAAATAACGTTTTAATTATTTTTACAGGAGAATCCAGTCAATTACATATTCCTAAGAACTGCGGCAAATGCCTAACTCTAGGCAAGGCTGATTAGCGAGCTCGCGGTGATGTTGACCACTACGGCTGTTTGGCGGACACGGGTACGCGCAGCGCCGCGAGCTCATAAAACTGCATGCAGTGCCAACACGTATTAGTCCACTAGGGCAAAGCGGCCTGCGTGCAGAAATCCTAAAACTTACAAAATCCAAGAATACGGTTAGTAATTAATATAGATCGTGGTCTAAATTATGTCCTCTCCCATCTGTAAAGACTTTAATAGCCCAGAGATAGAAACATTTTCTTCAAAGCCGCCAAATTATGTCGTTTTATGTTGTTGTGGACTTAATTACTTGTATAATAAATCATTGTTTCAATAAATATACAAGTGATAATATTACACCTCAATTTCCAGTATTTTTCACCGGTTCATTAAAAAAAAGCAGCATATCCTACTTTAAACTTTTATAGCGGAATTTGAGTTTTTCTTAGTGTCATTTTATTTTCAGTTATGCAGCTTATCTGTCGTGAAAAGAAGCACTCAAATAGTGCCATGCGGTAATGTATGCAGAACTTCTTCGGGTGCACAAAATGCTCTGTTTATATTGTTAAGTAGTGTCCCTTCAAACAACCGTGCCACTCTAATCAGTGAAATAAAGCACTACGGCGGAACAACGCCTATAGTTACCGTCAAGGCATGTCTAACTGTTTCGTCCTACATGTATTCGGTTAGCTGGACGCACCCAACGACCTCAGACAAAGGCCGGCGGAAGCACCTCGAAATAAAAACTGCACCGATACACAAATAATACAGTTATTTCCCTTCGATAAATTGTGTTGTTGAAGGAAGTCGGACTTTGCAGAAATGATGCTGCTTTTCTTAAGTTTTTCTTTTTTTTTTTTTTTAGGAATAGAAAGCCTTTCATTGTTTTTCTCTCCGGCAGGAAATGTTGCGGCATATTATTTATGTTTCTTGATGTGCAAAATGCGCTTATACGGGCGTATTTCATCGGATCTCAGGTAAAAAAAAAAAACGTGTATCAACAAAACCTACTTTTAAGTTCAACAAACTGAGCCCGATGGTGCGGCAGCATACTGAAATTATGCGCCTCAGTGATTGCGAAGGCATTTAATGGCCCTCGAAGTCTTTTTTTAACGAGCGCGTCTTAAGGTAAAGGACAAAACCTCTGATGTTGTGGTCAATGCACGCTAGTTTACTACGAACTGTACCTCGTCACGTCTCCGATTTTCCGGTCTCACAGAGTCTTATTTCCGGAGGGAACTCACTGCCATTATTCTCGTGCGATGTCATTGGTGCACTGTCTACGCTATAGGGCCGGTCGGACGTCCTTCGAATTCTGAAGAGCAAAACAGAAGCACAATAAGAGAAGAGTGTAGAGGTCTCCCAGATGTCCGGAGTCCTCAAGAGAGGACAGTTCTAGGGAGTCTGAATTAGGAGCATTGTGATTAATGCCACATCATCCAATACTCTCTAAATGTCCCATGCTGTCTGCTTTCCTTATGTTGTAAGTACAAGCACGTGCGCGTGCTCGTACTCTAAGAATATCATTTTTTACGAAATGTGTAGCTCTTCACGAAGTCACGCAAGTCTACGTCTTGGTCATGCACGCAGTACGTAAAAATATGCTGTCGTCATGAATAAACAAATTACGCACACAAGGAAGAGCAACGTAGGTGAAAATTGCTCCAATATTCGCACCAATAAAATGCTAGCAATACGTATTATGAGCAGCATAGTGAGTCTTGTGCTTTATGGGATTAATGGTGAATTACAGAAGATATATTTATGAATAGTGGTATCATGCATGCACTGAGTGGCACAGCATGGCGTTTGCTAATGCCTATGAGACGATACAAAATCTGAATGCGCGCTGTAAAATTTCTGCATTCTCTGAAAAAGAGAGCAGAATTTCACAGCAAGGAAAAGACGAGGCCACGAAATAAGTGGAAAGAAGATCCTTGTACAGAGCGAGTATGGTATACATACTATATGATACTTTCATGCCTGTGGTAGATTTCCTACCCTAGTTTTCATCAAGTAAAAACAATTAGCTCCTTATTTGTTAAGACTAGAGCACGGAACGGTCACCAAAGACGCTATAGATCCCAAGATGTTAAGCTTTTAGTCTGCCTATTACAGCACAGCTGACTTCGAGCGCAGCACTAAAATTCTCACGCGCTCTTGAACGCTCAGTTTACCAGGTAGAGTATCGCTTTCCCTCGCACCGTGCAGTAAGTAGGATTTAAGCTTTTCCCGTTGCCACAGCATGCCATAGAAGAAGTTCGTTTTCGGTGCCAATTCTGCGCACGTTAAGCAATGCCAGGCGGCTAATGCAATTCCGGTTAATACAATACCGTACTACACCTCATGCTCTCTTGCCTTTTCATTCTCTCCATCATCACTTCTACAAACTACCTAATGATGCATGTTTCGTTTCGATGGAGGCGAAACGAAGAGGCGTCGTGTGCTGTGCGATGTCAGCGCACGTTAAAGATCCCCAGGTGATCGAAATTACTCCGTAGCCCTCCACTACGGCTCCTCTTTCTCTCTCTCTACTTTCACTCCCATCTTCCTCCCTTCCCTTACGGCGCGGTTGCGGTGTCCACAGAAAACCAAGTGAGACAGTTACCGCGCCTTTCCCTTCCTATAAATAAATCAGTAAATAAATCAGTCAGTCAGATGCATGTTTAAAAAAAATTACAGAGTTCCTGAGAATTTTCCTTCCTCGTATCGAAAAGAAACCAGGGGTCTCGCATTCTTCATTTTATTGCTCGAGGCTCTGCAAGTCTTCAAGATTACAGCTTTTAAAGGAATTCCTCTATTCTTTTCAAATACGACAATTCTTCGCAAGAGCTAAAAACGCAAAGGTGGGTATTAATTTCTGGGGATAGCTTTACTGACGCTACCGCGTAAACTTGATATTAAAAACGACCACTGAGTCGAAAAACGTCGACGAAGGCCGTCACTTCAAGACAAGTTCAAACATTTGTTCTAATACGTTTGTGTCTGCGGGCGGAAGAGTGAATGAGGTGTAAGGTGTGAGGGCAACGAAACACGCTCTTAGGCGTAGCAGTGACAGCCCCGCACGGTCACAGTATTATACGGGCGCAAAAGGTTGCAAAATTTCTTTTTTAGCGACAGTACTAAGGTGCCCAGCACAGACAAATAATGAAATGATGTTCTGGCTCCCGTGGTAGATGGCAGCAATGAAGAGTCGACACATATGAACAACGCGCCACCAAAACAAAAATTAACCCCTTTTGGTATTTTTGGAGATTCCAAAGTTGCGAGTCTACTCCATTTGTTACCACGCCTTAAACGCCCTAAATGATGTCCATTCAAAACAGAGCGAAGTAAGAAATGCCAGGCAAGGGAAAAATGTTTCTTCCCTGAGACTCTGAACATCAATGTTGAGAATGCTATTGCTTCCGCTTCTTGCCACACGTCAGTATTTGGCAAGACATCATTCGTCTTACAATATGCCACTCTTATACTATTGAAGATGCGTTTCTAAGTTCCCGCTGCGAAGATATATCGTCCTTCTTATTCCCGCAGGGGAAGAACCATTCGCATGCACCGCCTTATGTGACTAGTGCCTTTGTGTGGTTCATGAGGAAGGCTAGCATGTAGACTTGTGTTTCCTTTGTGTTTTGGTAAGGCTGGACTCCATTCACTTATAGATCCATTAGTAGTTTCATATTAAAGCTCAGAGTTCAGTGTTCAAAGACGGACTTGACAAATGGTCATCCAAAATAGTTATGGCTGCGATGTAAACAAGAAGCAAAACGTCTCGCCACTTTTTTATCAGTAATGAAAACGTAAGCGGCCAGCCTGGAGTTACCAGTTTGCCGAGATATATTAATGGACAGTTTAGCTCCAAATTTAGGTCCCTAATCCTCTATCCCCAGCCTGCACGTACACTTTGCCCGCATTAACGCAGCCACATGGTATATTTTGTATGCGGGGTTTATTCTATCCGATCCTTCAGGTGGGGCGTCTAGGTAAGCCATACAGAATAAAGTAATGCTAACTCCTGGCCGCATGTAATTATTAACGAGGTCTTATGTCGCAGAGCACAATGTTAAGGTTTACATTTCACCTGAATATAAATGAGACCAAAGAGCCCATGACACGCTCGATGGAATATGGCTCAATCGCTTGGCTTGCTCAGGGTAAACATAGAGAGAGAGAACGCTGAATTTATCGTCATGTAAACTCTCTAGCTTGATTAACATCGCCAAATGACACATTTGTTTAAATACAGTACAAGGAACCTTGCGCAGGTATGCAAGCATCAATTACATAACAGAAACGATGTGAATAAATTATAACCTTTGAGTGCTAGCTGAATTGTATGGAAAGCATCCCTGCCTTTATGGACCATTATAAACGCTCAGTTTAAATGCGGGGTATAGCGAACACAGTATAGTTTAAAGAATACTATTCTGCAGCTGACAAAACAGCTTTCTTTTTGCAGACCAGTGGTAGCATAAAACGTTCAGAAACATTGTCTAATGTTCTGGATTTGGTAGTATTACACAGCTCAGACTACAACAAAAGAGCATTATGCCGTTTGCGTGAGCCTATGTGTGAGCGTTGCATAGTACTGTAAATCAAAAGTAAGGGTATGCTTACGCTCCGTCTTGAAGTAATTACACAATAGCAGCTTGAGGATATCTGCGGTCATTCCACGTTGAGAAATCAATGTAGACGAGCAGTGTAAAATTGTATTGTACTTTGATTGGTTCCGGCTTCACGGACTCTCTCGTCTCTATACGAGTAACTGTACAGACAATTGAGTTTTGAGAAAAATTAAATAATACTTTTTGTCGATGAACCTAATTATTGTAGTTAGTGATGCGCTACGATAAAAAGAAATGATTTTGGTCGTTAAACGTAGTCATTCGTGTAATCATCAAGCTCTGTCACTTGCTAAATGCTCGCTGACACATCCGCATAGAATACGTATTTGAGTTTCTTAATTGAAGAATTATTAATGGCAGCATGAAAATGACCGCATGAAGCATGCACGACGTATGCAATCAGATTTCTTATAAGGTCAAGTGTGCACTTCACTTGAGTTATATGAGTAATGTGCATACGTTATGGCTTCTGTCCGACCCTGCAGGGGAGCTTCTGTGACCTTCGCAAACCCGGGAAACATAACGAATAAACAGAAACGAAAGCAAACACTAAAGGGAGAATATTCTAGACCATCGCGGAAGAGACTATTTTTCTCAATCTGATATCCACATCTGCTGTTCTTTTTGTTTTGTTTTAATTTTATTCTCCTGCACATCGTCGCTGATCTCCTCATTACCGTCTTCAGGCGTGCTTGAAAAGAATTCCACTTTTAGATGCGTTTAATCAAATCAGGGTGTAAACTCAGAGCGTTAATTAATTGAGGCCTGATTTCCTGCAGGCTGCGCTGAGCATGCGGAGCATCCCGGGAGACCGACGCGTGGCAGAGGTGCAATCGAATCGACGCTAATTAACCACGCTTCTGAAATGAATGAACGTCCGCTTCGGACGAACATTTTTTGGGATGTTCAAAGCGTTCGCTCGGGACATTCGGAAATCGTTTTCAATCTGAAACACAGGTCTATGAATGCTATTGCGTGTGCGCCCACGCGTCGTTGTGCGATAGGGCGCGCAGTGGAGACAGTTGATCTCTTTTGGAAATAATATTGGCAACATTCTTTCAAATACGATATTGATCAAGAGCGTTTCTCAATAACAAAAGGTCACGACTGCGTGTGAAAATTGCTTTTGCAGAAAGGATGAAACGCTGCGGTTGATGGCTAACAAATGTATACGCAACTTAGAATACGTTAAAAATTGGGTAAAGTGACACCAGGCTACGCAAAATGAAGGCGTCTTACCTCATTTCCTCGTTCTGGCGTGGACATTTTTGGATCTCTTTTTTTTAATGGCTGTGCTCTTATGTAGTACCGCAAACATGCACATACAAAGGAGGAAGCGCGAAGCATGCACGCAAGGAATTGAGTTGAACTTCCCGTATTTTAACGAATTAGGCAACAATGCAATACCTACGCTGGCTAATCATTTTGGCAAAATACGTCCTCGTACAAAGCCACTGCGGATAACAATAGGGCAACACAGAGTTGGAAAGGGTGTACTGCTGAGACATACAGCGAGATTAACGAGAATTAGTGCTATTGAAAGCAGTAGACTGTTACCACGTGCATTGTGCCCAGCCGTTAAAAGGATTAAAAACCAGTTGAATCACCTGAGAACCACATACAAACATGTCGACACAGATCTGAACTGTTCGGCGTTAGCAAAGTACTACAGCGAAAAATAGAGAACTATATAAACTTCATTTCGGCCCCAAGAGAGTAGAATTTCGTCTATATCCGTAGGATTCAAAGTAATATAAAGTTCATGCCACCGGCCCGAATGTGGTTAACGGCGATATTATTACTTACAGAATAACCTCTTTATAGGAGAGTCATTGCTTCTTCCAGGAGAGATCCTAATTATGCTCGTTTACATTTGTATTTTTGATCAGAGAAAAAGCTGCTTGCGGGGATTTCATGACGCTGGTCTCCTTCCTCCTCACCTTCATCTATTTTGTCGCCGCTTCATCCTCGTATGAATTTTTCTTCAAACCCTGCGCTTGAATAAAATAAACTAAATGCTCATTAAGTACCATGGTTTAATTGCAGACTGCCAGCGCGGTCAGTGCTAAGCGCAGACTCTAGAATTCGTGCAGTCGATAGAGAGCATCCTCGAAAATAAATACGAAGATATATCTATGTCGAAGCACAGGCCGGGCCAGCAAAGATGGCGTCCTTCATCGAATGTTGCCGAACGCTAATTGTTTGCCTTATTGATTCTGTTTCCGCCTTCATTTCTCATGTTCCGGGAACGAGCGTGCTCTTAACGGTGCACAGCTGTTCGTGCACTATCGAGGACTCGGAAGAGTCTACGCCATTGTTCACACTAATCTTTGAGGAGAAACAATAACGCTGTCATTATTAACGCCACTTACTGCTAATAACTGTTCTTGTTTATTTAGCATCTTTGCGTTTGTGACTGACTTTGCTGCGTTTGGTAAGGAAAGCAATTAGTCGTCAATTTTTCTTTTCTCCTTCCTTTATTAGGAGAGCAGGAGGTTGTGTCTTTTGACCTTTATTCATAACAAAGTTTAGCGAGATCTTAGAAGAAAAAGAATAGCAAAGAAAGCACCACCAGCGCTGAAATGCAACTGAAGGCTTTAGTAAGAGGGTAATGTGTAAATAAATGTGCAGCGACCATCCGAAGTTGTGGCCGTCCAATTCACGCGAGAAAAAGGCCACAGGAATGGCAAGAAAAGAATACTATTGTGACGCACTATTTAGACGTAATATTTAGGCGCCTTGAAGGCTGGAGATGCCTGATGCACCGGTTGTCGTTTGTCTTAGTATGAGGCTTCCACATTGACGAACAGAAGAATGACGTATAGTCACATTTCGCAAGAGTGCTCGGGAGCTCTAACATCAGCCACTGTGGTGTGAATTGGTGGGATCAAAAGACCTCAAATTCACCAAAGAGCTGGTCTGGATGCTGTGCAGCCATTCTAAAAAATGTGGAGCCTTATGATTTCCTTTATAAGCGGTGTAAAAGTTCCAGTTAAATACATGCGGAAGTCTCGTCTAAGAAGTTTTAAAACGATAGCTTCTTTCATTGTTCATTATTTGCAACGCTGGAAATTAATTAGTGCCGCACGGAAAGGCGATAAAAACACATTGCTATAAATATTCTCCACAAAGGATGTATACCTTACCGCACAGCAACAGAAACATATTAGACGTTTCTTTTAATCAGACCAGAAATCAGCAGCCGAGAGCTATAAGAACCAAGTTTTAGGATAATGCTCGAACTTTGAGTAAATTTCTCATTCATGTTATCCCTACATGTAAGCTGCTGGCTAGTCTCACGATCAGCAATGTTTGACGTCGTAGTGCTCGTGAAAAAATTGTCGCCTTCAGAGATGTATGCCAAATAGGGCGCGTAGCAACATCTTTCCAATGAAAAGCTAGAGTTCAAAAGTACTTCTGTGTCAAACACTGAGGTACTAGTATATTCTGTTGCATCACATCATGCAGCAAGGCTAAGCGCAAAATCTATGTATGTGAAAAGTATTTCCCGTCCAGCAGGTAGGCGGCTCAGTCCACAAATGGTCTTTAAATTCAACATTGAGTTTTTTTGGCTAGTACGTACCTGCGAAGCGTTTCTGCATTTTGATATGCAACGCTGTGTGCCTTGGTTCTAGCGATATTCCTCCTTCTCTCTTTTATGCGCTATGCAAGAAAGACAAAGCTAGACTAAATATAGTCGCGACTTTCAGAGTAAACGTTTTGAATACTGGCCCGGCGGATCGCGAGAAATATACAATGCTGTATGTTTTATTGATAATCGTTCAGACGATTGTGTTCACAGGTATTTGAAATTCTAGAGTAATTGTATATTTGACCTAATTCCTGTAACACTAATTCGAATCACATGCAGCTTGAATAAACAAATTGGATGAAGAGCACTTGGTATAGCGTTTGCCCAGTATATCTTCTATCGTGGCTGGGTAGACACCGCAGCCTGAAGATTTCAGCTGCTGATTTGCACTCAGCCTTGAGATATTACAGACCATATACATTGCAGGCTTGTTTTTACCAGTGTGTTTTTTTATGAGGCAGTGGCTTGCTTTATTAAAAAAAAAAAAAAAGAAAATACTCTTTTCCAGGGTTGTCTTCTCTGAAAGCACAATGCTATAAAATGTGCCGCACAGAAATAAGCTAGATGAAACACAACATGTGAGTTCTCTTCTTACAACAACGCTTCCAAACAATGAAGTCTTGATTCCCTTGTTTAAGGGAGTGTAATGGCAATCTAAGCGGCGTGAGCTGCTTGTACATTTATCTTTCACCATTTATAGGTAGATAAAAACTCGATTTTATATATTTATGCATAGGGTCAAAAATCTGCAAATTATGAAAAAGGAAAGAAGTAAGGACCAGGCCGTATGCTTTTTGTTCACATAGAAAATCTATTCTAGGGCTTTCTCTTGTTATTCTGATATTGGCGGAGCAGGCGCTTTGATTTAAAGGTGCGTATACAACGTTTTCCGTGAACATAAACTCAACACGTCCGTCTCAGGGACATTGAGTGAATGCGGTGCTGCTTAGTGTTTACATTGTGCACCCAAAAGCAATTCTAACACACATGTAGTTTACATTAGGATCGGTCAGTGATAGTTAAAGTTCGATATGTTTTCGCGTTGAGCAGTTATGATTAGCTCGGTTTAAAAAAAGATAATGAAAAATAATATACAGACATTTTTAAAACCACAGTGGACCGTAATTTTGTCCTCAGTATCTGTGTAAAACGTTGTGAAGTGTTCCACCATGAAGACACTTATGCGTATTCACGGCCTGTGAAGATATTATTATTAAGATAAACATTAGGTACATTTGTTTTTTACACAGGAGAGATATGGCGTCCGTGGACGAAAAGAGAAAAAGGCTTTTGCCGGAACAGGTCTGCTCAAACAAAGACGACAACAATCAGGGCTGGTAAAGTTACAGTGCTCCTCACGCCCCCAAATTGAGCGTTCTGCGAGAGACCTGCCAATGCCAGTCTTCATTTGAAGAGTGCTCTTTGAAACAGTCTGATAGCTCTGTGCTTTTCCGTAGATGTGGCAATCCCTATGGCTCTGAAGTGAGTTAGTTAACTTGTGTTGGAAACCAAAACTAGACATGGTTACGTAGTAAAGATTTTTTCACTAAATATACGCCATACTAACCTCTTTTAGCGGCTCGAACACGAAGAGCATCTAGCTGCCAAGTCTGTCCTTGCAGATGGAATGGATTTTGCATGCTTTGTAGCCTACAATCACGCAATTGCTTGTCTACTATCGGAGATAAAAGGCGATTTCGTCCTCCATAACGCGTTCGTTATTTTTGTTGTCTCTGTTCCTGAGAAACAATAACCGAATTGAGCTTTGAGTTTGAAAGGACACCTAAAA
This sequence comes from Amblyomma maculatum, assembly GCF_055883805.1. NCBI lineage: Eukaryota > Metazoa > Arthropoda > Arachnida > Ixodida > Ixodidae > Amblyomma > Amblyomma maculatum. The sequence continues at coordinate 24,684,656 of NC_139352.1, read as the reverse complement.
TTACTTTACTTCTCTTTCTGAGTTCATCTACTCTGCTAACCGGAGATGTGCGATCTGAACTTGTCACTGAGACCAAACTGCTCTTTCACAATATGTCTCTCCTTGAAGTTCATGGATAATGCGTTTCGAGACGTTTAAGCTCTCTTGGTTTATTCGGTTATTTTCACGAACCTCTCATTCGTTTTTTCTATGAGGATGCTACACGGGTGGTTAGTGGACGCTCCAATAACATCGGCTTGAATGCCATTATTGAAGGTAAACATATTCTTCACTTGAACACCATGGGAATACGTAGCATCGTTATGCGTGCCAAAATTATGATTTATAATTGTGTTCCTGCTGTTTTCTTCTGATCAACCGTTAAGGACACATTCACTGAAAGCACACCAGCAAATCAGACATGCATGAAATGCGAAGTCGCACAAGTACGGACTCGTATTGACGCGTCCGCTTCCGACTGCATAGCAAATAAACCCAATAAGGATACTAATAATGAAAGAGAGTACTACTAATGAAAGAGAGCAACGCAAGAATGCAGAGATCATGCACCGGGTCCACCTAGTTGATGAATTCAGTGTCTCTTTTCCATCTGCGCAATGACCACGACAGAATATGAATCACACAGTTCAGCGTATTGGGCACCTTCCCTGCACAAGGGTCATGAATAGAAGAAGGTTGCTTAAGTAGGACGGGACGCATACAATGGGTGCTGCTTTATGCTGCCTGAGGAGACGATTCTCTCATCTCTTATGTAGGTGATGTCCCTTTCTATGTCACAGAAGCACTCATTCCAATCTACCCGCAGCGGGGCAATAAATAGTTGGGACTTGATGGACAAAGTTGTGGTGGTAGAAAGGGAGTTGTAGGTCACTCATTTTTTAGGGGCGACTATGGTATGCGTTCCTCATGTCCGAAATACTGTATTGACTCTTTTGGGTTTCTTTAAACATATCAGAGGAGGTTTGTTCTGTGATGCAACCAGTCTATAAGGGTAATTTGGGGCACAAAACTGCTGAATTTGAATAGACATCACTTGTGAAACGAGTAATTGAAAACCTCATGTGACCCGTTGCATCTAAGTCAGATACCTACTCCTAAACCCATCCAAACGTTCGTTTTCTTGGCTGAAGCAAGGCTATACAATGAGTGGTTTTTCAAATAATGCGGTAGATTCCGAATGTGTACAAATGAGTAGCCCGGCCAAGAAGCGAAACCGAATTGGTTTTCTTTAATTAACTTTCGGATTGACTGCGCTAAAAGGGCAGTAATTGTTGTGCTATGTTTGCGAGACTGCGTGAGGTCGCAATTCACAGAACATGCTAGAGCACCTACTGACTCGATTCATTAGACACGCTAGGTCTTGTGACTTCATTCACCCCGCCGACCAATTTGTGCTCACTCATGTTATCTATCAATTGTCACCCGATAATGCACTTGCCCACCCAGCTATAAAATTGAATGGATTACTTGCCCTGGTTCACCGCTCTTTCGTCAGCGTAGTCTGTGACGTCAGAGATAGCTCTACCACTTCAGACCAACAAAACACTTTCGTGACACGTGAAGGCACATACATTTTTGAAATGTGGGATATATTAAGAATGCATTAGAAGCGGTGTGGGAAAAACGTGTAGTACCATCTCAGAACAGGAAATTGTGAGCATAATATGTTGAAGCAAATTGCGCCGTTTTGTATTTATTTCTAGCGCTCAACTTTCGAATTAAATGCTACACTACCATAAAGGGTTCAGAAAAAAAAGTTTTAAACAAATATTGTAAGATATTGCCGAGGTTTTTTTATTGTTTTTGTTTTTTCAGTCGATACAGAAATGAACACCTAATAACAGTTTAAGACATGTAGCTCTATTTTGGGTTAATGAAAAACATTCGTGTCCCTATTCCTACGTTACTTTTATATTATTTTTCACACAGGAAGTAAACATATTGCAGTGTAACTCGTATCCAACAAGACAGTGCCTTGTCACTTAACATTTTTTTATGAGGATAAACGAACTACCATTAGCTGAAGTGAATGATGCATCTTTTATATATTTACCATTGCTGCACAAGGGACCGATTTCGGCATTATGCGGGTAGGCCCGCCTTCTAGCCCTATTACAGGTAATGTGGGACCTAAAACTGTTCAGCTAAGGCTCCCTCATTTGGAATTTCGGAGCGTTTGCTCAAATTGAGATCTCATTAATGTTACACCTGCCTTCACATAGCTAAAAGGGACCGAGAGGGGTAGCATGTGAGCTTGCCTCTTTTTGACCTACTTCAGGCGATGCATGACTAACAGATGTATTGTGGGCAGCCCCATTTCGGATCTATTAGGGCTTTTCCATATTTAGGTTGTATTTGCCCTAAAATATCCGACCAGGGACCCTGGTGGTTTAGGTGCAGGAATCCGCTTGGCTATAGCCCGAGCAACGCATCTCAGCCGGCCGCAGCGGTCGCTTTTGCAAGCAGCCGTAGAGCAAGGCGCCAATACACTGTGCGATGTTAACCCATGCTAAACAACCCCAGATGGTCGAAACTTCTACAGTCTTCCGCTACGGTACCCCTCAGAGCATGAAGCGTTTTGGGAGGCTAAAACAAAAAAAAAACCTTTTTGTGAATATGTATGCATGCTTATAATGAAGATATTACGTTTTTACAAGACATAAAATATGAAAATACTACTTAGTGAGCCATAATGCACCTGAGCTATGGTGTGAATTAATGTTCAAGGACCTGTTAACCTAATGTAAGCCTCAGTTAAGACATTATGAGCTCCTAAACTGACTCCTACTTCAAATATCATTATATTTGTTAAACAGATGTATGTTATAATCTTTCTTCTTTTTTTGTTGTTCAGCGCTGAATGTGCGACGAGTTTCTTTTATTTAGAAACAACAAACAGCAGCACTGCAAGAGAGTAAATTGGAACCAGCAATTCTGTTCCCAGCAAAATTGCCAAACAGCCTGAATTATGAATGGCGGGTTCCCAATATCTACGTGATGAGGATTAAAGGGACACTAAAGAGAAAAATTAAGTGGGCTTCGATAGAATGCCAGTTCCTGGTTACAAAAAAAAAAAACACTCGTTCTGAAAACAGAGCTTTTATAAGGTAGTAAAGAGCAAGAACAGTAATACAGGTATCGCCGCCACAGCCGGAACGGCCGAGGCTCGCAACTACAAATCACGTGACGCGCAACGGATGCCGGAGGCTGACAAATGCGAATTACGTTGACCGTTTGAATGCGGTAGTTGGTTTTCTCTCGAATATGATAACATGCTTTTATCACACGTAAACGACGGCAAAAAGACGAAAAGACAACGTAAGTGTTGCAATTGGCAAATATTAAGATATGCTCATTTCGTCCGCTTGTCGGTAGATGCCGCCAGTGTCTCAGCTAGCACGGCGCTACAGGCGTCCACCTCAGTTTCGGTTATGTTCCGGCTCAGGCACTTCGTGCGTGCTCGGACAGTTTGGTTTGGGCCTGCGGCGCCTGAAATACGAGCTCAGAGCAGCAGGTGCGCCTACCCTAAATGCGTATCGAATGGAGATCATGACTCGGCACGCACTTGCGAAGTATTCTCCGCTCCCCGCACGCCAGCAACCACGGAGTCTCCTCTTGCGTCAGTGTGTGCGTCATCCTACCCTACTACGTAGTAGGAGAAAACAGTTTGAATTCGACCGGCGGGTACAAAAAAAAAAAGCTCAACTTCTTATCGCAATATCTCAGCAAATAATGATTTTTTGCTGCCGGATATGCGGCGACAGTGTCACCAAATGCCATTTATTAGATTTTGATAGCATATTTGGGTGTCTTTAGTGTCCCTTTAATGTCCCAAAGCGACACAGGCCATGAGAGACGCTGCAGTAAGGGCTATGGAAATTTCCAGCAATCGGGGTTCTTTAATGTACAATGACATCGCACAACATACCGGCTCCTTGCTTTTCGCATCTATTGAAAAGCTGCCGCCGAGGCCGGGATTGGTCCCGCTTCCTTAAGCACAGCAGTCGAGCGCCCAAATCAGCACCACCGCGGCGGGGCAATCTCTAAGTGTATAAAATCAAATGGGCTAATAAAATTTCTCCTTTACCGTATATTATGCAGTCGGGAGAAGTAAACAACAGTATTCGGGTTTCTAAAGTTCCGTGTTTAATTTTTTCTTGAACTATTTAATATTCGATGACAGCATTGAGAGCAAAAAACGTGTGGATAATGAAAAAGATTGAGAGAAATGCAAAAGTTTCAAAGGACAATAAAAACGGCACAGATTTTCACTCTCAGCTGCAGCAACAACTTCAAAGTTTTCTACTCTCGACAAATAGGACCCCGCTAGATTTTGCAGGAACCATGACAGAAAGAAACCAACGAAAAGGTTTATTTTATCGCAGATGTCAGCCGTCATTGCATAACTTATCGGTGAGGACATTTACTGATTACAGCATGCACGCAACATAAGTAGCAAGTTACTTGCACTCTTCATGGGATTTTAAAAGCTGAAAAACAAGGATGTCTTTAGGGCCGCATTCTAATGATTCTTCTGTGTATGTGCCATATATTTCATGCTTGCGTGTGGATGAAGGCATTGTTACGCGCAGTCTTAGTACCTATAAGAAGGAAACTGGAAGTTAGTGTTTACATTTTATTGCAGTTCTAGCTAGAAACATGGGCTGAGACTGCGGCCGAAGTTATGGAGCTCAGGTATGCTTTTTTTACCTTTAATAGTAAACTAAGCACGATGACAAACTTCAGCCATAAAAAATGCTGCTATGTGCGTGCAGTCGCACGCTTTAATGGAAAGACGTCACGCGCTATTTTTAGGCTAATTACAACTTAGGGAAGGAAATCAAAAACTGCCTGGAAGAGAGTAGGCAAACATTGCGCATATGCAACCATGCACTTGTTGTTTTCTTGATGCATTTATAGAGCCCTTCCTCAGCCAGTTATACATATAGGTTAAACCTGCCAAATCTGACTCATGAAAAAGCAGAGCAGCTCCGGCCGTTTTATCAGCTCACCTCCGCATATATAGCACAATGAAAAATAGCCAAACTATCTGTAGCTTCCTTCAGCATCATAAGTTTACCAAAGCTGCCTGGGTTTTCCTAAATATAAGATAAGCAGATAACTTGCAAAGCACGAATTGTGACATCATTAATGTTTCTTTCTGGCATTTACTTGGCCTAAGGCGTTTAGTCATGAATCGAAGAAATTTCGAATTTTTGTATTGCTCTCCTACACTTCTTAATTATAAATTATGTGAGACTTGCAAATTGAGGAGTTCAGAGGTAACGTGCCTAAAATGAGTCGGTTTTTTTATTTGGCCTGCTAGCGTCACACGTTTCCTATGTCGTCGACAATTCCTGCGTTACTCTCGAGTGCTTTTTTTTTTCTTTTAAAGGCGGTTGTTAAGGCAGTAAAGCCTGAAATGAGGTCACTAAAAGCTTTTCAGAAATTGTTTTTCTGTTGCTTAATATTGCTAGAATCCTGGAAAAGCGGCGTAGCTGCGGAGTACGGTCAGGAAACGCAGTTAGCTAAGTTTGGATGCTGAACAAAGACCAACATGCGGAGCGGTCGGCAGGCCGAGGGAAGCCCTGCCCGCTGCCTAGGGAACGGCGGCGTAGCTGTGGACTACGGTTAGAAAACACAGCTGGCTGACTCTGTATGTTGGACCAAAAATTCTTCTCGTGCCTAAAGGTATTCCCAGCTGCAAACGCGTTGGTTTCCGTTGCCGAAGAGAACGGGGCCTCGACGGAAGCCTGTCGGCTGGGGCAAACCTAGCTCGGGTTCTGTGGAACTCACCTTTGGCTTGAAAGAGTGGAAAGGAGATGGAGAGTAGCTATAAGCTAGTAATGCCGAAACTTGGGAAAAGACTGGTGGAACACAGGTGGAAGCACCTAGTACGGAAAGGCCTAAAGGCTGAGTACACACCCTGAAGGGTGCAGGAACGGTGTGAAAGCCGACGTCGGAAACGGTTAGTAGCCGGTGAACAAATCGCCAAGTGCTCACGTGGGAAGTATCCTCTGTAGGATACAAGGACCTCCAGCACTAGAGCGGACATAAGCATTGAATGGGAGTAAAGCGTTACCTGCGGTTCCTAGGACGCCGATGAAATGTACAGGGGGGATCAAAAAATCCCAGGCCGCTCCGAACTGCCGCGGAGCAACTGCTCTCCGCTATCGCGGCGCTGTTATCGCACGCATGCCTCGCCGCGCTCGGGTTGCCAGGGTATGCTGTGAAAGGGGGTGAGGCCTCCCTCTTTTTCGCTCTCCTCAATAACGAAGATGGTAAAAAGATAGTGCGGCGTGCGCCTTTACGTTTCGCTCTTCGCTCTTCGAGTACGGCTGTGATGCAGCGCTTCGCGGAGCAGGCGGCTGTTTGCCCAAAAGAAAGCTCAATGCTAGCGGCTATAAAATTTAGCGTCTGCTTCATCCTACTTTTCTGCTTACGATATCTTGCGTTTACTTTCACATAAGCTCTTTTGCGGCTCATTGAGCCAATACTTTGGCTTTTCATGGACTATAGGACTGGTATTGTTGTTTTATGTTCTTATTTTCTCGTTATTTACTACATTCAAATTGTACCGGAGGTCGCATAGTTGGATTGCATGTCCCACTGGTTTTAGTGCTCCGTTACTTCAAGGTTGCTGTCGCAAGTCTTGTATTATAGAATGAGTTTAGTGCTTCAGCGCAGGTAAAGCAAATGAATTCGCTTGTGTCTGCGCAGTTAGGACGTGTCGCGGATGGTTCTGTGGGTATTTCTTCCATTGCTATCCGGTTTATATGTCTGGCCCTAGCACTCATCCGCCCGTACTGAAATGCCGAGAAGAAGAGTATTTTACTATTATGCCAGAAATAAAGCGCTAACGTCTAGATTTAAAACAAGCCGTCATATAACCAGTAAAATTTGTTCAGATTAACCGAGTTGCTCGTACGCCGTTCCCTCGAAATCAGGTGCCGCACTTTTCTTAGAGCCACTGATATAAAGCGTTAACTCCGGAGAGGTATAAAGATAGAATGTGGGATTGCCTACTTGAGCCAGGATGTGTTTTCGGTTGGCGTTGCCCCAGGGTTGTCCCCATCTCGGCGTTCAAGCTTGTTGCATTCGGCTCAGCAATGGGAGTGACTCATATCGCACTTTGACAGCAATACGTGTCTCTACAGTACACGCGCTGCTGCCCAGTCAGAGAACTTTAGTAGCGAGAGCTACATTGGCCACCGTCTCGCCATTTCGCCGGGCATGTCCGATGAGCGAAGAAAAAAGAATAAGACGTCGTGGGAGGGGGTAGGTGGCAGCTGGCATGGCCAAGCGCTTGCTGGACGTAGAGCTTCCTGACATTACGTTAGGCAAAGGTGCCAACTCGGGCCTCTCCTTTCATATGGGAGGATGATATTACAATCAGCCTGCCAAGACCCCTTCATTCACATTATCCCTAGGCTACGCAGGCAACTTAATACGGCTTGGTTAAAGTGGGGCTGTATACGTTGATTGGTAGCTTACGTTATCGCGCCATCGCGAAGGTGGGAGTGAAAAGAGAAAGAGGTGCCGTATTGGAGGGTTTCGGACCACCGCGCGATAGAGGCTTTCGCCTCATCGCGCTTTAGTGGCAAAAAGTTCCCTCTGCAAAAAATAATGCGGAGACAATAGAGTAAACTACTATGTGCAAAAGCTATGTCTTTACTTTCAAGCGGAACCTAAGTTTAGCCAAGCAGATAGCTCTCGCGCAACTGCAGGTTTAACCACAAGCTAAACCACAGCTAGTTTTTCACTTTGGCCTCGTTACTTTTGTGGTGAGGAGCAAAAATACATATGACGCCAAAATTATACCTAAAAATTTGAGAATTTCTTTATGACTGTGCTTTCTCTTCCACCGCATGCTATGACTCTTCAGCGAGGAGTTCGTTGCTCACCATTTTTTTTGTAAGGCATACCTGTGTAAATTTTCAGTTAGCCTTCATCACGGCACGAAGCAACAATGTTATGTGGCCTCTTACTAGGTGTAGCTTTTACTCTGGAATACGCATTGCGATTCGGAATGTCAGCCAGCCCCGTTAGCAAAACATGTGGCGGTAATGAGACGCTACAATATATAATATGTGACTACCCTGCGTATAACGGCAATGACATACGCTGCGCTCTGCCCTCGATCGCCTCACCCATATTCCGCTTACGAAAAATAATATACACAGACCGCGGCCATTGCAGAAGGCCTACAGTCCTCTGCATTCGTGATGGACTTCTGTGATATACAGTCACATCTCTCCTCTTTCCTCTTCAACATTTACAACGTTAACACCCTTCCATTGCAGGGTACCCAACCGTACCACCTTTACAATTAACCTCTATGCTTTCGCGTGATTTCGCTCTCTTGGTATCTCCTAAAGTTTGGCGTTGCATCTAAAGCTGAGTGATAGTATTGCTCATGAAATCAGTGTAACCATACTCGACTCGGAGCCACCGCCCTGCAACCTGTTGAGTGTCAATTCATTTGTTGTATTTTAATCTAATGACACTTTTATTCGCGTATTGTCTTCCACAACGCAGAAACTACTGCGTGCCAAGCCTGACCCGCAAGAAATTGACAGTTTTCAGGGGGAAATTTTCTAGATAATAATTATACATAAAATGTCCACAAATACTTCCTTGTACAGAGCACAGCAAAGACGCTAACAAAATTTGCTGGTCTAGAATATTCCGCATGCCTGTTAACAAATTGGTTTTGTGAAATGTAAAGCTTTTATTCATATACCTTTGAGGGTAAAAGAAAATGAATATAAACAACACCACTTGCAGTTCAAAATGCTTGCTAGGCAGGAAATGAACAACTAAAACACCATGGCTGTGGTCCACACCGAAAAAAAACGAAAGACACGCCCACATCTGAAGCGTCCAGCTCGACCTTTTCCAATCTGCATGGAAAGTGCGGTCAGTGGCGAGTGAACCCGCCGTTTCCAGTCTCAATGTCTCTTAGCCGGTCTGGAAGAGAAGCATACAGGTTGCTAATCAAAGCTGGATCGGCCTTTAGCCTGTCCCACTCCTCTTGAAGGGCAAGCCATAATGAATCTTTGCTCTGAATGTGAAGGGCTCTTCGTGACAGGTTCAGTTCAGTTCAGGCGTTCAGTCGTGTCCGACTCTTCGTGACCCTATAGACCATGTCACGCCACTCTTTCCGGTCTCTCACTATCTTCTTAACATCACATAGCTTCATCTGCAATGCCTCGAGAATGCCATCTAACCATCGCGTTCGCTGTCTACCCCTTCTCCGGCGACCCTCAACCTTTCCCAACATCAAATCTTTCTCCAGCGACTCCTCTCTTCTCATCAGATGACCAAAGTAGCTGAGCTTTAACTTTAGAATTTGACCCTCCAATGAGCAGTCAGGGTTTATGGTCGACAATATCGACTGATTTGATCTTCTGGCAGTCCAAGGAACTCTTAAGAGTCTTCGCCAGCACCACAATTCAAACGCGTCAATTCTTCGGCGGTCAGCCTTTTTCACAGTCCAACTCTCGCATCCATACATCACAACTGGAAAGACCATAGCACGGGTTATACGGATCTTGGTTGGCAGACTAATGTCTCTGCTCTTTACTAGGCGGTCAAGGCTAACCATTGCTCTCTTTCCCAGAAGCAGGCGTCTCCTAATTTCATGGCTGCAGTCTCCTTCCGAGGTAATCTTGGCGCCCAAGAACAGAAAATCTGTCACAGCTTCCATTTCTTGTCCATTGATGCTCCAGGACTTGATAGGGCAAGACGCCATGATCTTCGTCTTTTTAATGTTCAGTTTAAGCCCAAACTTCTCACTCTCTTCTTGTACGCGCATCAGAAGTCTCTTGAGATCCAATTCACTTTCTGCCATTAAAGTGGTATCATCCGCATATCTAAGGTTGTTGATGCGTTTTCCAGCGATCTTCACTCCAGCTGAAGACTCGTCTAGACCGGCCTTCCTCATGATGCACTCTGCATATAGGTTAAATAGGCAGGGCGACAGTATGCAGCCTTGCCTCACCCCTTTCTCAATCGGAAACCAATCAGTAAGACCATGCCCAGTTCTGACTGTGGCCTCTTGCCCTTCATAAAGGTTCCTGAGAAGACAGATGAGGTGAATTGGAACTCCCATCTCTTGGAGAGCTTGCCACAATCTGCTGTGATCTACGCAGTCAAACGCTTTCGCATAATCAATAAAGCAGAAGTAAATGGGTTTCTGGAACTCTCTTGCTTTTTCCATGATCCAGCGAAGGTTACGCTTCATCAAACCCCACACATTTTCAATAATGTTTATGTCCGCCCCTTTAGGCGGCCATTCCAGCACGTTGATTTCGAGTCGGTCAAGCGTTTTGCGGACACACCTGCAAAAGGAGTGGCACTTAATAAGCAGTTGTATACAAAAGAGAGAGAAAGAATTCTACTGCAAAGTATGCTTTGAGCGGGTCATGCTGCAGATAAAAGAAAAGAGCATAAATTTACAGCTATAATAATGCTTTGTTGAAAACCTAACCGATAGGTCATATATATTGCTCATATTTATTTTAGCTCTATGCGCGCTAGCCATATCGAAACCCCGCACAAGCTTTCAGAACTGCAATACAGAAGGGTGATGGACAATCGTAACACATTTGACTCGTAGTGTGAGAAAAGTGACAAGGTCAAGCTTCTTTGTAAAATTCGAGAAAGCGTTCTGTAAAGAACTGTTAGAACAGTACAAATTCTGGAAGAAACATTATTTGCCCTATTCTCAACATGTCCAGAGAATGTCGTCTCTCACGTAGTGTCACTGGCTGCCACAGAGATCGTAACAGTTTTCTTATGGATGACCTGCAACCAACCACATACCTCAAGAACCAAGAAAATAAATTGCGCTTTGTGCAGAAGTCTCCTTTTTACGTAGGGAGAGCTTTGTGGGGCAATTTTCTTACCCTTTATCCGTTTAGCCGTTATACTCACTTGGCCGTGTGTATGGGGCTTCTGTCGTGCTGAAACACGAACAGGCCGTCAGGGAATGGTCCATCCAGCAAAAAAGGCAGCAGAACCTCTTGGAGGATGTCCACGTAGGCATCAGCCGTCAGTGTTCCTTCGATTCTATGAAGAGGGCCAAGGCCCTGACTGGTGACCACGCCCCATACACTGACAGCGCAGCGTCAACTGGCCACGACGTGCTGAATGTATTGTTGTTCATACCTGCATAAAACCGTTAGTTTTTGAACGAGTAATTAAGCAGCATTCGACAGCTGTTTTTAAGGATGCGAAACATTTCCTTGAAGCTGCACGAAACAAGCTGTGCGTGAAATTCAACAAAGCTCGACCTACTCTGACAAAAAAAGCTATTCATTCTATATTGTTTCAAAGACCGATTGAGTATCATAATTTTGAAAACGCAAATGAGTTGTAGAATTCGCAAGGAGCAGACCATGACGATTTTGCATAATGGCGTCAACAACAGATTCCTTGTTTTCAAGCTCGGGATAATACAGCTCGTGTTATAGATAACACTTTCGAAAATTCCTAAAGACAAGAAACTTCAAATAAAATAAAATCGTTTACGCAGGAGTCTCAACCACTATGGACGGCACATAGCAGTTCGATAAATACATATACTGTACTTAATTGTGTTTAGTTCGCATATTCTGGCGACTAGCGTAAATGGGAAGGCTGAAGCCATGACAAACGCACTGTTGTATCAGTTGTTTTCAGGTCGAATTTGCTTGTGCTCGGGTTACATCTTTTGGTTTTGCTAACCACCGACCGTTTGCCCTTGAATCTCAACTAGCGTCAACCGAGTATAAACTACAGTCCAACTTTCTACTAAGCTAGGCTATGTTCAATTACCATGCATGACCACTAGTCGCATGCGCCTATACGACTTCACTCTTGACCTTCGACTTCTCAAAACTTAGCTATCGCTTGTCAAACTAGGTTCTACAGAGTTAAACCCTGGTTAATCTTTTAAATTTGTATTCCTTGAGTGCATGAGGAGCACAGACCCGGAGCGCAGAACGGTAGGTGCAAGAAAAAGTGCTTTTTCTCATTGTGGGCTGTAGTGACTGTGCCGCTGACATTAAACTGCCAGCTGTATTCTGCCGTGCTATGGAGATCCTTTAAACCTTCCGCTCTCAAACGAACCACCTCGCATATGCAATACATTTACCTTTATAGTCCCACATAAAAATATAGACGAATGATACATGATAAAGTAGAATAGTGCACGCAGCTCGAATCATGCACCGCCTATCTAAGCATAGGTAACCATTGGACGGCCCGTTCGATCCATGCCTCTCACATTTATCATGAAATAAGGTTTAACTGGAGAAGTGTCAGCACTCCTCATTTTAGAAATCTTCAAAAGATAATTTTTTCGAAGGTCAAAACGTAATTGCGAAAATGCTTTCTGGGCAGAGATTTAAAAGCCCTAATTACACTAACTGCGGACAGGTATTAAATAAAACTTATCAGTTTAGTCATACCACTTTTCTTTCATTCAAATAGAAAGGAACTTCCGCCGTCTTTGGAAACTTTTTCTGAACACAGTTTCTTTTCTCTTCACAGTTCATACCTTCGAAATTTTTTAAATGTCACCTGAAGCACCCTGTTGTCAAGTGGAATCTGCTGCGAAGAGTTGATTCGGTACTCTCACCTTGTGCCGACGACTCTCCAGACGCGCTGCTGCTGGTCCCATCTCGTCACAAAAGTGGATTCATCAGTAAATACGACTATCTTCCACTCTCCTTCACCCCAGGACATATGATTTTGCACAAAGTGAAGGCGCTCTTGCCTCTCCCGTTGGCTTAGTAGGGGCCTCTGACAAGCAATGTGGCTGTGAAGCCCTGCTGCGTGCAATCTGCGGCGAATGGTTGGTACTGACGCACGCAGGCCTAGCTCCTGCCGAATTTCTTCGATCGTCAGCGTAGGTTCAATGCTTGCAGCGTCGACAATCCACAGGTCTTCATCGGGGCTCGTGGCGCGAGGCCGTCCTTCCCTTGGGGCATCTTCAACGCGCTGTTCATCCCTGTAAGCGCGCACAATACGGTCCACAGAGTACCTGGAGCGCCCTACTAATCTATCAATTTCTCTACGACTCCTGCCAGCTATAGCAAGTGCAATTATGCGCATACGTGCGTCCCTGTCGATGCGTGGCATGGCGTCTACTTTGCGCGACGACTAACTTGTAACTCGGCAATCAGCAAAGCCCGTCAAGAATTCTCGTCCTGAGTGCTTGAGTGGGCAGCTATGATTTTGCAGTTTTGTTGCGTTTCCTTTGCGTAGCACAACTTTCCTCTTTCGAACCATTGAAACGATGCCATGACTCACTGATACACACGTTCGCCGTGATGGTTCATTCCAGTTTAAGAAGTGTATATGCCAATGTCATTCATTGCAATTGCTTCGCCAGTCAAAACTGGCTGACTAAGTAAGCGGACGGGCCGACGGCAGGGTAGCATAGGATACCAAATATAGAAAGCTGTTCATAACTAAAAGCACAATTGGAAAAGAGACGAAACACGTCGAAATGTCGGTTTAGCTACGAAAACCATTGGTGCCAAAGGCTTCCTAGACCGATGTGACCACTGCAATGCTCTGACAGCTCCAAAATAAATGATTTTGTAGATGATTCCAGTGAAGAAGGGCGAATCAAAATGCGCCATAAAGTTCTCCCTGGATAAAAATAAAATTTTACCCAAAGGCACTCCTTTTTGTTTTTTTTTACTCCTTGTGGTATGCGGCTGGCTGCAACTTTTGCCTATGAGAAGTCTGTTGCATGCTCATAGGCGGAAAGTGACGCTACGATGATAGCAGATATTTTCAGACATGCCTATAAAAGTGCAAAAATATTTCTTATAAAGTTTCCACTGATTTAGCTATTGAAAAAATACCTTCTCGAATCTTGGACAGAAAGGGTTAAGTATACTGGCTCTGAAAGCTTATACGGGGTTTCGATATGTCCAGCGCATACGCCATTCTACAAGCAAAGAAATGTATAAAGGATACATGTCACCTAGGACATTTATGTTACTAAAATGTATTATTTCTGCAAAATTATGCGTTTTGTTTTTTGTGCAGCACGTCATGTTGAAACTAAACTTTTCTGTAGAATTCTTTTGCTTGTGTTGTATACAAACCTCTTATTAAGCGAAACTCCTTTGCAAGTGTGTCCGGACCAAATCCAAATCAAATTCAAATGAACATGGTGTAACGTCCGCCTATATAGAGATCCGGACATAAAGGTGAAGCGCAACTGGACGCGACGTGCCCTTCACATTACGGATTATGGGCAGTTCTTCAAGAAAAGTGACAACTGTTACAATCCGGTCCAGGTTTGGTACACAGCAATGCATGCGTCTCTGCCATACATCCAGGCCGCAAGCAGGGGTTTCAACTCACCGCTGACCACATTTCTGTAACAGATCGCAGGAGGGCAAAATGACCGCTTTAGTCGCGCGCCTTTGCTTCCTTGCAGACGGTGCAGATGGTGCTGATAACAGAATCATTTTTATCGGCCTGGATGACATAAGATAAGATCTTCAAAAGCTGTGAGGTGTTAGAGTATCTCATAAAACAAGCTAGTCAACAGTCATGTGGCACATCCTGGTTACGGAAATGTTTCCATCTGCGTTCTATTCTCTAAACAGACATGGTTGTGGTCACGTTACTTTAGAAATACTTTTTACGACATTTTCTGTTCTGTACTCTGGTACTCTGAAAATGGGAGATGAGAAGCAAGTTGCAGTTGCAAGTCCTCCTACATCGCCTACTGCTCAGTATGAAGGTAAGCGGAAAGTTGATAGCGATAAATTCAGAGTTCAAACCACTACGCAAGAAAAGTGCACAGATAGTTTCAACCAACCTAAAATCCACCATTTTATTAGTAAGCAGCAAGCTACCCATTTTAGGAATCGGGAGGTGAACTTAAATCGACATGAGGCCGTAATGATGATGGACTTCGCAGAAAATTAAAGCTTCATAATTCAAAACGCATCCTATTCTTACCATTGGGTAAACACGCAGGCCACCATACACTCATAATTGTTTATTACTCCAGGAATCAAAGCAAGACTGCAGAAGGTTCTGTGAGGTCTTTCGCCTTTATTTGCGGCTGTTTGGAACATGATTCAGTTACAGTATATGCTTTTCAGAGCGCAGTGCTCAAAATCGTGAAACAAGGTCAGCGAATAAAAAATGCGCTATTTTTGTGATGGAGGTGTATCATAGTGTAAGAACAAAAATAACTTTCTGAATCTCTGCTACCACGAAGGAGTTTGCAAGGTTTTGGAGAATGGAATTTATTTGCCACTGCACACGGAAAATGTGCATGCGATGGTGTCGGCGGCATACTGAAAAGTCTCACACCAAGAGCAAGCTATACCAGAGGCCGCATCAGGATCGAATTCAAGCCCTAGAGGATCTATTTACCTGGGCAAAAAATAATGTCCTGTTAAAGTGCGGTGTGTCCCTCCAATTGCTAGAATGTAGGCACAAGCCCACATTCTATCTTTATACCAATCCGAAGTTAACGATGTATAACGGTGCTTCTAAGAGAAACGCGGCACCTGATTTCGAGGGAAGGGCATACGAGCATTTCGTTTAAACTCAACAAATTTTACTGGTCATATGACGGCTTGTCCTAAAACCTAGACGTTAGCGCTTGTTTTCTGGCATAATAGTAGAATACTCCTATTCTCGGTATCTTCAGTATGGGCGGATGAGTGCTAGGGCCCGAGATGTAAACATGAAAGCTGCAGAATATTAATAGCAAAGCGTGAAGTACCCACAGAACCATCCGCGACACGTCCTAACTGCGCAGACACAAGCGAATTCATTTGCTTTACCTGCGCTGAAGCACTTAACTCATTCAATAATACAAGACTTGCGACAACAACCTCGAAGTAAGGAGCACTAAAAAACAAGTTGGACATGCAATCTAACTATGCGTCCTCCGGTGCGATTTTAATGTAGTAAATTCCGAGAACATAAAGCAACAGTACCAGTCCTACATCCCATGGAAAGCCAAAGTACTGGCTCAGAGAGCCGCAAAAGAGCTTATGTGAAAGTAAACGCAAGATATCGTAAGCAGAAAAGTAGGATGAAGCAGACGCTAAATTTTATAGCCGCTAGCATTGCGTTTTCTTTTGGGCAAACAGCCGCCTGCTCCGCGAAGCGCTGCATCACAGCCGTACTCGAAGAGCGAAACGTAAAGGCGCACGCCGCACTATCTATTTGTCATCTTCGTTATCGAGGAGAGCGAAAAAGAGGGAGGCCTCACCCCCTCTCACAGTATACCCTGGCAACCCGAGCGCGGCGAGGCATGCGTGCGATAACAGCGCCGCGATAACGGCGAGCAGCTGCTCCGCGACAGTTCGGAGCGGCCTGGGATTTTTTGACCCCCCTGTATGTTCCAACATGCACTGCCGAGCGAAAACGTGAAAGAGTATCCATCACTGCGCGCCAGATTAAAGTCTGGCCACTTGCGGAGTACCTTGAAGTAAGCATGAACGTTGCAAAATCTATCTCTCAGTACTTCAACTAGAGTCGGGGTGGGGGAACCGAGCTGGGAGACGGGGAAGCTCAAAAGCGGCTTCATGTAGGGAGCCTGTCTCAGAAGCCGGAGACCCGGCAAACGCATTGCGGTGGTGGAATGGTCCAAGGGCCGAGGGCCGCATATTCGGCTAAGAGCGAGTGCTCGCCCTCTATGGAGGCCCATACGGGAGCTCGGCTCAAATTGTCTGACAGTCAAATCCTACGCTGTCCACATTCCCCTCCAACTTCCCATAACCCTATCCTAATTCCTATTTCCCATTACCCTACAACCCATCCCTTCCGCTACTTCCCAGGGAAGATACGTGAGGTCTCCCCGGGTCCGCTTCCTCGGCTGTGGGTCGCTTTAGTAGCACCTCCCCCTTTTATTTAATAACTTCCAACCAAAAATTCTTGTCTCATTGACCTATTCATTTATTTTTCGAATTGCGGAACTTTCTCTCCCCGCGATACATTAGTGGTGCGGGCGGAGTCTGACTTTGGACTCCATCTTACCTTATGTCCCTATAATGAAATTCCTTGCCAGGAAGATGAACAAAGGCCTAGCCCAGTTATGAACAAAATGGCGCAAGGAATTTTTATTTAAGGTTCTTCAGCTCAAGTGAAATGCTTTTTTATTGTGCTCTCTTTCTCTGGTTCTTTACAGAGACGCTGCCGATGAGTCTATCTATTTCTCGAGAGCAGAGAAGTTTTGATACATTATAATCTCTCTCGCGGACAATAGAATGAGAAAGTCCAATGTCTAATAAAACTTTTTCTAAACACGAAACAAATCCATTAAATGCATAAACGCCACTTCTGCTCCACGCCCTGATGGTATATCTACAAGTTATTTTGTTAAGTTTTACGCCGTCCTGGAGGATCACCTTCTCCGGATGGGGAGCGACTTTGTCAGGGATGGTGTCCGCAATGCGGCCTACTGGAAACGCAATTGAATGCATGCGATGCTTGACTGCCATTCTTCAAAGACATTTTGGAGAATATTGTCGCGCATGTTCTCTGCATGGCTGAATGCCAGCACAAGACCAAAGGATGAGTTTACTTTCCTGTCCCTCTGTCTTGGAGAGTGTATTTTATGGCGACAGAGAGGTGTCGCATCACTGCAAGGATGGCCAGAGTGGGTCATTTTTCAATGCTCCAACGCACGCGCAGGAGAAGAAGGAGGAGGAGAATTAGATGAAGAATTAGAAGACGAGGAAGAAGAGAGGTTTTATATGGATGTGTAAACACTTTATCAGTGACTATACAGATGGAGGTCCCAGGTAAAGAAGGCCGTATCGAGACCAACTATCGGCAGTTTAACGAATTCTAATGCAGAAAGCAAGCAATTGCTTATAATAGTGAGAGGAAGAACAAATTCTCTATATCTAAGCAGAAATAAGGCAAGCAGAACCACAGTAATTTTGCGATATTACTCCAGAATCAGCGCTAGAGAAATGCGTAAACCTAGGCGTTCCTGTGTTTTTTCGACAAGGTCATGACAATGCTAAACCCGCCTACATAGCCATACAATGCTTAAGCATTAATAACAAACGTTTTAAATTATCAACAGTACATTCAGTAACGGCTATAAATATGAATTTAGTTAACACTTAAATATACTCAAAAACTTCTAAATATGCCCCACCTATTTCATAAGCTTATTATAGTAGCCTCATATCTTTTCACCTGCCTAGGCTACGCTACCTTTGATTACATGTGCAGGGCAAATGAAGGTGTCGTTCGTGAGCAAATGCACTCTTGGTAGCGATCATCGAGGAAGCTGTTTGTATCATCTGTGCTTACTGTAGTCCGGCATACGAGCACTGCGCACGGGTCTGCCTTGACTGATATTTAAACTGTAAGAATACATCCGTACTAAAATACAATAGATCTGGTTACGGTATGCTCTGGTCGTTCGCTTTGTTCGTATCGTGGCTGGTTGAAGATTGAATTTCGTTGCAGCGTCTTTGGTTCGTATCACACATACCTTCCCCTTAAGAAGCTTGATGCCTTGGGAAATTTCCTTTCCCAAATGGAAAGGGAAATGGAATGGAATAAATCATCTTCTCATGCTACAACTGCGAGCACCACACATGCACGCTCTCTCGTTTCTCATCTTCGTCCCTAAGCGGCGTCCTAACCTCGCCTATTCGCCCATAGGCTTATCTCACTCCAGCAGCCATCGTGAAGAATCTTGCCCTCCGTATACACTAGGCGGGCGGCTGTGCGCAGAGAAAAACCTATAAAGCGCACCCAGCGAGACAGACCGAGATAGCGCTGGAAAATTTGCTCCTTCTCTCCCTCAATCTATCTCTCTGCCATCTCTCTCCTTCGATTCGGGATCGCTGCTTAGTGGTGCGCTTCGAGTATGGTTTCTCAGCGAAAATATAGGGGAACACGCCAAAACGAACAACTGAAGACACATTGTACATTCCTTCCTTTGTTTTCAAGCGTCATATTTTGTGCGTTTCATGGGAGGCGTTATTTGTGCGGTAAGCAGCAGAGCTGTGTCATATTGCGGATAACATAAACATAGCCTCGCAGTTCAAAGCCCCCTAGCGCACACTAAGGTGGGCAAGCATCAGATTTTAGTCATACTTTCAGGGGCTGTTGATGTGTATATAGGAATACCTTAAACGCAAATACCTCATTACTTAAATCATTTCACAAAACCTACAAATTCATTTAACACGTAAATGCATGGCCACCCTACATGGTCAAGCAACGAGAGTATTACGGATATTCGATGGGCGTATATGTGTTTCAAATATGTTCGATGCCACATAACCTTTCGAAATAAAATCTGTGTTTGAACAACAGACACATGGTATCATTAATGACACGTGGTGATTATTTTTATGAAGCTTAAAACGCAAAACATCTGTTTTGTTTTTCACTGCAAGCATCATATCTTGTTCTACCTGTCAAAAAAAAATTTCTGTCTGCAATCTGTGATATTATCTCAACAATATCGAAATAGTTTGGTTTGGTTTGGTTTTGTGGAGTTTAACGTCCCAAAGCGACTAAGGCTATGAGAGACGCCGTAGTGAAGGACTCCGGAAATTTCGACCACCTGGGGTTCTTTAACGTGCACTGACATCGCACAGCACTCGGGCGCCTTGCTTTTCGCCTCCACCTAAAAGCGGCCGCCGAGGCCGGGATTCGATCCCGCGTCCTTGGGCGCAGTAGTCGAGCAGTTAGGTGGCACAGCTGGTGTTTTTTTCGCAAAATCTATTCTTTATAATAAAGTAGCAGGCGATTTATTTATTTTAAATCTGTATATACATTTCAGGGAACAAAATAGGTATTTCTTTCTTCTGCTGCCGTCAGCTCAATTTTTCTCATTATTTGCGGTTTACTGGCCAAGAACTGTTCTTTCAGTGCTGGGAACACTGCATCACATATCTAAACAGCCACGGCAAATGTCATAGCCATGTTTTTATATGCAACAATCTTGCTCTAAAATATAGAAACTGGAGCATTTTATAATTTGAACATTTATTTCTCAATACCTATGTTTTATTTTACCCCTCTTTGTACTAAGCAGTTAAGAAACCTTAGGGCAATAGAACATACGGAGGCTGACGTTTATACACTATTTTTGTTTTCATCCTTTAAGTAACTGGATTTATATTTTTTCTCAATTTCAGTCGGGAAGGAGAGCTTGTTAAAAGCCGATTCTTAGCGACGCCCTGTTGAATGTTAACGGAAAACGTTTTCTCATTTTATTGTTACTCGGGAAAATTAACTATGGTTTAGCTTGTGGCTGATCCTGGAGGTACGCAAGAGCAATCTTCATGGTCATGCGTAGGTTCGCCTTGAAAGTAACAGTGCATGGCCTTTGGCATGACTTCAATACACAGCCGTGTGAAGCCATTTCCTGCACGTTTCTTAATTTTATTTTCCACATAACAGTGAAATCTTCCTTGTTCTCATTCGTCCACTACGGCGTCTCTCAGAGCCTGAGTCGCTTTGGGACGTTAAACTCCACAAAACCAAACTATTCCGATATTGTTGGTTGAGATAATATTACATATTGCAGACAGAATTTTCCAAATTTTTTCTTGTGCCCGGCCTTTGGCATGACTTCAATACACAGCCGTGTGGAGCCGTTTCCTGCACATTTCCTAATTTTATTTTCCACATAACAATGAAATCTTCTTTCGTCTCATAAATCCATCATATGACTCAAAACCTCTTTACAAGGTAAATTCGCCATGACTACATAGATAGGAGAAATCAGTTGACAGGTTTGTATGGGTGTTTATGTTATTTGAGTGCTGCGAGTTTTTCCAGTCGATAAAATAAGGTGCATGGTAAGGAAAGCTGCTGGTGACGGTCAAAGAATGACAAAGAGTGCCACTGCGACTAATGTTCAGCTTTCAAGAAAGAGAAAAATTTTTCGTACTTTATTTCTCCCGCATAATAATGGAGCGCTCGCACGGAGTGTACCCGCATTCTGCAAACGAAATAGTTCTGCTTATCCATTTCGTCACAAATAACGACCTTATAAAATGCGAAGTGGTGCGCTGAAAAAATTCTAAAATAGCGTGCAGTTTTGATACAAGGAAGCAATTGGAGGATGTCTTCTTCAAGATTATAGGCATCACTTAGACGCAGAGCCCAAAGAAAAGCGTCTTCGTAATAAAGACAACATGTCGTTGCCGACATGCAAAATTTCGGCACATTCTGCTGAGCATTGTTCTGACAGAAATTTGCTCTCAATATATTTTTTGGACGTTAATGCACGTAGAAAGAAATAATAACACACTTCCTCATGATGATATTCATTACTAAAACATTTCTGACAGTAATTTATGCTTGTTAATGAAGCAGCTGCAAATACTGATGTTGCGGTGTTACAGTGGCAAGTTGCAAAGCCAATGGCATCGGCGAAATATGATATTAGTTGGACATGACAGAGCAATACTTCTATTCATCCTTCAACGACTTTTTTATTTATAAAACATAAGATTTAAGCAAGTGTTTTTTTTTTTGTCGTCACACTGCTCGTGTCAAGAGAATTTTCTTTGTGGAATGAAAGTGCTCTCGACAGCAGACAATTTCAATTTCCCTTTCCTCTTTTGATTGGTAGCTGAAAATATTTCAGATTTCGACAAGCTTAAAGGGTAGGAGTCAATGAAACTTGGTGGTGAAGAATTCGAAATCGTTTTGTGCTACCATTTGAATTACCGATGTAATCGTCAAATAAAATGACGTATGCATGCAGACTTCTCCGTAGTTCACCTCAACGGCTGGCGCCGCAACAATGTCATCATGTAGAGTAGCGCTACGTTTGAAGCCCGATTTCTTATTTCGGACTACTTCTTTTTGTGCTTTTCTGAATAATTTAGACATTGTTATTTATTGTGAGACTTCAGTGTGTTAAATATGTGCATTCTTTATATTATTTTTCGTTTTTGTTCAGGTGTATTATTTGTAATACATGGCTCTAAGAGAGACTGACTTTTTTATGTAACGCAGAGTACGTTATGCATTGCACAAATTTCCCGGTCCATGTTATTAGCTTTTACTTATACTATGTATTGTGCGCTTGACCTAATCAGATGTGGTTTCATTGCTTGTTTTCATTTTCTTTATGTTTCCACTCCTGTAATGGCCCTCATAGGGCGAGCAGTATCAATAAAGAAAGAGAGAAAAAAAAATGGAGGGGGGGGGGGGGGTCTTGATGGAGAAAATCAATGGCACAGATAGTATTCCTCATGGAGAGTTGGTTGGCGGAATCGAACGACGCCCGACAACATCTGGGCGAAGCGAGGGGAAATCTAAACATTCCGCCACAAGGACACCATTGCCAGTCTTTCCGCACTACTCGGGCGCATTGAGGAAAGACCCTAACATTTAATCTGTGGTTGTATCGTCACTTTAACAGCTAGAGCAAAATCAGCTCGCATGCTTTATCTACAAACTTCGTGCATACTACTAATAATAATAATTGGTTCATAGAAAGGCAAAGGCACAGTATCTGTCGCACTTGTTTCGGTGGACGTCTGAACCGCGCCGTCAGGGAAGGCAGGAAGGTGGGAGTGAAAGTGGAAAGAGAGAAAGATGAGCGGTAGTGGAGGGAAGAGTTGCATATCGTACAAATGTAGAAAAACCACTTCAATTTCCCTTTAAGTACGTTGTCTCCTGTAAAGGGTGCACCGTTGCATGAAGGGTCTGTCTGCAAAGAAACCTAACTTCAAGGAGAGTATATATCATGCAGTTACAGCTCCTGCGGTCGACCAACGAGTTTACAGGACAATCGGAATGACAGTATTCAGCAGCTTCTTAAGCACTAAAATAATATAAAAAAAAAACTTTTGATCTTCCCCTCCCCTCAGTAACTAGAACGCAGAAAAGCTAAAAACAAACTTCGTAGCATTACTTTTGGAAAAACGTCTCAAAATGTAGCGCTACTATTTTCGATTTAACAAATGACGCCCTGAGCAGTTTATTATATTATTTCTAAGAACTTTGAAATTTCAAACATTTTAAAAACGGGTAATAACCTCGCTCCGGAATCCCTAAAATAGGTCTTCTAACAAGCTACTAATCTAAAGCTAAGGTGATATACAGAAATGAAAAAAAAAAAACAGAAAAAACAATTGCCTTAATCCCTGCTAGAACTAGGGGCTGAAACTCCATACCAACGCTTATGATATGTTGAGGTAAAGTAAAACTCTTTTATTGTGCATCTGTTGTCCGAATAAAACAAATCCACAAACATAGAGACAAAAAATCAGCCTGAGGAATACCCCAGCGTCAATCGCAACCTGCGCCAAAAGAAGCTAATGCTCTTGATTTATATATAACATACACAAGAATTACATATAGTCCCTATCTTAAAAGCATGGTGAGTAATTGCATCTTCGATGTGAAGGCTAGCGTCAAGTGCCCCTTCAACTTATATAATATACATAATTTCATTTACCTGCTATCAACAATCTGCTTCCAAAAACAGGTAACCTAATGTGTTAGAGTGAATGGCCACCGTGTTGACACAGGAGCAACGTAGTAAATCACGTTTCACAACATTTAAATATATGTAGGTATGCCTTGCTTGATTCTAAAGTTGAAATCATGTTGTCGGCCCCATCGTGGTGGTGCAGTGGTAAGACGCTCGACTACTGTGCCGCAGTACGCGGGTTCGATCCCGACCGCCGGTGGCTGCGTTTCGATGGAGGCGGAAATAAGAGCCGTCCGTGTGCTGTGCGATGTCAGTGACGTTAAAGATATCCAGGTGGTCGAAATTACTCAGTTGTCCTCCTCCACGGCTCCTTTCTTTCTATCCACTTTCACTCCAACCTTCCTCCCTCTCCTTAGGGCGCGGTTCAGGTGTACAGAACAATGGTGAGAGATACTGCGCCTTTGCTTTCCCGTCAACTAATTATTATGATTAAATCTTGTTATCAGAGCCAAATCTACAAGAGAAAAATCGAGACAGCTATTTTTATCCAAAAATGGAAAAATAATATTTGCATCCAGAATTGTTTCACGTAACAAATATATAACATTCCAGGTATATCAAGTCGTCAAGGATTCACTTAGCAAAGTCGTTCCTCTGTTGAGATCAGTTTCAGCCAGCCAATCGTGACGCTTGAGAAACGACACAATCTCTCCTTGTGTGGGCTGACATCTTTTATTCTGTGAACTAGTCGTAATTACTCGAAGTTATTTTTTTCGACAAATGGAAGTCAACAATTGTTTAATTTAAAGCCGCGAATAAAGTTACCAGATGCAAAGAAATTTGTACATATTGTCCATGTATAGATTAAACGATATCAAAACTAGCCTTCTGAAGCAAGAAAAAAAACGCACACTGAAGGTCCGAACTATAATTCCTTATGTTAAGGAAAAATATTCCGCGCTGTGTGCATCTTTTCTTATCTCGTACGACGTTTTCCGATGAAATCAGAAATCCAACCTCAAAAGGTGAACTCTGTATGCGCCAACAAGCCTCACGTTGAGGGCTGAGTCAACACGATGTGCGAAGCGTGTGTAGGATACGGGACCGCACTGAAGTAGGCATAAAACATAGAAAGTAGGAGAGATAGAGCCACATTTGAAGAGTCTCGTGGACAGTTTCATGGATAAATTCGCTGTGGAAAACGAGCACGCCCATTAGGTCTAAAATAGTGGCAACGAATGGGCAAGGCAGCACCCGTGGGATGCAGTCGCAGCTAAACCCTTTCGTCTTTTTTATGCAGGTCTTTGCCTCGTGCATCGACCCTGTTTCTGTTCAGCTCGCCGGCGGCGAATGTGCTGCTTCTTGGAGTGAACGATATCGGCATGTGCCAGTGACAGTGCTTTTCCCCGCCAACGCCGGCTTTTTCAACCACAGCGACGGCCGTTGTCCGGAACTTTTTCGACGTCCGCACTGGCTATCCCAAGGAACATCGACATCATCAGATCCTTCGGGAACCGCCCCTGAGGGTTTTTTTGCTAGTGGGCAAGGCAGCACCCGTGGGATGCAGTCGCAGCTAAACCCTTTCGTCTTTTTTATGCAGGTCAGTAGATATCGCTACTCCTATGAATTTAAAAGTGATTCTGTTTGTTTGGTCGTGCTGCCTTGCCCAGGCGTTTTGCTTGAAACATTTGCAGAGTGTTTTGACTCATTTTGTTTGCTTGCACTTTTGCTTAGCGGTGACGTTGAGCTCAATCCAGGCCCAGAGGTAGCAAAAAAGCTCGATGAAATTATCGAGAATCAAAAGGTTTTGTCATGCGAACTACAATCTCTAGGAGCAAAACTTGACCTACATATATCAGAGACAAATCAGAGACTTGCTTCAATTGAAAGCAAACTGGAAGTACTATCACAAACAGCTCAAAGGGTTGAAGCCTGTGAGCACTCGTTGGCAGAATTGAACAGGGACATAGTTTCGCTAAGAACAAAGGTGGACTATCTTGAGAACTACTCTCGTCGAAACAACCTACTCGTTTATGGCATTGAAGAGTCAGGAACAGAAACAGTAGATGACCTTAGGAAGCATGTTCTAACCGAAATCTTTGAAGGTAAACTTGAAATCAAAGTAAGCAGTTTGGAGAGGATGTACCGCTTGGGAAAGAAAACTGAAGATAAAAAACGTCCCGTGATTATGAGGTTCTTTGATTTCGCTGAAAAAGAAGAGGTTCTCCGGAATGCGTCAAAATTGAAGGGTTCCCAAACGTCCATTTAAGAGGACTTCTCGCCTAGGCTACGGAAAACGAGAAAGCTACTATGGGCCACTGTTAAGGATGTTAGGAAGCCTGAGGATAAATTATACCTCAAGTATGACAAATTAGTTGTCAATCAAGTGGTGTATGCTTGGGATGAAAAGAAGAACCGAAGGTATAAAGTGAGTCATGCCGGTTCACATGATATTGGTCATAGCTCTCAGAGTGATGCAGCAGCAACCTCTGAATCGATGAAAAGTGCCGGGCGTTCGCGAAGGAAATGTGCTCATGCTTCTACTTGACAAGTTGCCAGTTCAGCTCGGTCGTCTTTCAACGCCCTTAGTACTCATCATCAAACTAAAAAGATACCGTCATGTATACCGTTTAAAATTCCCTTGGTAGTCAGGCGAGACGTCCACCTGAACATAGCCAATTACGTGTCATATATCTTTGAAGGCCAGGAGCATTGTGAATAAAATAGATAGGCTCTTTTCATGTGATCCCCATCTACTGGTTATAACCGAGACGTGGTTGCACAGTGGTATTTTTGACGAAGAAATTGTGCCTCCGGGCTACGTCATATACAGACGTGATCGCGGTTCACGTGGTGGAGGGGTTGCTGTGATTGCCAAGCATGAAGTGAACGTAACGCTCCTTGATCAAATTGATCAGCGTGAAAGCTTGTTTTTGCGCCTGATAACACATGGCTTCACCTTTTACCTTTCTGCTCTGTATCGCCCACCTGATGCTACGGATGATTTTATGTCTAGTCTTTTCGATCGTTTAATGCATTACCAGAGTCGGAATTTAATGCTTACCGGTGATTTCAACCTCCCTGCCATCGACTGGGACAAACCGTCGTATGGCATATGTGTCTCATGTGATGTTATTTTAGATATTATGTTTTCGTTAAACCTTAAGCAAGCTGTTCGTGAATACACCAGAGAGTCATCTGTTCTTGACCTATTCTTTGTTAGCGAAACCTTTTTTGATGGAGTGCTTGACGTTGAACCGGGAATCTCAGATCATCGTCTATTACAGTTTTCTTGTACTTCGCCTGCTGCTTCCGGGATGCGTCCAGTTAAATTGATAAAGGACTACGCTCGTGCTGATGATAATGCAGTTATCGACGCCTTACAATCACTGCTGAACAGCTGTGGCGGGAATGACGTTCATAGCTTATGGCTGTATTTCAAGAATGCAGTGCAGTACTGTACTGAACATTTCGTTCCGCTTAGAAAGGTTCGCACCCACCGTCACAATCCTTGGGTAACTCGTGAAATTGTTCAAATCAAGCGCAAAGTGAAGCCATGTAGAAAGAAAAAAACAGCTTCCTTACAGCACTTCCAAGTTCTGAAACAGAAACTTGCCTCAAAATTAAAACTAGCGAGGTCTCATTATTTCAATACGACGCTCCCAGAATTCATCAGAAGTGACCCCCAGAAATTTTGGAATATTCTAGATCGAAAGGTTGAGCAGTTGAGTAAGTTTCGCATTGATAATGACATTGTCACCGACTGCACGAAAATAGCACAAGGTTTTAACCAGTACTTTCAAAGCGTGTTTTTGACGGTGACGGCAACCACAGCTGGAGTTCGAATTGAAGACCAAGGTAACATACCAAATATTTCCGTAAATGGTGTTCTGTCTATGCTGCGTAAACTCGGCGATAAAAAATCTGCGGGCCCTGATGGGCGCTCAAATGTGTTTCTT
The DNA here is from genome assembly GCF_055883805.1 of Amblyomma maculatum. Lineage (NCBI taxonomy): Eukaryota > Metazoa > Arthropoda > Arachnida > Ixodida > Ixodidae > Amblyomma > Amblyomma maculatum. Next base: position 24,657,284 of record NC_139352.1, on the reverse strand, counting down.
AAACGCTTTGCTGCGCAATTATCCAAGTTTTTAGCAAAAATCATTCAAGTTTCTTTACTTTCTGGTGAAGTGCCGGAAGACTGGAGAATGGCCCGTGTTGTTCCAATTCATAAGAAAGGCGATAAGCTAACCATTTCTAATTACCGTCCAATTTCTATCACTTCTTCTTGTTGCAAGTTATTAGAACACATGTAGTCTCTGGTTATCTTAACTCTTTTCTAGCTGAAAATAACATTTTATCCTCCTTGCAACACGGCTTCAGAAAGGGTATGTCCACTGTCACGCAGTTGGTAACTACAGTTAATGAATTTCAAGTAGTTCTCGATAAATCTGGGCAGATTGATGTCCTCATTTTAGACTTCTGCAAGGCCTTCGACACAGTTTCCCATAGTAAACTCATTTATAAATTGGTAAGTATCGGCGTCCCTAACTACCTTGTTAATTGGATTAATGTTTATCTTACATACAGGAAACGATACGTAGAGGTTAATGGTTTCAAATCAAACGAGCTTCCAGTCACATCAGGTGTACCCCAAGGGAGCGTGTTAGGACCGCTGCTTTTCATAATTTATATTAATGATTTGTCTGTTTCTCTTCCTGATAATGTCTCTTTAAGGCTTTTTGCAGATGACTGCATACTTTTTAAGACCATAAATGAGCCCAACGATCACTACACCTTGCAAAATTCGCTATTAGCTGTTCACCAATGGTGTCTTAAATGGGACATGAAATTAAACCTCGACAAAACAGTCCTATTGCGAATTTCACGTAAAAAACATGTCAGTCATTTCTCTTACAGCCTGCTTAATCATTTAATTGAGGAGACTACACATTATAAATATTTAGGGGCAACCTTAACTCATGATTTAACTTGGTCTTCTCATTTTTCCGACATTTGTTCCTCCGCATTTTCCAAGCTGTGCTACTTTAGGCGTAAACTTAATGATGCTCCAAGTAAACTCAAACTTTTTGCATACACATCATTTATTAGGCCTAAATTAGAGTATGCTTCAGTTTTATTGGATCCTTATTTAAAAAAAGACATACATAAAATAGAGATGGTGCAAAGGAAAGCGGTTAGGTTCATTTACAGTAAATACAGGAGGTCAGACTCACCTACTACACTAATGAAAGCTAACCATATTCCACTACTTGAACTACGCAGAAAAATGTCCCGTTTATTGTTTATGCACAACCTCTTAACACACAAATTAAACATACCTCGCCCTGAAATTCTTAAACAATTGTCGCGCAGGACACATCATTCAAGAAGTAACCTGCTCGAACCCATTTTTGCAAGGACTAACTCTTTCAAGCACAGTTATTTTCCACGGACCATTTCCGACTGGAACTGTCTTCCTGAGGCCATTCTCCAGTCTTCCAATTTCATTAAAGCTCTAGAGTTGCATTTTTTTGAATGATACAGTGTTGTATTTTGTTGACTTGATCATTTACTCTAATCCCGTGTTTTGATTTTTATTTTTATTTGTTGTTTTAATGCCTTGTATATCCACTCCTGCCTGGGCCAAAATATTGGCCTGCAGTATTTTGAAATAAATAAATAAATAAATAAATAAATAAATAAATAAATAAATAAATAAATAAATAAATAAATAAATAAATAAATAAATAAATAAAAGAAATTGTAATGAACCTCACTTGGTCGACATTTCCTTTTATAGAACCTGCTTGGCTGGCTTTTCTATCCTTTTTTTCTTTTTTTTTTTGCTAAGCATGGTGTGTACCTCAGGAAGATATTTCTTGGGCGTCATGAGGAAAGTGAGAACTTTAAATTGCAAATGAAAAGAATGTCGGGTGGTTGATTAGTCATCTTACGTGATGTAGCTTTGCGAAGCATGAATTGCATTTTGTCCCCACTTCGATGGTTGTGTCTAGGTGAACCGACAGCTTGGTTAGTTTTATTTCCATAGACGTGTGGTGGGTTTCTCCGGCTATATGCGGCTTGAAAGAATATTTTGTTTGAGGTTGAAGGCCGCTATTCAGAAACCTAGGGCTCCTGAAAGTTATTTTCAGACTTGCTTATTACATAAGAGAAATATAGCGCTGTTTCATATATTTTGCCTAGATGCTCGTTATTAATAAATGAAATGTTCTTTGTTTTATTTAGGCTCAGTGCAGCTGACAGAATCTATCATTTTCGTCTACATTAACTTCGACCTCGGAAGACGCGCTGCCGAACTTGCGAGTTGGAGCAGAGTAAGTAGCGCTACCTAAAAGGAAATGTTTCTGAGTGATGCATATAGTATACAGTATATGTTTACAGTATATGCTTTGTACATCACTGTACACACCTCTACTTAAAGTTGTAAGTGGAGATAAATTTAGCTTGAATTCTTCCACCTCATGCGTGTCTTCATATTAGGGCCTATGCAGCTGCTTCCAAACACAAGCTCAAGGAGTCTCATTGAAGGCTTGAGTTTTGAAACGATATGCTTTCTATTTTTAATTTCAATGCAGACAGGCAGCTATCAAAGTGTAGAGAATGTAGAAAGGAGATCCAGAAGGTCATTTGGGTGTCTTCCTGCTTTCAGCCTATCAAATGCATTTTTGGTGCTTGCTATCGTCCTCCTTTGTTATGCTCCTGAATGACGCTCTCAAACAGATTCCAACGAAGTTTCCAAAGTGTAATATTGTCTTAGGCAGCGATTTCAACTATTCCACTCTCGATTGGTTGTCTTTTTCTACCTGTTCTCAAAATAATTTCTCTGAATGCGTTCGCTTTTTCCCACTTTCTTCAGTTGCATTGCCATTCACAGCTGGTACAGAAACCCATGCGTGGCAAACGCATCTTAGACTTAATCGTGCTTTTCCTTGCTCGTGACGTGCTTTTCTCGAGGAGGGCAGTGTTACTTAGCAGTTTTCGCTGGTCATGCTGAGGATAAAGAAGTGCGACATACTCCCAGAAGAAGACGACGCAGACGGGTCCTGAGATATGTGCTGTGATCAACGTTAGTGGGTCGGACAGCTGTCGGACTGTGCATCTTCCTCGTAACAATGATTAAGGATTAGGCAGTCACGACCCTTTGCTCTCAAAGTGATGTATCGACCGTAAAGAAAACGAATCACTCGATACATCGCATGTAGCGTTTTATTTAACACGAAAATCAAGCCATGTGGTACGGGACTACAGTGAAAATGGTAACCGGCCACAAAACAAATAGAGAAAATAAAGGAGGAAGCATTGGAGCGCATGATATATGTGTCTTGCTGCTTTTGATGTATATAGGTCACTGAGTTCTCATTCACCGTTCGGGTCAACGAACCATGTATTCCACAAATAGAAAAGAGAACATAGTGCATGATGAGCCTCGTTGACTGACCCGAACCAGGTCACGTCCATTTTCCGACTTCGTTTTGCAAACGCAATTGTCATACATTTTCATTTATTTTTTTTTTCTTTTCTATAGATTTATTCATTCGGGGAATGGTTTGCATGGGGTCTGCCATTGTTGGTTTGAGAGCTTCAGTCTACAGCAGAAGGATATTTTTTTTCTCTTTCCTCAGAGAAAAGAGCCCCTGATTAAGATTTCCACGGCATAATCGGAAGGCGTTCTTTCAGTCAGCTAGAATAGGACATCGAGTTTAAAAACTTCCCAATTGCAGGCCATCTTTTTTTTCGACTATATCGTTCAGTTCCATGCAGCTCTATTCGACCCACTCCGAAACGCTTTTCATCTTTTTATCTTTCACATCAGTTGCAGTTTGGGGAAAATCTCGAAGATCGCCAAAGATTGACCTAGCTAAGTTGAATGTATTTCTTTTTAAACAGACATAAAGGTTGCATTATAGAAACAGTTCGAAAGGCAATCTTGGTTTCATTGCTTCTGACATGGGTGCAATCTGGACACCGAGTTCAATCGCCAGAATAAAAGTAAAACTGAAGGCAGGGCGCGGTTTCGACGTCGTTCATATTTTGATATTTCATTTTTTCCTGCATCAAAACGTCGTCTATCTGGATGTCGCCGCTAGTGAAGATTTTAAATTCTATTTACACTTCCGGTAATACTAGAGCTATATCTCTTTTTATGTTTTCTTTATCCTTAGACTAACGGTTGCTCTTTACAGCTGCTTAGGACATGGCAGCAACATGACCAAGACGCAATTCGCTTACACGAGAGCGTACACGCCTGATCAAACTATTGAACTGGCATCAGTACAGATAAACAACATACAGGGACGACTTGAGTGGCGATTGATACAGGCTCTATCGACGCTATCCGTATCGACATTGAAAGTAGCTTGCAGGCCAACAGATTATTTTATAGACACGTATGCAGATTACGGACGCCGTTCCTTCTTTCTTTCTCTTTTTTCTGATGTGTTATTACAGTGAAGCTCACAATGCCTTAAAAAGCGATGGTAACCTCATATGCCGTCAAATGATTGTTTGTTAACGCACCATATGCCCTGGCTTGTGTATATTATGATTATTGGTTTTATGTTATTTATTTATTATGTCTTGGAGTATCCGAATGCTGCTTCTCTCTGTCTTTTACAAAAAGAGGCAGAAACCTTCGGCAAGCTCCAAGTTCGCAGGTTTTATTGGTCTAGGTAGCTTTTTTGGCTCTTCATGAATGATGCGAAAACAGTATAGACACTTAATTTGATCAGATTCACGTGGTATTCTGGACCCAGCCAGTAGGCATCGGTGGGATACGAGGTGGTAGAGGTGCCGGTTAAACCACGTACGATGTTTCCTCAATTAGCCTGGTTTGAAGGTACATAATTTACGACACCGCGACTACAAAGCACTTGTAGGGATATTCTTAAAATATTCTTGAAAGTTGACTATGCCGCAATTCACCACTTTGGATGTGCCAAACTCATTCATAGCTTTGTTTAAAGCATTGTGCTTAGCCGCACGCCTTGGACACATCATTTCATGTAAACGAGGTACCGCGTTTAGTTTCCTGTTCTACATAATGCACTTCTTTATTCCATCTCAGCCGCGGTGGGTACATTTCTAATTTACCACTGTGAGTTCACTTTTGTAACCTGTAGTTAGTGGCTTAGATATGTGACAAAATTTATTTCACTTTTGTATCTTGTAGTTAATGGCTTGGATGTGTGACACAATTTTGCCATGTGCCGAAGCCCCGAAAATAATGCGTTGAGCACATTTTCCACGATAAAGCCACTCCACAAATATTCAACCCCAAATGTCTAGTGATTATGAAATAAAGATTTTTGTGTTGAGTCAGGCTTAGAGTTCTAACCACGAGATCTTACATATACAGCCTCTTATCCTTGAAGCGCAAATCCAAACGTAGAATGTTCTGTACTCGAATTCCGCAACGCTTGCTGAAAATCACAAGTGCAAATCACAGAGAAGAGTGGATGCTTCTCTTCAGAGATATTTCTTCTGATGGCTGCTGCACGGATTCCTCGCAGTACAAATGATAGATGACACCAGTACCACCCCCGCAACATATATACCACAGCACGTTGCAAATCCTTGTATGCTTGTTTCCCGTGCTATTTTGAAAGAGGCACGAGGCTACTTTCGCCGCCGCATAGGCGCCCTAATTATGGCCCTTGATTCCTAACACTCGCTGCAAGGAGACTTGGCTAGCTTGTGTACTGCCCATAGCGGAAGACACAAAGTCTACTGGGCGTGCACTGTCCGGATGCGGTACAGATGTAACGATTACGAAGTGAGATGAAGGTTGACAGCTGTAGGCAGGGTGCCAGCGGTCAAGAAAGGCAAAAGGGCGTGGCCTACCCTCTTCTGACTTGTGTTCCTTTGACGCATCTTCTTGTGGCGAAGTTGGGAGCAGCCCTCAACCAGACAGTTTGCTGTAGAAATAAAACGTTCGCTGTTGCGTCCTTTCATCATGTAAAGCAAAACCAGCGACAGTCGGAGCACTGCGGGTAATTCTGCACGTGACATAATAATCAGACTGCAGGAAGTGTGACTATTGAATGTGAATAACCGCAAAAGAGATATAAAATTACAATAAGCGTGGGGTTTCGAGTGGCTTAGAGCACTGACGCGAACAAGGGCGTTTCCTGACGCTAATCCCAAGTTACCACTGACGGTTTTGGTCCGATTCTATAACTTGGACGATGAATCGCTACCGTGACGGCTATGTTGCCTACAACTTTTACCTCATGAACACGAGGAGCTGAGATGAATTCTCCAGCTCTCTTTTCGAATTGTCTTCTGTTCACCGCGAAAGAACCACGGGTTGGAGCTCACGACGAAGAAACACTATTTGCCAGTAGTAGCCATGTTTTGATAGGGACGAAATGCAATGGGCAACGTGGTATGTGTCATGACAGTGCTGGGAAAATTAGCTTTGTAAAAACTATTCCGAAGCTGTGCATGGCGGTGACGATTCGTCATTTCGATTTTTCATTCACTCCTTCGCATCTTCACTCACAACGGGACGCATTGTGCTTAGAATGATAGGAGCATATGTATTATAAGTTTAGTTATAAAATATTTGCAGCGTGGAGAGAAATTTTACGTTTGGAATTTATGTTCACTACTTCTCTAACAACAACGCACAATGCAAAAGCGGCAATGAAAAACATAATCGCTATCCTTTTATATGGAAGCGACTGATCCCTATCTGGTAATGCAGTAAATAGAGACGGCGCTGTAGAAAAAGGGTGTAACCAGAAGGAAGAGTATAACGCTGCCCTGAGCTGCGAATGCGTTGCTAAAAGCGCAGAGATAACAATCAGAAGAAAATGCATCATATTGCACTAAATGTTAAAAGATATAACCGGTGCAAAGAAATACGAATGGGAGGCATCCTGCTCGCTAGAAACCATTCTCGCATAAACCTAACTAGCAAGTCGCAGTGCTCTTCGGCCTATGCTCAATGCTAGCTGATACACTCTCCATCTCATAACCGAGTAAACATATACAGCTTCTCTCGGCGCATCTATAGTTTGTTTACTGGTGTTTCCTGCTAGAAAAGACAAAGATAACAAATATAAGCATTTGTCAAAAACGAAATCAGATGGGTATTTCTAGGGGTAATGTGAACTGCCCGCCGTCATTTGTTTCGTTCCACCTATTGGAATATTTTGTCGAACTTTAACAATTACCTTTTTCCATATCGCTCTAAATGTTCAAGTGTGTATAGAAAACTTCCCTAGTACCAAGAAAATAATTCAGACAATTTATTCTTCACCACGCGGCCTTCGCGCAGTTTTGTTTTATTTCGGAAAACATTGAAGCTAATTGTTAAAGTAAAAATTACAGCGAAGTTTAAAAGATACCACCCGACAGCGCGCTGCATGCACTTCAATGTGCCGCGTTTAAGGGCGTAAGTAGGCGGGTGAGTAAACCGTTGCCAGATTTGCGCCTTCAAGAGGGGCAACAACAGGGCTTTGCGTTGCTGTAGGATCGGAAATAAGTGCCAGTGGCGTCAGCCGACACGCCGGTAAAGTGCGCTGTCAGCAGGTCTTGACACTTGATCAGGCTGTACCTGAGTGCTCGTGTTTACATTTTACATTGAATAATATTTGGTGCCTTCACGATCCGTCAGGAATTAACAGCATATATGCAGTTTACATTTTCTTTTTATTCGGATAAGACGTTTGTAGGGCCAATCTCACTGTTCCTAACATACTGCGAACTTTTCGACTACAAAGCCAGGCACTGCCCCGAGGGTATGCGGCAGAGCCGGCCTATAAATTGCTGTCGCGTACAAGATAAGACCGATACCCAGGTCACGTTTCATTGAGCCCCTCTTGATGTGAGAGCTCGCAGGTTCTCTCTGTACACGCAAGTCGGAAGTGGAAAAAGGATGTTACGTGAGAAGAGGCACAGAACTCTGCCCAAAATACTAACGAAGTCGATTTCCTCAGATCTCGTCGGGTGGATGTTAACAATGAAGAGAGGCCCTGGAGATTTTTTATCATCATCAGACGGAATATGCATTTCTCCTAATGACACAGTCATTAATTTAAGATTGTTCAGCATCAGCAGTCTTCCCTCGGGGGATAATTCTCTTGTTTGAAGCATTTTGACGACAATAGGCTCCGCCGTTTAGAGTGAGTGATCTATGGCGCGCATCTAAGCAACTGCAAAAGAATTTGAGTTTTTTGGACATCTTTAGACGCACACAAACCTCCAAAGCTTCCCTACTTCTGAGCACTATGTCACTCTAGAGGATCCTTCCAGGCTCAACTTCATTATTAACTGATCTTGTTTCATTTCCTGAGCATGATCGGATTGTACTGCTAGAATACCGTGGCTACACTATTAGGTTTGGTTTTGGGGTTTAACGTCTCAAAGTGACTCAGACTATGAGAAACGCCGATAGTGGAGGGATACGGAAATTTTGACCACCTGGAGTTCTTTAACGTGCACTGACAACGCACAGAACACGGGCGCTAAGCTTTTCGCCTCCAGCGAAAAGCGGAATTCGATCTCGCGTCCTTGGGCTCAGTAGTCGAGCGCCTTAACAACTGTGCCACCCCGACGGGTGGCTACACTCTCGTAACATGTCGTTAATAGCACTGCGTAAACCATTTAAACCACTGGCGTCGATTCCAGAGGCTGTAAACGTTTCCTTTTACGAAGTTTGCGTCAACGTTTTATCTTGTTGCGTTCTGTGCGTTCACAGAGCGCAGTCACTTTTTTAGCCGCAATTTGTGATTTGACGCTGTAGACATCATTGTAATACTTCAACATAAACAAAACAATTTTTAATAGCACAATTTAGGATTACAGTAGTTGCTTTGAAGTGTATATCAATTATAAGGAGGTTAACCGCAGATAAAGGGCAGCATATGTTCCTACTGTCTTGCATCGAAGAACGGCTCGTCAATGTCAGTGGCGAGAACATTTCCACGAATTATTGTACGGTACTAAATATCAGAAATGAATCAATAATTAAATGAAATCATATTTTGAGGGTAACAAACTGGATTCCAAGGGAAGGAAAGCGTAGCAGGGGGCGGCAGAAAGTTAGGTGGGCGGATGAGATTAAGAAGTTCGCAGGGGTCAAGTGGATGCAGCTAGCGCAGAAGCAGGTTAAGGGGAGAAATATGGGAGAGGCCTTCGCCCTGCAGTGGGTATAATCAGGCTGATGATGATAATGATGATGATGATGATGCTATTTTTTTCGGATTACTGAACTGCATCAGTTTTGGATTCATGAGGCTCGTGAGTCATAGTAGCAACCGCTCAGTGGGATACCACGAGCATGGAATAAGACCCTTCCTTATATACCCAGCGAAGCAAAGTTGCTGATGAAGTGCAGCAGCACCGACGTATACAGAAGCTGACACGAACAATTTGAACGCAATTCTGCCCTCCTACTCCGATTACATACCGGAGACTTCAAAAGTAACCTTTCGATAACAATGCTTAGTTAGATAAAATGACATGGCGTGGGGGCAATTACGCCGACTGCCTCTTGAGGCGCCGTGCCACTTATGCCTCCTGATGAACGATCTTCATAGAAACAAGAAAGAACGGCTGCACCCAAGTCGTGGTGTGGCATTGTTTCCAATACTGCGACAGCCTGTCCGAACTACAATGCCAACGGGCAGCCTGATCGTGTCGCACACGTCCTTTGATGACCGCACGCTCCCCACCTATCTATCCTTGCCAACGCAATCACGTGCATTCTCCTTGTGCTGTTTGGTAAATAACTTGCAGGCCACATGCAGTAGTGATCGATCTGTTTACACCAGCCCACATTCGGTTCAAGAAAAAGGTAGGCGCGTCTAAGAATCCGTGTCTTGCATTATTTTGCTTTGACCAGTAAATTACTGGGCTTCCTAGAAACATGTATCAGATGTGTAGAACCCGAGTCATTTGTTTCTTGGCCGGTGCTGAACGGCCTGTTTTCAGTGCAGGCATACATTCTTTTGTTTGGACAGCGTGCTTTTCATGGAAGCATCTGGCATCTCATCATGAGAGAGACAAAGAGAGAGAGGAAGGGTTTCGGGGCTGTCGTGATCCACAGCTTTTTATTGTTTGTACACCATTCACAACTTCCTTGATAGTCTTTGATGTACATTATGGGTGAATTTCTAACCTAAACTGTCAACATTCTTCCTCACCCCTGATCTCTTACGCGACTTTTCGTGCATCTCATTTTCTTTTCCCCTTATGCCCTTGACAGCGTCTGCTCACAACCTTAGCTGGATTTCTTCCCACACCGAAGTTTCGCCTTCTTTAGTTGATTGGTGTTTTCCTCGTTTTGAAGAACTGTTCTCCCCTCTGCTTCACGCTCCAGAAAATGTACATTGAAATCAACGTATTACCGTGTATTTGATTTTCCGTCTGCCGGACCGAAGAATATAAGAGGCAGCATAGAGTTTTATTATGTATACATTTCATTATGGAATGTAACATTGCGCGAGACGCATACGCTTCAATAGGCTGTGTTCGTCCAGGTTTGTCGGCCATGAAGACAGAGCGCCCTTTATCTCTACGCGAACGAAATGCTCCCTGGGTTTCTCTAACGTGCACAGACATCGCACATAACGCTGGCGCCTTGCTTTTCCAATCCATTGAAAGGCAATATGCTTCTAACGAGATTCTATCCACGTCTTTGGTTTGAACATCCACGTCTTTGGTTTGAACAGTGGAGTGCTCTTACCAATGAGCGACTGAGCTGCCGCGGCAGGAGCCCGAGGAAAGGGGCGCTGTCGTGACGCTGGGACTAAGTCGACCCGGCCTTCACTTGGTAGCGTGCAGAGACTCGGGGTTGATGAGGGATTGAATCTTTGAAGTTGGTGAAATATGTACAAGCAGGTTTAATGGCACTTTGAGAAAACTTATTTACAAGATTATTTACAAGAAAAAGAAGGGTACATTAGCAAAATGGCAAGCGTTAAGAGTTCATAGCGAGAAGCGACTGGATGAGCCGTTTACCCAGGGCTCAGAGCGACATTTCGTGCTCTGCAGCGTCCTTAAAACCCCCTATGTCCAGCCCCTCTCTGAAGATGCTGACCAACCAAATCCAGGGCACGCCCCTCAGATATCGGCATCCAATCGAACACATCACTGCACTGATGGTCTGAAGCTCTGACTGGTCCGGCATTGATTCGTTGGGCGTGATCACTAGTTGGCGGGAAAAGCTTGGGAACGGCGAGGAGGTACATTTCTATTCTTCAGCCAAGAATCGGTAGGCTAGTTCCGGCAAGTGGATTTACTTCTCAGAAACCCAAGTGCACGTGCGCGCCGCATACGGCTCCCAGCATTGTCCCTTTCCAACAATTGCAAATCTTTCCTGCATTCCCAGGAAATCCTCTAATGGCCGTATGCGTCATGCTCCTTTCTTGTCCTGCACGTCAGCGGACGTGTCACTCTGTCGTCTCCTTTGTACAGTAGGCATTCCTCACTGGACGATAGGGCTTCTCGACGGGAAGGGTGAACAATTGAACCAAAGCACTTCCTGCTATTTCCCGCAGGGGGACATTTCTTTGTGTTTTTCTAGACGTTCTCTTGACAGGGTCAATTTGGCATTTGCAGGGTGTCCACAAAGCAAAACAGGCTTACACAAAAGGATTCCTGGAAACAGGCTCGCTTAGCGCCCTTGTACCAACAGCACATATCCACAGCACTTATCCTATGCCCACAGGCGAACAATAGAGCGCGCAAGTGCGGATGATGCACGGTCATAACAGCGCTTAAAAGGATAATTGACATGGAGTGCTACAAGGCGCATGAAATTGTTTCGACGATTATGTCACAGTGTAACGAAGCTTTAGACGTGGTGTTAACGCAAATCGGCTACAAACTCTGATGTCTTATGTCCGAAAATACATCGTGAAGATTCAATCATTGTCGAAGCACCCAGATGTCTTACATGTCCACAACATTTTAGGCGCCTTTTTTGGGGCTACAGTCATTCAACTTGCATATTATAAGCCCTGTGATAAAACGCCACCTTCTCTACATATTCATCATCATCGGTCATCTGATACTGAGAAGAAGACCAGCAAGTGTAGATAAAGTTTGTTGTTTATAGAGGCTGCTTCGGCTGATCTGGAAAGAGAAAGGTGAACCATGAAAAGGAAATAACAAGAATAAGATAGGGATGGAGCGCATTTGGCAAACACTCGCAGATTATGACTAGCAGCTTACCGGTATCGCTAAAGAGGAAAGTATATAACAGTTGCATCTTACCTGTACTCACCTATGGGGCTGAAATGTGGAGGCTAACCAAGAGAGTTCTACTTAAGTTGAGGACAACCCAGAGGGCTACGGAACTAAAAATGGTAGGGGTAACATTAAGAGATAGGAAGCGTGCAGAGTGGGTCAGAGAAATAACTCAGGTTACCGACATTCTAGTGGAAATTAAGAAGAAGAAATGGACATGGGCAGGACACGTAGTGCGAAGAGAGGATAACAGATGGTCGCTTAGGGTAAAAAACAGGATTTCAAGGGAAGGAAAGCGTAGCAGGCTGAGGCAGAAAGTTAAGTGGGCGGATGAGGTTAAGAAGTTCGCAGGGGTCATGTGGATACAACTCGCACAGGGCTGGGTTAATTGGATGAATATGGGAGGGGCATTCGCTTTGCAGTGGGCATAGTCAGGCTGATGATGATGATGATGGTGATGATGATGATGATGATTAGTAGTTTATAGCCCTATCCGTTTGAGCCTGCACACAGTGTGACTCGCAAACTACGGCGCGAAGTCTGGTGTGTGCATTTTGATACCTGCTGTTTAATGCCTCAGAATATTTTGGTTTGGCTTGGATTGCAGGGTGTGCTATGAAAGACGGTGTAGTTGGAGTGCTCGGAAAATTTCGGCCACTTGGTCTGCTTTAACGTACACTGACATCGCACAGGACACGGCCATCGTTGGTTTTGGATGGGTGGATGGATGGTATATAGGAGCGTCCCCTTTGAAACGGGGTGGTAGCAGTAGCTATCATGCTCATTTTTCTCCATATATCTTAATTATTGATTTAGAATGGTTAACTTAACCATCATTCTATTTATTAAATTTTTGTTTCTACATTACTAACATTATGTCACTTCTCTGCTTTTAAGGCACCAATCTTCCAGTCGTTTTTTGCTAGTTTCCACCGCCGGTTTATTCACCCGGCCACTGGTATCTCTAAATCCCAGAGCTTCAGGAAGAGTGATTGCGCCTGCATCAACTTCCGGATGGATACCATTACATTCGAGTATAATATAGTGAATTGTTTCACTGGAGTTTCCACATACAGCACATGTGTCATCTCCATTGTTAAATTTCTTTTTGTAGCTGCGTGTTCTAAGGCACCCTGATCTAGCTTCGAAAAGTAGGGCACTGCCTCTTGAGTTATCAAAGAAATCTTCCTTCCTGATCCGCATTTTCCATTTACGGTATAATTCCACACTCTGTTTTTTTTTTTTTTCCATCGAATTTATCCAATTTTTACCTTCTGTGTTTTTCACCTGTTGCTTAATGCTCTTTATTTCTCCGTCCTTGTTACTAGCATACTTACTAGTTAGTTTCCTAGTTCTTTTCTTCCATTGTGAGTCCAAGCTTTTTTGCCTGCATCGGAAAGCGCCTGCCGCGGCCGACATTCGATGCCTCGCCCTTGGGTTCGATAGTCGAGTGCTCTGACCACAGACCCACTTCGGCGGGGCTCGTCAGAGTCAAGCGTTATGGGAATATTTGTTTTCAAATTTGACAATTCCGATTCCTATCCCAAAGTCGAAGTCAACAGTAGACTTATATTTCTCCTCTCCTTTCCATGGGTATTGAAACATTTTGTGCTCGAGATGTATTTCGACACAACAAATGTTATTCTGGTTAGCGGGAACACCGTTATAACTTTCGTTTTGCTTTATTTGTAATATCTTGTTAATTTGTTAGAACTTCCGACTACGCCACGGTTTAGTTTATTGTGCAGAAGCTTCTTAGGAATCCTAAAGAGTTTATGAGTTGAAGTGCTAAAAAGAATAGGCTAACATATATCGCACAGCAAAATTCTAAGTAATGCAATCTGAACATACGAGTATTTAGTTTCGTAGAATCTAAAATACAGAGATCTTCGATAGTAAGTGAAATGTTTCTAACATAGTTTTCTTCTCATGTGTGCACGGTACAGCCCAGTAACTAAATCCATACCAAGAAATTGGTATCCCCTGCCCAAATGGTTATGATATTCGCATACTGGCGAGGAGCTAGCGGGCTAGTGCTAAGACCGGAAAGAGCGATTACCTTGTTTGGTTGAATAAAGAAGAATTACGGCACGGTATGAATAATTCCACGGGTTGGGACGTTAAACCCCACAAACCAAACCAAACCAATTTTTTTTTGTGATCTTACCTCCTATCACTTATTTTTTTTATTCGTTAAAATTTGAGTTTCTTTAGTGTTAAATCACAGTCACTGGTTGCGTTTAGGTGAGGCAAGCAATGAGAACGACTGATCTGGTTGAAATTTCGTGAAAGAAAAATAGCTCCGGATGCTTGAAAACAATTTGCAGCGCTCGGCTACGATTTGGCTCACAACTGTCGTTCGAACGCGAAGCATAGAAATAAAAGCAAGCATTTTACTATTTCTGGTGAACTCTTCTCAATATCTTTGGCTTTCGTCCCCTTGAAATGCTGCCCCTATACTTAGGGCCAAGAAAAAAAACACGTTCAGCCGTCATCTCCAGTTCCCTTCTCCTTCAGAGCAGCTCACCTCTAGGCTTAGAGTTCCTGCCGTTTTCCGGCAGCATTAAAACCGATTGCCCAGAACTTTCCAGGCCATTAGTGTTCTCTTCGAACGGCGATAGATGTGCTCCTTCGTGCTACATTTCTGATATTTTTATTTTGGTGCTCCTTTCTAAAATCGTAGCTCTCTCTCCGTGTATTTCTACGGCTTCAGTGTAATGCTAGGAATTTGAAGGGCTCTAACGCGGGTTGTTTTGCAGACCCGCAGCTTTACCTGGAGATCACGGAGGCTATTGAGATGACAGCAGAGACGTAGTCTAACCTAGAAAAATAGCAGGCAGCGAAGAGCTCATTATAAGTTTTTAAAACCCAGTTTCATCTTCAGTCGTCTGCCTTTTCTAGTTTCTTTTTGCCAATGTAGCTAAGAGATTCAATCTTTTTTTTCTCGCCTTTTCCCTCCTGCCATAAGACTCCACTGTTTGGAAACATGGGTCATTGCTTTCAGGATATAATTCGTTTCACAAGCCATTCCCCCGCTATAAGGTCATCTGCTCCAGTCAGGATGACGAGCACTACTTATTTGTGCCTCTACAGTCCTGTGCCGCCCTCAAATATAAGGACACAATCATGTAGTTGCCGCCACGGTGGCTATTCCAGATGATCTTTACAGTTCGTAATGGTCCAGACAGCTTGTAAAATGAAGCATAGCTTTCTCTTTGTCCTATTACAAAGGCTACCGGTTCCTCTTCCGCGTGGAGTTAATTACATGCCCTCTCTGCTGGGATACATTCAGATTGATCTACATGCGCATAAATTGGTTTAGTGTTTCGTGATGGAAGTTTTGAAAAGTGTACCTTAATTTTACAATAATTTTATAGAACGCTTCTTCAGGTAAAGAGACAATACAGCACTTTATTCGCCTACAATGTGCAAACAAATTCCCGATTTAATCGTGTAGTCCATGGTTCGTGCAATAAAGGTGCCCCTCAAAGTCGCGCTCGCTAGCCGGTGCTAAGTTTCCTTTGACGTTATGGCCGACAATCAGTTCCTAAACAAGAAATCGACCGGTGAGAACATTATCACACGAACATTGGGAGCAGGCAGAAAGTGCACAGGAAAAAGTGCAGAATGAGAGGAGGGGGGGGGGGGGAGAAGTAGTGATAATTACTATGCCACCATGCAGACACATTCCTTTCTCGAAAATCTTGCATTCACCGAACCAAGAAAAGAGGGAGTGACATATTATCGCCGGCCCCAGCCTAGCAGGTACGACGTACATATAGCCCTGCGCTGTCGATGATTTAGTTACCTAGGCGGCAAAATCTGGGCGTTGTGCGATGCACAAAGGGGAAAATGTCTCGGTAAAAGGGCTGACTGTTTGTGGTCTGCCGTATATGTTAATGCGCTATATTTTTGAAAATATATCCAACCAAATTATGTCTTTGAAGAATCCATGTCCCACCTAAAGTGCAGTTGGTGATTGATGTGTCTCGTTACAGTTCAGTAGTGAAAACTGATATGAGAGCGTTTCGTCGTCACTTCAACGCTTTCAAGAACTGTTTGCGGAGCATATGTAAAGCTCCGACACTTATTTATTGTTTACAAGCAAAGTGTAGCTACGCCCATTTGTTCATGAATCTCTTCATTCGCCAACGAGTGCACTAGAGCGCTATGAGTTTGGTTCCCAGGTATGGCAAATTAAAAGGTAGGGACTCAAAGATCCTTTAGCGGAAATAACTGTGGAAATTCGTGATGTAGTACTATTTTCCCAGCTGTAGCATTGCTGTGCTCTGTGGAGCCACGATCATACAGTCCACTGACTCCCACTATATAGCGGCCCTGTTCCCCACTCCTGGTCTGCTGCTCGAGTACGACGGTGCTCTGCTTGAAATAATTGGAACAAGTTCGCATGAAAGACCACGCCATTCTGAGGAAAGTTTACTTGTGTTATAGTACTTAACGTCCCAAAGCGACATAGGATGCGAGCGGCGGGGTGGTGAAAGGCTTCGAACATTTTGACCACCTGAGGTTGTTTCACGTGTAGTTTCCCCGCAAAGTGCACAAGCTTCGAGCTGTCCTCCCCCATCTGAAAGTGGTCGCCACGGCCTGAATCGAATCCGCTTCCTTGGTGCTACCCCAGAAAGCAGGTAGAACTGCTGCTTTTAGTTGTTATTGTTTCCTTAACATTTGAATGATGCATGCTTAGGGCAATAAACTGTTTAGGTGCGGCCTGACTGAAAACCTTTATATTGATACGTGACAAGGTTAGTCCGAGAAGTTTAGTTCAAGATGATACAGCACACAACACACAGAAACACAGCAGCGTCAACCTTCTCCTAGCACCAACCGTTGCTATCACTTCGTCTTCTGTCTCTCTTAGTAATCTTTTTCTGCCTTCCGAGATGGCATATACGTAACAATATTAAGAAATAAGGGAGGGGATGTGGGAGTGGGGTCTCTAATCCGGGATTCTAGCTGCTGCTGCCGCTGCTATCTGTGTGCGTGACACAAGGGCCTTTTGGGACTTGAGTTCGGAGTTTGATAGGCAAGCTACCCATCCTCAAAAGGTTGCATTGCGTTGTTGTTATTGTTAATTATCGTCTTCTGAATTGATTGCACATACCCACAAAGGGGGATCGGCCAAGAATTGAGATGCAAGAGGCGTTTTGAGATGTATAATCATGTTGCCAATAATAAAGCGATTGCCAGGGAAGAGAGAAGGAAACCAAAATATAAAACACGGAAATAAAAACAGGCCTTTTGAAACATGGCACTGTTCCGACAAGAACGTCATCCTCTTCATGCGCCACCTACAAGTCACGTGTAAAAGTGCAGCCACACATTAAAATCGAATACCACCAAATGTGATCTTTATTACAACTTTGACAGATAAGATTAATGCGGCTGCCTTTATAAAGCTTCGTAAAAAACTTTACGTTTACGCCTGAGGACACCGGCTATCAAGGTGGCGCAATGAACTAACGCAATGACCAGCAAAGGTGGTCGGATCACCTTAGCTTGAATTCTAAATCCGAGGCGAAGTTTTTTATCTGTTTATAATTTTCCAAAATGAGTACACCTTCAGTTAAACAACGGGTTTTGGTCAGAGCGCAGGTGGTATTTCTACTGCAATAAATACGACTAGCGATGTAATTCTGCTGATGATATTCTCTGCTCGGTGCGTATTTCTGCGTCTCTCTCAAACTGTGATTTCACTTTACCCCCATACCAGCCGTCCCCTCTTAACTCACTATTCGTTCTTTTCCTAATTTTATCATTTGCCTTACTAGACACCTAAGGAATCCATAGAATTAAGCCACTTATCGTTCCCTGCCCTTCAATGTCATCTCTTCCTGTCATTCGATCCGCTTCTTGGTAGCAAGATATTTTTATCCTGATGCTTCTTGCTTTTATTCCAGCTGTGGTAAAACTGTACAAAGATGTGTGTTAGCATCCCTTTGTAATCAAAACAGTTAGTGATGCGTTGATTCTCCAAAAATACAGTCTTTAATTTGAGCTTCCTCTCACTTGCATAAGGAAAAGGAACAAAATATGAGGGTCATTTACGCACATAATTCTATATTAATTATTACATGTATGCAGCACGTTCAAAGTCGCTGACAGCCCAATATAAACAAATACTTCCTTTTTGTCACTGTTCTATCTAAAACGCTTATACCGGCGCGAGATGTAAAAAAACATAGATTAATAAGCTTAAAAAACGTGTCAAGATTCACTTAACTATATAGGTCACTTTAGTCCCTGTTGCTATAGATTACTCTTTCAAGGACGTTTATTCTCCGTACTCTTTACTGTCAAACATGAAAGGTAAAATGGCGTTACTTTCTCTTGTCATGTTTACTATCAATATTGTAACGAGTACAAGGCAGCGAACACTGAACGGATCTGTTCCACGCACTACCACTCAGTTTCGTTCTCTTCTTTCTCGGTTCCGAGAGGTACGCGGCAATATAGTCTGATGCCACAATTACGCCTGTAACCACGTAGATGTTCAATGTGGAATTGTGATCATTTCAGAAAAGCCTCTTTAACTCAACACTAGGTAGGATAAGAATGAGGGCCAAACTACAGACTAAAGGGAATAAATAGTGATGGAATTACCAGCCCTGAGGGTGCACTAAACGGAAGTCAAATACATATTTATTCTACAGCCATAATAAGCAAATTTGTTTCCTGTAATGCATGAAGTACCAGTGTTGTAGAGAATAAATGATGAGTGTGTTTCTCTCTATTCATCGCAGCAAAGAAAAACGAGATAAAGGTTGCAATACGGGACAATCAGCTCCTAGGAATGCTTCCCACGACAGATCTCAAGCACTAAATTCCAGTTTATGGAGTAAATCGCGAAACAAGATATACGCGAAGCCTCGAAGGTTGGCCTTCCTTAGAGAAAAAACAAAACAAAACGAAAAAAGCAACCAGCGGGGCTCATAGCTTATAAACCTATGTACAAAATTAATATATTATTATTAACATTCGCAGCAATTACAAAATGTGAATGAGCAGGTGGCTTCAGCAAGTCGCGTGGAAGGCCGTTCCAGTGTATACGGCTTAGCGAGCAAACAATGATGAAAACCTCGTAATATGAGATTATGGACGGGAAACTTGCAGGGGATGACCAAAGTGAATTGAAATGCGTGCCGGAGGGCTTATGTAGGACGGAATTCGAAGTGAGCTGGAAAGAAACTTTTTCTATATTAATGTGACAAATCTTTAGGCAAACAATTGCCTCCACTAGAGTTGGTAGTCTAAAATCCAAAGAAAGTTCAGAGCTACATTACCTTACATTATTTGGTGGCAATGCCAGGAGATGAAAAGCTGTTTATACCTACGTGACAACCTTTGTATCATGCGTGAACGACTGTATTAACATACGCCCCTACGCCTGTGTGCAAAAAAAAAAAAAAACAGACATCTCTCCGGGTCCCCTAGCTGAATGTTATATGTTTGCTCAATAGAGTGTAGTGATGCAACACAAACTCGAGGCGGGCACATCGAAATTTATAGTGGTCTATTTCCCGTTTATTGATGTCATTTTCTTCTTGCCAGTCATGCTGGCTGGTCTAATGTCCGGCCATTTTAGGACCTCCGGTTATCAAACATGGCATTTTACAACTAAAACGAATTTTCGCCCGCATGAGGCCCTTATTGCTTATCGAACAAATTACTTATCTAATTTCATTTTAATTATGTCAGCCTGATAACGGTGCCAATATGTGCTAGCTGTACTGCCCGGAATTGAGCGTCTTCCTCCCCCCCCCCCCCCCCCAACAAGTGGAGACCACTACTAGATACGCAGTCTTTTCTGATCAGAGTGCATAGTTTAAGGAAACAGAGGAAAACAGTGCCTTTTCCATTCGCATTGCAACCGGTGGGGATATTATGCCTCTCACGTATATCGCTCAGTTTCTCGCTCTCTCAGACCGCTACTGCCGCTGAATTCGTGATAGCCTAGTATTCTCAAGAGGCCTATGAAGGGCACTGTTGCTTTCAAGAAAAACCTTAAGTGCTACTCTTTGGCAAAGAACTCTAGAATCGAGAAAGCTAAAGAAAAAAGCAAGGCCAATAAACAGCACCAGAAATTTGCATTGCTTTTGTTCCTATTCTTTCCTAGTTTTTTCTTGGCGAATACAATAACTCAAGGAGGCGGACCGGCGCCTGGAGATGAGCCTGCCGGAGTGTGTCCGGCTACTACGTGTGCTGTTGCTGTTTAGGAAAGTTTCACACATCGGCAGAAGCTTGCTTTTCCTGGCAGTAATTGAGAAGTTTGAGCTATAGCTCACAAGCTTTACTGAAGACGCAAAAAAAGCTTAATAGCATGAAAGCATGGTAAAGATGGTGTGCAAAAGTAACAAGAAATTATACCAATGGGCTCCTGTTCTACTCGTGCGTGAAAATGTTGGCAATAACGTTATTGTGGAAGCTGGTAAAACACGTGTTGGTAGCCAGCATGCTACTCCGTTGTTTCTTAGTGCAACGGTTATGTTACTTTGTCTTTAAATAAAAAATGGGCTATGCATTAATATTCTGCTCTGAGAGTCATGGAAAACGATAAACGGAGGTTGAAAATCTTTCTTCTCTGTTTGGAGAATCTGTGAACAAAACTTGCAAAGCAATTAAATAATGGAATATCACTGTGATGGAATAGAGCATAGTATGATGTGTGATGTGGGATATATTTCCCAGATTACTATTAGCGAGGATGCCTTGGAGCTTATGCAGAATTGAGCGGAAATTAGAGAAGCTTTATCAGGAAGATAGTTGACTTCCAAGTCTCTTCTGTTCGGCACCTCCCCTTCTTATTCTGAGAAGTTAGTGCCGGAAATATTTGTCGACAAATAAAAAAAGTCCCTGACTTGCAGACCAGAGATTGTGTGTCAAAATGCGCCAGCAATGATACTGAGTTGAAGGTGCTGTTATTAGCACCACGAAAGCCATGCACGAGGTTTCAATAGTTTATTTTGTGTCATCCATAAATGCGCTGAATGCCTCATTAGTCGACTAAGGGCTAGTGTGAACGCTGGCGTAGACTCCTAAACTGCCTGGAAAAAGAATGTTTTTCTGCATGGCCCATGTCCCTCCACTTGCAGCAGTGTCCGGGTCACTTCTTAAAAAACAACGAAACTAAAAGCGCAACCAAATTTGTTGTTCAGTTACGTTAATAAACACACATTTGTTATTCATTGTTCTGGAGCCTGTTTTTTTTTTCGAATACGTTTCTTATACTCTGTAGAAAAAAAATGTAGTCACAAGAAAACTTCTACCGAGACTGCGCTGCACTGTTAAGAAGATCCAAATGATGATCCCATAATGTGTCACTTAAGGGAGGCCCACACATTTAGTCTGTGGAACACACTATGTATATGCGTAAAGCACAACTAAATCTCTTCCTTCTTGCTGCGGTGACTCAGTGGTTGCGGCGATCGAGTGCTAGACCGAAGGACCCGGTATCAATTCTCATCGGCGGCAGGTCCTTTTTGGTGGAGCCAAAAAAGAAGACGCCTGTGTACTGCGCAATGTCAGTGCAGGTTAAAGAGCCTGAGCTGGTCAAAATTTTCCGTACCCTCCACAGCGGTGTACCTCATAGTCTAAGTCGCTTGGGTGGTTAAACCTATAAACCGAAGCCAACCTAAATCCCCTTCAAATAGCTTTACATCGTGGGGGTTTGTGTATGTCGTCATAGAGAGCATTGCAAAATGCCTTCCGAACCATGCGAGATGTTTGTGCGATCCGTGCGGATTTCCTCGTACTGATTTTCCTACAGGCTCCAGGTGAACTTTGTTTAGGCGCACTTTTACACTCCCTAGCTGCTGAAGCGGCACGTGCAAATATAGGTGCGTTCCTACAGGCTCTAGCTGCTGAAACGGCAAGTGCGAATATAGGTGCGTTCCTACAGGCTCCAGTGAACTCTGTTTAGGCACATTTTTACATGCCCTAGCTGCTGAAGCGGCAAGTAAAAATATAGGTGTGTTACTTATTGTGATACAAATAAGCTCATTTTAGCGCCTATGTATACCACTTTGACCTGGTTTTCCTTTCCTTTTCCTTTCAACCTATTCCTTGAAACTTTAAAGCCTTGAATAAATTATTATGCGCATTAATACACACAAACCTGTGCTTTCTTTGGTGAGTGGCTACTGTATGTCGGTCAATAAAAAAATCTGTAAATTTATCTGTCCTGGGTCGCTCGCAGCTGAAGCAGCTGAATCAACTATGCAATTAACCCTCCTCACACAACACCAGTGCAGCGATGTGCAAAGCAATTCACATGTTACTTTCTATTGACCGTGTAAAAATATAGCTTACTCGGTTGCTTCAGTACTGCCAGCTCGCAGAAATGTCTTCCCTTCAGGCTAAGCGGAAATACCCAACCCTTGGCAGAAACTTCTTCCCTCCAGGCTATGCGGAAATACCCAACCCTTGTTCACCCTACTCCAATGCAATATACCACGATACCCTCGTCACGTTCGACGCTTTTCGCCACTCCCGATATACGCCCCATGCCCCTAAGGGAAGCCCGATAGTCCACGAGCAGACGTTGAACACTAAACAAAATAAAGAACTTGGCGATTTCCCTCGAGCTTCCAACTCAAGGATAAGGAAATGAAGGTAACTGGGAAGTTGAAGAAAACCATTTTGAGCTTTCTCTATTGTTTTTTTAGTTCTGGACAAAAGCAATTCAAGGTTTCGTTTCAGAGTTGGTGGTGTGTGGCCCAAAAAGAAATTGCCATTGAACAAGGTTGGAGTGAGTGCGATGACCTAGAAACAAGGAACAAAGTTTCTTTGGGTCGCTTCATCTTGTGACATATAACTTGACATTGTTCATTTTTTCTTTCACTTTTGTAGCTTGCCAAAGTAAGCTTTTTTTTTCTGCAATCTGTTAGTAAGGAGTATTACACATGAGTGAAATCTACTACATTTCTAGTCATCTGTCCTGCGTATGCTGCGTTCACCTCACAGCACATTTGCATTCCTTGAGCAGCTCCAGGGCTCACAAATGTATGCACAAAAATGCACTAACAGTTGCTTCAGGCTCAATATATAACGACAAGTCTTTTAAAATAAAGCTGGAAAGCTGCTCAAGAACGCCAAGTCTTCAGATATGTCACTGTAGGTCTATTACACTAAAGCAGGAAATCAGCTCAGCAATGGCAGTTTCCTGCCAAAAGCTGTCTTCTATCAAGTTTCATTATTCCTTTATGTACTGAAATATTATTTGGATAAGCAATGCAGTTAGCTGTACCATAATCGGTCCCCTAAACAAGAAAGTTGCAGCTAGTGGCTGTAAAACACCAACAAAACACAAGTAGCACAAAAAAGCTCTGTGTAGTGCTGTCATGACGAAAGCTGGTGAAGAAAAGTATAGTCGGCATCTACTTGTACCTAGAATGTTTCAGTTCCATTTCGTATTTTAACGGATTTTCAGCTCATCATCGGGCTGTCAGAGATTCACTAAAGAGGCTGCGCATGTTCCTGATGAGCTGTTTCTAATCAGCCTTCTCAGAGGGAAAGCCTCGTACAAAAGCGGCATACAGACAAGCTTTAATTGCCCAGAGCTTGAACGTTGCGACGAAATATGGCCAGGCTTTCTCATTTTCACACTCGCGACCTATTTTGTTTTTATGCACGCAAAATGATCTCGCGACAACGAACGCAAGTACTTCGGTTTTATTCATTTGGGCAATGAGAGAAACCGTAGTGGTCGGATCTGGCAATTTCGACCACCAGGGGTTTCTTAACCTGCATTTTTTCCTTATTTCTAGACTATTTAAACTTTTTCCTTTGCCGTGAGAAGTTTCTAGCTCTATAATTCATGTCAAGAATAGAATCTAAGTAATATTGTGATTATTGTACGTATCTAAATCTAATATAAAACGACCCTAATATTCAACTTCATGTAAATGAAACAAAAACAAAACGCAGGCAACACAGCTCTGGTTCCGTGGTTAGGACCGTCAGATGACGTATACCAAGGACGCGGGATGGAAGCTGTTCGATGGAGGTGAAAATTAAGCTGCTCGAGCACAGTGCTATGCAAATGCGCGTTAAAGAACATCAGGGGGTCGAAATTTCCCCATTCCTTCACTACATCGTCTCTCAACACCTGAAATGCTTTGGATGCTTTGGGACTAAAAAAGTGCACGGTTCTCTAGTACTCTATCTGTTATAGGGAACGTCGGCGCTCCGACCAATTCTGCCCTGACTGCAGAATTTTTCAGCAATTTCATGTCAGGCAAGCTAGAAGACACCTACTCTCCTACTCTAAGACACAGTGGGCGTGGAAGTTCGGAAGCAGCCTGTTCCTGGCACAGACACGTCTCCGCAATTAACCGACTGTAATCTGTCGTGAGAACTTCGCAGATAACTTCTCAGTTTGCCCAGTTGAGAAGACTGCTTAGCATCGCGCCTGCATTTGGGTGGTGAAAGATTATCTCGCACGAGTGATGTGCCTGTCTTGAGGTACAAGCACCCTTCTAACTTATCTAGCAAACTATAGTACACCGGCCGCTGCCTGAGGCTGGTGTACAGCTCAATCTCCGGAAGTTCTGTTTTTATTTTTCTCGCAAAAGGAGGGCTGTTCATCAGGTCATTTAAATAAGGATACCGTTTATCCACTGTTGTTATAGAGAATTCTGCACAGTTCAAATAATCAGCGGGAAAACATGCCATCCTAACATTATATTCCTTCTCCTCTCGCTCCTCTTCTGTATTCGTTAACGCGTTCTAATGCCTGTCTGCGGAGCCCATCTTTCTAGTGAAGAAAAATCGGCTTATTTATAGACGCTGAATAAGCATCTGAAGCCGGAGGCATGCAATGAATGACGGTAATTACTACACTGAACACTTGCTCTGTAGTAAACGTGGAAGCTTTAGCTCAAACCATTTTTTTCCCAAGAGAAACAATTGCGACCATTGAAGCATCAATATTTCTTTACATTCATCTCAGTCCTCCGCGTGCTGTAGCGGCTGCGTTTGTATCTACTTGACCAAATGAGACAAAATTCAAGAGACAGAATTCAATCTTTGGCGGCCATATTCAGATGTGGATAACATAAAATAGCCAAAGCAATGTGCACGCTGAACATTCCCTTCCCAACTACGGCAGATATTAGACAGTTGTTGCATGCTTGATATCACTGGCAGTAACACAGCTTTACATTGCAAAGACTGCAAGAGTGGGCCTTTTTCGGATAAATGCTCAGTCGTCGCCAAGAGCAGAGATAAGCTAACTCTTGAAATTCTGGAAGCTGCACAGATCGCTGCATTGTAAGGTAACTGTGTTTGCTCAGCTTCCATTTGCTTGGCTGAAAGAAGGCTTGCTTCATTGAGTTAAAAAAATCCACCATCTCTCATTTTTATCGCTTCTTGTTTTCTTCTTTGTTCCTTTTCTGTTTTCTCTTAGGTTTCGTGGATGCTCTAATTTTGCTCAGGTTTCGTTCGCCACGGTTGGTTCTAGGTGTTTTTTGTCAGTCAGATGTTAGCGTTGTTTCTCTCCCTTTGCCCGTCGTCCTGTTTTTGCGCTCTCCTACGTTATGTCCTATGTTATGCGCTCTCCAAGGGAAGGAAAGCGCAGCAGGGGGCGGCAGAAAGTTAGATGGGCGGATGAGGTTAAGAGGTTCGCAGGGATCAATTGGATGCAGCTAGCACAGAACCGGGTTAAGTGGAGAAATATGGGAGAGGCCTTCACCCTGCAGTGGGTATAGTCAGGCTGATGATGATGATGATGACGCCGTTATGTCACCATTTAAGAAGCATACACGGAATGCAACCATTAACATTCTTTTACTCATCATATGCCGTTCGTGTCTTCCTGCACCTATAATAACCAACACACAGTCAGCGTAGTTGTACGTAATAAAAATCGAGTAGTTCGACGCTGTCGGACATGAATATCGAGCGTTAGCTAAGGGCACCTTACCGCTTGTGGGAAGGCCATCTAATTTGCATGTGGCTCAAACTGACTTCATAATAATCATCATCATTATTGTTTAATGACACTTATTTTAGGGCATTATATGATTTCTGTCATTGCCCTTTGATTTTCATGTAGACAGATGGCGTAAGTGTATAGCGTATTTACCTAAGTTAATTGAAGGAGCGGCATAGAAGGCACATCAGGGAGACAACAATGTTTAATGCATAGCGGGACAATCTTTTACAGTTGGAAATTGATGAATACTTTGAGGTCTATTGCACAGCGCGAGAGCCTGTTGCAGGTTTGCACGCGGCGTAATCTGCCGCGGCGATAGCATAATATTCTCGTGCTTATGAAGACGATATTGTTTGCGAGAGTACAACATGCGACGCACGGGTACGTGGCGTCATCTGTGAAACATACTAAGTACTAGGGATTGGAATAAGGCGAAATTCGCGAACTAACGTAGTAAAGCTAACGCTCTAAAACAGGCCTTCCAGGACTCTGCATTTAGGTTCAAGGAGTAGAGTATTTCTGCAATGGATACTGTACGTAGGTTTTAAAAGAGCAGTTGCTGGGGCACCGATGCAAGGTAAAAGTACGAATAGTCCGGTTCGAAGCCGAAATCCTGGATTTGAACAATGCCTGAGTTGTGCTGGGCGCTTCAACAAGGACAGTTGGAACTTGGAGAGATCTCAAACAGAATTCACTTTTGTTTACCTTCTTAATGCTTGAAATGAAACTTCATTTTGGTCGTTTGCCTCAAAATCTCTCCCGTCTTCTGCACGGTACGCATCGGTCTTGTACGATAGGGCTGTTATCCTCTTTGACACCAAGCTCGACCTAGGTGTCAGTGCCGCTACTCACGATTGAAGAGGGTTTTCTTATATTTTAGGGGCGTCTCTAGGTGTGCGTTGAAAAATTCTTAACTCCTGCTGCCAGAATCTTCTTTATTCGTCGAACGCATCAGAGAGAAATAAAGCCGACAGTTTCTTCTCGGACATTCCAGAAGCAAAACAGTTCTTTTTATTTTATTTCTTCCTTTAATATTAATGTTCTGGCCACTATCGAAATTGTTCTTTTCCAAACTTTTGTTGCTTCAATCTCCTTTTCAATATTTTATTTCACCACATTATCGTGTCGGTTGTTTGAACACTTTTTTTCTGGTCTTTTCCTGGCCTCTTGCGCTCGCAGTACAGCGGCCGCAATATTTCAAGTTTGAGTACCTTCTCTCCTGTGTTACAGTCGCCATAAAGAGGCGCTTATAAGGCATATATTGGGACACGGCTTGCTAGAAAAATGACTTCCGTTTGCTACTTCCTCTAACAGCATTACTAGGGTGGGTTTATTTGATATGGCCTCTTTTTGAAGGGGTTTACTTTAAGAGCCCGCATCTGCAGAATCTTGGCTAACAGCATAACATACTTTAGCAATACATGAAACAGACGATAGCCACCGTGCGAGTTCAGTGGCCTCTTATTTTACAAGGCCTCGACGCCTTAGAAAGAACTTTAGTTGGATCCTGCTTATAACCAATATTAAGGTGCAGCCAGCGGTCATAAAGACAAGGTCTCACCGCAGCCAGCGGGAAGAACTGTAAAATTAGCTCCACAGAAACATTGCGAGCCATTTAAAGATGTGCCTTAAGTAGATACGATAGCCCCTCGAACACCGCTTTTTCATTCTTCAAAGTTTTCATATTGGTCGCTTGGCAGCGGCTTCTCTGGCTCACATCTCCAGGTCTTCTAGACGCTGTTGACATCTGAATCTGGCTTAGTGAGCGTATTTCGGGGTCCTCGGTTTCCCTCTGAGGTTTCGCTCCCACATTCCCTGGGAGACACAGTGCCAGAAATATTAGGTCCGCTTCAGCAATACTGCGTCCGCCTTCTTCGATCGCTATGTAGCGTCTTCAAGCCGCTTCTGCCGCTTTGACTCTGCCTGCTTCGCACAACACATCATGCATGGCCCGCTTCTGAGGCATTGCTTCCGCTTCCCTTTCCCGCATCTTGGCGTTTTTGATCCGCCGAACTCCCTCGCCTCAGCACGCCTAGCTTTTGTCTCTACGTAATCGGTTTCAGTCTTATATGGGCGACCGCGTTGCTGAGCCGGAGCAGATTTTGATGCACCATCTGCGCTTGTAGATGACGACGGCGCATACGAGCGCAGGGCAGTTTTATACACTTGTTACACGGACTGAGTCAACGGCGGTTAGCATAACCACGGTAACTGAACTGAACTGTGGTTATCTCAAATCGCGGTTCGTCGTTTTTAAACAGCGCCCCAGAGTCCTAGGTTATAGGTATAGCCTTACCAGGCTATGGCAGATAACATCCCCTTGGGTGGAAAAGACAAACTGACGAAACAATTCGGCCAAACAAAATGCCGTACGGAAATATGTGCATTATTTAGAAGATATCTGTTATAAAATATGATTTCGATGAAAAGTATGTTTTGTGTTGCAAAATTATTGCTTGGAAAAATTTGTAACACGAGCGCGGTCGCTGCCGACGCGCTGCCTCCGTGCATGGACGCCGCGCCGTCTTCTTGGTTAAAGACGCAAACCAAGGTCGCCAAGCTCGGTTCTCGATAACCGCGGTTAGTGGCGTAACCACGGTTTGGTCCGCCATGTAACATTCGCTAACCACGGCTTCGTGTAACCGCGGCTAACTCAGCCCGTGTAACAAGGCTAATACACGGCGCCGTATCCATTAAACACGCGTTCCACAAGGGCGTCTAGTTCGCTTCTTTAGATAGGGTGATGATGATGATGATGATGATGATGATGATGATGATGATGATGATGATGATGATGATGATGATGATGATAATAATAGTGAGGTAGTGGCATGCCTCTTTACATCAGCGGACACACACGAAATATCTTGACGTGAAGAAAGATATTTCATGTTTGATACTGCTAGGGTCGATCTGTTACGGTTGCTTCAAACCATCGCAGGGTTTTCCATCGAGCGCTGCGTGTTCATGCTTAAATGACAGGTGAGTAAAGCTGAATATAAGCTGATATATGTTTTTCTACTTGCCCAACTATTGCTTCCATAATTAGTTATTTTCTAAAGAGGCTTCATTAACTTGGTTAGCAAGAACGTTTCTTGGTTAGCAAACATGGTTAGCAAGAACGTTTCTTTAAATTTATCAGGTTTGTGTTTTAGGTTAAAGAATAAATCATTTTATTCAGATAAATCGATTCAATATTGCTTTTTATGAAGAGCATGTTATAGTTTCATACAGAGTTTACAGGAGGCCTCAGTGTCTGTACCTCTACCTGTAACTCGTCCTCTGTGTAAATGCTGATATCCGCCCAACGTTCCAGTGCCAATTAGAGTATGGCATTGTAATCTAAAATCACGACCTACGGAGTATTCCTCTGAACTTCTGAGTATACAGGCGGCAAGTAGGCGGCTCATTCTTTCCAACCCCTCCCCCCTACAATTCGCGTGCCGTTCTTCAGGGATTGAAAAAGAGCTTAGTTTTCAAAGTACCATTTCAGCTATTTCGTAACATTCAGGATTAAGCACTGGAAGTATTAAACCGTTCTGGTCTAAAGGGGACCCATGCTTCCAATGACAAGGACAGGGGAGTGTGACTACGATAGATGATGCACGTGACGAGGCGGCAACTTCGCGTTTTCTAGAGAACGTACGAGTGCCCGTGTAGGAAGCTGACAGTGTTATCAAACACGTAAACCCTGTCTTAAGCACGCTCAACGCATCGTGCATGCGGGCGTTGAGTTTTCCCGACAACGAAGGTTCATAAACAATGTCGCAGTTTCAGAGCTCTCGGGTTTTCTACAGCCCTTGTTAGCTGAGGATAATGAATTCAAGCTTAGCGCGGCTGTAGGGCGGACATCGTCGTACTTAACAGTGGTTGGCTCCACCTAAATCTTCCATCATCGTCAGGGCTTTCATCTCTACTGCGTTCAATAATACGGGCTCTTGGTTGGATGCTAAATTTGTGCTGGCGAGCACTGAGAACGTTAGCGCACCTTGCAAATTGAATGTTCTGCCTAAATGAGCTGTCATGGTTTTCTGCAGTATACGCAGCACTTTTAGGTGCGCGTCATACCCTCAGCATACCATGGCTGTGAATTAAGAGATTTTAAAGCTGTCAGAATGACCGAAATGCCATATTGTTGAGCTTCGATACATCACTAAACCGATTGCATCGTTCCCTCAGACAATAATTGCTAATATACTTAGTTAACTTTTGCGTCAGCCATTCCTATCTCCGCATTTCAGTTGAGACCCCGAAAAAGCGCCTTTTGG
This sequence comes from Amblyomma maculatum, assembly GCF_055883805.1. Lineage (NCBI taxonomy): Eukaryota > Metazoa > Arthropoda > Arachnida > Ixodida > Ixodidae > Amblyomma > Amblyomma maculatum. Next base: position 24,626,965 of record NC_139352.1, on the reverse strand, counting down.
CTGCATTATAAAACATTTCAGTACTAAATCTGCATTTACTTATGTTTTAGACCTGCCTATTTCTATGTGCATTGCGGACGAAGCGTGAGTTTGCAACATTATTTTAGTACCAGAATGCTGCACAGGACAAACAGGGTGCTTTCGTATTTCTGTTCAAAGAGCTTCTCTAATGTCGGCGACAAGTCCTGAAGATTATATAGGAAGCTTGCGAAAGGAAACCTAAGTGTTCAATGTCCACAAAGTGGTTTGCGGTTTGCTATGTGAGACGCTGTAAGAAACGACTCCGCAAATTTCGACCAGCTGGAGTTTTTTAACTTGCTCTGACATCGCACAGCACACGGGCGCCTTGCTTTTCGCCTCCATCGAAAAGCGGCCGCCTTCACCGAAATTCGATCCCGCTTCCTTGGGTACAGTAGCCGAGCGCCATCCCGGTAGGGGGGCACTGTCCACAAAGTGTTTAGGGGGGACTTCAATTTAGTAAAATACCAGTGAACATATCTGTCGCGTAATAGTTAACAGCCGCACACAAGTAAAGTAATGGCGAAACCATAATTGGATTGTCAAATCGCTTCTCATCGGCAAAACATGCTATCGCTGTGCGTCCTATGAAACGCATGAACTTGGTCTAATTAGCGGGGCGCCGAAATTGCCCGTCACTATTTAGACAGCTCACCTGCGACTAATTAACCTGCAACATCCGCCTTAGGCTAAAAGCGGCACTAAGGACGCAATCTCGAGAGAGGACATGAGAGCTAATTGGGAGAGAGAGAGGGGGGGGGGCGCAAGATCACGAACGAGAGAGTTCTATCCGCCAATAAAAACGAAGGTCATACTAACTGTGAGCTTTTATTTGTTTTGTTTTAAAAATAGCACAGATACAAGCAAGAAAAAAATTGGCCGTACCACTGATAACAACGTCATCAGTCAATATTTGGCACTCGCTTCCGTTCTGGAGGATTTGTTGCCGCTGTGGCACGAATAATCTACCCACAGGTCTTCCTTTTTTTGAAACTTTTTTCTTCAGGCTCGTTGGTCTCATAATTCTCCCGGTGGAGGATATGAAGCCCTTTGGTGGTCTCAGCGACATAATTTTGTAATTAGTAGAATGCACGAAAGTTCTATGTCAGTGTCTTGAGTCTCCGACATAGTGACGCTTAATATTGCAAGGCTAACCTAAAGTAATAACTATGGCAACTCCACTCGAGAGCTTCGTTTGTTGCCGTTGTCTCGCGTGGTGTGCTAAATCAAAATAATTGTTTTGAAATATTTTCAAACATTTTTAAGTTGATGTATATGGAAGGTCACAGAAGAACTACAAAAAAAAAAAAGAAAGAAAACGACCAAAGAAATAATGCGCAGCTTCCTAGCTATGTCCATAGCCAGTAGAGCCCACTCGGAATATGAGCTTCAAAATGAGCTTCCGCTAGACTGGCCTTTCATTCTAGAGGACCCCTTACTAAGAAAGAAATGTGTAATTTGTCGAGAATTGATATTTATTTCTTTTTATGTTGTATTTTTATATACCTTAGTAGAAAGAACTTCAATTGCGAAGCCATCGGTCTCTGTGCCACGGTAACACCGTAAGCAAATGAATTAGACAATCATAAGAATCATTACAATACTGAGAAGTGCATAATCGTTTTATAGACAAACAGTTGCGGTTTTAAAGTAAATCAAAAGAGAAAGGAAAACTACTCAGGATGCTAACGATATTGCTGAAATATAAATTTGAGCATAGCGGCGGCACGAACAGAAGAGTCCTCTCGAAGGAAACGCCGAGCTGCCAACACGGCTTCGCAGTTAAGACGAGAGATTGAAACTTCAAACTCGAAGAACATCTCATTCCGGGTCATACACACCACGTAAGGCATGCTAAGCCAGGCAGACACGTTCCTACGGCTTGGTTAGCTCTGTTGGTGAAACTCTGGTTTTACGGTATTAATTTCTTCGACATAGGCAACCGGGATAACCACCTGTAGCTCATCTAGCTCAAAGTGCGCCAAAGCTCACGAAGGTGGTTTCTCTTTTCTTTTTTTTTTAGTCGATATTTATTGTCTCAGGGCATCAGTAGGTTATGAGATGAAGAATGAATAAATGATTGAATGAATGGAAAAACGTGATTTTTGTTGAGGCCTCCATTTTGAAATTTTTGGACTCTTGTTTAAACAAGTCCGCGTTTTGAAAGCCTGACAGATCATGGGGTGACCATATGTCTCTCAAACAAGTAGGTATAGCACGCTGAAAGATTTTATCTGAGAGCAGACAGTTATTCATCGTCCACAGCTCCCATCGAAGGTGAAGTATGTGCCGATTGTACCTCCCTATTTGAAGAGACACCATACAGCGGTCACTGAATATGATGGGCTGCTCCAGTAACCAAACACACTTGCTAACTTGTGTACAGAAGAGTAAATTCTGTCAAGGTGAGCATAGAGAAAAACTGAAAATGAGTGAGTTGAATACTGTCTCCTTTTTCCTGTCCCACATCTACAAGCAAAATCAGTAAGTAACGCAGCGCTAGGGTCCTATTTCTTACATAACACTGATCGGTATTTATCCCTACTAACACAATTAAAATCTCCCAACAATATATAATTTTGCGATCTGTGCACAAATAATCAACTAATGACATAAAGAAAATCCTTCTTCCTCGCTGCTGTACGGGCTCACAAGGCCACCTTTGATTTTTTTATATATGTATATGCACTTTATATACTTAGCTAAATTACATGTAAACCGGCTCACTTTTGAAAGATCGGCTGGCCAGTAGCTTTTGTGAAGTAAAGGCAGTAACTTAAATAATTCGAGATCATCACTCATGGTACGCGATAATGGTACGCGATTTTAAGGGCGCCCTTAAAAGCGGAACTTAACCGTACCCTCTCCCCTTAACTCCTCAACTTATATTACAGTTCTTGCTTTTTTCCCTAGAAGCATTGTTACTTGAAAGGCGGCAGCTCCTGCTTGGAGATCGTATTTTCGCCATGCATAAATCTCAATTTATTCGGGAAAGGATATGAAGCAGGGGTCTCCCTCGGGAACGAGTAATGAAGCAATCCACTGCATGTGGAGTTGGATTCCTTTCAAATGCTTATTGCAAACCCTGGGGACGCAAAACGTGTATGCTTGTCTATTTTTTAAGCGCATTGCAGTACCTGTAAAGTGAGCTTAGTTATAACTCAGCGCTGAGAAAACAGCAACCAAAGCTAACCATCTGCAAAACACGGCCGACTCTGCTTTGGTCTTCTCTACCCAGACACCGAACAAATTCTTTCTTTTTTTTCTCACACTGCTTCTTTGGAAGGAGGTAGAAACTTTCTTCTGTTTTTAGGCAGTGGATTGTCCTTATACCTTATTCTCCTCGCCTTAAGTGCCTACCTCTGTGTCGCTTTTTGCGGCACGTGTGTGATCCAACATGACCTCCACGTCAAGGCTTTCCGCAGGCAACGCAGAGCTGGAAAGGCTACTCGACACGTTTAGCAATACGTCCGGAACCTGACCTGACTAGTATTACTTTTTTGTCTTCTTGATGTGAGCTGAACCTCTCTTTTTCCGGCATATGTCAGAGTTTTAACGCGGCTGCGTTAAGGCTACCGTTCATCTGAGGACTCGGCGGCACTGGCCACCGTTATTAACATGAGGAGAAAAATTGGATTGGTTGGAAAGGTTTGATGTCACTCGTCATATGGTAAAATTAAAGAGTGCAGTGAAAGTAAGAGCAAACCCTGATCCTTTGAATTGCGATTCAGACATGCTACTCGCAGACCACGGATGCACTTTTTTGGTCTTGTTTTTTTTTTTTTTTTTTTTTTTTTTTTTTACAAATTGTGGAACTATACGGGGCTATATTTAGAGGGATATATACAGATCATAACAAAATCACACGAATAGGTTCGCTTCCTAATTTTGACAACAAGACGTCGGCCATTCGTACGCGCCTTTATAGAGCTGACATTTACGGTGTTCATTCCAATCTATGTCGACAGTGTCTTCTTTACGAACAATTGATATGAAACTTTAAGATGCGCTTACGTCCACGAAAAGATAAAACAATTGATGGTGCACGGAAGCTTATAGGAACATGAATAAATTTCATGTAGACGATTGCCGCTCAAAACGCTAGGAAACGAACCCTCTGAAGCCTTTACTACTCCAACCCGTGGCAATCGGAAATGCTTGAGAGAGTAACGCATGGCTACATGCAGGAATCTAGCGGGTAAGGGGGCGTTTTTTGAAACCAGATTGCCTGAAAGTCCGCGCATTGGATATGAGCGACGCTTGAAGATTTAGGATGCACGGAGGCGAGACTTGTATAGCCACGGTTAAGGTCTGATTGCGACTTTGTAACAGTTCGCACTCAGTATTTGCCGTGACAAGAATAATGCTATGTAGGTCTCGTACTCACGCTCCCATCATCGTACTCCATTGGTACCATGGACACCTGGTCGACGGCGTTTACCAAAACTGCAGAGAAGTCGTGGTCATTCCTGATGGCATGGCAAGACATCTAACATGAGTCTTGACGCTTGTGTCAACAAGACTTTAAGGCTTCTGTGCGAAATGTTTACCGTGGCTAACAAGAACATGAAGCCTAATATCAAGAGGCTGTGTCCAGCCCCGGCGCTAGGAGCATTAGAGATTGCTGCACCCAGGGTTCACATGTTGGAAGCTTTGTTGCCGCGCTTGTTTTTTGAGTGTTGCAGGTCGAACACACCTGATAGAGTAGAACATTGCGCAGTGTATTTGGGGGACAGCACTCAAGAAAACGAATGATGGCTATGTCGAATGAACTGGTGCTAGTAGTGCGAAATAAATGTAATTTGTGTTCTGTAGCTTTTTCTTCCTGTATGTTTAGTGCTGCAGTACTATAGTACCGGGATTCTCGCGAAACGCCGATGTCTGAAGTCGATTTGACATTTAACCTTCCTGAGGAACTTCAGGTGTTTTCAGAAAGAAGTGTGACAGGTACTGCACCGCTCCTTTCTTGTAAGCCAATTATAGAACACCGGCGAACTTTGATGCGTTCAACGGAACGCTCGCTGTGTTCAATAAGGGGCGCGTAATGTACCATGTGCAGTAGCAAAGTTCAAGCTTTCGGATTTTTCCACTGTAGATTTTCTAGTGCTCTCGGTATAGAGAGCCAAAATTTTAAACGTCCTGACACAGCAAAAGTGTTTCGTAAATTGGCGTATTTATTAAAAACGGATTTTAGTAATAGGAAATTACATTACATAGGAACTGAAATATACAATAGCGTTTGCAGAAGCAGTGATTTCAAAAGTACAATAGGTTCATTCGTTCCTTCGTTCTAATGTGAATGCCTTAAGTTGTGGGAAGAAACTGCATAGGTTCTCCTTTATTGCAAAATATGAAATGTGAGTACGAAGTGTATTTTTGAATTACTGGCATATTTTAGCAATAAACATAGGCGGGCAGAAAATATAATAATTATGTCAAACTCGGAATATTTTTAGATTTTTGTAACTAACTTTAGTGCTGCAGCACACATGCAATCTGTGGTCTGGAAGCATGGCTGGCTGATTAACACTGCAAATTAACGTTCAACAGCTGAGACACAGCAAATACAATCCTGCCAAAACTACCGGCTGGTGCACGACATTCCGTGAAAAACCAATTTATACCGTCTCAATTTTTATTTCTTCCTTTGTGTATTTGAGGAAAGCCGTTTTCTTGGCAAGTTTTCGAATTTTCAATGTTCATATAAAATCAATAGATGTGCACTGTAAACTGAGTGAAGTAAGTGCGAGCCACCGTCAAAAATTAGGCAAAAAGGAAACAAGATCATTTGATAAGGATGCATAGTGGCCTTTGTTATAAAACAACACTTTCCTGGATTGTTTATGCACGGTCCGTGAAACAGGCACCGCAATACGCGCAACGACGCAATTATGATTACTAAGACCAGGGATTATTAACACTTTATCTGCTGTCGAGGATGGGTTTCAGAAAAGTAAATATAAGAAGGCATGTCTCGAGTGCTGCTGTCAAGTAAGCTAATTTACGCGCTCTTTCAGATAAGTAACTGCGATGAGCTCTGCAAAGGCTAATGTTAGCGCAGACTTGTCGGTGAGTAGGGGTTTTTTATCCTTCAAAACAATGCTGGGCGTGCTAAAATCACCACCGAAGATAACATCATTATTCAGTTTGGAACAAAACCGGGACAGGCCGTTGCTGCACTGTACATAATTCTGACCAAGTGAGCGACAAAATGACCCTATTGTTTAGATACCGGTACTCCGCTTCGAAATATTGCACCACATCGATTCATTGCACGTTGGAGCCAATGCTATCGGCTCCGAACTGAAGCATGTCCTTGTAAGTACAAAAACACCGCCCCGTTAGTGTCTTTGTCACTCCGGCGCACGCCATAACCAGAAGAGGAAAACCTCAGCGTCACCAATAGAATCACGTAACCAGGATTGGATTCCGAGTACTACGTCAACCTTTACTGACGATATCAAAGTGGAAAAATCCTAATTTTTTTTTTTTAGGCTACGACAGTTCACAAGGCTCATCGGCCACCGGATTCGATCGAGGAGGATGGGAAACATGGAGACGCGTGGCGGGGCCGATCCTCCACGACTAGCTATTTTGCAGTTTCGACAACCTTTTCAGAGGCTGTTTCATAGACTAAGCACCAATTTTTGGCGTATAACTTCTTGAAAAGCAAATTAATGTCTTGTGAGCGTGCGTGGGCGACAAGATTTGACAGCGCATGGCGCCCAGGAAGTAAGTTTTCTCGGATTGCAAAATGACTTCCTTTTAATCTACCGACCAAACGAAAAGACGCGGCCCTTGTCTTTAAAAGCACAGAATTAAGTATTATCGGCCACCTTTTATTTTCATTTTATTTGAACGAGCAATGTGCCCTCTCAATGGCAGCCGCTGATATAAATTGTACCAGTTCGGACAAGCAAAATTCCAATGCGTTTATTGGCTTAGCGGCTTATTCAGTGGATTACCGGGTTTAGTGGCGCCATGGTTTAGTCAGTTGGGTTAAGGTTAAAGCCCTTCGTTATCCAAGCCGTATAGTACTTGTCTCCGTAGCATAAGAGAGAAGTGCTTTACTCGGGATCTAAGCGGGTCCCTGTGGGTTAGACTCTACTCACCCTTTCTTTTAAAAGGAGAAGCCTGTGTTGAAGCCTGCTACCAAATCGGTTATACAATGAAGTCTAATGTTTAAGGGAATCTTGTCTTTTAGGGTAGCAAGGCCATTATACACAATGGTTATACAATGGTTTGGTTTGGTTTATGGAATTTAACGTTCCAAACCGACTAAAGCTATGAGACGCTGTAGTGGAGGCCGCCTGCAATATCGACCACCTAGGAATATTTAACGTACTTGGACATCGGACAGCACACGGGCACCTAGCTTTGCGCCTGAACGGAAAAGCGGCCGCCGAGCCTGGATTTGATCCTGCATTTTAGGCACACTGGTCGAGCGCCCTAACCACAGCGCCATTCCGGATGGTGGTTATGCCATGGGATATCGAGATTACGAAAAGTGAGTGCACTCACTCGCTGCGCGCTGATGACCACTGAGTGAACGCCATTTAAGCTGTCAGCTGTAACGTGTCAAAGTCTTGGGAGTGATGCTTTGCTCACAGCACCGACACTGACGTAGAATGGTGCAGACGCCGGAGTTTTCATAGAATAGGGTATCTAACACTACCGCGATAAAACAGCATAACTGGTGCGCAGAGAAGCAGACGTTAATAGAGATAACACTACTGCTTCCAGAAGTTGACTCAGTGGTATACTCAGCAGACTCAGTATATTCGGCACTAGTCTACTGCTTTCAGCTATACTAGTACACTCTACTGCTTGCAGCAGTAGGTATGTTTCTTTCTTCCTTGAGGAGTCGAATCCAAGATACGTCTTGTCAGCACCTCATGACAGGCAGGCCAAAATGAGGACTCACCGATCTCGAAACAGCATCCTTGAGGGACATCAAAAGCGAGGTTGATCAGCGCATTCAAAGGGCAGTTTCACAGGAGTATAATGACTTTGTCATGGACACAATCACGTCATTTTTATATGTTTGCTTGTTTGTGGGGTTTAACGTCCCAAAGCTACTCACGCTGTTCTGTTCGCGTTCCATTCAAAACAGATGCTACGTCGTAAGAATGATCAAGGCTTACGTTATTTTAGAAATCAAACATCTTTGCGCACGCTAAAACATCAGTCGGCGTTTTCTTAATCCTACTTTGTGACAGCGTTCACCGAGGAACAACAGGATGGCTTCAGGAAGGGATCAACGACCAGTTATTAGATATTGCGCCTCAAAAATTTACACGTGCCTAATAAAGAAGCATGTTCGAGTATTATAACGGCCTCCAAACTTAATTTTATGATTTTTTTTAAAGATGCTGGTGATAAAAAGAAAACCTCAGATTCATATAGACCAACAGCAAAAATGACTCACTCCCAGTACAGTCCTCCACTCTTTCACCAACCACAATCGCGCTGGCTCAGCTTTCTTAATCCAAAGTTTCTGCAAGGACACTAACGGACGCGGGTCTTTACTCTTACCTCCCCCGCCCCATTGAAGGTCATACTTTTACACCTCGTAAATGGGGCCATAAAAATTTCTCGTCAACGCGCAACGCCAGAGCCCTGACTACGAGCATGAAAAAACAACCTCTGGCCTCAGGAAATAGCGTATTCTAACTTCTTCGTATAAAAGGAATTATGGCTTTCGCAAACGTTCAAAGCGTGGCGGAAGTCACTGGGGCCGTCCCATTATCTGGAGTTAGTCAGGCCAGCGGCGAAACGGCAAAGCCGCTACTGCTTCAACGCAAATATGTCAGTCACGTAAGTTTCGTGTTTTCTTCTCTATTGCTTATCATAATACAGCACGTTGTCCACAAAACGTTGATAATATTGCAATAAATAAGTTCATGGCCAAACATACCGCCATTGCAGCTAGCGGACGACAAAACTTGAAGATCGATAAGAGAAAACGGAACTTTATACATCAAAGTGCAGCGTTCCCAATTGCAACTTTTTTTCTTAACTTTTTTTAGGAAGAGGGCACGAATTAAAGCCCACGGGGTGTTGTCACTGAAGAGTGTCTCGAACATTGCCTATGCAAGCCGCCATCGCATTTAGCTCTTTGCATTTGTGCTTTCTTTATCCAAGTAGCTTCAACCAAAACGTCTCAAGAAAGCCGCAATGTTAATGAATAAATACTGTTTTTCTTTTTCAACTTTCAAGTTGTGCGCTTAGTTAAAGACGATGAACATTTTAAATGAATTTATCCTATATAACATTTATATTCATCATTCAGGATCCAAAAAAAAAAGAAGAAAATTTAAGCTATTGATGTAACAGTCAAAAGGTACACATTTCATTATTGTTTAATTTATGATCACGGAAAGAACTTTTCTAGGGGCAGTAGGCGTCAGACGGCAGCCTATTCGTATGCTGCGCAAATATTAAGATTGCAGCTTGGGGCTCTAACCAGTTGTGAGCGAAATTGTACTTATTTTAGTTCGGGAACGCCTTTTTGAGTAGTACATCTCCACTTGCAGAGCGCTCGCATCTCACGCAGGCATCATTGCCGTGATCGCAGTATGACTTCGCGGTGCCATGATGTAACTACGGATACGAATTCGCAGAGTTCTTAATGCCCTCAAGTCACACTTTGCTTTATTCTTCTCATATATGTTTATCCCTTCCGCGGAGCGAAAACCAACCCAAAGCAATATAGATCGAGGTTTCATTGAAAGAGAAAGATGAACGGGGTTCAAAACACTAACTGCAAAAAAGATAGAAAGAAGCTCTATGCAGGACAGATTTTAACGATGTTGATGGCGCGTGTCTCGGCTAGTAGAGGTCTGTAAATATGGCCTAGCAGAGAAGCTTGCGTGGAATTCGTAGCCTACTTACGTACGTGCTGATCCGAAGTTTCATAAAAGCTGCCGGAAGGTACGTGAGTACTGACGAACTTCCTGCTTTGTCGGCTCTACAAGTGCTGCTTGTAGTATGAGCACTGCATTCTGAATACAGTGAATATATTTCGTCTGTAAAGCATACCACAATTAAGGGTGAAGGCTCTGAAATAAAATTGTAACACTTGAACAAAAAAAATGTTGCATTGAGCTGCAGATTTAAATTAAATTGTAGTGTGAAAGATTAGTGCCGAGAAGGAATGATAAATGGAGTGTAGAAAACGTATAAAAAATAAAAATGCTGAAAAGATTCAATAGCACATTATTTTGAATGAGTCGCAAAAGAGCTTGAAGACAGAATAAATTAGGAATAGAAAGAGACTAATGCAATGCAGAAAAGTGAGATAGTGAGAGACCGTGGTACTTGTCGGAAGGACAGTTGTAACGCAAAAAATATGAATGAAGTGCGCCTCTGAAAAACGAGAAAAATAATGAAACAAAAATAAGAGCAGCAAGTAAGAAAATTGAGAACTAGAAACAAAAGCTTAAATGTCCAAATGTAGCTAAGTTCTAGTAATTCTTGCTTGACGTCGATTATGATTCACAGTCTACAACCCCTCCATCAGCTATATCGCTAAGGCTCCCTGGTTTATCCTAGGAAACACGTATCAAGCAGTAACAGCTGCCCAGAATGAAGGCAAACGAGCAACAAAACGATGGTACATGACATCCCACTGTGAGCGTATACTGTAAATGTAAACACAGCACTGACAATCTTAATTGTCTTGTCAAACTCCGCTCTACATGTTAAATCTTGAGTAATATGACCTATATAAACACACCACAGTGCTGAATCAAACATTATTTGAAGAATGGGATTTCCTCGCAGTTAATAAAATCTGGTTTATACTGCAACAAGAAGCTAGACTAAGCCTTAACAGTGAAGGGGTGGGTAGTGCCGTCAAGCATAAAAGCCATAGTTATATAACACGGGCTTCCGTCGGATGTGAGCTGAGCTCTTCTGAAGGCGGATAACCGGCGAACAAGGCGCCCGCTCTCATCTTGCATAAAGGTGGATGGTGGGATATGCATTAATACATGAGGTGGTGCTCGAATAATGTGCATGCCAGGGTGTTCTCGTAACTGTAAAAAACTTTTAACCTTTTCTACCATTGATTATGTTCATTCTTTCACTACTTAAACACATAATGTGTAGTGCATGTTATCGCCCTAACATTGCGATGACCTGAGAAATTTGTGAAACCTGCTCTTCACAATTCTGCTGAATTTCGTTCTAAATTCATAGGAAAATTTTCATTGAGCTTTGCAAAGTGCATTTTCAGCATTTACGTAAGAGTCTAGAAAGTTCTAGCTCACTGTAATACATACGATACTTGTACGACTCCTTATTGCAAATATTGTAGCCATGAAAATTAGCATAATTTTCTGCTTTGACCAACAGGATCGGCCTTTGCAGTTAATTTACTTCTTACAGTTTAATACTTTAGGTAACTTATATTTTATTGCAGACAAAAGCACTCCAGATATTTTAGCAGTTATGAAGCTCAAGTGCAGAGCTGCCGAGTAGCTTTGTACGCACCCAAGGCTGATTGTATCCTTGTCTTTTTTTGTGACCATACATCATCAGTAGGCGGCAGGAAAGATGGCCGGTGCTGTCAGTGAGAGACTGACTCGTATGTTTTGCAGCTCATTGAGTTTGTTGCGACTAACATGAGGTATACAAAAACGCCAAGGGAGACATGAGACACCTACCCTTGTTTAGTAGGAAGTCAACTAAAAATGATCAAGAATAGCAACAAAATAGATGGATGCTTAAAATTTGCCTAAGACGTATGAGCAATAGCACCTTAAATGCCTTCTGGTTCATTCCATGACTTTTCGGCATTGAGAAATTTGCTCTGAGGTTTTGGCCAAGAAACTTCTTGGTTGGTTATGTTTTGGGGGAAAGGAAGGAGCAGTATCTGCCTCGCTTCACGCTCGACACCTACACTTAGAATAAATGTCATACGCTTGGAGCTATACGTTTCCTCGATTAGAATCGCTATTATAATCTGTAGCTGTTGTAGCTGCTTCTGCTTTATTTACTCGTAGCTATCACCGCAGCCAATCGCCTTGCGTGCAAACTGCAACACACTCACGCCCTCTAGATTGAACGCTGTTATCTAAATCAACTGCCGCCTCCGCGTAAAACTCTAGTTTCAATGCATGCGAGCTCTATACCGAGACCTCCGTTTGGACCAGCTGGCAACAGCAGCACCACCAAAAACAGCTTTGATTTATAAGCGGCGATTACTCATCTACCATTGTCGGATTAACATAGCCCATCGCTGGAAACGAGGTAGTAATGGCAGGATGGCATGGTAATAAACAAGAGCAGATGGCAGTTGCAATCCAGGTTGCTGCCTCCTGCCCATACCAAGATGGTTCCTGCCAACATATGGAATATCGTTTCCCCCACAGGAGCACGCCCAAGTGGCGTGTCGGTGAGTGGCGACACTGTGGGTTTCCGAGCCAAGTGCTTTCCATATGTCCGTCGAAACAGGACCCCGCAGGAGCACCTTAGAAGGCCCTTGGGTGTCGGTGTGTTGCGACACCGCGGACTCCGAGCGGCGCCAGAGCTTCGTTGGCCAAGCAAACGTTGGCCCGTGCGCCTGCGCGTCTCCAACCTGAGCCCCGGGGGGCCCTCCCCACAGGACATGGTAGCTGTATGCAGCGGATGCCGGTGAGTGGCGCCACCGTGGGGGAATCCAGCCAAACCAGGGTTGCTTCGATGGCTGCGATGGCATGGCAGCGATCGAAACTATGCCCACTTCAGCGTCGGTGCCTGGGCCGCCAGGGTGCCGCCGCCCCTGGGCCCTTCGGGGCTCAGGCTGTGGACGCGCACCCACAGGAGCAGCTGAGTGGTTCGCCCCCGCTGTTCGGTGATTTGCGACACCGTGGGTTTCCGAGCTGAGCACTGTTCGTTTCGATGACGAATGGAAAGGCACATCGCAGGAGCACTTCGGTTAGCCGCCGTTGGTGTCGGTGCATTGGCGCCACCGCGAACTCCCAGCCAAAATCAAAAGCAGCTGATTTCTTTTTTTATTGCGAAAGCAATATTACTCGCAAGGTCGAAATTACTCCGTAGCCCTCCACTACGGCTCCTTTTTCTCTCTTTCCACTTTCACTCCCACCTTCATCCCTTCCCGTACGGCGCGGTTGCAGTGTCCACAGAAATCAAGTGAGACAGTTACCGCGCCTTTCCCTTCCTATGAATAAATCAAGCCTTCGCGTGACCCGGCCGCAGTTACGTCTTAGCCACGTGACGCTGTGACGTCACACCCCACGTGACACACGGGCTGGCAGGAGCTGCCAACTTGGGTCTCTCGTTTCACATGGGACGGTTATGTCAGAATCAGCCTGCTAGGACCCTGGCATTCACGTTACCCCTACAGACCACTAAAAAAAAAAGATTGATTTATAGGAAGGGAAAGGGGCGGTAACTGTCACACTTGTTTTCTGTGGACACCTTAACCGCGCCGTAAAGGAAGGGAAGAAGGTGGGAGTTAAAGTGCAAAGAGTGAGAGAGGAGCCATAGTAGAGGTAAAGTGCTCTACTTTAGTGGAGGGCTACAGAGTAATTTCGACCACCTGGGGACCTTTAACGTGCGCTGACATCTTACAGCACACGGACGCCTCTTCGTTTCGCCTCCATCCAAACGCAGCCGCGGAGGTCGGGTTAGAACCCGGGTACTCCGGCACAGTAGTCGGGCGTCTTACCAGTGCACCGCCCCGGCGGGGATATAGGCACGTTCATATGGGTTGGTTAGAGCGGGGCTTTATATGTGGGCTGAGGAAGAAGAAAAAGAGAAGAAGAAGAACGCTCGGTCACCTGAAGATAATTCTTTCGCTAAATATTTGATTCAGCAGCGTTAAACCCTTGTAATATTTATTCGCCTGCCTCAACGACTAATGTTCCAATTAGAAACTGTGCCCTCAGCTCACAGCGCGCAGAAAACATGCCGAACCGGACAGAATGACCACAAAGCCGAAAGTCATAGATTATATATCATTAGCGTCATGCGCAGGCGTACAGCCTCCTTTTTCGCCTTTTTCTTGCGCATGTTTCACTGGATTACATACGAGATCGCTGATCATGTATGTTTCAATCTAGGGCGTATCCTTGATCAACGAAGTAATGGGATGCGGGGAAGTAACGGGGAGGAGTGGCAGCGCCTGAAGTGCTAAATCAGATACGAACTCTGCAAAATCGCAGAACTGGTTCTGAAGAGCCCTTCATTCTGTAGTAAGAACAGTGCTTCAACGTACTAAGTGATAGGCGTGTCTTCAGACTGGTCTTGCACACCAACCTCGGCTACAAGAAGCAATCTCTGTTCTTAGGAATCCTGTAAGGCACATCAGAGGATCTTAGTTAATTTCCAATTATCACTTTACAACATATTTCGTTTTTCCAAAACACATGTGGAATTCCGACTGGTAGCCGCAAATGGACCTCCTCATGCAAAAAATGGCCCAGCTTTAGATCTGGTGGACAAGAATGTTAGATGCGCTATTTTTTTGCGCCGAAAGACGGAGCCATTGCAGACTTGAATTCGGAGAGAGAGAGAGAGAGAGAGAGCACACCTAGCCGTCATAAAAGAAATTTATTCGGCTTAGCTCGGCTAAACCAAGTTATGCAAGTTAAAGCTTTGTTATGCTTGGTTACGCTTTGTTTCTAAGCCGGTAAGGCTGGTATAGATACCCTAGTTTACAGAGCGGAAGCTCAATAAAACATTGTCACAAACTGTTTGCTTCGGTTTAACTCCTCCGTGGCTCTCTGCGAATGCTAAGAAAACCGAACCGAAGCACTGGTTTTACTGCGCGACTTCTCTACAGCTTTCTGGGAACCTATGTGACATCACAGCAGGGTCTTGTAGGGCCTTTTGAAGAAGAACGACCCAAGAGGCGAGCCAGCAGGGCAATTGTGGCGATGGAGGAAAAGGGCAAAAAGGTACTGGAAGGCTTTGCGGCATTGTCAGGCAATGTTGCATATTTGTGGAGATATATTATACCTGCACGAATGAAGTTGATCAGACGTGTGAAGAAGATGCAGCTAGTGTGCGAAATAGAAGAAGCGGCACAGCAGAAAGAGAGGAAGTAGAAGCGAGCGCCGCCTGCTCCTCGCGCCGTACGGCAAATTGCAGTGCCGGTCACCTTGACTCGATGACGCCAGTGAAGTGTTCGGCTTAAAACTGTATTTAGCAATGCAGAGAAGAGGGAGGGAAGCAAGGCTGCTCAGGAGCTAGGAACGCGTGTAGTTCATCACAGGTGTGGCAAGAGTGCTGCGGCGACTTTATACGTAATTGTGGTGCGCCATCGTGCCACAATTCAGGAATATTTTACTTGTTCCTGAAAGTTGCAGCTTTGTAACAATGTGGACCATAGTAAATTCGGAACAGCACATGCGTGCCGGTGAATGTGAGTAAGATTAAACGCTCATTGACAGTAATTCCGGCAGAAATTATTGAAATATCCTCTAGTAAGTCATCGGATGTCTCTCGCGGGTGATCAATTAGGTTTTAGCGCCTTGCTTCCCTCTCCGTTCTGTATAGTGATTGTCCTTTGTTTACCGTGCCTTTAGCGTTCTGCAAAGGGAGACTCCCACTTACTATATTTATATTGTTGAAACCTGTCGAAAAGGCCACACTATGGTGGAGATATTAGAATAATCGATCAACCGTGCGCGCACCACTTTTCTTTTTACGCGGCGCTTCGTTCGCTCCGTAGGGTGCGTGTTACAGCATTTTATATTGTTTTCTGTGTAGGAAATAAATATCTAGTTGTGCATATGGGCCAGCAGGATTCAGCCGAAGCACAAACGTTTTCTCTTGGGGCCTGTTTCATGGCGCACACACCCTTCTTTGGGAGTTTGCAGTCTCGAGCTCCGCTATAGTAAAGGAAGTGTTCTGTGTTTAGTGTTGACATTAGCCATATACCAGCCGTAAGTGAATGATCTACTCGGATACGGCGCCAGGGGCAGCCTAGGGCGCAATAAATTTATCTTAGAAGGAAGGCGCGCTTTCCTATATCAGCGCACGTCCTATATAGGGAAGACAGGGGAGACGAGGGACGACGAGCGCAAGTCTAAATTTCTTGTCTAGAAGAGAATGGTACCCAGTAAGTTAGCCACATGCGTTTCAGGGGCAGAAGTTTGTGCAGGTGGACGCTCTTTCAGGGATATGGGTCGCATTTACCATTGGCCATTTACTACGAAGTAGAGCGAGCCTCCCACGCGTAACTATTGCTCAAAAGACAATGTTCATATACTAAAATATTCCTTTCCACAGGGCAGATGTCAACCCGAAACACACTTTGTGCTTTCATAGCATCACGCGATAGAAACAAAGAGCTCCCGTCTTTTAAGTTACGACTTCGAAATCTCCTCCCGTTATCCTCAGTCATTACGCCTAACGAGTCGATTTCAGTTCCAGGATAGGTGGTCATGTGGAAGGAACAAGAATATATTTTTCGAACATACCAGGCACTACTCAAATCAAACAAAACGAAGGGTTTAAAACAGCCTTAGTTGCTTGTTTGGCGCCGCAGTTGCTCATCGCGGTCTTGTAACGCATGGGCGAACTTTCTCGCCTCAAAGCACAAGAGCAGCGGCGCTGTGCTCGGTGGGAGCGAACTCCAAGTTGGGTTCCGCGTAACGTGCAGCGTAAAAGCAGTCGCAATCAATCATGGTTTCCTGATTCATGCAAAAACCACCGCTTTCTTGGCTCGGAGCCCCGAATGCTTCGTGTGCAAACAGAAACGGTCGGCTGTTGCAAATAAAAAAAATACGAAATCAAAGACAAGGTTGCACTGAGTAACTTCCGCACAAGGCAAATGAGAGCAGATTTGCCAGCCGTCATGAAATGATGACGGAACAAGCGATAATATATATCTTTGGTACATGCAGGCGTTGTATAAAATTTATAAAATGAATTTGAGCCTAAACCTTAACA
Source organism: Amblyomma maculatum (assembly GCF_055883805.1). Lineage (NCBI taxonomy): Eukaryota > Metazoa > Arthropoda > Arachnida > Ixodida > Ixodidae > Amblyomma > Amblyomma maculatum. The sequence continues at coordinate 24,610,042 of NC_139352.1, read as the reverse complement.
AATTTCGTTCGGTAGTGCTAACCACTATGCCAAGTTGATAATTGAACTGGATCGTATTTTTTGTGCGCGTGCTGCATAACTGGGCTTTTTTTTTTACATAAACTTTTCTCAAGCGCTGTAATTTTAATCACAGTTAAACGATTGTTCTCTAAGAGAGCTGAAATTTTGACCGGCTAGCAGTCTTCAGTGATGACTTGCATATTTAACAACCAACCAAATTTGCAGAGAACTCAAATGATATTGGAATTTCCGTGTGTTCATCATTGTGCCGTGATCTCCTTATGCATCTCCTTGGTACACAGATAGTATAACTGTGTACATTTAGCATTATATGGACCCTGCGGAACAGCGACGGTGACAGGTTTGGAGCAACCCTCTTAATGTGCAAACACGGAACCAAGTATTGCAAGAAGTATAGCTAGAGTTATTTAGTATAAAACAGCGATAGAGAAACTAAAATATATAGAAAACAGTATTTCTTTCAACTTAATTCATTTTCTCCAGACTGTATGTTTAACCCCTGGAACTCTTTTAGTTCCCTTGCAAGGCAATTTTATTTGTCAGTCGTGAGGGATGAATAGATAACCACTTTTATTGTCCACTATAAATGGAGCCCTCTGGCTACCCATCCCTGGCACGCAGACCTAGAGAACGAAGGCCGGAACCTCCGCGACTACAGCCTAACAAAGAGATTTTGTCTCATCGCGGCCTCGGCCCACAGGAGGACGGCTTGTTGCTGCTGAACAGAGTCCCCGCTCCGCAGCAGGGCTTCCCAACTCTCTGCTATTGCAATCTTTCTCGACGCCAGGGGAGTCGGCGCATTCTTATATAATGTGGTCGAAGATACCCCTCACCCCGCATGTTTTACAAAGATCAATTTCATGTTCCTCTGCTGGGACGTGAAAGGGGTTAACAAAATTTTCAGCTTGCAGTCGCCGCCATGCGGTCGTCTCTCTTGCTTAGTATCTTATCCGTTAGTGGCAGTAGTTTTCTTTTTAATCTATAATTCTGAACGATTTCAGGATAGGTTTGCGCGCGTTCATCCAGGTTCTGGCAATCCGGCGATACTACGGTTACCCGGAAGTAGATAGCTCGGGCTAACTCGTGTGCTGCTTCATTGCTGGAAACCAACGCATAACTGGGTTTCATATTGGGCTGACTTTGCGAGTCTACTCTTTTCCTCCTCACCGCTTCCGGCGAGATTCAGCCTTTCATGAAATTCTAGATATCTGTTTTACCATCGCTGACTACAAATTTTGCTTCCGTTCCAACGCAAGCGAGTGCTATAGGCAACCTGCAATGAAGTTTGCTTTGTCGATCGCCGCGCCGTAACACATATCCTAGCGAGAAGAGGAAATACTTCTAAGGCGGATTTTTAGGGCGTTTTCACGCAACCTGCATGAGCTTACATGGATCAGATCGCACACTCTGTCGAAGCTCTGCGCGGCGTGTGTCAGATAACTGGGCTACATTGAGAGCGCCTGGGAATGACGTTATCTGTCACACGCGTATCTATAATGCTGCTGTATACATGCTCGGTCGTTTATCGCGAACCAAGCGGCTAACAGCAGCATTTTTGAGTCACGCTGCGGAACAATTTCAGCGCTACCTATGCAGTGCAGGTTGCCTTTAGCAACTTCTTCGGCCGTCTCTGTGTCGCGGCTGCTAATAGTGGCTGCCGAATTCGGGGCTGCTAGTCCGTTGACCACTGAGGCAACAGCCGGGCCTGACTTCCCACTAGCCGCGTCCATGTAAGCGACCAGTTCGGGATCCATTTTTTCGAAGCGTTTTGTAAGCGCTTCGGCTCTTTTATATTCTTTCTCTCGGTATTATGGTCCGCGTGGTTACACGGCGACGTCAGTGGTCCCACCTGCAGCTTCGCTAGCTTGTGGTAATGCAGCCTTGTGCGCTTTATTGTGCCGATGTCGCTCAATTGATAGCCGTGCAACACGTGAATGTACATATAAATAAAGTACCGCAAGAACGCACTGAGCGCTGCTGGATTTAAAATACTTCACAGTATTCAGATAAACCTCCTTGAGAGCAGGTAGGTTTTCTTAACTGTAGCAGACTGCCACATAGGACATATTCTGAGAAATAAAACATAAAGATGTGGTCACGATGGAGGCGAAACGAAGAAGCGTCCATGTTCTGTGTGTTGTCAGTGCACATTAAAGATTCCCAGTTGGTCAAAATTGCTACATAGTCCTTTATTACGGCACCTCTTTCCCTCTCTCCGCTTTCACTTCACCTCCCATCGTTCCTTTACGGTGCGGTTCAGGTGTCGACAGTACAAGCAGATCCCGCACCTTTCATTTCCTGGGGACCATAATATTATTAAAAATGTTCTCGCAAGAGACAGTGCTGTTGGGTTTCCTATTCATGTGCGGTGTTGTTTCATATTGTCGGCATAGGTGCTTTACCACTTGTGTTTAAGTTTTCCCGTGTCCGGTCTCTTGTGTTCTGGTCTCAGCTGCGCCGGTTTTATCCATCCGCTCACAAAGGTGCCTGTGCGAAAAGGTAGAGCTGGCCCTATCTGCCCACAATATGTGTAGGCCAATACGCATTACTAAGACTGTTTCATTTTCAAGTTTATGTTTATTTTGCCGGACGAGAACCGGCGTATCCAGCATGGTATGCCCGATATTTTAGACTGATTATTGTCACAGTACTTGTAGCAACTTGCCCGCCGAGGTAGAGACACCTGATATTGCCCCTGAGGTTTGAAGTTAGTGAAAGGCATGAGCTGTACTTGTATACGGTAGGAGTTCGTCTCACTATACTCCACAAGAAACGTGCGTACGTGGCAGCATTATATATATTCTTTCACAAGAGTGCACAGCTCAAATATATATTGCACTTAGGGATGCTTATCCTTCAGCCAATGAAATCAAACTTGTGAGCAGTTTCCTTCTTTATATGACAGTTCCACTTTCCTGAGCCCCTTTTTGTCTCCATCTGTGGAGTTTACACCATTTGAGAGGGATACGAGAAAAATTTTGGGATTGACATTCCAAAGTAAAAAATTCAAAAGAGAAAAGTTCGTTTCCGCTTCTCAGTACAAATATAAACCTCTTAACCTGGCAATGAACTGTTAATATCGCATGTATGCGTGGCCTCACTTCTTCCTTACGTCAATAGGCACTAAGCAGGAAAAATAACCAGACACTTCAATTTCGTTCATCATGGCCCCCGGGGTCAGCGAACCGATCTTCATGAATAGGTTCCACTGCAGGTAACGGCGAGGCTGAAAGCCTTGCGAACACACACACGGGTCGCATCGATCGATGTCTTCTTCATACGCCAGCTCTGTTTCCATGCCGTTGGTCGTTGTCTCAGCTGCTTATCCGACCGATATACGTGCACTTTCTCCATGATGTTTGCATTGTCTTCACGCTCGATACATCGGGGACAGCGTCTTGGCGAACGGGAGCAATATCTGACTCTGTCAGAGCTGGCGTCAGGCCTATATACTCACGACCGTCTTCGTAACTCCGTATGGATGCTGATAGCCCGCCATTTCTCATCTCTGAATCTGTGGAGCGTAGAAGACCGGTCCTATATTTACACCTCCTTTCTTCCTGCACTGACCCTGTTCTCAACAAATGCTGCTTCTGCAGTTCGTTTTTTTTTTTTCTAGCATTAATTCTGACGCAAGCAAAGATAATGAACAGAGGTAAATGGCCTTGGCCTGTCTCCAATACTTTCTTTATTCAGTAAAGATACCGGATTAAGCCATTCACCACAGGTTGATAACTTTGTTCATTTTGTTTTCACTTCTTCTGATTTCAGTTGTGTACTAAGAGGAAAGAATGCATATTGTGAGCTTAACTGCCACTGTATCATAACGCGAAAAAAGGTGAGATCGTTAGGAGGAAAGCTGCGGATACCATTTTACAGTTAACGTCTAAGCAAGTTGCAGTGTTTCTTTGAACCAGAAATTTAGACTTGCCTCTCTCTAACCACGGCAGCAGTTACGCTCCTTCGTTCTTTAGAGCCTCAAACAGACAGTGATATGCGCCGCTGTGCATCAAAGATACGTACAGTCTTTGTCAAAAATATACGGCTTTTGATTCTAATCGCCGTATCTGGGCTCGTTGCACATCTCCAGCGTTCGAAACCTCCTAGATGACAAATCTCGTCCAAACTATTCTCTAGCTTGTCTATTATATTCCAGTATTGCTTACAGGGGCCTTGTTACAGGGTTTAAAAGCAAACACCTTGGGCCGTATATTATTGACAAAGAATGTACGTTCCGGTTAACACTTCGACGGAGGAATACCTCGAGCAACGGCCTTCATGTTTTACACTAGGTTTCCGCATCCATTTTGTGACCTCCCTGCTGTCATCCAGTTTGCTACATTTTGTCATAACTAGTGAAGTCAACTATCGGCCAAGCCCACCATTTCGGCACAGCGCTTAGATTGTTCGACTATTGATCGCGAGGACACGGGTATGATCCTGACCGTGGTGGGCGCTTTTGGACGGAGGCGAAACTCATTACGACCATATACAATACGTTATCAGTACATGGTAAAGAACATCACGTAGTCTAAACTTCTGGAGTCCACATCAACGGCCTCCTTTTGAGCCTGGGCCTGTTTGGGATGCCAAACTTTGTAAAACGAACCAAATCTCTAATAATTCTAGTAAAATCTCAGGTTCGTTGTTTTCTTCAAATCTTCCGCACCCGTTCCAAGGTGCTAGTAGATTTAGTAGGCGACATGACAATGAGACGAAGGACGACGAACTTGAAGTAAAACGACAAAACTTAACTTTATATAACAATAATACCACAAAGTGCAGGAAACGTATTTACACGAGGCAGTGAGGCGACAACACATTACAAAAGAGACTGAGCGAAATGCTAGCAGCAAAATGAGCTATTTGCTCTTTTTACGACGGCTAAGTCCGGGCCGGTCTGCTATACTATTTTCATCGACGACCAGCATCAGAACCACGACCGCCGATGGCCGCGCGGCGCGCTCTTTAATAACCGCCGCCAAATCCTCCAGAAGCGGAGGAGGACTTTTCTGTTCTCGACACGTATTGCTACTGAACAGTGGCGCTTCCTCTCAAGAAATTATAGTGCTCGACGTGAGGCTTACTTATGCTTCCCCCCACTTTCTGGTGTCTCCAAATGCATTAAAAAAAATAAAAACAAACAAAAATTCCAAAGGTAACCGCAGACAGACGTGGATCTTCTTTGTCTTGTTCGTGCTTTTCCATGCAGCTAGCAGAAATCTTCAACAATAAGGCTATCGGAGAAACAAAGATAAATAGGGGTGCGCTTTGCGGCCTAATGTCTACGCAAACTAAGCTCAAGGCACGTGCCTATGATTTTAAACGTTTGCGAACAAACTCACCCGCTTGCGCACATGTGAATTCACAAGACTGCATTCAAGTGCTTTTTTTTTCGAACGCTTGCAGTCTCTATGAGCTGCTATTTTCGGCGGTGCGTATGCGTCCGTGAATTTTGCAGCAAGCAGGAGTTTCTGCGCTCCTCCAGACCTCTGCTGCTTTTAGAACCACCTCTGTCTCTTCTTGTCTCCGTGCTTTTACAATGGTTCGCGCCGAGCTTAGGCAACTGCGGTGAAGTGTAATGGGAAAGTGTCCGCCATAGATTTTCTTCTAGCGTATACCAGAGTCTGTAAAAACGCTTCTATTTTTGAGCCCATAAGCGAGTGCAGTGCAAGGTACATTAGAACCAGTAATCAAATAAATCATTTCTGACGTCCCTAGAAAAGACATGCCTAAGTGCATGTCGTTAGCACTTTCATGTCTTGCAGTTCATAAGGCGTCAAATGATTGAGACACGAAACATGAACTTTCTTTAAAACGCACTCAGACATCTTTTTTTCTGTTTAATTATTATCAAAAGTTTTACTGCACTTCTCAAGCTAATTTCTTTGAAATATTGCTGTTGGGTGGTGTTTTGTTGCAGTAAAATAATTTATCAATTCTAGGTTCGTGTCTTTATTTATCGTGATATCTAACAACAGCCTTGTGCGTATTATGTCAGTGGTTGCATGGACATTGAAATACGCTAGAGTTTACTGAAGGTTAAACGTCGAAGTTCAATTTTTGTTGTTTTGCTGAAATACTGTATAAACGTTGACTTCCTGACGCCAACTGGGCAATCAACGTGGACACAATAATTTTAGCTTTGTATTACTCACATTATAAATTTCTCAGTCAAGGTATCATAATTTTGTCGAAGTTCATTCTCAGTGTCTGCCTCGTGCAGGTTTTTTTTTCTTTCAAAGTACAACCGCTGGGTGCATTTATGACCAGTTTTGTACCTTGTACTAGAGATAGGGGACTATGATCAATAAAATGTGAGTGTTCATTCGAGATGCTACAAAAAAGAACCTTTTGGAAGTTTTCCTTTATGGGCAAACTTGTTTCAGAGCAACAGTTGCTCTATTAGTAGGACTGAGTCGGTTGTGTAGAATGTAAAGGCTAAAACCATGGTTTCCTTGCCATTTGATGTCAAGCAGACGCTACTAAACGTCTATCAGGCTGAGTGAAAACTTCAAATTTATAGCAATGCAACTTACAAGCGCCTGATTGGAAACCGAGATTCGTGTTTTTCCTTTTGACTTTGCAGACTGCTGTTTGCTGAGGAGCATATATGCTGACATTGTCCTCTAAACTGCGTATAGTGTCTTGCAACTTTATCGGAACCGTTTGAAACATTCTTCCGCCCAAGCCGAAAGCACGTCTGCGGTTGAAACCAGCTAGAAAGCTTTCGCGTTGTTGAACCTGTTGTTGTGTTGTAAGTCCTACATTGGTGCCTAATTGGTTTGACACAGCATGATGAGAAACTACAACCGTCTGTGACAAGATTAAAGGAACGAAAGACACGAACGTCAATTTTCCGGGGAAGGGCAGCGGTGGCCTCCCCTAGCATCATTATGGAAACATGCCGCGCTTGGCTAAGCGTTTTAGAACTGCAGTACTTTCCTCTAGCGACGCACGATAGCGCCACAACTGCCTTTTGTCGAAAAATTGGCGTTGGCGTCTTTTGCTCCTCACTCCTCACTCTCGCGTGCAGACGACTCTGGTTTTTCATCATCGTGCCGTGCGCCCCGCCGGGGTGGTGCAGTGGTAAGACGCCCGACTACTGTGCCGGAGTACCCGGGTTCGAACCCGACCTCGGCGGCTGCGTTTCGATGGGGGCGAAACGAAGAGGCGTCCGTGTGCTGTGCGATGTCAGCGCACGTTAAAGATCCCCAGGTGGTCGAAATTACTCCGTAGCCCTCCACTACGGCTCCTCTTTCTCTCTTTCCACTTTCACTCCCACCTTCCTCCCTTCCTTTACGGCGCGGTTGCGGTGTCCACAGAAAACAAGTGAGACAGTCAACACGCCTTTCCCTTCCTATAAATCAATCAATCAATCAGTCCATCGTGCCCTGCAAACCAGGAAAGCACCATTGTCAAACTAACTACGCAACTAAACGGTCAAAACGCCCAAGATTTACGCGCGGTTTCAGTTAAATCGGCTTCTGATGGAGGCAGGACGATGCTTCAAAACGGTTCCGATAAAGTTTGTGAACAATGTATACTACCCGAACGCAGCTGCTCTTCCCGCATGTTCAAAAGCATTTCTGAATGTTAGCCAGCAAGAACGCCTCTAGGCACGTCGGTTTGACCCCTCCTACGTAATTAAAGAAAACGAATATCTCGTCATCGACACTAAGCGAAACACGATTTCGTTGCGTATATTTTAATACCTGGAGCCAGCAAAGAATGTTCTTGACATTTACTAACCGCAAACTAGCCAAGTGAGGCGGCCAAGGCGGCACATTTAGAGGCGATGGGGCGAGTTAAAGTTAAATTGGTTCACAGGAAGGGAAAGGCGCAGTAACTGTCACACTTGCTCTGTGGACACCCGAACCGCGCCGTAAGGGAAGGGAGGAAGGTGGGAATGAAAGTGGAAAGAGAGAAAGAGGAGCCGTAGTGGAGGGCTACGGAGTAATTTCGACCACCTGGGGATCTTTAACGTGCGCTGACATCGCACAGCACACGACGCCACTTCGTTTCGCCTCCATCGAAACGCAGCCGCCGCGGTCGGGTTCGAACCCGGGAACTCCGGCGCAGTAGTCGGGCGTCTTACCACTGCACCACCCCGGCGGGGCGAGTGAAACAGTTTTTTTTGCAGGCCTGTTATGCACCACCTGGCAATACTACGTGCGATTATCAAATCATTGAAAACATAGCGCCCAGCCGCGGTAGTGCAGTGGTTAGAATGGTGCCCGTTTATTGGGCCGGAGCACCCCGGTTCAAAAAACTGATTGATTGATTGATTTATTGATTTATTTATAGGAAGGGAAAGGCGCGGTAACTGTCTCACTTGTTTTCTGGGGACACCTCAACCGCGCCATAAGGAAGAGGAGAAAGGGGGGAGTGAAAGTGGAAAGAGAGAAAGGGGAGCCGTAGTGGAGGGCTACGGAGTAATTTCGACCACCTGAGGATTTTTAACGTGCGCTGACACCCCGGTTTTAAACCGACCGCTGTCGGTAGCGTTTCTATTGAGGCGAAGTGAAGTGGCATCCGTATGCTGTGTGATGTCAGTGCACGTTAAAAAATTAGCTGGGGTTTAGCTTTAGTTAAACCCGGTAGGTTTCGTAAGCAAAGTCGTCGTAGCTTCTCTTTCTATTCTTTCTTTTCCTTCTTCTTCTTTTTCTTCTCATTTCTCTCTCTTTTTTTTTTCTTCTTATTCTTCTTGTTTTTGTTTTTTTCTTCTTCTTTTCCTTTTTCTTCTTCTTCTTGTTGTTCTGCGGTGCGGCGGGGCTAGCGATCGGGTTTACCGGACGGCTTGAAAAGCGCCCCATCTGCGGACGCTCTAAAGGTTAAATGTGGCTAGCGGCCGGGTTTACGCGATGGGCTGAAACCGCGTCTAGTATTGCTTACGCAATAACAACCCCTGGTGGTAAAAGTCTCCGGGGTCTTCCACTAAGGCGTCTCTCACAGCCTGAGTCGCTTTGGGACGTTAAACAAAACCAAACCAAATCGAAAAACTTAGCACATCACGTGGGCTCAAAAATAGAAGTAACCATTTAAAGTAAAAAGTGACGAAGACTGCAGGCCTTAAACATCCCCATATCTAGCTTCGCCCGCCTCACCTCTTCAGGCTCAGAACGCGCTTAGTCTCAGTAATGTTAGAAGGCTGTGGAGGCAGGAACTCTTCTTTTTTAATTTTCTAAGCACTATACCTTTAATTTAGCGTAAAGGTTCGTCGTCTCAGAAAAATGGACGTTGCCTTCGTCGGCTTATGTTTAAGCGAACATAATATTCTGACTGGTCGATAGGGTCCTTTTGTCGCAGCCACATGCTTTCGCGCAGCGCTCAGGTTAAATTTTACATCACAAGTGGAGTGAAAGTGCTTACAAGATGACATGTAATGCAAATAAAGGAAGGCAGAAAAGATTGAACGATTTCTCTTAAACTTTTGTGGGTTTCAGTAAGCTTGACCGGCCCCGACGACAGGCTCTGTCGCCGCCAGTAATGAACCAAGAAATGCTTTCGCATCAGAAAGTATTATTTTTGTCATTTTGATTTTGAGAAAAAGTTAGGCCCCAGTAATTACGTCGACATGTACAGCTAAAGTAAAGTCATACTGGAGAATTGTAGGCTATTGAATAGGCTTAAAAAGGTTTCATTCCATTGCACTTGGGTTGAAATTAACCGCAACGTGATGCCGGCAACCATGATAGCAAGCAAGAAAGAAGAGTAAAATTACAGCCGCGAATACCGCTGAGAGCGGCTCCGGTGATAGACAGATGCCAACAGAAAATGTAGGTTAGTGAGAGCTTTGGGTGTGTAACAATCGCGGTTCTATCTTAAAGAGTATTTAAACTTATTTAGCGCTCTGTGAATAAAACAACATCTCTTTGCAGCCATCATTGAGAACTAATGGTGAATCCGCGTGAACAATGCACGTTACTATAATCTCTCTATTATGCTTTTATTGCGTGCAAGATTGTATTTGTTGCATTATGCATTGGACGAACATGATGCACGTTTTTGGTTGGTACTGTTTTTGGTTTCCTTGATCAACGCCAGCGTCACCTTTTGGTTGGCTCAAAGGGTAGGATTGTTAACAATTCATTGTAACAAGTCAGACGTTGCAAAGGCAGTTAAACAAGTTACCAAATAGGCAATCTAAAAGCGTGGCCTTTCTGATGTTCGTCGTGATAGCTTTGCAGAAAAGAAGCGTGTGGTGGGCAAAAGCATTCCACCAATTCCGTGACCCTCTCTGCAAATGCATGCCCGGAAGTCGCTTCTGTGACAGCAGTCAATGTGCGCTCTTTCTACGATAAGGTGCACTAGCAACTTATAATACGTTAAATCAGCAGAACGTAGGTTTCTGCTTGGGTCGACGAAATAGAGTGTCACGTCTCAAGAGTACACAACCTGTGTGGGCCTCTCTAACGGCACACACATAGCGATTAACAAAAATTCCTAAGATACTACATAACATGTCAAAACATCGTTGCGCTTAAGAAAAACCGACGTAGAAAACAATATGAGAAACAGGAGCTCAAACTATCAACTGAAATTTTATTGAATATTCCACTGTGTAAAAGCGGGTCTTGCCTGACCTAGTATGTAGCGTTTATAAATTGAAACCAAATAGCTGTGGTTTGGAATCCGGCCTGAAATACGAAATTCTAGGCAATTTTCATTACTCAAAATTAATCATGTATTGAACCATGACGGCCGCATCTCAGGCAGATGGCGAGGAAAACGAAATGCCGCCGCAAGGCTCGAGCTAGCTTTGGTGCCTAGACTGGCTGTGTTTCGTGTTGCCCGCCGTTCAGCTTACGGATAAATATATTCACCGTTTAAATACTGGATTAACCCATTTCAATCTATTTAAATCGTGGAATTCATGAAGATATATGTAGATTCTATTTCACATTAGATATAAATTAATAATCACTTTTTATGAGCGGTTGAACTTAAGTTTCACGTGAGCATGGGGTTTGTGTCAACTTCACTAGAGTCTGAGGCTGATAAAACTTTATTCACAGCAAGTGTGGAGGAATAGGGTGCAGTCAGCTGGCCTGCCGCAGGCCGTGAAGATCTTGACGAAGCCAGCCCATTAGACGACCTTGAATTGAATGTCAGGGTCATCGCTGGACCTTAGCTTGTTCCAAGCTTGTTTAGAGGGATCAGACAAGAGTACTGAGGGAAGCTTATGGGCTTTGCACTCCCAGATAATTTGCTCGAAGTTCTTTCGCCCCGCAAAAGCGGCAATACGTACTCATATTCTCATTTGTGACTTTTGATTTGTAATTTGGGTTGGAGAGGGTAGCTGTCTCCATATGACTTGTTGTCTATTCAGTGTTTTATGCGGTGGTGGGAGTGCTCTTCTAATTGCTTTGTAATTTGCGGTGCGTTCGCGGTATGATACGGCTGGCTCACCGAAGGGTTCCAGTTCCTGAGTTTGCGCCACTGCTCGGCCGGCTAATTCTCAAGCTTATTGGTGGGCAACCTCATTTCCCGGATTCCCCGCATGAGCTGGTGTCCATATTAGTTCGGTCTCTCTCAAAATAGGAGAATCTGTTATTTCAGTAAGTATTTGTGAGGCGGGATTAGACTCTACCACAAGCAAAGTTACTGATTTCCAATATGGAGTCGCGTACTATGGTTACTGTATTAGTAAAGGCGATGGCCGCGGCGATGGCGGCCTCCTCCGCTACTAGCGCTCTGGATGTGGAAACCGTCTCCGCCATAACCAGTCTCGCTGGGTTAATGCTGGGGTGTGTGAATCCCCATATCGAATATTTATTAGGGTCTAGAGAGGGCATGTGTTTGCGACGTTATGACCTCGCCGATCAATCAGGCTTTTCTCGACACACTGCCAGACGCTGGCGGAAAAACACTTAATGTTCTGCGGACAGGCCTCTTAAAGCTACCCGCCTTAGCGGTTGGTTTTTCTAATAAAGTTCTAGCGGCAATGATGATAAGGCCCTTGCGTCCAAGTATTTCAAGAAGATGGGTTGTTCGGTGAAGGTGCCGTTAGGTGCCAAATTCTCGTCGGCTTCATTGCTGGACATACCCACAACAAGTGGTTAATATCTGCCTCATTGCTTTGTGAGTTGCAGAAAGGACATCCTGGACGTTGATATAAATATCGGTATTGAGGCCATGTTTGTGTTACAGCAGCTGTGAGGGCAACGCCAACCCGGATCCTCCGTAGCCAACCTCCTCTGCGCGGGTAGGAGCGCTGGGGAGGGTTACCGCACACGGTGAGACAAGAGCACTGGTGCAGCACCAGAGGTGCTCCTTTCTTGTGAGAATAAGCAGGGCGGCATCATCCATAGTGCGGAAGCTTGATATTGATGAGATTAGAGTTGCCTGGCGGATTGCAGAATCTGCAAAGATTTGTGAACTGAGTAGGCCACGTGGGACCTACCCAGTTCGAACGGTATGCGAGATGCGAACCGCCAGACGGTGCATATTCTGGCAGATTTCTGGGTTGCGACTGACGTGTCGGAGGAGGCATGTTACTGGAAGGGCGTGGGGGCGGATGACAATTTTGGCTGTAGATAATAAGGTTACGTTGGATACTGAGCGAAGCGCGTCTTGGACTGCAACAAGCTCAGCACAGAAAGAAGGAGGTTCTGGAAAGTTATATCTGAATGTCGTGCTAAGGGCAGGCTTACCAGGACAATGAAGCGCAGTTGTCTTTTCACATTCTTTAATGCTGGCATTTATAGGTATATAATTATTAAGCCTTGGGGCAGCTTGGTATCTTTTTCTGCGATCCTTTCACGAAGGGATGATGTCGCATATGACGTGGTTGGTCGATGAAGGTCAATAGGTTTGTTGTAGCTCAGCTAAACAAAACTCCATAGAGGAAGAACTGGCGATGGCGGCGACAATATGGTGTGCGATGTAGCATATGCCCGGAGTGCTCGCAGTGAGGGCACAAGGGTTGCCTTAAGGCTACGAGGATCCCGGCGAATGCTGTACGCGTTCCTCTCATCTGTTGAGCTGAGCGTTCTCTTGTAGTGCCACGACCGGTGTGATGCCGGTCAAGGTTGAACACATAGTGACAATATTGAAGCGAATCCACTTACGGAACACGTACGGCTGCCGTTATTTACAAGCACTCCGACGAAGGTTTAGTGCTCTAACCGTCAGCCCAACCTCTTCTCTCACTTCCGCGCTGTTCTGCTCTCCAGTTCGTCGAATACGTAAACATGTAACAGTATCAGTGCTCTTTATCTCGTACCTCCTCTCTATTCCAGCGTGATAGGGAACTGTAAGGGTTACAAGAAACGTGACCATTGAAGTGTCATGTAATTGTTACCCTTGCGCTATACAGGGTGCAAACTAGCACGTTTGAAACGCAGACTTAAAAGCCAGAATTTTTCTAACCGTAGAGTAAAGGGCAAGCATGCGACCGATCATCTGAAAAAATAAAAAAGACATCTTTATTGTTGACTTTTATCTGAAACTCACTGTCAATAACCCAGCTTTTCATTCTTACAGTTAAGTTGTAGGAAATAAAATTTACGTACCGCCTTCTGAACCTCAAAACCCTTGTTTCTGATGCCCACCAGTGGTATTCTGATTGGCAAATACACTGCTTAAGCATTATAGACCTTACCTTCAACATAATAGCAAGTTTCGCTCGATGGACATGGGTGCGGAAACGGTCGGCCCGTTTATGGTGGTGCCGTACTTTTTCTATGCGTGTTAATAAATCTAAGCTTCGATGTGAAGCTAAAGAGACCTCCCACCCTGTCGAACTATTTTTCTCGTTCAGACGACTGACGATATGAAGTTCGAAGAGAAATAATTCTTCACGTCTTGCGACGAGGTGACCTGAATAAAGATTAAGTATACTGCTGTACATGCCCGCAGCACTCATTCATATGCTAATTGCTTGTCATACGTAAAGGAGAAATATCTAGACTGCATGTCCTTTTCTCTGCGCTAGCAAATGCTCAATTTAAAATGTTACAACTTCTTCAACACTCCAATTGGCCTATAAAAGACCAGTAAAACATTTGCCACATAAATAGTATCGGTAATAAATACCTATTTCGAGCGAAATTCCAACCGTAGGAGTTCCTTTTTATTGAAAGAGATACAGGATTGCACTTAGCCTCGTTTAAGGGCTTAATGGCGAAAGCCAGTCCCTTTTGTTCTCTTATTCCTTTTCTGTCAACTTCTTTTCTCTCTATCTTGCATATTTATGTGTTCGTTATAACTTCATTACGGTTCGAACCCGACCTCGGCGGCTGCGTTTCGATGGAGGCGAAACGAAGAGGCGTCCGTGTGCTTTGCGATGTCAGCGCACGTTAAAGACCCCCAGGTGGTCGAAATTACTCCGTAGCCCTCCACTACGGCTCCTCTTTCTCTCTTTCTACTTTCACTCCCACATTCCTCCCTTCCCTTGCGGCACGGTTGCGGTGTCCACAGAAAACAAGTGGGACAGTTACCGCGCCTTTCCCTTCCTATATATAAATAAATCAGTTATAACTTCATTACTTTGTTTTCTTTGGCTTCATCGTCAGCACCTATTGACACGCCATTACCGAGAATTTATGTTGAGTTTACAATCTATCGCCACGCTCACTGACGCATCTCGCGGAATCTCGCAGAATCTTGGTGTCCTCCATATCCGTTTTCCTCCATCCTGCGATCTGCAATACCACACATGAACGCGCGCCAAAGAACGCCACGCGACAGGAGTGATGGTGTGCCGTTCAAACACACTTGCCGGTGAAAGTTCAATATATGGTGCATCCCTCCTTTCCTGTAGTATAATAATAATTGGTTCATAGGAAGGGAAAGGCGCAGTATCCGTCACACGTGTTTCTGTGGACACCTGAACCGCGCCCTAGTGGAAGGGAGGAAGGTGGGAGTTAAAGTGGAAAGAGAGAAAGAGGAGCCGTAGTGGAGGGCTACGGAGTAATTTCGACCACCTGGGGATCTTTAACATGCGCTTACATCGCACAGCACACGGACGCCTCTCTGTTTCGCCTCCATCGAAACGCAACCGCCGAGGTCGGGTTCGAACCCGGGTACTCCGGCACAGTAGCTTTCCTGTAAACCAATTATAACTATATGTAGCACTGCAACGAATGCTGATAAGCGGCAAACGATGAGAGGCGAGGAATCTTAGGAGGAAAGGCTTTCACCACTCTCCTCTTAAGAGATATCAGGAGGCTCTTTATTTTTAATTTTTCTGCTGACACAATCATGACGTCATTTGATTGACAGCTATAGTGCGACCAGACAAACGCCGACGTACAGTACGAGCCATTAAAGGCTTTCATCTCAACGATATTACACATGACATAACTTTTCGCTAAGACCACTACAAAGCACACCACTCTAAATTAGCTGCAACAATTTCAGGAAGAAAAGCAAATTTATATTTAGGCATACCAGTATAATAACAGATTGATCGACATACTTTAATTTTCGAAACAAAGATTTTTCAGAAACAAAGTGGAGACCTATATAAGAGACGAAAGGAGGCTATGCTAGATGAGTATGAAATAACATCATAATTTTATTTTTGTATCAAGTGAATTGCACATAATTCACACATAAACGTGAAATATGACGAAACGAAATGATGATGGTCGATCTCACCGTAAGGTCCCGATGTGACATGAAAGTCAGACGAGAATCTGGCCCGTGTGCTGCAAAGGGAAACGTCAGAATACAAAGCCTTCGACGGCATGTTGCAGCTACCAAGAGAGAATATAACAGAGTCCAGCCACAGTGTTGACGCACAAGGCACCATTATCCATGCGGGAGTGATGCGCTAGTTTTATTACTAAGGTAATCAAACTCCGCCGTAGCATTTTGGTACTTAGCTGTTTATTACTTTGCAGTATTGGCGACCAAACTATCTATATTTTTTATGTTATATAGTTGAAATTTTAAGTAAACAGCATAAAGTATTCGCACAAAGTAACAATGAAGCACAGCTGAGCCGAAATACAGTTGTTTGTGTGCAGGAAAAAATCTCCTGGAGTCGACTATATCAAGCCGTTCTGAGGCTATTATTGTAAAACACCTTAGAAATCAGAAATAAGAGAACTTTCCAGGTACCGTTATAAATACAGCAACATGACAGTAGTAAAGGAAGAAAAAGAAGGAAAAGTTTGAGCTCAGAGAGTGGCCTCCAATAAATCAGGCACCTTTCTCCGCCTATCAAGTCTCGTTCTTTAGCGACTGTTTTGGAAGCTGACGGCCGTGAATGGCACGTTACTCAGCACCCACGATCGAAGGTGACGTGCACAGGGATAGAGCGAGGTTGAGTGGATTCCTTGGGTGGCGGGGCAGTAGCAGTGCGGCGCACCACACTGCTAGGTTCGGGCCCATCTTTAATTTGCCTGATACCTCTTTAATTCCTTGCCCGTTTTTACTTTTTTTTTTCATACAGCCCAATTCACCGACCTGTCCCCGCACGAACACGATATTCTTTAAGGAGTCAACTACACTTCTTTTTCTTCGCCTTGATTCCCTCTAAACAATGCGGGGAAAATGATTTGCTTTTTTCCGTTTTTATGCAGCATAAAAATAACGAACGTGCTTGTCTTTTTGTATAGACTGACTGTTCCCTTTTATATTGAGCGAGCCTGTCTGTATTCATGCTCCTCTTCTCCATCCCCCATTCATACACCCCTCTTCCTTCTATCATTGCGATCGCCCAGTTCAGTGTGCCCACCAAGACAATTTTGTCAGCCCGTCGACTACGTTAACCACATTGGCTAAGGTGGACCAATGAGGCTCTTTCATGAAGGCAAATACTCCTGCCATGCCACTCAACACAATTATTCACTTCAGAAGTAGGGAAGTTTTATTAAGCATAACAGCTCCGTTTTCTGACTTGTGTCTTCTTCTGGGTAAACATATTTAGTGCTAGCTCACCGTAAAATAACTGGCTAAAACTAGTTACACCGGGCGATCATGTTAAACACTTTTTTAACCCTTTTTGCCTACCTCCCGTGCTGTTTTTACAGAGTTCCTGCGGTAAGAAAAGAATAAGACGCTCAGGCTGATTGCTCGTGATCTATGCCTATTCAAGCAATAAAAGTGACTTGTCAGATGGCTGGACATTCTTCAGAAAAAACGCGACTTTGAAGCATGCATGCCTCAACAACATCATCTTTCCCCTCATTTCCTCACAACTTGTCATGATATTCTCTTTGCCTCTTCCATCATCTCTTCCCTTTCCTCAAGTGCAGTGCGACTGGCAAAAAGCGCGGAACACAGTTAGACTTCATTTTTTTGCTATTTCGATGTGTCTGTCGAAAACAAATACCGTCCGAGTTCTGGGCAGACTGCAAAAATATTTGATATTGTGACATATATGCCCTGCATCGCTGGAAGTTGAAGATGAAAACGATCAGCAACAGTGACACAGAAGAAGACGAAGTGGTAGCAACGATTGATGATAGAATAAGGTCGACGCTGCTGTGTTTCTGTGTTCTGTGTGCGGTGCCAGCCTGGACTAACCTTCGCGGACTAGCCTTGCCACGTTACAATATTTTCAATGAAATTTTAATATGACACTACAGCTTCAACAGAGTGCTGCAACACTTATTTGTTATCTAGAAACGATTGGCTACGAATGCCGCGTCCCTAAGAAGCTGAAAACAAGGCCAGGGAGTGGATAAAACCCATCTGTCATTCTCATGCACATGTCGATACTCAGGACTGAACGCAGCACAACCCGGATAATAAGAAGATGCTGACACCACGATGCCTACGTATATTAGTTATAAATTCGAATCCCCTAGGTTAGTCCTAAAACGTAAAACGGTTTCCTCATGGACGTTTAAAGTTCAAAATACTTGAAATCTTTCAAGCTGACGCATTTTGAACTGTAAGTATACGTTATGGAAGCGTCGTTAATGGCTCCTTGTCAAGTCAAGAACTAATGGCATTTCTCAATAAGCGTGAAGGCTATCCTACAATGACATTGTACATCTGCGTGCACGTGAGATGCGAACTCTAAGAATTCCAGCAATTGCGTCATGGCTCACAGGTTAAATAGACTGCCTCCGTATTTATTGGTCAATGCGTTCCTCCCTGCTACACAGCTTGGACCGAGAGCCCCTATTCTTCTGCCACTTCTATGTTGTTGAGACATCCTGCGTGGTCTGAATGGGTGCCATATTCCCCCGAGGTTTTCTGATAGCAGCATGCATCAGGCTGCGAGGGGGCTATTTCGGGCATAGCGTGAACTCAAGTCGTGTTGCAAGAGCGTCGACCACGCGCTCATTCGCAATGAACTGAGTTCTGCTTCACGTGAACCCTTTCAGTGGTGCGAACAGTGGACATAACTGCCTAAAGTTGAGTGCAGTACGGTGAGACGCAACGTGTAAATATGCACAGTCAGTTTCTTTCGCGATTCCTGCAGCAATGCCCAGGGCGAGTGGGAGTATATAGCGCTCTCCAGGACATTTACATTTAAAGTTTTATTGACAAAAAACCGAAGATATGCCATGAGTTTCACTTTAGTGTATAGAGTCATTTCTCACACCTTAAGCAAAGGAGCTAGGGTTATACTTCTCCGAATAGCTCAGTGAGCGGTACATGGGCCCCTCTACTTACGTAATTGAAGACATTCAGCGTGAAGGGGGAATCTTTTGGGAACCTTTGATGCCCTGATGGTCAGCGCACATGTATTTTCTGGTTCGGTGACCTTATTCCTCGGCATTGCTTTGTCTAGATAGGGTTCTCGGATGCAGTGCAGAAGGCATGCTCATAACACTGCATTTGTCTTGAAAGCTTGTGCAAGTCCGTATCAAGGATGTAAGAATGGGATCTGCAGCGTGACTTGTGGAAATTGGTGCATGGTTCATGAAAGCACCAGAACTCTAAAACAAGACCAGGGCCGACTTGCAAGATAAAGTCCGAGCTAATTCCAGACTTAAATGGTGTCTTTAGAAAGACCAAGCTTATTTAAGACGGCTCGTGTTCCGAACGTCGAACGCTTCGGGTTCATGTTCACCAGAGTGGCTTCCCAGAACGGCCTCAGCAACCACTTGGGGCATGTTTCCTCGAAACACAATGTTAAGCCGCAAAAAGCAATGGCACGGATTTTACACAACGCAAAATTGACGGAATGTGTACATCTTACAGCAGGGACAGTGCCAGCGCATCCCTGTATTTGCCTAATTTCTCTACTTAGACACCTGGCTTCCTTGTGTCTTAACCAAGACAGCACTAGAGTCGTAATCATACAAGCGACTTATTCAAGTCAGGACTGAAGCCCAGTCTTGACTCCAGTCTTAAGCGGCCATGCTAGTGGCCTATTCTTTAGACTCCAGTTAAGTCTGGACTTAGCTAAGACAGTCTTAAGATTGTTTTGTGCAAGCGGGCCCAGGGTTGAGAGGCGGAACAGAAAGTCAAGACCGTACTACTTATAACGGAGCATGCCGGCAGCGTTGAACACACGAATGTAGGATTTCTTGGCAATAGCTTGGTACCAAGTGAAGGGCACAAGCCCAAGTTTCATACTAAAATAATTGAGGGAAAGCAGCACCGCCTTTGAGAGGAAAGGACGAAGCCGGCACGCTGATTGAGTATGGATCATCACTGGCTACCCCAGTTAGCTGTTCAGTTTAATACCCCACCGGGGTGGCGCAGTGGTTACGGCGCTCGACTACTGTTCCCAAGGACGCGGGATCGAATCCCGGCCTCGGCGGCCGCTTTTCGATGGCGGCGAAAAGCAAGGCGCCCGTGTGCTGTGCGATGTAAGTGCACGGTAAAGAACCCCAGGTGGTCGAAATTTCCGGAGTCCTTCACTGCGGCGTCTCTCATAGCCTGAGTTGCTTTGGGACGTTATAAACCCCACAAACCAACCAAACCAATCCTTTTCTCGCACAGAATGGCCTTCTCTTTCTTCCACGCGGTGTTTTTCTTCTCATCTCGAAGTGGGTATTATTCGCGCTGGTTTTATTTGATTATAGATTCCTCGCAATTACCGCAGTTCGCTGTCCTAATGCAAAGCAAGCTTCACTTACACGAATGTGTTTTGAAAGCAAAAAAAAAATAAATTGAGGTGACGGGATATATCGGTAATGATGTACTGGTGCATACAAAAAAGAATGGTACACGCTAGTTTTTTTTTTATAATTCCAATCATGCTCTCCTTATTAGACATAAAGGGGAAATATATTTTCAGTTGGAACACGCACAACGATCTTCTAGCAGCATGGACAAGCGGCAGCTGTCTCTTTCGATTAGGAAAGGGGCAAAAATGTTTCTATGATGAATTGGCTTGCTTGCACTTAGCAATTTTAGCATTCTTGTTTGACCACTGCTAAGGTCCACTACTTCCTTGTACCTATTTTTCGCATGCTTAGAAGGGTGCACTGGGTCGCTGTTCTATTTTACTCATATAATAAACTCCGATTTCTGCATTCTTATGAAATCAATATTTCGCAACTGTTTGTGAATAAACTCCTTTGCTCATTAGATCTTGAATTTGGCGAAGACGGACAACTATACGAAACAGGAATCAGTGACTTGCGCAAAGTACCTGCGTCTATGCTTCAAAACGGGAAGCAGATCACTATGTTGAAGTAAAATGCGTTTATTTGAGCTGCAGATGAAATCGTGGAGCTCTTGGTTCATTAGTTTCTAAGAATTATCCGCACGATTAATTGTAAATGGTTGTGTCTCACAAGTCCCCATCCGTCCTCTGCGAAACATTTTTGTCCACTTTCTCTGCTTTTGTTCGGTCTTGCAGAGAATTGAGTATGTCGGTGATTTTTGTTTAATGGGCCCCGAAATAATGGTATTAGCTTACGCAGATAACCTCGCGTTTTTCAGCGCTGGCGATCCATGAGTCAGTTAGATTATTTGTTTAACGGAGGGCTCTAGTTCAGTGTCAGGTGCCCAGATGAACAGTTCAAGGAGTTTTGGGGTCTGGTTTGGCTTATGGCGATCGACACCAGCTGAATATGCTGGTGTGACATAGAAATTTAAACAACCCAAGTACCCAGAACTCTATTTGAGCGCCTATAAACATTGCGCGGGTCACTGGAACAATCGCGCGCTAACTCTTCACCTCTACTCTTAGACTGTTCGCCTCATGGTCTAGCTAATTCTCGCAGTACGAAAACCTGTCATCTGTTTCTGGCCACTAAAATTTATTACATTGTCCAAATTATTCACCACTCATGACTTTACCTGAAGCGTTTCCACATACTGTTTGCATCTTTTGTGCGGAATTTGTCTTTTGAATGAACGGGGCGGGATAACCTTTTCCCGTATGTAAGCGTAGATGGCTTTACACTCTAGTCAACCTGCATATCACTCAGACGGTTTCACGTTTGATACTTGTCCGTGACTGTTCCCACGAGATATTATGGACATTTGTGCAAGCAAATATAACTTCTGTATTACCAAATCTCATTATGCGCCTAGCAGGTCTGACCAAGACTGTTTATAGGGGGTAATGCAAGATGTTTATTTGGTTGTTCGATTTCTACCGATATGCTGTTCCCCTTAGTTCTTATTTTTAATGTCGAAGAAGAGTTCGCAAAAAGTATTTAATTCCTATGCTCGTCCCTCCGCCCATGTACCGTGACATGATAAATTTAAATGAATACGAAAAAATGCCTCTCTCGTAGTGTACGAAGACTTTTTATAAGCTACATACTGAGACTGCCAGTTAAAACCTGGTTAGGAAAAAAGGGCGTCTTTGTGGCTACGACAAATTGCTGCCAGTGTGCTTCTCCAGAAACCATTGCGCATTGTTTCATTGCTTGCAGAGATGTAATGTTATTTTGGGACGTTACCAAAAGGTATTAAATAAAAGAGGGCTTATTTTGTGAACGCATCTTTTTCGACACCTTACTGCACTACTGTTTGTTGATGAGACATATCCTCTGCAAAACGCACATTATGGATCGACACTGTGAACCGGTTGTTCTTGCAAAGGAGTGTAGGAAGACTGTACATTTAGTAGAATTGCATGCACAGGCCGAGTTCGAGCGAGAGTGGCACTAGCTTTTAGTGGTGTGCTCTACATATATATCTCTTGTTTAGAATTTTCTTGGCTAGGCATGCACTACAGCCCATTGAGTTGATCTTATGCGGTTTTTGTAACAATCTGTTCATTTACACAGACATTGTTTCAATGTAATAAATGTCATGTTGACAGAAAGAAATGTGGCGATGGCTATAGCATTGCGCAATTGCTCACCAAAAGATATTCCAAGGCTCAGATATTTTCCCTCAACACTTTATTGTTAGTACGAAGGCGCTACAAGCGAATATGCAAGCATTAGACGATTTTGTAAGGCTCATAGCCTCAAGTTGAGCTTATTCGCACTAAAGAATCATCAGCTCGTCGCAGAGAGTGTAAATGTAGGGTTTTAAGAGTCAATATTGCGCTTTTTTAGGGTAAAGCCTTTCTTCGCTCCTGATCCCATTACTCATGGGGCGTCCGCAGGAGTTGTCTGTCAGCTCAGACAGTTCCAAAGCCAACCGAACACAAACTATATAACAGGTCAGACCAGAATCCAGTACATAACCAATCAGTCCACAGTCCACTCAATTATTCCATAATCCAATGCAGACAAGATTCCATAATACAATCCTATAGCCTGTAATCCAATTCAAATCCAATCCAGCAAAGCAATTACCATTTTCGGGGCTCCTCAGCACGTTTTATCGTCTCAAACCACGTGCCTTTTTCTCTGTTGTATCGGTGTTTGCTCGGGCAGCGTGAGTGCGCGTTACCGAGCTACCATTCGAGGTGGCGGCATGTTATCGGCGCGGAAACTAGGGTAGATAAGCGCGTCTGAAGCAAGGCTCGCGGGTGTTTGCCGGCGGGAAGCCAGCGAGGAGCGGTCAGCGAGCGTCACGGGCCAGCGGGTTGTGCACGGACGACAGAACGAAGATCTTCTAGATGAAGAAAGAAGCATTGCCTGCAGGAATGGCTTAGGCGTTCTTGCGTGAGTTTCTGCCACACGAGGAGCAATGTTTCTTGTACCACCTTAGCGCTGTGTCACTATCGCTTGCCCTAATCGCACAGCAGTGTGTATTTTGTCTTACCACGGTAAAGCAGTGACCTTCGTTCTGTTTTATTCTTGGTGTTCCATAGCCGGCCGCAGCCACCTGTTGAACACCACCGCACGCCATCTGCCCACAGGTCTGAAGACCATGTGGCGCCGGAACGCGTGCCATCGCTTCCGAGGAGACATACTGGCCTCGAGTCCGGCACCGAAGCACTTGCTCCCCTGCCCTGTGTCATTGGCTGAACTCTGTCAAACATAAAGTAGAACCAGCCCCACAGATTTTCGCCGCATAGCTCCTAAGGAGTCTTAAGTTCCTGCTGAATTTTGTTACTTAGATTACTGGCCGTTACTCAGAATGTTGCTTGTTCGACGTGCCACTTGACCAATAAACAAACTAGAAAAACTGGGCACGTATGCAAGAGAGCGAACTTGATGGCTTATATCGCCTCCTGCATGGATGCAATACTGAGTTAAAGCCATCACAACTTACCTCAAGAGCATTTTAGACCTCAGCCACTCAATAGGTGGTCACAGGCTAGTTGTAGTAGTAGAAGCATTTATTTGGTCATATTGTACAATATGCCTGTAAAGTTCTTTCGGCTCCTTGAATAGATGGAAAATGTGTCTGATGAGCAAGGCGTCATGCATCTTATATTTTGATATTTCTACGTTCTTATTGAAATGATAAAATAAGCCCGAAGGCACAGTCTAAATCAGCAGCCTCTGATATGACAGCACAGTATGGTTTCTTGAGGCAAACATGTAATTTCAGAAAAAAATCAAATTTTAGCTAAGAAATGCTGCTTACTTACATTCAGCGTACAACCGACAGCGTTAAAATCTCCATTTACCAAAACTATGGCATCCACTGCCGCCCGCCGGCATTGGCTTTCGGAGCGAAATAAATTGTGGACATATAAGTTCCGCCTTTAAGAGTATGTATGAAGCGAGAAGCAGGCTACCACTCAATATACAAACGCCCAACTATAACGAAGCTGTATGAATTAACGTGCCTCCGTAGCCTAGGGATAACGTGAACGCAAGGGACTTGGCAGGCTGATTCTGATATCGTCCTCTCACGTGAAGTGAGAGGCCCGCTTTGGAAGCTCCTGCCATTAGTAATGGCAGGAATCCCTACGTCCAGTTAGTGCTCGGCCATGTCAGCTGCCAGCTACCGCCTGTCAGTGTCATTCTCGTGGCAGGGGGCAGCTGACAGCTGACATGGCCGAGCACTGACTGGCCCTAGGATTGCCTGGCACCACATTCGGAAGGAGCTGCCTACTCGGGCCTGTACATAGAAGGGTGATATCAGAATCAGTCTTCTAAGACCCTTGCATTCACGTAATTTCTAGGCCCTGCAGGCACGTTCATATGGCTTGGTTAAACGGGGTTTTCTATGTCGGCTTGGAGCCTGCGCTATCACGTCCAACCTTTTGAGGAGAAGCTTAACTGGCCTTCAAAATTTTTTTCTCCTTCTAAACCTAACAGAGTTGTCGGTACCATGTTGCTTTATGAAGACTATTTCCTCTCGGACACTATGGCAGAAAATGCGTGTGGCCTACATTCGCTCTTGCTCCCTGTGCACGCTCACTGACCACTAAAACTCACGTATTTTTCTACGAACGTTCACTTTAGGCAAATGCTAGAGGTCAAAAAGAGCCTATCCTTAATATACTTTAGCATGTAATTTTTTTTCTACCTCTTCATCTTCTATAAGTATAAAAGGATTTTCAGTGTTGCATTCGAAATGTTTTTTGATGGAACAAGGAAAATTTTGTAAGCTTCCGAGTTTGCGAAGGACTGCATTTTCTTAGATTTTGAGCACTATTTTGCATTGTTGCACCCCCCCCCCCTACTAATCCTTGCTGAAATTTGCACCTGATCAATTTCTACTTAGATACGGGCTGATCATTCAGGACAAAGAAGCATGGCCTTCAGCATTTAGTACGCAGGTCACCACAGTGCATTTCTTATTGTAGGGATGCGGCTTACTCCGGTAAGCAAGCACGAATGCCTATGTCCTGGCAGGATGTTATAAGAAATGCGCTTATACTAAAAGAAAGATATTCCTAGGGGCTAATGCCTTGTATTTATAAAAAAATCAACGAATATTGTTCACATGATAGTCCTCACGCATGACGACGTCTTTTGCTTTCTATCCCTTTTCTCTTGCTGGCCAATATACAATCACGCTAAGGAGGTAGCATGCTCTCTTAGTTTGATCCTGCTATTTACATTCCTAGATTCCTTCAAGCGAAAGTCCTGGTACGACGTGTTATAAAAGGGCCCACACTGACCATTGCTTCAAAGCACATTTTCCCAGAAAAAAATAAAACTCGTTACACGTCAGTGGACGCTGCCCAATACAAATAACATGTAAACCACCAAGCGTAAATGCAGCCAAAAATGGCACGTCCTCTTAAAAGAGTGAGATTCTCAAGAAGAAAATATTGCTTTTATGTCTCGACAACCTTTTTGAAAATTTCTCTTCCTTATGGCAATACAACTTACAATATACAAAATCATTTGAGCAGAAGTAATTAGAAGTAGCCACACGTATGCTCTTCATAAGTTTTGAAAATACGTTAATACTTTGCGATCATTGAAAGACTCAAGAGTGTGTGAGGAGAAACGAATCGACCCTTCTTCCAAAAGTGGCAACACAGCCTAAACTATTTTCTGCATTTTTTCATAAATATTTCGCACTACTTCACACACCACGAGACTGAGAGGGGTCCATTTTGACCGTAGGAAACTGTACCACATCGCAAAGTATAAAAACAGAAACATCTGGCACAGCGTGCTAGGTCACGTCTTTCTATCGTCGTTCTGTTTTAGTCACAGTGGTCTTTCCTACTGGTATCAAAAAGCCATTGCACACGCTCCGTCGTCCCATTAACTTTTTGTTGACGTTCGGATACGTGCTCTGGAATCTCTGCGGTACAGTCACGTCCAGATGATTACGCGAAGCGTACTGATCTCGTTGTGTCCAAAAGACGTTGCCGCACTCGAGTTTGAGAGGGAGCTTTCAAGGACGAATCGAAATCCTTCAGGGGAAAACACTTGAGTGAAGCGGATTCTCCATGGCGATGGCCGCCGAAACTGGCCTGATACGTCTTTACTAAGATGGCGCTAGTGCAAACTGTGCTTCTGGAGTAGAAAAAAAACATACTGGAATACGATTAACGCTGAAAGCCACGCCACTAGCTCCGGCTACATCCATGGCCGCGAAGAATGACACATCGAGGCACAGCCAGCAGCCCAAGCTATTTATTTGGATTTTCTTATAGACCCTATTCACCATTAGGTTTAGCAGGTGGCAGTGGTGGCAACCCTGTACAGCTGCGGAGACGCCATAATGTTGGGCGGTTCAATGTTTCCGACGCTTCGGCGCCAGTCTACCAGCGTCCTCCCTGCTATGCGCCGTTCATTTGTCGGACAGTTGAGACGCTGTTTGCAACGCCGTCCAATCAGAGCTCGGATTTCACCGACGCCGTGTCATGATTCGCCGTAGGCCCTCTCTCTCTCTCTCTCTTTGTTTCCCCCTCTCCGACGTTGCGTTGCGCGTGCATTGTGCGAAACGAAGAAGTGTGTTTATAATCGAGGGGTTAATTGTTAATATACCCATTGTTCTTTTTCGTATTTTATTTGTGTGTTCAGTATTTTGCTTTACATCTCTTTCTTTTCTGTTCTAATGCTAACAAAGGTAAACCAACATAATAAGAAGGCAGACCGTTCTTCGTGCATGAGGATTGAAGGTGACTTCTACAATTAGCCAACATTTTGGAAACCAGTCAATGATTGGCTAAAAACTAATGTAACACCCAGTTAAACTGCGCGATGACCAGTTCGACAATCCTATGAACGCATAGTCACCTAAAGATCTGGCACCTTACCGATCCTTAGAATTTTCAGGCTAAGAGAGCAATAAAATCCGATTTTTTAGATGCCCAAAACATATAAAACAATTCCTGCTTCAAATTAAAGCACTAAAACGCAGACCTATTTTTTTTGACACCCTTGCCGACAAGAAGTTTCAAAAGATCGTTGTGGAAGAACCGATAGGTTGGGCACCGGAAAACAAAGCCTTAATTTTGTTCCTGTGGAGCTGAGTTATATTGATGTTATACAAGAATAAAACCGCTATCTAAGGGCCAAGCCTAAAGCTTTTAGAAGGAGTTCTATCTTTACTCAAACACGTAAGACAAAACACAATTTAGCAAATGAAAAACAAAATTGAATCTCTCGCGTTTTTCTGTGCACTTTGGATAGACCTAGCAGTCACAGACTCGCATCCTACTGTTTGTGAGAACTGTATGCAGGCACAGTAAAAAATAAATTACGAATATTTGAGTAATTACACACCCCAAGATCATCAAAGTCCTCTAAACTTTACTTAGGCTTATCCACCTTTTGCCAATCCAGAAGGAATGTTTGCGAAAACTCAATATTTGGCTTCAATGAAATATTTCTGCTTGAAATTTTGTTGCTGCAGTGGAAGTGATCATTACGAGAGTACATGTCTGATGCATGATTGTTTTAACGCAAATTCATTGTGCATAAGGGACTTTAAACGTAAATTCCCTACTGATATTTCCCCAAGATAACGTAACTAAAATTACAATAACTGCACCAGCACAAAGGTGACAAACACTACAATGAGAGACTTGAGCCAACATATAAAAACTATAGCACGGGACAGCCTTCACTCCAAAAGGGATGCGCTGCAGCAACCATTGGCAGAGGCTGGCGGTTGGCAACACCTTGTCAGCGTGAGTTCACCAATCGAAAGTGGCTTGTTGGGTTCGCAGACCGCAAATTAGGTATGTCGTTCGACACATCTGGTGCTACAATGGCGAAGAGTTATATGTTGCAGCCATTTGCTTGCTGCTTGCTCTCCCTATATTCGTCCAAGAGCAGGAGGTAGGAGTGATGTCTTTTATATGCTCATCGAATTTCTGCTTTGTTTCGTCCTTGCCTACTCTCGTCCTCGTAAACACAGATAAAGCAAACGCACTAATAAGCAGTACAAAAGGATGTCCTTGCCCATATGAGATGACTTCTTTATCATTATTGGTTACCTACTGCTGTCAGTTCATGGTGGTGATACGGAGAAACATTAAAGGAAGATAAAAAATAGTTCGGGTACCTTCAACTACTAAATGACAGAAAAAATGTAACGAAATGCAGCCGAAATGTTTATATACGGGGAACTCAGCCTAGACTTCTAGTCAGTGATTTGGCAGGAGAATTGGAAGAAAATATCAGAACGCTAAATCAAAATACTCAAGTCCACCATTAATCGATTTGGTTTCTATTGCTGATACTTCTTTGCTCAAAGAATGATTAAGCAAGTGTATTTCACGTCTGAACTGTCACTCCTTGTTTTGCGTTATAGCTTTGGGCATCTTAAGAAAATTATTTATAAAAGCCTACTCTCACGAATGTGCGAGTAGGCTTTTAAGATGCGTCCAAACAGTGTTGGACACATCTTTATTGTATTTTCAAAAAAGAAAGAAAGAAAGAAAGTGAATTGCTATGACAGTGGCGCTTCCAAAGTGTGCTCAAATACTGACATTATTCGTCATCCCAGTTAGGCAACTTCAATATTGATATTTAGGCGTGTGAACAAGCACGCTGAATGCTTATTATTCAGAGGTGTGCCATAACTTCTCGAAAAACACAACTTAGTCGTAAAAACATCAAGCGTTGAAAGCCACACAGTCTCATCGGTTCAGGGCTGCTCTGCATTCAAATTTACATTAGTTATTTACTCTGGAACCCATAGAATGCCGACGCCTTTCACTGGGCGCTCAAGCATGGGGGTCCAATTGTGTTAATTCCGGTAGTTGAAGGAATTTCGCTTGCTAACCTCGCTTCCACAAGCGCACGCCCCACTTCAGTGGTTGTGTCATCTGTTGAACAAGAGCTAAGAGAAAAAAAGCGAGTCAGAGAACAGAAGCGTCTGATGACTAAAAAGTTGCAATAAAATTAAGCGTTAGCACTCTAATGGTTTCCTCTCAAAAACAACAAAAAAGGTATGCACTTTCAAGCAGAGCGATGCGCGATCCAAGAAAGAAGTCTTCGTTTGGACTGTGTTTTACGTTTTAGATTCTTGCCCTTAAGCTACTACCTTAAGTGGTCGTGACTATGGCGTGTAAATGCGGGCTAAAACATGTGAATTGTTTCTCTGCTAAGCGCTTTGCGTTTAAAACTCACGCTCTTCAATAAAATGCTCAGCGGGAGTTTGACGTTCGATACTGTTTAGTCCCTTTCCCTTATCGCCGTGTAGTTGCTGCGCTATAAATGGTAACAAATGAGAAACCGCCCGAGACGTACAAAGCCAGCTATCGCCTCCACGTCAAGGCTTACAGTGCCAGCTTCGTGTAATTCACGATGTTTTATCTCGTATTGCCTAAAACGCACTCCACACAGTGCACCCCTTATCAGCGCTGTAAAGTGATAGGTAAGAACCAGCGAAGCCAAGAGACGGCAGCTCATTTCAGCCTGCACCGCGTCGGCGTACGACTACGCCGTGGCCAAGCTCATTTCGCGCCGTTTCTCATGAATGCCAAAGAGCATACTTTTCGCAGATCCGAGTCGTTCATATTCGGTCCTTGTGTATTCGTGTATTATCCGCGCTGCGAAGTAGGCAAAAGTATGATACCAGCGAGCGCCGGAATCGTAGTGTGGCAGCAGATGAGAAAACATCGACGTGCCCTAGCGGAGCCAGATCGGCACAGCTGATTCCCATGTCTGGATGGGCTAGCGACGACGCGACAGCGTTGAGAGTGGTACGGCGTTTTCTACCGCCGCACCGCGTACTACTTCAAGTAAGCCCTATGCCAGCACAATGGCGAGCAGAAATGCTCCTTTTGACTGAATAAGGCAACAGTACCAGCAACGGAAGCTTTATTGAGTAGGTACATATTTTAGCACATACAATGCGTACATATTCAGTCGTCTGTTTTCTTCACGACACTCAACACTACGCGTCCCTGTCGTTTGGCCGTAAGTAACAATGAAATGATTTTTTTTGTTTTCTTTTTAAGGCGAAAGCATTTCTAGGCTCATTGAACGATTGATTGATTGATTGGTTCACAGGAAAGGAAAGGCGCAGTATCTGTCACACTTGTAGCTGTGGACACCTGGACCGCGCCGTAAGGGAAGGAAGGAAGGTGGGAGAGAAAGTGGATAGAGAGAAAGAGGAGCCGTAGTGGAGGGCTACGGAGTAATTTGGACCACCTGGGGATCTTTAACGTGCGCTGACATCACACAGCACACGGACGCCTCTTCGTTTCGCCTCCATCGAAACGCAGCCGCCGAGGTCGGGATCGAACCCGGGTACTCCGGCACAGTAGTCGGGCGTCTTACCACTGCTGTGCCTGAGATGTTCGCGGGATCTGTGCGTCGGGTCTGTGCAACGGTGCTGTGCGTGCGTCACTTGCCGATCGTCCGATGACGTCATAAGAAAAAAATATTCCGAAAACACTGAAGAATCTGCACTGGGGAAATGCGAAGTCCGAGCATTGCTGTGTTGTCCGCGAGATGTGCAAGCGGGATTCCGCGAGTGACAGACACTGCGCCTTTCCTTTACAGCAAGCCAATTATAGAACGCTGGTAAACTTTGATGCATTCAACAGAATGTTGGTTGTGTTGACAAGGGGCATGCGATGTACAGTGTGCAGTAGCAACGCTCAGGCTTTTGCATTTCTGCACTGCATATTCTGCAGTGCTCTTGGAATTTTTCTTCAGCCATGATATTTATTTCAAGGAACATTTTTTGGATAGCTTGAGGCAGCTGCAAAATGTATTTAGTAAATTTGTGTCTAGGACAGACATTTGTAAAGCGTAAATTTCTTTAAAGAAAAAGTCGCAGTGTCCTAACACTTTCGTATGGGATATCCCTGAACCGCCTGCTAAAAGGAGGGAGTCAGGTGGGAATAAAAGTGAAAGTGATAAAGAGGTCCTTTGGTGGAGATCTGCGTATTAATTTAGATCACCTGGATATGTTTAAGGCTCACTGACATCGCATAGAAACGCAGACACCTCTACGTTTCATCTGTATCGCTACAGCTGACAGTTGTGGAGTCCGACTCGGGTGTTTTGTTCAGCAGCTGGCTGTTTTAAGCGGTGCGCGACCGCGGCGAGAACCGGCAGTCGAAATCGATCCCGTTATCGATCTTAACCACTGAACAACCGCGGCGGGGCCACGCTTAGCGCTAACAGCGGAATGCTCAGCTACGTAAATATTCGGACCTCTGAACGTGCATGGATCCGAGTTCTCAAGCTTTCCCATGATAATCTAAAAGCCGTTTGTCCTGAGAGATTTCAAATGACGTAAAGTGTTAATTTTAATTTGGTTTGCAGTTGGTCTAATAAATCGAAACCAATTATATGTATGCTTGGAACATTCTAGCGTGTTGTCTAGAATAACATAGACACAGCGTGGTGGATTTGGCGGCTGAATTTATTGGTTAGTGTATTCTGCCTGGTTAAATCTGCGTTTATTTTTGAAAAATGTGCTCTACATAAGGTATGTTATGTGCAGTGTCTCTTGTCGTTAACCGTGTACGTTTCCAGTTTTGGTCATAGGTCATCACATGTGTCAATGTATAGTGTCTAATAAAACTTTTTC
The DNA here is from genome assembly GCF_055883805.1 of Amblyomma maculatum. NCBI lineage: Eukaryota > Metazoa > Arthropoda > Arachnida > Ixodida > Ixodidae > Amblyomma > Amblyomma maculatum. The sequence goes on along the minus strand of NC_139352.1, from coordinate 24,578,380 downwards.
TAAACAACAAATCTGCATTTCATCATCTGTAGAAAACATTGGCTGGGGCTTGGCTTAGGTTAAGCCTGGATATCTCGAAGCGAAAAGCTTGGTTGATGCTTATGGTTATTCTTTATGATTTAGGCTATGGATATACTTGCGGTTTAACTTATGGATATGCTTATGGTTGAACTTATGGATATGCTTAGGGTTTAGCTTATGGTTATGCTTTAGGCGTTTCAGACTCGGCTTTGCTGCGTTGCTTAGCGAGAAACGTTGTTTTCGTTGTTCGGGTGTCTCGGACGCTCGTTGAGCTTTCAGCCTTTCGTTTCTTCGCTCCTTTTCAGCCAACTCCCGTGGTAGCACTTCTGTATCGGTAGTATTTATTCAAATACCTCACGGCCTCCGATTGGAGTATTATGTGAGGGGGGTTACATAACTGGGGTGCGAAACAGAAGCAAGTAGAAGATGGTTATTTTAACATCGTTATTTTCAAAACGTTTACGTTATACAATGGCAAACACAAGAAAAGAGAACAAAATGTGAAAAGCACACTATAGAACACACTTCAGTAACAGCGCACTTCAGAACAAAATGTTGCTCATTTTTTCTTTGAAAATAACATAATCTGAAGTGTGAACAACGTTGTCGGGAATTTGCGTCATGCTAAAGACGGTTCGTGTCTACTCTTAACGGCTAGCACGGTGCTATGCCTACTTTCGTGCCTAAAAACTGTGGATGCTTGGGAGTGAAAGTGGAAAGAGAGAAAGGGAAGTCGTAGTGGAGGACTACGGAGTAATTTCGACCACCTGGGGATACTTACTTGCTTACAAATGTTAATAGAAACCACCACGCTCTGCCGCTGGGAACTGAACGCACGACCTCCGAATTCGACTTTCCTTTGTATTACTGGCTGTTGGCTGCCTACGTACGTATGCTAAAACTATAAAACTCAGCCTTCATTACGTATTTATTATCTCAAATAAGGAGTATTTGAATTGACGGCCTTTATTTCGCGGTTCCTTTGTTCGAATATTAGCCATCGTAAAAGCATCGGGACACTGAAGCTTCCTTGGCGATCTGTGTCAACCTGAAGAGAGCAAAAACCAGAACATGATAATTTAAGAGGCGGAATAAAAGAACGGAAATAAACTCTCCGTGGTCATGCCTGCATGTATTCACTTCACTTTTTTTTCAATTAAGTAATTAAGTAACCATCTAACCTGCTTCAATTTTTTTCGCACACTCATAATCGCGTTTTTTTCTCACTGAATTTAACAGAGCGCACACAAAAGTACTCTGACGAAGTCATCATAGGGATGTCTCATGCTTCTTTCAAGACCTTCGCTCAAATACGTCCTGCTTTTGAGCATTATTTTATTTTGGTGGTCAACTGCGGAATATTGCAATTTACTCTTGGGATTATGGGTTCAATCTATTCATTCCTAGCACCAGCTTGCTTATGAATGCGTCCTTTGCTCGCAACCAGAGGGGTCTGGTTTTAACGCCTGTGAGTCAAAAAAACGTACAGGCCTCAGGAAGACTAGCAGGCGTGTCGAGTTTTTTGTTGCCATTATGGTATGAGAAAAAATTGAGTTCATATAGAAAATTTCGTTAGAAAATGCAGTCATCCACAATATCCGGATATCTCCTACGTAAAACAAGCGAGCTGGAGCATATTACGAATCATTTTGAATTCTGGTTCTCTCGCTAAAGCCTCAAAGACCAGTTTTTACCGCTCTTCAGAACTTAAAGAGCGTGGTGTGCCAGCAAAAATGAGAATCCCGAACTATCTTCACAGACAGCCTCTATAACCTTCATTCCTTGCCAAGCATAACCGTTGCAGCCCTAACCAGGTAAAGACTGGACCGCTGCACCACGCTCCAATTTTATTCACAAATCGTCAGACGCTGTTCTTTTCTCTCTGTAAAACAAATACCGGTTCTCAGCAGTTTCAAACGTGGTGGATATGCACCAAATATGAATTATACTTTTCAGTATAGCAAGATATATTTTAGTCTGGCGCAGAAGCTTGTCCAGTTTGCATCATTATTTTCCGTTGTTCATGATTAAGTTCTGCCCCGCCCAAGTTGCTTTGGATGCTTTCTGGATTGACGCAACTTCCGCTTACCTGGAACTTCGAAGCACATCGGGGAGCAATCCGTTTTTATGCAAGCAGATTTGGCTGTACAGCATCCTGGAGCATACTTCCTGCTAGTGGTGTCCGTCTTACGTGTGTGGTCAGACGCAAAAAAAAATATTGAGGATGAAAGATAATTTTCAATGAGAAAACTGATTGATTTGATTCATTTTTAGGAAGGGAAATGCGCGGTAACTGTGTCACTTGTTTTCTGTGGACATCTCAACCGCGCCGTAAGGGAAGGGAGGAAGGTGGGAGTGAAAGTGGAAAGAGGAGAGAAAGGAGCCGTAGTGTTGGGCTACGGAGTAATTTCGACCACCTCGGGATCTTTAACGTGCGCTGACATCGCACAGCAGACGGACGCCACTCCGTCTCGCCTCCATCGAAACGCAGCCGCCGAGGTCGGGTTCGAACCCGGGTACTCCGGCACAGTAGTCGGGCGTCTTACCACTGCACCACCTCGGCGGGGCTAAATTTCGTCGAGAATTTCACTTTGCACTACGATTCAGCGTTGTGGTAGGCATACATTCGAGCAGCACACGGGTTAGAAACCGCTAACTCAGCTTTACGAGGGTTGCAGGGATCCCAAGAAGTTAGGCAGTTTTACATTTGCTGATTTGCTTATAGCATACAACGCCAATGTAACTTTTCAGTCCTATACTTTAGCATTCCTTTGGCTACATTTCGCTATTACAGATGTGCATGCGAAGACTGGAATATTGCGCTGGTTGTGAAAAAATCTTGGGTGATGAAAATTGTACCTTTCCCCATGGGGCATAGTTGCAACTACAAGCAATATCATGCTTCATAATTGGATGGATTAAGTTGAACCGCAAAAATGTTCGGAGTATGCTTAAGCTTTGCCTTAAAAATAGACACGATATCATATGCCCCGCCGGGGTGGTGCAGTGATAGGACGCCCAACTACTGTGCCGGAGTAACCGGGTTCGACCCCGACCTCGGCGGCTGCGTTTCGATGGAGGCGAAACGAAGAGGCGTCCGTGTGCTGTGCGATGTCAGCGCACGTTAAAGATCCCCAGGTGGTCGAAATTACTCCGTAGCCCTCCACTACGGCTCCTCTTTCTCTCTATCCACTTTCACTCCCCTTCCTCCCTTTCCTTACAGCGCGGTTCAGGTGTCCAAAACTACAAGTGTGACAGATACTGCGCCTTTCCTTTCCTGTGAACCAAGAAAAACCAAGAAAAAATATCATGTGCACTCATGGTCTCAGATTTATTTGCCATACCTCGCCATCCCCCCTTAGCTTCCCAGTCTAGCCGTTCTTCTCTAACTTCTAGGCATCCGCCTTACAAAGACTCCCTGGTCGTCGGGCATCATAATAACATGAAGTTCCTTTTTCAAACTATGCTACCCGCACTATTACACGCATCTGGTGCAATGTCAGATGTCGTCGTCGCCTTAGTACGAGCGGCGAGTGTCACAGGTGTTCGTATTCAGCGACGAGCACACATTATTTGTCTAAATAGCAATTAATAATAATAATAACGATAATAATAATTCATTCACCGGAACAAATGCACAATATTTGTGTCATTTGTTCCGTGGACACCTGAACCTCGCCGTAATTGATGGGAAGAAGGTGGGAGTGAAAGTTGTAAAGAGAGGAATAGGTGCCGTAGTGGAGGGCAGCAGAGTAATTTCGACCACGTGGGGATCTTTAACGTGCACTGGCATCGCACAGGACACGGTGTCGACTATACTGCACCGGTTTAATTTACTTGATCACCCGTTGGTAGTCACTTATCAGTCACGCTATCAACGAACCCACATCGATCAAGAAAAAGTACATAATCATATATGCTCCTTACAGGGTGTCTACTATAATCCCTGCATCTTTTTCAAGATGACCATGACGTAGGCGCGCAGTTTGAAGATGATCTACTAGAACGCTAAGGCACCATATCTACGTTGAAAAAGGCATATCGGGTTAGTTCCAATGGCTGCCGCCTGGCATGATGCCGTCACCCAAATATTTGCATCGACAAAAACTTCACACGTTCTGGAAAGCTTTCTCTCAAACCTAGATACTGCGATGGCTTTTCGGCGTAACGAGCTCAGTGCGCTTCGCGTAATAGGGCCTATTATCCGAGCATAGTCAGTTATAATGCAGCTTCTTATGTAAGAGACTTCGCCACTTCTTGTGTTCCCTCTAATTATAGCGCTGAGCGTACTTGTGCCTATTTTTGATTGTTGTAAGCTAGCTTCCCCCACTGACGATAAACCAAATCCCGGCGGGAGAAAGAGCATAGAAGAGCTCTGGCCATACTGCGAACTACTCTGCGTGTTTTGATATAACTCGTTAGGAAGGAAATTGTTACTCACTGTGTGGAGAACTATATAGCTGAACAGCAGTTGTTGCTGCGACTGTAGGAAGGAGGAAATGAAAAACCACGGGCCTGCCAACTGGCTCTGTTTCTCAACCGTCTGTCGCTGTCTCATGAGAACAAAGGTGGATTCAGAGAGGAGAGCGAAAGAAAGAAAGAAAGAAAGAAATAAAGAAATAAAGAAAGAAAGAAAGAAAGAAAGAAAGAAAGAAAGAAGGAAAGAAAGAAAGAAAGAAAGAAAGAAAGAAAGAAAGAAAGAAAGAAAGAAAGAAAGAAAGAAAGAAAGAAAGAAAGAAAGAAAGAAAGAAAGAAAGAAAGAAAGAAAGAAAGAAAGAAAGAAAGAAAGAATACAACTCCTTTATTGGCGTTCACCACACAGCTCTTCGGTGGAGCAGTATGTATGCGTTTTGCATTTTTTTTTTACGTGGAACCTCATGGCGAAATTTTTCATGAGTGCCCATACGTTCGAAGCGTTGTGTAAGTAATCATTTGGGCGAGTGCGCAAAACTGGATCTACTTCACACGGACGGCGGAAGGTTATCTCCGGCACAGCAGCCTGATCAGTGTCATGGGGCTCAAATAAGGCAGCTCGTGCGTGATTAAAATGCGTTTCCTGAAAATCTGTAGTTTGTGCCACCAGAACACGCGCCAACACGCATGCATTCCTGAAGTGGAATGCTCGAGATATGGCACTGATTTGGTCGCCAATATTTTACGTTCCTTTGCTTAGAGAAATTAAACTGAAGCATTTAGATTATATCCTTTACTGCTCATTGGCCCTGCTTGTAAGATGTCACCCATTGGCGTCGTGGTGATGCTCACGTCGTTGTCACCTCTACGCAAATTTTTCGTCATCGCCAGCGGAACAGTATCGGCTTAAGCATCATATACTATTCCACTCATATTGCCTTTTATGTAAGTAAAGGGCTTTATCTGCTTGTGCACAACTCTACCGATGCGCAGAGGTGAAGCTATAACTATCGACGTATTCCTGAAAAAATATTGCACGCACTCGCGAAGGGCTGAAAGGCATGCTTTTATCTTAAGCGCTTGTTTTGCATGCGAGTTGTCGAGACAGTTCCAAACAAAGGTAAAATTGGCGCCATAGGAGCCTAGCAGACCCAAGCGGCAGCAGTCGGCGTAGCCAAGATAAAACAACATCGCCTATTGGGTGACGCCGTAAATAAGGCAGTGTGCCGGCTTGACGGCTGGCCGCCCCCCAAAACCTCCGATGATGCCTTGCGCGACATCAGCAAAATGCTTACCATGACTGTTATGCTACAGGGTTAATGACAGCACAGCAAATGCACTTCCTGACGATATTCCAAGCGATATTATTCGATGAACATCAATGAACACGCCTTTCTTAATGTAGCGATCATAGGTTTTGAACAGGGACGGCGGTGCTACAAGTTTTTGCAGTCGGAGAGATCAGAGTGTAGACCGGTAATAAATGTGACGGGAGTTGCTTTTATTCTAATAAGCTTTGTACATGCACTGAAAATGTTAAAATTTCATTCAAAACTGGTATTATTTCTCAACATCTTGCGCGGTATATCTGCAAAATCTGGCATCTTCTCCTGTGAGGATTCTTGCATTATTAGCGTTGTCTTCATTTTTCCTGTAATTGACTAATGAAGAGCAAATCTTAATGTCGTTCAGCACGACAACCGCGAGGCATTTCGAAAGAAAAGGAGCAAGAACAGGTGAAAATTTCTAGGCATATAGCAGATACGGCAGCGGCTCGATGTCCTTCAGTGCGCAGCTGCGCCTTTTAGCGCTCCCCGCTGATGCTAAACCAAATCCCGGCGAGAGAAAGAGCATAGAAGACCTGTGGCCATACTGCGAACTACTTTGCGTGTTTTGATATAACTCTTTAGGAGTAAATCGACACAGCTCGGTGTGATCTGGAAGAGCAAGCTTCATGTCGATCATTGATCCCCATGGGCCGATACCTTTCCGTTCGCAAAGTATCATGTAGCAGCATATGGCCTGATTTCTTTTTCTCACCCCGCATATTTCCCTCTTGTTTTTAGCTAAACTTTGTTCCTTGTTTTCCCGTTTACTTACTCCTATCTGTTCAGCGCTGTTTCTAGGTGGCAGAGTGTCCCCTGCCACTATTTCGACAGGTGGGATAAGACCGCTTGAAACAAGAATAAAAGCTGCTGTGTTAGCAACGGATCCGTGTTGTTCTCAAAGCGACCCGAGAACATGGAAAGCACCCAAGGAATTGTCCCATAAGGGCTTTCTAGACCTCCTCAGGGCACTGCATCTTGTTTGGATGAAAATAGCGATGGCTGGCTCTTCGTTTCGAAGCCTCAGGAGAATGCATTTCTTTATAAATATTTGTTGCACTAGCTACGTTCTCCACCTAACTTGGTGATCTCAGCTACACTATATGATCATCCTAATGGTTATCAATTTTTCTCATTTTCTTTGCGGTGCTCGGAAACTGTATCCCTTGCACTGTCACGTCTTGCGATGCTTGTAATGTGTCTGGTAGACGACGGACGCATGCTCTTGGGAACAACGTGAGTGCGATGCTACTTTGACGAAGCTGACTGCCGGACATTTCCCTGTAACATCACGTGCGCTCCTAGTCAGCTATGATTTCAAGGGCCACAATGAAAAAGCACGCTCTTTGTTAAGATAGCACGGTGATGTAGCGGCGTGCCTCCTGGGTTCTGTCTTTCGCGTAGAAAGACACATTAGATAGTGAACTTATTAGCTGGTGAATCCCCTAACCTTTCCCGTGAGGGCCTGACAGCTGCTAATATATTAGACATGAAAGAGATGGTGGAGGACGTCTATGCATCAAACGTCACGTATTGTAAACAGGAGATAATAAAGAGGCGAAAGAAAACCCGGCGCGGCTAATATTGTTGCCTTTCATAGATCGTAATATTTGTTCAAGATTAAAGTTTACGTCACACTAAAGCCCCGCCGCCTTCTGAGAGAGAGAAAATTTCTAGGCTGGTTTGTATGGCGATGGCTTCACAAAGGTAACGTGACAAAGAAAGACGAATCACAGCGTACAACTCACATCAGTCAAATTCAACATTAACTATTTGGGCCCTTCAAAAACGTCTGGAGCCCTTTCTTCCTGTCGGCATAAAACTCCGATGCACATTATAAAAATAAATATTTTTTGGTCAAGAAAGGGATTAATTCATAAAATCAAGGTTACCACAAACGACCTTCCAAAAAGTACCATTCATGGAAGCGAACTTTGACGACCTTGAAGAAACCCTCGAGGGTGTTGGGCGATGTGCTGACGCAAACAGCAAAAACAACCGGACAGAGAAACAGCTTATGACTAGAATTGTGTCATATTTTGTGTTAAGAAGTCTTTGGTGGGTAATATATCTTTTTGTTCGATCTATCCGGAAGAAGCGAATGACGCTACTGATCACTGGAACTACCTCAGATATTCTGTTAACAAGTCTTAAGTAGATAATAGGTCTTTTTTGTTCAAACTAGACTCTGGCAGAGCCAACTGACCAAAACAAGCTATTAATCAAATGTTAGCAAGGAAAATTCTCGTTTTATACTCGGCGCGAAGCGGGCAATTGAAAGCACCCAAAGAACTTCTGAATAATATTCGTGGGGAGACATAGAAAATCAAACCAAAACCTATGGTAGGGCGGGCAAGGGTGGACTAAATATGGTGATTTAACATTTCGCTACGAGTGCAGTAATCTCTGTCGGCTTCCATTCATTTACACGAGTAATAACTGAGCGTTTAAATGGCGGGTTTATGTCACCGTCATCACCTGTCATTAATATTACACGCTTTTAGTGCTCGTACGGCGCGTTGTAGGCGGCGACGGATCGCAACTATGCAAAAACGTTTTTGCACCGTACGAACACATGCATGCTGATATGCAGCAGCTCGAACAGTTCATATACCGTCTTTGTCAATACACGCTCGATTCGTAGTACAAAAAATTTTTCCTTAGCGCTTTCGCACCTCTCTGTGGACCCCTAAAGAGGCGTTACAGGAGACAAGGGCACAAAGAATCAAGCACATTAATGCGGTTTCAACTATTCTCCACAGCAAACTCAAGATATATATTTGTATAAGCGGAAACTCTGATGTTAACTTGCAACAAGGTCGCGTAATTGCCTAAATCGTAAACAGCGGTCTCCATGGCATTGTCACGAAGCTATCGCATAACAACAGCGAGTGCCAAATGAAGGAAAGGTAGAGTGCCTTTTACCCATCTAAGTGGACACTAAGACATCGCTGTAAGCGAAGAGAGGGAGGCGGGAGAGTAAGAAAAGAAGGCGCAAACAATAGCGAGTGTCAAATGAAGGAAAGGTACAGCGCCTTTTACACATCTAAGTGGACACTTAGACCTCGCCGTGAAGTAAGGGAGGAAGGCGGGAGAGTGAGAAAAGAAAGAAGGTGCACAGAAGGCCTATGAAAACATTTCTGAGAGCACAGCAGTATCTGCAGTGGAGAAATGCGAAAGCCTGAGCGTTGCTGCGGCACACGGTACATCACGCAATTCTTGTATATCTTTTGCTAGCAAGGTCAGCGCTCGTACCCAAAGCCTCCTATAAGAGGTTTTTTTCGTACTGCAGAGTGAAAATTTCTTTTCATTGGTGCTTGGTCGTTGCATGCAAAGAACGCTGTCCTGCTCTGCGGTGTTCCTGCAAGTGTGGAATTAGCAGTACGGCGGCGCCCTGTCACGTAGCGTGTCATTGCCACTTGACATCCTCATGCAACTTGAGTGCCAGTCACCTTGTAACATGATACTGTAATAGAAAGGTGAAATTTTCTTGCAACCTAACAGTCACATGTGTTTGTCCCACGATACTGTCATAGTCACGTGACAGACTCAATGAAAGTTAATTAATTAATTAATGACTTACAACCATGACTGTATTATCATTGCCTTCGTACACTTCCCGACACTACTCTTCAGATCATGAATTCTGGCGTCGCTGACTGACCGCGTTACATCTGACGACATATTTTGCGGAAATTTCCGGTGCCGCCATATACCAGTAAGGCATGTCTTTCGCTTAATTTATTTGGAGAGAGCGACTCCCGAGAAATACTCAACCAGCAACATGGAAGCAGTGTTGATGGCAACTGAAGTCAGTTGGGTTGCCCTGCTTACTAGCCTCCGAAATAACATTTGCTAACATGAACGTTCGCAGCATAGTGAACAAAACAACTTACCTTGAATCATTCCTCCTCTGCATCAGCCCTGATTTTGTTGCCATCACAGAAACATGGTTAACAAACAATATAAAAGATTTCGAAGCAACTCTCCCCAACTATGCAATTGTGAGAAAGGATAGGCTGACACGTGGCGGGGGCGTTGCTATCCTAATAAAAAAGGAAATCCCATTCGAGGTTCTGCCTGACGTCGAAGATGTCGAAGCAATATTTTGCAAACTCCTGTATTCACCGCGACCAGTCTTTATCGGCTGCGTGTATCGCAGCCCGTCTTCAAACACCGATGTTCTGCATTCCTTGCACGCTTACATGCTTAGGCACTTGCTTGGATCGAGGTTAATCTTATTGGGCGATTTCAATTTACCCTGTGTTAACTGGAACACTATGCAACATCATTCTAAACACGCAGACATACTGTTTGATACCATGCTAACGTTTAATTTATGTCAAATAATAAATAAACCAACTCGTGTACAAGGTGGCAGTTCAAACATACTTGATATAGTTTTCCTTAGTGATCACTTCCCAACAGAAAAAGCAAAATTTCAGCTTCTAGATGGTATGTCAGATCACAAGATAACATTATGCAATGTACCTATTCATGACATTCTAACGCACTCGAAATCATTCGTAACATTTCCTGATTTCCACAAAGCAGATGACACCAGCATACTCGATCACCTGTCTTTTGAATTCTCTTCTTTTGAACAACTCGCCTTAGACACTAATACCGACACTGAAAAATTGTGGCAAAGATTCAAACTCATTATATCGTTTTGCATAGGTAACTTTGTGCCAGTTAAAACTAAGAAAACAAATAAGCACAGCCCGTGGATCAACCGTGACATCATCCATGCCAAACGCAAAGTCAAGCGGCTGAGAAAATCTTTAAAAGCACAACCCAGTAGCACAAGAACTTCTATTCTCTCCGTTGCAATCAGGAATATGAAATCAAAAATAAAAGTCGCCAAAGCTGACTATTTTTCTTGCAAACTTGCTAGTTTTCTCAAGAGCTCTCCGCGAAAGTTTTGGCACTACTTAAACCCAAAACAACATAATACGACCATAATGAGTCCTGACGAAAGCAAAGCCAGAGCGAACTCACTGAATAATTACTTTCATTCGATCTTCACTACAGATGATGGCAACTTACCACACATAAAAGCTCCCAACATATGCCTTGAACCACTAACAATTGACGAGGCTGGCGTATTTAACCTCTTGCTAAATTTAGATACCAAAAAAGGACCCGGACCAGACAAAATACCAAACACATTTCTTAGAAGATATGCGGAATGGGTCGCAAAATACTTATGCCTTATTTTCAACAAATCTTTAGCCTCATCTTTCCTTCCCGCAGATTGGAAAATCGCAAGGGTAATTCCTATCCATAAAAGTGGAAGTGAAAATCAAGCGTGTAACTATAGGCCCATTTCACTAACAAGTACTGCATGTACACTACTGGAACACTTAATTTTAAAACATATAACAACATTCCTGGAAGATCAACGCATTATATCACCATTTCAGCACGGCTTCCGTAAAAACCTATCCACTGTCACTCAACTAGTAGAACTAATACATGATGCTTCTCTTAGCATCGACCACCAAAAGCAAATAGACCTGATTTTACTAGATTTCTCTAAAGCATTCGATCGTGTATCGCATAACAAATTAATTCTAAAGTTAGAATCCACACTAGGCAAAGGAACAATCATTAACTGGATCAAAAGCTATTTATCTGACCGGTTACAATTTGTAGAGCTTAACAGTGAAAAGTCCACAATAACTGAAGTCACGTCAGGTGTACCCCAGGGCAGCGTTCTAGCTCCTATTTTATTTCTAATCTTCATAAATGATTTACCTGCTAGCGTTCGTGTTAATATTAGGCTTTTTGCTGATGATTGTATATTATACCATGAAATAAATTCGCCAATTGATCATGTAGCACTTAATGATGCACTAAAATCAGTACGTGAATGGTGCGCTAAATGGCAGATGAGAATTAATACTGAAAAATCAGCCGTGTTACGAATTACCAGGAAACATAGTGTGTCCGAATTTTCATACACACTAAACAACATTCCGCTTCCCACAGTTACACAGCATAAATACCTAGGACTAATTATATCAAATAATCTTAAATGGGACACTCACGTGAACTTCATTACATCATCAGCACTAAAACGACTTTTTTTTTCTTAAGAGGCGCCTCCGAGACGCCCCATCAGACATTAAATTACTTTCGTATAATACTTTTGTCAGACCCGTACTTGAATACGCAAATGTAGCCTGGTTTCCGTTTACAGATAAACTAATAAAAAAACTAGAGGGCGTCCAGAGGAAAGCTGCTAGATTCATCTATAACAAGTACAGACAAACGGACTCACCCACAAAACTAATAAACAAAGCTGGAATACTCACGTTACAAAACCGCGCCAGGCTTGCACGGCAGAAACTGCTTTACCAACTCATTCATAAAATGATAAACATAGATACTTCGAGGTATATTGCAAAACCAGACACAAGAGCAACACGACATAGACATTCACAAACACTGGAAGAATATCGCTTTAACACAGACTGTTTTAAACATACATTTTTCCCGACAGCAATTAGAGAATGGAACAACCTACCATCATGTATAACACGTTCATCTTTAGAAACTTTTTTGCAGTCTTATGACGCCCACCTACTCGTTTTACAATGTCAGTTATAATCATAGTTCAAACTCATTCAGTGCTCTATGTTAATGTCAAGTGTGCTTCGTTGTGGTGTGTTTTTCAGGCATTTTTTTAGTTACTCTCATATTATTTGTAATCCGTTATTATTAAATACTTGCTATTAACTGTACTACTGTTTCAAACCGTTGTAACGCTGTATATTTTTGTACTTTTGTTGTGTATTTCCAAATTTGTGTGCCCTTCCTGCAATAATCCCGATTGGGATTGGCAGTATTTCCAAATAAATAAATAAATAAATAAACGAGACTGTGCCCAAGTAATTGAGGTGTAACAGTCTTCATCGGCATGGTATATTTTAACGTGATAACCTGGTTCTAACCTCCTTACTGCGTTTGAATGCCTTTGTGTCTAGGCAGTGAAATCCTCGCTAATTTCCCTCTAGAGAGTTTTACAAGCCAGTGTAGTGCTTTCTCCCCTCCAGTTGGGAGGAAATTTCAACCTTCTTGTTTCGCTCTTTCTTGGTTGTGTGCTCCACCATCCCCCCATTTTTTAGACCTTTCCGCGCAATACGCAATATACATTGTCCTGTTCTCTCCCTTTCGTACAAGGGACTCGAGATCGGACATACTATAAATGATGATGAGAGAACACCGCTATTTTAATATTGAAGACTCGAGGGCAGTACGTCTCCTAAGGACGGCGAAATGACACGACCTACTCGGGTAAACACATCAAGACTATTGTTGTACCGCAATTTCGAACAAATACGTAGAAGGCTCCGTTCTCGCGAGGGCCATTGCTAAGCGGAACAAGCTGCGAATCAGGTGGTGAACCTGTCAACGTCAGAATCCTTTAACAATCATTGTTCTGCACCTGTGAATGCGCGCATTCTATTCTACACATTTGAAGGTGCCAATTTTCTAACAGCCGTTCATTGTTAGCTGTATAATGTTTTTGGTGTTACTTGTAATTGCTGCGGATCCTTTGCTACTTTTCCGAAAGCGCCAATTTTTAGTAAGCGATGATTCTGTTTTGTATGATTTTGTTGATGTTTTGAATATGTTTTTTTCTCCGTCTTAGTACGACAAAGCTCTGAAACCAATGAAAAATTTATCGCATCGTACCCACTCCTACCCTGACGGCCAAAGATTTTCTACCAGTATTGAGTTAAAACTAATAACAAATACAAGTGAACGAAAGTTGTGGCATCATTGCTTCCCTGCACCCATAATCCTGAGGGGCTTCCCTTTGAGACCGACAGCACTGTCACCTGGATTCTAGGGTAGAAGAACCACAACGCAGAACAGGTGAGTTGCCCATGTCGTTGGCAAACAGGTAATTCCTTGGAGCTAAATTAAATAACTTAGTGAGCTTCGTGATGACCGTCAGATAAGGGTGTAAGAAAAATATATTTACAGGGACGCCTGAACCTCTGAGAATAATTTTTATAACCGCTATGTTAGTTTCTAAAGGTATACGTATTTCAAACATTGCTTACTCGTAATCATGCTTGTCTGCCCATGCGCTCAGTTAGAAATCTGAATATACACACATGATAAGTATTTCATATGGAACGCTACAGGCCCTGTTTCTAGTTAATGACCTGCTCAGGTGACAAGGATAGAACAAACAAGATTTCATAAAGACTTTTAGATATACCTATGACAACACCCGTGTAGATATACATTTACTCATGAACTTCAGAATTGTAGCAAATAAATGAACACATTTTGGATGTTGCCACAGTATTTACTTGCGAGTACGGACATATTTTTTCAGAACCGAGCAGCCTGTTTAGCATGTGATGAATTTAATTTTAGTACAAGAAGTGATTACAGTTAGACTCTCTACCACAAGGTGTTGCGTTATCAGCGACCACCTTAGAAAAGAAGGGTCGTTTTTGAAGATGAGCATGTAGAGGCCTAGATCAAAATGACTTTTCTGCCAAAATCCTTTCCTCGGCTTTTAAAATGACAGACATTACTGCAAACAAAGAAATCTAGCAAACAGAATAGCCAAAATGTCAAGCACCATGGCAAAACTCTTTAACCAGCAACACGAACTGGAGATGCTATTTTGAGGACTCAGTTCAGTCAGTCGCCGAGATTACCATTGGAACAGTCTCCAAGCAAGACAGCGTATAAACCTTTCTATGGTCATTACCAACGTAAAATGGAAACGACCTCTCTCCGGTGAAGGCTTCATTCTTCAAATATGCCTTCACAATTTTAGCAGTTTACCTAAGCAGGGACAACGACTATTGAAAGCGGGCAGTTGACGGAGTCACAATGGAACTTCGCGGGGGGCTTGCATGTGATTTGCATTCGTTGTGCCACTCATCCCAGGTAGCCGAAGTATTCTTCCAAAGCGCTGTTTCTCCTCACGCTTCCGCGCCGCCTTCTCGCACATTCAGGGAAGCATTTAAATTGAACGAATTATGTCACACTACAGAGAAAAGAAGGAAATGAGGCTATAATGACAACGCTGATAACGTGTTTTACGCCACATGTTTTTCTCGTCGCGACTAACGGGCGTTTCTTGGATATAACTGGGCCTTAACATTCCGAACAGACTCATAGACTATAAGGGATGCCGCAATAGAGGGCTTCCGATTAATTTACGCACCATGCAGAACTATATTTGCAATGAAATCGCACTCAAAAAGAGATTTCACGCATTGCACCTCAATCACAATGTGACGGGCTAGGGTGGGCGTAATGCCGCTACAGAAACCCATTGCCTTAATATTTTTCTGTGTGATGTCTGTCAAAAGAAGAATAGTGTTCCCAACCAAACTGTTATATTCGCTGAATTTCTTTTTCAGTAATGAGTTTCGAGAAGATAGGGCACACTAGATGCACCAAAACGCTCCCTTTGTCGAATATTCCACAGCCCTTAAAGCCGACTTTTTAAGACTTTCGTCGTCCTTCTTGGCGCTTCATACAGCTAGGTTCAGCGATCCCACTTCCAAGAATAGAGGTTTTCTTCGTGCTCCGCTAGGCTCCCTCGAGAGCGAAATAATAATTGCTTTCCACGTCATCCTTTGGTTCTTATATTATTTTGCAAATATCTTTAACTGAATGGAAAATCGCGCTTGCTCAAGCGCCGCAGCCAGACCCCGCGCCGTGAAGCGCCTTCCATTACTGGAATATTTCGAAGCATAGCAACGTCAGATGTAAACGTATGTCAGTAATATACCTGCAGGCAACGTCTCAAGTGGCCTCTCAAGTATGACATTTAAGTGGAATTTCCAGCTCTGTTTAAAAGGATTTTCTCGGTTTTTGGTATGATTATTCCTTATTTAAGAACTTTGGCACGACTTTTGTCTCCAGATTGCTATCCACGTGATCCTAATTGTGTCGTTTTCATTTTCTTGCCTTACTTTGCATTACCGTCTATTTCCATTCGCTCTGAAAGCCACACATCTCACACGCGTGGTAGGAATTTACAACATTCATTACCTTTACGTAAAACGACCACATCCTTAAGCTCTGTGTGATGTCATGTCGTGCCTTGTTCTTAAGTGTTTACTTTATTTCTTGATCCTTCCTTTTCGCCTTATCTTTCGGTGAAATAAAAAAAAAGAGAACTGAAAAAAAAAAGAAAAAACAGCTATACAGCCGCTAAACGTTTCAGAAAAAAAAAACGTATTTTTTTTTTGTCATTCTCATAGCTTATCTAAGAACGCTGAATAACGTTATCGTATTTTGCATCAACACAACTGGGAAAAAGAAGTCGCTCCTCCGTAATGAGGTCCGTGCCTGAATCTAAACTGAGAATCCCATCAAGATGGAATGTAACCAAAGATGAACTCTGTCAACACTGGTCATAGCGTCGGAGCATGTTAAATTCAACTTCCAATAATTCTCATTGAAAAGTAAAGGATGTTGAATACTCTCAGAAGCAGCAAAATAACTTCGCGGACATTACAGAGGGAAATCCCTTATATACGAATACAGCACACCACCTTATTCAGAAAGCCACCCTTTCAAATTAACAGCAACAATTCGCATAGCTTTAGTCAAGCACATAAAGCCACTGTGACTCTTCAGTTTAATCTGCGCGCTTTGTAGACAGCACTATGACGAAATCCCTACTGAGTAGAGAACCTCAAAATTTGGGCTCCGAATGCGGCTACATTTCTAGAAAGTCAGGCAAGTCCAAGCAAATCAAGACTTTTAGAGGCGCCGCACCCGAATAATACACCGTAGCAGCTGCGTTTTTCCGTAGAATTTTTTTTTCCATGCTGGCATTGAAGAACTGTGTTAACAGAATAACGTAAGGTACCGCTCACTACTAGCGTGGCGAAAGAGCGTTCCACGTGCGCTTTTGCGACATTTGGCACCTCGGCGTAGGTGCGCTTTCTATTAGGAGACAGCATACTGATCCTTTCTTTATGACTTTGAGAACCTCTTCTTTTTTTAAGACGAGACAACTTTTGCATTACAATACGTACGTGGGTGGAAAGCAGAGTGAATGAAAGCCTTTGATGAATATTAAATCGCTGTGCTTGGTCTGCACTTGGTGCTATTTAGATTTTTGTAAACAGTATACCGTCAAGGAAACTCTACGCACTTGAATTTTGTTTGCCTCCATTCGAGAAACTGTTCAGCTCCTGTTCCAGCTCGTACGTCAAATAACGTTTTAGCATTATAAAGGTTGGATTATGATGCTAAAAATTGTATGTTGCTGATAGTGTTACAACTTGCGAAAGAAGCAGATTGAGCAAATCTAACTTGCAGATTTCAGAGCAGAGGTAAATGACTAAGCAACATTTAAATTTAGGTGCTTAAGGTACGTGTAGATCAACTTATTTATTGGAACATATTTGGTTCGGTAAAACTTTATTTCCCACAGGGGTCCTGAAGCACACTCGCCAGGTGTGGAAGGCAGCTCCCACGTCGGCACAAATAGCCCGAAGCTCTCCGCCGCCGCGCGGGCCTCCTGGACAGCCCGAAGCTGATCGTGTAGTGAAGCACTTTTTAGCACTTTGGCCCAATGTTCCTTGTTCTTGGCGTAGACGTCGCTAGATGTACAAACGCACAGCATATGGTTTAAGTCTACACGGTCACTGCACCGTTCACACACATGTTGTCCGTCGTAGACTGGGTCGATGTGCTTCATGCGCCAGGGGTTGGGGTATGAGTTCGTTTGGAGCAAGCGTAACGTGATCAACTGGCTGCGGGTTAATTTCTTATGAGGGGAAATGCTCGTCTACCTAGATAAAAGTACTTATAGAGCTCGTTGTACGTGAAGTATGTATCTCTGTACTCGATATGTGGAGTAGCGGGGATAACCGGAGGGACGCGATCGATGAGTCCTCGCGTGGCCTCGTGTGCGATCTCGTTGAGATTCTGTAGACCGGCCCCTAATTAAGCTACCCATGTGTGCCGGGAACCATACAATGGAGTGATCGGTGATGTTACTTCCGCCTAATATCCGTAGCGTTCTCTCGTCTATCCCGCCCTTGGCGAAAGCTCTAGTGGCTGCTCCAGAGTCTATGTATACAGTTGTGAAGTCCGAGTCTTTTAGAGCTAGTGCTATCGCTGCTTGTTCAGCTACCTCTGGCTTCTTGGTGCGAAGTGTGAGTGAGTTGCGCGTACGCCCATGTCAGTCGGCTACTACTAGGGAGTAGGCATGCTTTTCCGGTATGTACGCTGCATCCACGAAAGCTGTCTGGTCGGGAAACTGCCTGGTCCGCAGTGAGGGCTTTGACGCGGGCGAGTCTTCTTCCTTGATCGGGTGTACGTTTCTTAGGAAGGGGGACACTTTGATTGCTTCTCGCACGACTTTCGGTAACTGCAGGACGTTGTCCCTTGCTGCTATGGTGTTCAGGCCGAGCTTAACGAGAATCTCTCTGCCCGCTTTGGTGCTTGATAGGCGGGCAATCTGTGCCGTGTGCTGTGCCTCGATGATTTCGGCAAGGGTATTGTGCACTCCTAGCTGTAAGAGTAGTTCAGTGGAGGCATTATCGGGGAGCCCCAACGCTGTCTTGAAAGCTCGGCGTATGTGTACTTCAAGCCTTCTCTGATGTTCTTTTTTCCAGTTCAGCATTGCAGCCACGTATGTGATGTGACACAGTACAAAAGCATGGACCATTTGAATGGCGTTGTCCTCGCACAGTCATATTCATGATGCGCCGAAACATCTGGATCGCTATTGCAATCTTGATCGTGATGCTGTTCAGCATCGCCCAGTTGGACCAGTTGCTTTGGATGATTAATCCTAGAATTCATATTTTGTCAACCGTAGGTATGCGAGTTCTATCCCATCGGAACATGTGAAGCGCTGTGCTATCTGGAACTGTTATACAATAACAATGAGAATGATACATTGAGCACAAAATGGCAGGTGCAGTTTTATTCCTTGTGGTAATATGCATAATAATCTTTCAGACAATCTTGTGCTCTTCTAGAAAACTTCTTCTTATAGTTTTCGTATTCCTGTAAGACAGGTGTTGAATGGGGAATATATATGCACCCTTCACCTACCTAAATTTTAACATGAAAATGCTGCGTAGGCAAAACAAATAGGGCTTTAAGTACGTCAACGAAAGGGAGACTCACTATTTTGAGAATTCGCAACAAAGGGTAAATCTCACAAAGCTGCTGGAAATCCTGGAGACCAGAATTTCAGTATTCAAACATGACATCCAAATAAATACCTTAAACGTTCTCTCTCGCCTAGACCCCCATTTTCAGCGGAGGTGTAAGTGTTGTGGTTTCACTTCTGTGTTAAGTGGAATGAAAAAAAAAAGAAAGCAACCAATATTCATCTCAAAAACACGCATCAAAAGCACAGAGACCAGGCAACCTGTTCGTCAGCGTTTGTAACTTCACGCTCTTTGCCTATTCTCAATTCTTACGCGCAAGCACTGCCACGCCGATGATGAACACGGCGAACAAAGTGCAGAAAATCCATGTAAATATACACGCACAAAAGAGATAAGATGTCGAGAAAACCAAACACTATTTGTGCTGAGCAGATTTCTAGCTTAAACTCATGTTAAAATGTGTGCGCTAGCGGACATCTGGCTCTTGAGCGAAATCTCAAAATCAGATCTTATCAAAATGTAAATTATTTCTTTCGTCAACTTGTCAGTTCTCCGCTTAGGCCATTCGCCAAGAATGGAGCCTTCTAGCGACATAACGTGTCAATATTAATGACAATGAGGCACCTCTTCTTGCAAGCCTATGAAGGATAGTTGTAATCAAGGCTGGAAAGGCTACTGGACCTAGCATTCTCTCTTTAGAAGAATCAGGACATGAAGAAAAGAAGTTCACCTGCAGTCATTCCTGAGTTAGGATAGGACGGCATTCCATCACAATTTGGTCGCGCACGTTAGCACGAAGCTGTAAAAAACATTCAAAACACATTTCAAGAGTGCCTATTTAGTATTCATACTATTTGATGCTTGAGGCTACACTTTTAATCTGGTTCCACATAAATGGCCGCTATAATTGGAACTTTTAAAAAATTCCACTTAAATTTTATTTATAAGCTGAACTTATGCAGTGGAAGCAGATATGTATGCAGCGACATTATAAATTACAGATAAGCAAGCCGCGTCAATCCCTTGGCTCTCTGTTTTTCGCGGAGCCGAATAGCGGCTGATAACGGCAAAGGACGGCGGCACCTGCAGTGTATTGAAGGTCACCAGGTCATACGTCGGACGCATGTTCTCAGCGATAACAGAAAAGGGTTTGCCGTTTCTTTGTCAAACCGATGGCAAGGCCCCTACCAGGTGAAAAAAAAATAATGAGCGAAAGCATTAGCTTCAGGTGACCGAGTGTTCTTCGTCTTCTCTTTTTCTTCTTCCTCTGCCCACATACAAAGCCCCACTTTAACCAAGCCGTATGAACGTGCCTTAGTGGCCTATAGGGGTAACGTGAATGCCAGGGTCCTAGCAGGCTGATTCTGACATAACCGTCCCATGTGAAACGAGGGCCAATACAGCGAAGCGCTCAAAATCACAAAGGACGAGGAGGGAACAGGACAATAGCGCACTTGAGAACAAGTAGTCACGATAGAACCGAGCCTGCCTCCGCCATTCAGCCCGGAAAATCTTGCACAGCCGACCAACATGGTTAACCGACGGAGGAAAGCCACCAAGCAGGGCTCTAACGGCGGGAGGGAGGATCCTGGATCGGATACAGAAGGAAAAAGCACGAGCTTGGACCTCATCGTTGGCAGAAAGTGAAACCAGGGAACATGAATCTGGTTTCACTTGCTGCCAACGCTGAGGTCCAAGCTCGTGCTTTTTCCTTCTGTATCCGATCCAGGATCCTCCCTCCCGCCGTTAGAGCCCTGCTTGGTGGCTTTCCTCCGTCGGTTAACCATGTTGGTCGGCTGTGCAAGATTTTCCGGGCTGAATGGCGGAGGCAGGCTCGGTTCTATCGTGACTACTTGTTCTCAAGTGCGCTATTGTCCTGTTCCCTCCTCGTCTTTTGTGATTTTGAGCGCTTCGCTGTATTGACGATGAACCAACACGCCCAAACATTTTCCCATCTGAAACGAGGGACCTAAGTTGGCAGCTCCTGCCAGCCTACACCCTAGTGTCACGTCACAGCGTCACGTTGGTAAGACGTGGCTACTGGCCGCGCTACGCTGAAGGCTCGAAACCTAGAGTAGTATTGCTTTCGCAATAAAACGCAATTTCCGCCTTGTCATATCGCATCTGTCCCATTGTAAGGGTGCGTGAAATCGCGCCAATAAATGGCTGGAGGAACGCCCTGCCCGTGCTGACAAAAGTGACGGAGTAAGAGCTACCAAGGATCAACGGGAGTGTCAATGAGTGCTGCACTGATCATCAGAATCGGCAGCATCGGTTGCAGCGCCCCTGCAACAACGCTACGAAAGCTGCGAGCCACTACTGAGATTCTCACTCTGCAGCGGCGACGACATGAGGGAGTACAGCTTAGAATACTTCTTCCCTTTCCGTAGGTTAGTCATCGGACAGTCTTTCTAGAATACAAAGTCCTGGCTGTGATGACGAAAGCCCTGGAAAAGATAAAAGAAGAGATTAGAAATTTGCAAGTTAAGATATTTTCAGCAGAAAATAAAAACTGCACGCATGTCGCTCGACATGGATACACGAAGTGATATTCTAGAGCTTCACAATTTGCAAAAAAAAAAAAAAAAAAAAATGATCCTAGAGTCCTGCCTTTGCGCATGTGGATATTAAAACGCTGAAACATCAGCTTTCCGAAAAAGTAGAAAAAACGCGGAACTGAGCACTGCCAACGCTAATGCTGAGGAAAAATGGGACTTGCTAGGAAAAAGAAAAGAAGTACTTGAAAAACGAGTCGTCGTACTGTAACAGTACTCTAGGAATGAAAATCTAGAGATTTAAGTAGTTGTGCAGGCAGCTGAAAAAAACCTGCCTGCTATTCTTTCTAGAATTAGGAATGTAGTTAATGAAGAAATCACTGACAATTACATCAAAAATGTCACCGTGTCCTCGCCATCAAAGATATAAAAAAAAGAGAACATAGTCATGCAATTCAAGTCCCGCTCAAAGCATGAGAGCGCAGTCACGTAATCCAAAAAGACCAATCTGACGAACAAAGGTCTTGCGTTTGATGACACTGAAACAGTATCTATTAATGAGCAGCTTTGCTCTGTCATGAAAAAGGTGCTTAGCTTGGCTATAAAAAAAGAAAAAACTGAGAAAAGAACATGCCTGGAGATTTGTGTGGGCTCGTGATGGAAAAACCTTCCTATGGAAACATGAAACGTCAAAAGGTCTTTTATACAATGCGAAAACGACATTCAAAAATGCAGCAGAGCTAAATAAACTGTTTTTGCTGTACCATCTCATAATTCGCAATGACTTTACAAGCTACTTCTCAGAGCAGCAGCACGCCGTTACCCGGTGTTAAAACTTAAGAAGCCGTAACGCAGAGTACAAGCCGGGAGACCAAGTCTGGATATGGTAGCCGATTCCCCGTTTCTGACTGAGTGGAAAGCTCCTGCGGTGGTGCTTCGCCCTATACAAAGTCCACCGCCGTATCGGACAGCTGGTCAACGAAGTGAGTTCTGACGGGGCGACACGTCTCAGCCGCGCCGGGCGCACCCAGAGATCGTGCATGTCGTTCGCCTTAAGCCTTATTATATGCTCTAAAGGCCCTTAGTGTTTATTTCTTAATGTTTACGTTCATCCTTCTGTGTTGATAGTTGAACATCAAAGCAATTTTTTTAAGGGAGGAGTATGCCGCGAATCATTAAAAGCTTTATTTGTTGATTTCAACAGCCGCCAGCACGCGTCCTTATCGCTGTAAGTGTAGCACACGAATGGTGTTGTTACTGCTAGTTGGGGCAATACGCAGCTTTATCACTTGCTTTGGAGTTCAACATGCACAGATGTTTTCCCGAGTGATCGCAGCGAAGCACATATGTTTCCAGGCTCTTTTGGCAGCTTGTCGAGATAATTCCTCGCCATTTTTAAATCAAGCACTGCCGAATTTTACCGGCATTCGTAGATAGACAATCGCCGAGCACGCTTGCTGTTATCGCCATCATCGATTCACATAGTGTTTTTGCGGGCGCAAGTCAGTCCTATAATGAGTACATTTGAGCGCATTTGCATTTTTCTCCTTTGCTGCCTTTCGTATAGTCACGACCACGTGCAATGTGTGGTAGAGGGACACGTCTTGAAAGAAAAATATTATCCTTACTTTATTTGAAAATGATGTTTTTCCTGGCAGCTCATTTTTGAAAGCTTACGAAATATAGCCACAGCTTTTTGATGGAACTCCGCAATGCAGGAAAGTATTAAAAGCCTTTCAAAACGACGCTATTTAGTTTGTTTACTTGTGTCCAGAAAGAAATGTCATTAGACTGTGGCGATAGCAACGAGCCCACCCGGCGATCTTCGAAAAAACGAATGCTTGCCACTCTCCGTCGCTCTCAATTTAAATCTTATATTGGGCTTTCAAGGAAAACAAAACGCCTTAATTGAGAATGGAATGTCTTTCTCTCTCCAGCGCTCAATTTCGAACAGACAAGAATTTTGCTGTAAGTCATTGTAATCAAGTATACCTCAGTCTCTAAATGGATAGAAACAGTTCCCCACGGCTGTGATCATTCGGGAATAATCGGGTCAAATCTCACGTGATAGATAGTCCGAAAATTTCAATATCGCAGCTTCTGAGAATGAACAAACCTTTAGGATGTCTATGTAGCTTTAAAATACGTTTACAGATTGGAATAAAAAATACGAAAAAGGCAAGTTAGCGGGTGAAGCGCAAATCACAAATACAATTTATATTGTTTAGTTTGGTTTAAGGGGCTTAAGTCCCAAAGCGACTCGGGCCATGGGGGACGCTGCAGCTCAGGGCTGCAAACATTTCAACCACCTGTGGTGCTTTAACACGCACTGATATCTCACAGCCCACGGGCGCCTTGGTTTCGCAGTCGAACACCTTGAACCCTGTACCACCGCGGCGGTGCGTAATCGTATAGTGTGGTAAGCTAGAGTAACCTATGTCAATGTATGTTTTGATATGATAAGGTTAGGTATCTTATGATAATACTTATGGAGGTTTCCTACACAAAGCAACATGGTTTACCAGAAGTGCGGCCCACCAGAAGACACCGAAATAATTTCCACCATTTTGGATTTTTAACCTACACTGACACGATACATTACATGACAGCCTTTTGCGTCATCTCAAATGAAATGTCGTTGTCACCGGGATCGAACCGCCATTATTAGCATCAGCTTTGCAGAGCGCTAATTATTGAGGCACCGCATCCAGTAAAAGAGAATGAGCTAAAAAGACACATTTCCAAAGCCCCCTACTCCTCCTGACATACATGTTGATAAGGTTGGCTACGCTTTCCGGTGGATTAACTGTGTGTAGCGGAGCAAGAACAGCCACAAAAATTCTATCTTTTTCAGCGGGTGATTGTCTGGTTTTAAAGAAAACTTTCAAAAAAGTCACAAAACTTTGATAGTCCGCATTGTTGACTTAGCGGGCAGACATTGATCAGTGTTGTGAGTTATGGCAATCTCGTTCATACCTTACCACTTAAAATACTGTTTAGTGCCACAGTGGTTTCGTTTAACAGCCTAGAGATAAAGGTTTTGAAGACAGAAAAGAGGGGAGACGAATGCAGAAAAAAAAAGGCATGGTAATAATCTTTCTTATGGTAGTGACACCTGAGCGAAACATAATGAAACTTGCTGGCGTACGAAGTGGAACAGGTGCACGTAGTGTACTACGTATGACTGCCCTTTCGAATAAATAAATTAAAAGGCCTGCCAAGAATAGGGAATCAACATAAATTATCGCATTACCCAGGTTTCAAGAGAAGCAGTTCAAGATAAAAAGAAGACGGCGTAGATGTCTCGCTTTAGGTTTAGATTTGAAACACAACGTGAACGGATGACTAATACGGACCACGAGCACTCTTTTTTTCTGGCGGGCGTAACAGTGTGGTACGAACTAAAACAAAGATTGAAACCTCAAAACGGCGGCCCGTTTTCTTTGGGAAGTCTAATGCGAACGAGAATAGAAACGTATGCCGCACAGCTGACTCTGGGGGAAGCGGCGTGAGCCGTGTTCTTAACGATTACCTCCAAGCGTGCCCTGGAGCGCGCACCTCATCACTGAGCTGTAAAATATCTTAGTTCGGCCCCCCAAAACTCGCTGTAACTTTAGGCTTGATATTTCTTTTCGCCCCGAGGCGTAGGTCGTGATGGGCCAGAGAGTATCTTCGAGTTTTGGCTGGCCTCTGTCCGAATTTTATTGCCGCCGTTGAATGTCCTCAGGCTGCGTCTAAGCGGGCTTTGTTTGCGTAGTCTTATGGGCTCTAGACGTGGAAGAAGGTCTGTGTTTTCCTGAAGTCTCCCAGGGACTCCCATTCACCGACAGAACAAAATTTACAATATCGCTATTTTTTTTAAATCGCACTTGCTTTCTTTATTCCTATATTTGAGCCTTTAAATTCTGCTGGATCTCAGGAGACCGTGTCGTAATTCCTTTTACATTTGGCAGCAGAGAACTGTGTGCAGGTATGGCTTACTTAACGTCGTTTAAGGTCAGCATTTTTCCGTATTACCGAGCAGGAATTTATGCATTGTTCTCGACAGCATTTAACACAAATATGTTTCTATCTTTTTTTATCAATATGTGCTTTATGTCTATCGATTATCGACTTTTACACAGAATGTATTGTTTATTCTTGTTATCAGAAAAGCCAACCCTAAGTACTGTAGAGGAAGATATATAAGAACTGATCAAAAAGAAGGGGTCTTAAAAAGTATTGCTGAATGCTTCATGCGAAAAGCACCGCCAGGAGGAGTGTTGTCTATGTGATGGGCCATCCTGAACAACATTAGTTTCCAGCACAGCCCCATTACCGTTATACGTGTTTTAAGGTGCCCTGCGCGCCAGTGTGACCGAGTTTGCTTCAGGAATACGTTCCTTACTGGTAATTGAAAATCCGCCACCTCAAGATTTCGTGGGATATGGTACGTAACGAAAGCGTGAATGCTTCTTTCGTACGCAGCTAAAACTACGTCAATGCGTTCCATTACTGAGGGCGTCATGATCATATTCTCTCCGGTAGCTGAAAATCAGCTTCCGTTCCGCTGGGCTCATCGAATAAGATGTCGCCGACGTTTCCATCTAAACCTGCTTCCCCTTGGCACATCCTGCTCTATCCGTAACAGCAGAGTGAATGATGAGTAAGCTTCCGGCATGCACGGTGCACCTTGATTAGGTAAACAAACCGATTCACAGTGTGCGTAGGCCTCAAGTAGAGGGAAGGCCGTGTACAGCAAGGTCGACATCGAAGGTGGCTTCTTCGAAAACGGGGTTTTAGTGTTCAGTTCTGCGAGGAAGAAATCCAATTATCTGTGACATAACTTCGGACTATTAGGCTAATATGGAATATTATGAGATAACCATTTGAGTGCACTGGTGGAAATGACCTTACCGATTTATGCGCATACAAATAATTCTTTAAAAGCGTCTTGAGCTCGCACCAAGTAGATACCTCGGTCGCATAGAACACCATCGGGGCGATAGGCAGATATGGAATATTATGGGATAACGATTTGAGTGCACTGGTGGAAATGACCTTACCGATTTATGCGCATACAAATAATTCTTTAAAAGCGTCTTGAGCTCGCACCAAGTAGATAACTCCGTCGCATAGAACACCGCCGGGGCAAGAATTAACTACAACTATGAAACAAATGCGGAATATTCTAGGATAGCAGTATGAACATAGCTGTAGGAATAACCTAATCTTTCAATGTATAGTGATGTCTTGCTTTCATATTCTATCCTACGCACGCTCCGAGTAGTTAGGACTGTGAAATAAAAACGATGCTCTACGTTCTTCAGCGCGCTCAAAGCTCATTCAAAACTAGAAATGTTTCTGCTGGCAATGAGTGCGGAACCTCGCAGCTCTCTCCGCTGCCCGTCATTCGGCCTGAGCAACGGCAGCCTACTCTTGCCGTGTGCTATGCACGTATCCGTGTCTATAAAAATCCATGTGCGCGAAAACTGTCACGCGACCTACTTGATATAAGAGCGTTAAAATCCTACCATTTTCTTTAACCTTAGATTAGGAGACGCCTGCTTCTGGGAAAGAGAGCAATGGTTAGCCTTGACCGCCTAGTAAAGAGCAGAGACATTAGTCTGCAAACCAAGATCCGTATAACCCGTGCTATGGTCTTTCCAGTTGTGATGTATGGATGCGAGAGTTGGACTGTGAAAAAGGCTAACCGCCGAAGAATTGACGCGTTTGAATTGTGGTGCTGGCGAAGACTCTTGAGGGTTCCTTGGACTGCCAGAAGATCAAATCAGTCAATATTGTCGACCATAAACCCTGACCGCTCATTGGAGGGTCAAATTCTAAAGTTAAAGCTCAGCTGCTTTGGTCATCTGATGAGAAGAGAGGAGTCGCTGGAGAAAGATTTGATGTTGGGAAATGTTGAGGGTCGCCGGAGAAGGGGTAGGCAGCGAACGCGATGGTTAGATGGCATCCTCGAGGCATTGCAGATGAAGTTATGTGATGTTAGGAAGATAGTGAGAGACCGGAAAGCGTGGCGTGACATGGTCAATAGGGTCACGAAGAGTCGGACGCGACTGAACGACTGGACTGAACTGAACTGAACTGAAGTACTCGCTGTTGAAACGAAGTAGAACGCTTGCTGTCGAGATCATAATAGTGACTAGGCCCACCCGTGTGACACTAAGCCTCATATCGTTTTTGGTTGCACTGCAAAGCGAGAGAAATTTAAAAACGTGGTCCGGTTGCTATTGTTTTACTCTTTAATAAAGCTACCTTTGGCAGCGAGGAACTACCTTGTAGCCATTTCCAGCAGCCCATGATGGCAATCATGTTGGGCATAAAGTTGGACGAGGATTTCATGTACAGGAATAGCGCTCACTTTCCAGCATCAGTTATGAAACACAAGGTTTATATGGGACTCCCGGTGTAAAGCTTCAGGAAAGCAGGTCGGTGATGCCAAGTTGATCGCTTCACGCTCGCGCTGCCTTACGTCATCCTCAGAAGCCGCAGGTTCTGAGTCGTCAATGCAATTTGCACGACGTTATAGTATAAAAACACGCTCCAACCATCCTGGAAGTTATACGCCTTGTAACACTTTTTATTCGCCTTGTATATCATCCTAAGTATCCCGCCGCGATATCTCAGTGGTTAGTGAGCTCAGGTACTCACCTAACTAAATAGATAGATGGATTTATTGAAAACAAAGGAAAGACGTGGGTCCCTTTCCGGCTGCGGTAGCAGCGTTTCGAAGGACGCGAAGATTAAGGTGGCCGTATTGTGCTATGTTATTCAGTCCACGTTAAACAGGCCTTGGTTATAGAAAATTTCCGATGCTTAAACTACGCCATTTTTCATAGGACGCGTTACTTTGAAAATTTTATCCCACGCACCAAACGAAGCCGGCCGTAAATGAACCGAGTATTGTTTTATTTTTGCGTCTTGCTACAATTACTGCTTTTATTTAAGTATGCTGTTGTGAATGGAAAAGAACATTAAAATATCATCATCATCATCATCATCAGCCTGACTATACCCACTGCAGGGCGAAGGCCTCTCCCATATTTCTCCACTTAACCCGGTTCTGTGCTAGCTGCATCCACTTGACCCCTGCGAACTTCTTCATCTCATCCGCCCACCTAACTTTCTGCCGCCCCCTGCTACGCTTCCCTTCCCTTGGAATCCAGTTTGTTACCCTGAGCGACCATCGGTTATCCTCTCTTCGCACAACATGTCCTGCCCAAGCCCATTTCTTTTTCTTAATTTCCGCTAGAATGTCGGTAACTTGAGTTATTTCTCTATCTCTTAATGTTACCCCTACTATTTTTCGTCCCATAGCCCTCTGGGTTGTCCTTAACTTAAATAGAACTCTTTTGGTTAGCCTCCACGTTTCAGCCCCATAGGTGAGTACAGGTAAGATGCAACTGTTGTATACTTTCCTCTTGAGCGATACCGGTAAGCTGCTAGTCATAATCTGCGAGTGCTTGCCAAATGCGCTCCATCCCAATCTTATTCTTCTTGTTATTTCCTTTTCATGGTCCGGATCTGCGGTTACTATCTGTCCTAAGTAGACATATTCACCTACTACTTCCAGTACATCGCTACCTAATGTAAACTGCTGTTCCTTCCCGAGGCTGTTGAACATTACCTTAGTCTTCTGCATATTGATTTTCAAACCTACCTTTCTACTTTTCCTTTCTTAGTCATCAATTATTATTTGCAGTTCATCTTCCGAGTTGCTTAGCAAGGCAATGTCATCAGCAAATCGCATATTACTGAGGTATTCTCCATCTACCTTTATCCCTAACTGCTCCCATTCCGAGTCTCCGAATACTTCCTCTAAGCAAGCTGTGAATAGTACTGGGGAGATTGTGTCTCCTTGCCTATCACCTTTCTTTATGGGAATTTTGTTACTTTCTTTATGCAGAACTATGGTTTCTGTGCAGCCACTATATATATATATATATATATATATATATATATATATATATATATATATATATATATATATATATATATATATATATATATATATACAGCACATTCACGTACGGCTCGTCTACCACCTGATTTCGCAGTGCCTGCATCACCGCCGAGGTTTCAACTGAGTCAAATGCTTTTTCGTAATCAATCAATGCTATGTATAAGGGCTGGTTATATTCCGAGCATTTTTCTATCACCTGATTGATGGCATGGATATGATCGACAGTAGAGTACCATTTCCGAAACCCTGCTTGATCATTTGCTTGATTGCAGTCTAAGGTTGTCCTGATTCTATTAGCGATTACCTTAGTAAATACCTTATACGTAAGAGACAGTAAGCTCATTGGTCTGTAATTTTTAAGGTGCTTAGAGTCTCCTTTCCTATGAATGAGGATAATGTTTGCAGTCTTCCATGGTTCCGGTACCGTCGATGACACCAGGCACTGCGTATACAGGGTGGCCAGTTTTTCTGGCACAATATCCCCCCCCCCCCCCGTCCTTCAGCAAATCTGTAGTTATCTGATCCTCTCCAGCTTATTTTCCCTTTTTCATAGTTTCTATTGCTTTCTTGACCTCGTCCTTCGTCAATGGCGGAACGTCTGACTGTTTTTCCTTACCGCCAATCTCATTACGGTCCTGACTACTTGGCTACTGTAGATATCTGTACAGAACTCCTCGGCTACTTTGACTACCTTGTCCATATTCGTGATGACGTTGCCCGCCTTGTCCCTTATCGCATACATCTGGTTTTTGCCTATGCCCAATTTCTTCTTTACCGCTTTAAGGCTTCCCCCGTTCTTTACAGCATGCTCAATTAAAATATGGCTGCCTTTATATTGTGTGAAAACATTATTGGTTGCTCATGCGATACCAGAGAGGATAATACGGGGAAAAGGGGGGAACAGGAGGAGGACGATGAGGAGGAAAGGCAGGGAGGTTAACCCGTAAAAGAAACCGGTTTGCTACCCTGTACTGGGGAAAAGGGGTGAGTGGATATAAAAGTTGTAAGAGAGGGATGGGTGAAGTTCGTACAGTCACATCACAGACATGTCACAGCACATCACGTCCCAGTCATATCACGTAACGTAACAGCAAAATCATAGCCTTTCGATTAGGCCTATGCTTTTCATAAAGCGGAGACGTGCCTGGGAAGCCTTCACTGCAAACGACGGGGAAAAGAGATGCTTAACAAAAACCCCGGGTGATTTGCATGAAGGAATTGTAGTTGGGCGAGCGGTCGAGCTTTCACACATCAGCGGTCTTCTCTTCAGCGGAAGCCGATAAGAAAGTCTGGCGTCGGGTTACCGCTGGAAGAATAATGGCTTTACAAAGAGGGCTTAAGGCGGCTCATTCGTCAAGTGGGTTTTACCGACGGCGTCAAGTACTTGGCCCCCTCTTCACATATATTTATCGTTCGGTGGCGCTTTCTTTGAAGGAAAAAGGAGCGCGCTTTATTTTTTTAGGCATTCATTGCGTCATATGTAAATTTGAGATGTAGTGTATGTTTCAGCTTTATTCTACTTTGTCGTCCGGCTTGGTTCTCTTATTCTTTTCGTTCATAAACGCCTGAATGCAATAGTCATTGTTGTTTGCTGCTCTGCGGGTTCAGTATATAATCAACATTTTGCTAGGCTTCAGTTATACAGAAGCTTAACCATACTTTGCTTGAAGCTGTATTTTTATCGCTGGCCAGAAACCTTCAGAATGTTTTCTTCGCCCTTAATTATTCCTCTACTGCAGCTCAAATGAGCCTTTGAAAATTTAAATGTGCATTGTATTGCTTTATACGGCCGCACTGACGTAGCATTGATTGTGTTGTCTCCCAGCGTTATTAGCCCTCTAGATAAATAATTCATCACGCTGCAGAAGTGCTACTTTCTTTGAAGAAACACATTTGCCCAAATTACGTTGGACATTTTGTTAGTAGGGGGTGGTAAACACGCGTTGGTCATTTAGCTGCAAGTCAGCATTTTTCTTAGGTATAACGGAAATCTGGAGAGTTGTCGTAGGTATTTACTTCGGGATACACATTATGACAACAATGCTGACGTAAGGTAATCGATAGGTGAGCACGATAATGTGCACGCCAAAAACTGTATAATGACTGGTTCTTGCCTTTGGTGCACTCCGCATGTTTTTTATGTCAATAAAAAGTTTCGGGACGATGGCGCCGTTCCTGTATCGGTTAAACATTTGAAAAATTGCATAATCATCTGACGGCTGATGTCACATATATGCAAGGGAGCCTGAAAATGCAAATAATTTTCAATTATCCTCGCACGCCAAGGCAAATTGCTCAGATACTGTTGCTACCGACGCGTACAACATATTCATTACCGCAGTGAAAAAGAGCAAGCGCCAAGCGACGCATGTCACCCCTTCCCGAAAACCAATCTTCACGAAAGAAATCCTTACGGCTCGAACATCCTGGAGTCGCTGTGATATCAACGCGGCATTCAGAGATCGCGGAGCAAATTTAAACTCTGCCTTTGATATCCGGCATGCGCCTTTGGGCCTAAATATAGTTTTGTGGTCACTCGGGAAGGCGAAATTTAAATCGTATCTTTACAAAATAATTATATTCTTCTGTTGGATTTCTCAGCTTCTCAAATTTTTGAGATCAGAGCGCCATTTGTTATAAAATTTCGAAAATTCAGTTTTATCCGACGTTTTAAATCTTTTAGAACTAATGGAATATGTTTCTCTCAAAACCTAGGCGTCAGTTGTGGCCCCGTAAACTGCCAACCGACAAATTCTTTTCTTTCATGCACGGTTTTACTACAGTCACATAAATACCTACCGTTGAAGAGGTGACTTAATCATGATGTGATGTTGTGGGGTAATGATCGAGTTCGGGAGCCTTTGAAGCAAGACTAAATATTGAGTGCTACAGTGCAGTAGCAACACGGAAAAAAAACAAATGAGACGGACGCAAACACGGGCGTTTCCAACGCAACGCCTGGGATTGCGTCTATCTGTCGTGTTCTTGTCCATGTTGCAACTGCACTATACTCTTGAGTATGATGAACCAACCAGCCAGCAACTACGTATCAAACAAGACTAAAAACGCTTGCACTAAATAAATCTCCCTGTTCTCATGCATATGAAATTATCTCCACTTTAAGAACCTTACTTGTCCCATTGAAAAGGCGCGAATCGTTGGATGGAGAGCAGGACGCCGAACTTTTCAGCCGTAATAGCGTACCACGAGACACACGCCACATTTTTCGGCGGGCCGCGCCTGGATTTCTGTTTAATACCTTTTAATAAGTTAATAATGTTTGCTAGTTAAGTCAGCGAAAATGACATCCGTGGTGTCAGACATGTTATCAAATAGCTGGTGCTGACACAATTACGAGCGCCGTGAAACTTCACCGGTTAAAATGTTTTCCATGCAAAATATAATGCACATAGACATCCAGATCCCAAGGCACCCAGACATCTAGACATCCGTCTTGAGAGCAGGCAGTAAGGCTCAGAGCACAATAAGTTGTAATTGTTAGAGCGGCAGCCATTGTGTCTACATTTCGAAACTTTAAGTACAAACGCTAAAATATCTAGGCTGACATTAATGGAAAACAAATAAACTATGGTGCAGTTCTTGGTCTGGTATAGCGGCTAGCGTCGACATCTCGAAAACAAATTCTACTGGTGCTGGGGTTTCCTTTTCGTCACCCGTCGTTTTTATTTCACTTTTACAGCTTTTTAATGTACGTGGGCTACATTATTCATATAAAGTTTTTATTTTCGTCAATGCGTTTTTTTTTTCTCCTCGAGACTAGTGCCAACACTAAGGAACATGCTATTATGCCGCGTCCCAGTATATCTTGTCCGAGTCTCCAGCACCATACATGGTCCATATTCAGAAATGGCGCTAGGATAGTTGAGAAGCTGCCAACAATACTCCGGACAGCAAGACACTAAAATATTTTTGAATTAAATTATTCGAAATATTGAACCTTTTTGTGTTGGCTTTTATAACCCACAACGTCTTCCAAATATCTGGAATTTTAAATGCAGTATCAGCAATCAGATGCAACCTTCAGTAGCCCGTATTGATTACAACAAGATGCTTCTTGTTGTCACCTATAATTAGCATCACTACAGAAGGTGTAAGCTCCGTGTGCAGCGTTTTTCCCTGTAGTAAAAAGGAGTAAAATATCTGCTACGTATGTAAATAGAACCTTCGCTGCCAATAGAAGCTCAGTGCAAAACAGTGTTTTCTTTCATATTTTTTTTACGCCAACTAAAAGGACAACTCGTAACAACTCTCATCTGTATACTTTTTTTTTTTTTAAAGGCAATTCTCTTTAAAATGTTGTTTACCTTCGCTCATTATTTCTGAGGTCTTTCAGCAGCTTCGTTTGCTTTATTTTTCTAATAGTGATCCCCTTACACCAATGCTAAGATATATTGCTCTGTCCGAAATTTGTAGGCTGCTGTTGGGTCTTATATATTACGGCCTTCAAAAGAATTGCTCATATGCCGGTATCAGTTTGCCGAGGTGCAATTTTTGGTGGGCAAAAAAACTGTGAGGTTTAGGAACGCTCTAAGGAATGCTGCCTATTCCTGGTGAGTTGTGGAGGTGTAGAGAATGCGAACCTACTTTGGGGAACAAGAGTTTGGCGACAAAATGAGGTCAGCATGAACTCCCCAGCCTGAAAACATCAAAAAATGACAATGTATTTTAGTTCTTTTTTCAATATCGGCGTGTTGGTTGCAGAGCAGGAAGTTTTGCGAACAGGAAAATAATGCAAGTGTGCAAATTTGCTGTCATGCGCCGGTATATGGTTGTTCAATATTCTCGACGGCAACGCTAAATCGCTCCCTATACGTATCCTTCTTGCTAAAAAGAAATTGAGGGCAATATTTCAGCTGTAGAAAAGCGAGAAAGACACATTTTAACACGAAAACAAAACGTAGTCCCATAAGTTCAAAACATATTGTCAGGCGCCTTTCATTTGTTTCCCCTATATAGCGCCCTGAAGGAGATGCACTATGTGCGGTAGATAGAGAACTATATGCGTAAAAACAGCAAATTTGTTCCCTTGATCTGCTTTATTGGCTTTTGCTAGGTACGCGACTGATGCTACGGTAGCAGCAAGGAGTTTGAAAAGTATTAGCGTGGAATATAACATTGACCTAACCTCATTGAAACTCAGTCAATCAGTACTGTTTTTGTAATGAGCTGTTACTTAAATAACAATAAGACTAGCATTTTTTAGATATTGTTTCTATTATTGTTGAATTAGACGCGGTGTTTCTACTAATTAAAACACCAAATGCACCTGAGAATAGATATTTTCTTTCTTACGCTAGTTGTAGCTATGATTCGGAAGCGACGGCTATATGAAGTCTCCACGACCTTAGGCATTATGCCTTCTATTGCACTCATTTTCATTCCTGGGTGCAAATTATTCAGTGGTAATATTCTTTGTACTGCAAAAGCATGCCATTACTGCAGAACTTTCGTACACTCTAATTGCACTCATTTGAATGCGTGATGTAAAACAGAATTTGTGCATTTATGTTCCAGCAGAAAGGCTTTACAAAATCAGGCTGCCTTCTTCTGTTTATTATTGTTTTTCTTGTACAGTTATCATATTACAAGCTAAGGGCAATGTTATATGGCAATAATAGTGTAGAAAAAAACGCTAAAGTATCAACAAGAGCGCTTGAATTTTTTAAAATGTATTGCCATGGTACTTGACTTCAAGCAACATGAAAACAAATGCTGCATGCATCCAAAAAGGGCTAAAAAAATCAATGAAAAGAAATGCGTGAAATATAACGCACCAGCCCATGAGAGCTTGGCGGAGAGAGCAGAAACTGATGAAAAAGAGCATTAACCGTCGAGAATACCTGGATTAGGGACACTAAAGACAACTGGTGTGTAAGCTGGTTTGAGGCGAGCCAAGCCTGCTACGACGGGGAGAAATATGTGGAAACCAAAAGGACTCCAGGCAGGATAAAATTCTGTGTTATAGATTAGCATAGGGTTAAAAAACTTTGTGCATGCGAGAGATTATCTGATAGATAGAGAAAATATTGTAAGGCGTAAGGAGTGCATTCATCGTATGCATAAAAAATTGTGTATTTGCGTGGAAGTGATTCGTTCTTGTAGAACGAGAAGTGTTCGAAGTGTTTTTCTAATGGGTTCATGACAAAGAATGTTTAAGGAGAAAGCCTTTCTAGGGTCGTGGGTTTGCGCAGAATGTGTTCGTCCCCGAAACCTTTTCGCACCTTTTAGCGGTGAAACTAATAAAGATAGGAGAAAATAAAATTGTCTGAGGTAGAGAAGGAAAAATGATACTATGAGCCAAGTTTGATGACTGTAGAGTAATTGTTAATAAGAGCCAAAAATGTCAAATTTGCGTTGCAAAAGTGCTGACATTGTAATAGCCAGGGGGACGATCAAACCGGTCGAACGTTAGAAAAGGATAAAAACGTCAAACTGGGGTTATAAACGCCGGATTTGTGTCGAATTAGATTTGGAACGTATCATTTGGACTCGTTGTTGCTCAAGGTCACCAAACAAAACATAATTTGGGTTAAAAAGCGAAAAAATAGAGCTGCGACGTCACATCAGGCGGAAGTAGTCGAAGCGGTGTGAAAATATCCGAAATGAGCAGGAAAACGCCGAATTTGTGTAAAATTTGATTAAAAACAATGTAATTAAACGGAACTGATGCCTATTAACAACGAGGAACTTCTAATATAGGTCTAAATTTGACAAATTTTACTTTCTGTTATTGTCCTCCGAAAAGGGCCTTGCGCTCATCAAATTTGCGCGAGGTGAAATTTCGAGGGTCCAGGTGCCCAAGTTGAATAGCCGATATTAAATTTAGGGTGGACACCATTTTAGGTTATATTCAGACGAGTTCGAATTTCGGGTGTTAAGGCGACCGTATATTGAGGGTGCGGGCAGACCCCTTCTTAGGACACGCTCCGCGGACAGATTCTGCATACATGATCCATTATACTCATGAATTAAAATAATGAAGGCCCGCAGCATTGCAGGGGCGCCGCTCATTTCACCACCTGAGGTCGGTATATATGTGCGCGGACACTGTACAGCCGTGGCTTCTGCGGTTAGCTCCGAGTCCACTGCGGAGCTAACCGCGGAGGAAACGGCACAGCCCACCGGCGACCATCACGTTTCTCCTCTATATGCAAACGCGGCTGGCACGGTTGAATCCGAACATTAATTGGTACTCCGGTTGAGGCACTGCGAGAGTTGTGCACGACGCCCTCAATATCATATTCGCAGTGGCAGTGGTCTGTGTCCACATGGATGAAGGCTACAGCAAGCCGGCGCGTGCGCGCGTGGAAATGGAGCGCTCAGTTTTAAAGGCGAAATTTCTGAATTGCTAACCCTCATAAGGCAAATCAAATAAACTTAACTGGCCCAAAAACGCTGGCGATGTCATGCAAGTGCTCTATTTCACAATTTCCTGCTTACAACTTCGCGCGGACGAACGCTTGCGAACAAGTTTCTGCAACTGGCGGTTCACGCTACAAACGCGCTCCAATTATCTTACCTATCGTACGCGAGTGAGCGTCCGCTTCGAAAAAGCTCGTCACGACGCTTGCCACAAAAAGTTCATTCTCCCCTAAGCACACTAAACTTTCAGCATACCTGCCACTATCAGGCAGACATGACCGTGCGTCTTACTCCGTGACGCCGAGCCCGAGCCTCGTCGAAGATTGCAAGATAGCGAACGAAACTCGAAACTTTACACGCAGTAGGCATCAGCAGAAAGAGCACACGGCGACCCGTTTGCGCATGCGGCAATGAAAGCTTAATCACGATAAGCCAAGGGCTCGTTTCCCGATGGCCACAAATCAGAGCGCTTTAACAGCCATACGACTTCATTTTGTTGCGCTCCTCAGTGCTCTTCCTTTCTAGTCGCACCCAAACCAGACGAAAGCTCACTGATTTCGAAGCTCCGTATAAATGGACTATGGCGACTACGACACCTAGCTTTTTGGGTTCAGAAGGCCGCGGATAATTGATGTCAGAAGCGAATCAAGACCATGCAAGGTTTGTGCCTCTACGACACCCTGCAGCCGGCCTAGTACATAGGTAAGTGCTGACTGCTTGAAAACATTGCGCTTTGTTTGAAATCGCGACAGCTCGTCACAAACTGATAGTATCGTTTCCTGAACTCGCGCAAACTAAACCACCTCGCACAGATTCGTGATATCGGGTAGGTTGCACGTTGGTCTCTTTTTTGCTCGTTGTTACAAACTTTTCGCAAAAGCAGCCCTGTAGGAAGCGCCGTCATTGCTGTAACCGAAGAACTAAAGGCTGCTGGACATAAGTACGCACGTTCTATTCTGGTCGCAGCGGCCGCTTTTCGATGAAGGCAAAAATCGCGTCTCCCGTGTGCTGCGCGTAATCAGTTAAAGAACCCCTCATGTTCCTAATTTGCCGAGATGTCCACAAAGGCATGCCGATAGTCTTTGCCCGGTTCCTGTGCAAATCCCTGTAAGACAAAAATAACACCATATTGTGCAGACATATTACGTGTACTATTGAATCCATTTTACTGTTATTAATTTATTATTGGGTCTGTATGATTAAACTTGTACTCTGCTGGGACTCAAGCCTATTTTTGAATTGTTTATGAACTACTCAAGTAGAACACGTCATATCAGCATATATCTCCTTTGGTAACTCCTAATTTTAGTCGATAAGTGATATTATTTACAGTCTATTTACAGTCCGTCATTTTAACATCAATATAAAAAAAAGGATTTTTCAGCTGTGGCAAAATATATAAGTGGTCACTGGAGAGGCCGTTGCACTAGATGGCAATGCATGTGGCTTGAAACGCACCGTGAAACTGGTGACCAATACGACATTACCACTGGGATAGGGTATTTTATGAGGACACTCTCCTGTGGCACATGGAACTTGCGAGGTAAGTAATTTTTAAGCGACAGCTTATACAACTTGTTCGGCCGAAAATCCGTAGGCGTTGTAGTTGTCGTCAACGCTTGTCGGAAATAACCGGGGGTTGCGTTGAAAAAAAAATGTATCGTACTTATTTGCCATTGTATTGTTTAATGGTAAATTGTTTATTGATTTATTGAAATCAAATAATTATAATGAATTCATTAATTAAGCAAATGAAAAGGTTAACAAACTCGAAAGGTTGTTCAAATGTATCAAGATGCCCAAAATGAAAAGCTGATGATTGATGATGGTAATCAGAATTTAGACTTTCTGACTCATCAATGTGAAATCATAGAAAAATTTAAAAAGAACTATTCAAAGTTATCAACATGCTCAGAATGAAAAGCCAATGTTTGCTGAAGCTATGTACCGGAGAACAAAATAATAAATAAACAAACAGAAACTGAATTTAGGCTGTGAAGAAAAAGATCACCGTCCGTCTGTGCGAAACGCTGTCGCGTGTGCCTGCATTTTGTATGTATCAGTTCGCAGCTTGAAACTGTCATTCCTGTAATAATCGTAGTGTAGGACAACTTAGATAAAGAATTCATTATTACAGTAAATATAAAATACCTATAAGGAAAAGATTATAGCGAGAGATGTATTACCTAACCTAGTGTTGAAGTTTTGCAAAGGGAATGATTAAGAAGGCTCATTTTCACTGAAACTTAGTTTTATCAGCATCTAACATGTTATGAATTCGAAAGCTGCGCAATGAAGTTAGTGTGAAATATTACCGGTCAAGTTATTGTTTATCTTTAGGGCGGGAACTTCATGTCCAGGCTTTAATAGAATTTGACTTTTCAATGAGCGGTCTGGTGTTATGGTGGCTAGTATCCACTGATTTTATATCCTATCAAACCAAGAAATTCTCAAGAGTCTCCGCCAAGACCAAAATTCAAATGCGTCATGTGTTCGGCGATCAGATTTCTTCCCAGTCCAAGTCTCGCATCCACACTACAACTAGTAAAACTGTAGCTATCAGGATCTTGGGTGACAGTGTGATGTCTCTGCTCTTTAGTGGGTGGTCGAGGCTATCCATGGCTCTCTTTTCCAGAAGCAGGAGGCTCCTGATTTTATGACTAAAGTCATGAAACTTCTCTCATTCATTATATGCATTTCCAGTATACGCTTCAGAGAACTCTACGAGTTTGGGCGAAAACAGTGTTTTTATTTAAATCAGAAAACAAGGTAATTAGAAGGTGTTACCTTGCTACATATTTGGGCATACTCCTTTAAATGGAGGCCAAAAGAAAGTGAAATACAAGTATTGAATTCTGACAAGGAATTTACAACCATCCAATAGTAAGAAACTTGCAAAGAGCCTTTGCATAGCAGAAAATATGGATACAAGTTTAACACTGTCCATACCTGGAATATCAGATTGTCAAACTGTGAACCAAAGCGCATTTATTAGGCTTACTAGTATTCTTAAATATTAGCAAAGTCCAAAAACTAATACAACAAAATGTAGCGTTCTTAACCGTTTACATGCTCCATCAAAAAGTAACTCTTCCAAGAGGGAGAGAGAGAGAGGGGGATACCCTGTAATAAAAAACAGAAAATTTTGCCGGTGTTTAGATTTCGCTGGCATGCTACTCTCTGTAGGAAGGGGAATTGGGGAGGGAAAGATTGAAAAAGATTGGCAAGGAAAATAAAAAGAAAGGGGGAGATAAAATGCGGCCAATAAATACGTTAGGTGCATCGTAGAGTAACGGTATAAAATAAAATGATGATATTGATAATCCGACAAATGTGCTCATAGAGTTCACAGCTTGAAAAATGCCTGATGGTAACAAGAAAGATGAATTTATAGTTTGTCAAGGAGTCCAACATCCTTCAAATGCGTAAAGAAAAAGTTCATTGCAAGTTTCTGCTGCCTAGGACACGCTAAGGAACCTAAAATACTGTTCATTGTTAAAGGCACTAGGGAGGGCATCTCTATGCTATGTTCATAGTACGCACGCTCGTCAGCGTACGCAGGGCACTCAAGTAGGATATGTTCCACAGGTTCAATCGAGCCACAGCTGTCACAATGCGGACTGTTTATTTCCCCCGAATCAGTAGCGCAAGCCATTTGTATATGCACAGTTCAGGCGAAGTAGGTGGTAAAGTGTTTCTAGTTTGAAAGAAAATTTTGGAAGGAGTGTTGACCTTCGATGCAGATTAATTGAGTAAATAAATTGGTAGTGATGTGTCGGAAAGCTCCAAAGTCGATTCTTTGTTTTGGAAGCAATTTTTTAGCCAGTTGAGATGCATCCGATTTTGCGGAGAAGGTCCGAATGCATCTTTGATGTTGGTGGGATTTTCGAGAAGCTTCATCTGCTCAGCGCTTTCTTCCTGCGTCTTCCAAGGAAATCCTCCACTGTTCAAGGCCTGATTGCTGTCAGGTAAGAAGCGAGTTTCTTGCACTCGACGAATAAACATCTGCTTCACCAACATCGTCACACCAAGTCTATCTTTGCAAAAGACAGCACGGCCTGCATTAGGATGAATGGTGCGATGCAAACTGTAAGTGGTAATAAAAGCATCCGCGGTAAAATACCCAATTTCCAGGGCTTTGTCGCCCCGCACTGAATTTTCACATCCTGGTATGCTCGCCTAACTTAAATTGGAAGGTTTATAACTTCTCTCATTTGTTATGTGTAGTTTCAGTTGAATTGGGAGAACTGTGTGAACTTGGGTGAAAACAAGGCTTTGTTCCGGCAGAAAGCAAGGTGGTCTAAGCCTTTTTCTCTACAAGTCTGCTTTGAACTCTCAACAATAGATCTTGAAGCAACTTTTTTCTATCCGGAACATTTCTACGTTGTTAGGAATGCAGGCCCTGAAGGGTCCACGACTACAGGGTTTATTTTTCAGCTTCATGAGGAGTTTCATTTATTCAGATTCTAGGGCGCGCATGTAGCCAAGTAAGTGGGCTACAAATCTATAATCCGATCTCTCTGAAAAGTACGGCTTCCTTTCTAGGCCTTCGGTCTATAGTCGTAATCAATTTGACGAACTTTCATTTCTTACTACGATTTAGAGCACAAACGCTGATCGGAGCGTGCGTAAATGAGACTATTCAACAAGAGTGAGTGCCAATTTTTGCTTCGCTGTTTACCTTTAGGTAGTGCACAATAACCCCGTATAAGTACGCAAAGTAAAATGAACTGGTAAGAATGGCGTGGCTAGGAACTTCTACGTCACCGCATTTAAAGTTGAAGGAGTCTTTATCTCATATGCGACACAAGCACGCCCCCATTTCCTCTTAGCTCAAGCATATCATGGTGCAAAACGTCTTAGAAAAGAATACTTACATACTTTTCCGTAAGCGCGAGCATATTCTGGTGCAAAATGTATTCAAACATATTTGCGCCGAACCATACAAACTCCAAATAAGGACGAAGACAACCGAGAATTATTTTTTTTTTTACCATCAGCTACAGGTAAGGTCCTGAACGAATTTTGTTTTTCATCCACAGGAATGCATACGTAAATAAAACAAACCACTTACCTAGGAGCGGTACAGGTAAATCACTGCTTTGTTACAGCGATTATGGCATTTGTGTTGCTGACTGCGGCAGTTGGCGGCTACGATTTTAGTGCAGAGTGCTGAGTAATTCGTCTTTAATTTTGCGCCATAATAATTGAACGGAAGAGAGGATGTTATCGCAATATATTTCCGGGGCACAGCTATGTGAATAACTTCCGTTTTGTGTATTGAACCGGCATGTCGCGCTATAGCCTGTCAATTCTTACCCTTGCTTCTGGTTATTGTTTTATGGCAGGCCTTTGCAGCAACATTCATCCTCTGCTATATCTTCATTGGAGAATCAACTACTGCTTGTGGAAATCAATTTTCAGCCGTGTCGTACGGTAGCCCGTTTAAAGCAGTTTATCACTCCTGCGCAAAACTCGCAACGCAATAATAGATCCACAGGTCATTGGAAACCCTCGTAACCTCCGGGTAATTTGATTTTCTTCTATATCTTTATTATTGGCGTCTAAATAGTTCTCATTACCAGTAGAATTTGCGTATTATGGAACACGTAGAACCAATATCTCGCAATTTCCACTCGTAAGTGTCGCCCTCTTTCAAAAAATGATTTTCGCCCTTTCTTTCGCAGTTCTAAAACTATTCTCAAAACATTTTCGGACGTTACCGGTCTTAAACCTTACGGAGAACATTATCCTTGTCATGGTAGTCCCTTCGCTTTTTTTAATGATGCATGCTTCCGCCATGAGACTTGTAGTTTTTTTTTTTTTTTTCGTTTTGACCTTCGTGACAGTCCATCAATCGCATATGCTGTAAGAATTGGTGTGCCCAGGGTATGCGTGTGAAAGAAATGTGATAGCCGCTTTCCTGAAGCGTTTGGAAAAATGCCCTCTGTCGGAGGAACTGCTGCTGGGCGCTTGGCAGAACAAGGGGAAGGGTGTCCAGGCAGTGCGTGCTCTTTGCCGTTTTTGTGCGCCACCGGACTTGATTTGCGCTTATAAAGCAAGCTGCCGTGCCTGTATATTTTTTCATATGCCTTCTCCCACATTGTCACCCATCATGATCCTCTTTCTTCTCCCCTTCCAGTTCCCCAGTGCAAAGAAGCAGGCCCGATTTTAATCATCCGGCCAACCTCTTTTTCCTTTCTTTTTAATAAATTCATCTATCTATCTATGCTGTAAGATAGCTAATTTCCTGAAGCGTGTTTTTTTTTTGTCTTAGAGCTGAACAAGTCTCTGCCGCGGGAAAGTGCAGTGTAGCCAGAAGTAGAAAAACAGCAGTTAGTTCTGAGCTGCTTAGGGGAGCGAAACCGTTGATAGCTCGAAAAATTCACGTCTTACGCGCCTACGCTTTTCTTCTTGAGCTGAAACCCTGGCAAATTTGTTTTTTAACTGCAGCCTCTTGTTTGCGTCCATACACGTCTTTGATAATGCACTCTTCATTCTTCTTTAATACAGTTGCGGGGCTGATATGACCCGGTTCTTTGCCTCTTATGTCCTCTAGATAATACTGCACCACCGGTACATGTATGCACTTAAGGCACTGCACTCAGAGACAGTATTGTAAGGCTCGCAATTTTATATACCTGGTTCATGCCTCCTTCTCATGCGTGGCCTGGTGTTTTCATTGCCTTTGAAGCTATCTTTAGAGACTTTTAGCCTTGCCTCAACGTATTGTAGTTATTTTTTGTTTTGTTAAGTTACATGGGAAGCAGGTAGTTGTTAATAAGTTCGTTTCAGTTCAGTTGACGATATCTGTGTTGAACGCAAGATAGTTTAGATAACTAGTAGCCCTAGACAAACTCGAAGAGGAGTTTTCACATTTAAAATAGATGAAAAATGAAAGACGTTAAATTTCATGTTCGAAAGCCTAATAGCCTTTATGTATATGCCCGCGAAAACCTTTCGCGGGCAGAAACAACACATGTTTCATCATGCCACATGTGCAATAGGAAGTTTCCAGAGTGCACAATGCAGATATAGCTAACCCATTTTGCGCTAGGGAACGCTATCGCCCCCGACTGATTTTTCCATAGGCGAACCAGATACTACGCCTAAGCACCAAGAGTGTGGTACGATGGTGGCTCTAGAAAGCCGTTGCAGACTAAGTTTAGTTCGAAGAAAAGGAAGGGAAGAGAAGCGAACGCAATGCAGAGAGAGCCGTCCCGACAGCTGCCACGCAGTGAACGGTGTATCATCTCAGCACCCATTCAGCGAGACCGACGTACCTAGTTCTCCGATGCGGAAGATGCGGTTACCATGGCAATTCTGTATTTGCCGTGGACGTGAGACTCCATCATAGAACATAACGCAAGATCAGTATTACCAGCCTCTCCTGTGCTTCCATTTATTCGTCTGCTCTTTATATTCGCTTTTTTTTTCGCGTTACTTTACGCAAGAGGCAGCCCTTTTACTCCCTATTCTATCTTTTCCGCTTTTCTCTCTTCCTGGCAACACGTTGACGCACTAGCTCGAAGTAACGTCGTTACCCGCGTTTCATATCTTCGTCACCTCCTATACCTGATCTCAAGCTTGGTTGCCGGCAAGGAGCTTCCACACTCGCTTCTTGAGCGCGTTCAAGAGATGATGAAATTGCCGACGCAAGCAAGGTGACATTTGATTCTGTGCGCCTAAGTTCGCTTGCTATGGCTTCTGCCAGGATCTAGCGTACCCGTTACCGCTCGGCTCGCTGTGAGCTGCCTTGCTTATCGTAGCTCTTCATTTTTAGTTCTTTTTATTCGTATCCCTTTTCCTGATTATTTTAGACGAAATCATGAACTATCAGCGAGACGCAGAAGAGCATAGAACTTCTGCCAGGAATGTTGCTGTTTGCACTGGCAACGACACCAGGAATACACTAATAGAGACCTATGCGTAGAAGTTTTTTTTTTTTTTTCAGTTACGTTCGTTGTATTTCAAACAAGTGCGCATAAGGATGAAGCTTGCATTTTATGACTCATGGTGACCAAAAGCAATAGCTTACTAGAGGTAAGCAGATTACCTTTTTCTGACAAGCAAATGTATTTTTCACTTACCTTTTGACGATTCGGAGACGCTGCTCCGTAGTCGAAGGGAAGCTAAATGGCAACGCCAAAAGTACAAAAAGCCAATATATCC
Organism: Amblyomma maculatum; assembly: GCF_055883805.1. Taxonomy (NCBI): domain Eukaryota; kingdom Metazoa; phylum Arthropoda; class Arachnida; order Ixodida; family Ixodidae; genus Amblyomma; species Amblyomma maculatum. The sequence goes on along the minus strand of NC_139352.1, from coordinate 24,533,475 downwards.
TCTGCCGTTACTCTTGATCATACATGGGGTGGGGAATTCACTAATCATTTTTGCGCTTGGTGCATGCAACGAGCATTATTGACTTCTGGAAGGCATCAACTCTTTAAGGGAATCTTTTATTTCGGTTCCTTATCTCTACAAGTAAGGTTTCTAATAAGGGAGTAATTACTCGTTGCATCCACCCAAGCGCAGCCATACGGCTACAAAGGAAAGCTATATTTGACCAACACCATTCCCACTTCGAGTTATAGATCAATTCGCTCTCACCCTACCATCTGATCTGCTGACCGTCCTGGTTAGCTCAGTCGGTAGAGCGACTGCCCCGGAAAGGCGGTGGTGCCGGGTTCGATTCCCGGATCAGGACGAATTTCTCTTTAACTACGAAGTTTCTGAGAAAGCTGTATAGCTTTCCTTTGTAGTCGTATGGCTGCGCTTGGGTGGATGCAATGAGTATTTACTCCCTTATTACAAATCTACTCCACCTTGGGGGATTCCCCTAAATATTTGACCAAGTAAGGTTTCTTTTTAATATGCGACCTCTTTAACCTTGCGCACTCTGTAATATTATCCATCTACGACGATTGCCACCTTACTTTCTACCCTAGCCTTGCCTTCGAAATGGAGGTGCTTAATTTAACAGCCATTGATAATCTTTTTTTCACGTTTCCTGAGGTATACATCTTCGATCCTCCTTGATCGTGATACCGACTTGATGGCCCTGTGTTTCCAGATTCGCTCAGTTGTCATTTTGCCAGTTGTTCACTGCGCCTATAATTCCCTTTTAACAGCTTTGCAAGCATTACCATCATCTTTAGCTTAACTCTATCGTTGGCTTCCAAATTTCTGCCATATTGATGGTTTCTATACCGAATCAGACATTTCCCTGCATGCCCGATTTGTTCTGAATACTATACAAACTTTGAACAATACATGCTTTCCTACCTTGTTGCAATTCAGTCACCTCACTTTCCACTCTTCCAAACCCTCCTCCTCCAACGTGGTAGGATTAGTTAGCCTCTGACCAGCTGAACGACCAGTTGGCCTTGGTGACTCTGGCCCAGGACATTCTCTACACCTAATATTGCGTTAAATAAAGTTGTTTCATCCTCCTCCTCCTCCTGCCATATATTTCAGTGCTCGTGGGATACTCGTGTTAGGGCTATACATTTCTAGTCAAGGACACTGGAACACTGGTATTTCATATTTTAGTGTCCATGCCAATTGTACCTGATGCCGTTTGTGTCCTTTACTACTCTTTAATGGTCCACGTTACTGTGATTAGCGGCTTCAGCAAGATACACCGCTCATCATATACAGAACAGTACTACTGTCTTCAAATGTTGCGCCCTTCTGACCTTCCGAAAGCATTCACATTTCCTGGGGCTTTCTGTACGCAAAAAGAAAAAAAACGAAAAACAAAACGCTGTTCGCCTTTATTTGTCTAAGCCTTTGATCAGACTTTCCCATTCATATGCTGAGCTACAGATAGAAGTAAGAATATGTGAGGAAGGCACATTTGCTATACGTATTCTTTCGTTAACTGCAAATGTCTTTATAGCTTTTGCAAACGTATGGCAAATATAACTAAAGAAAACGTGCCTTACGTGACATTTTTCTATATTGTGAATACCTTAAAGGGCCACTGTCCAGGGAAGGCCCTTTTAAGAAAAGGAGCCCAGTGTTTCGATCAGGTACCGGAGATAGTCTGTGCAAAATTCTACAGTGACACGCGCGCCGCAAAGCATCGAAAATACAATTCAAAGCTCCCTCATGCTCTCCTTTGAGAAGCCAGCTTCACCGCTTCCTGCGCTGGCCCGACGGGCCCCGATAATGACGTACGTACCGGGAACGACGTCCATTGGTCCGTCTCGCTGACTGACGGGAGAAGGATGGGTGTCTACCGCTCGCAGCGCACTTTTCCCTCGCCACGGCCAGACTGAATGCAGCGGCGCGCGCTCCCTCGACCGTTTTTTTTTTTTCGCGCTCGCGGAGAGCCACGCCCCACCTCCCGCCAAATGCGGAGGAGGAAGGGGAATTTGTATTGCGGAGGCTAGACGACCTCGGGCAGGAGAGTGAAAAACCTTTGCGAGGGAACGGAAGGAGAGAAGCATGACAGAATCGGGTGATTGCGGTGGCTGTAACTGCGTTATTAGTTACTCTTTTCAAAAACATTTTGCGGCCTTGCGTTCCAGGGGCGAAGTCTCACAGTCACCGGGGAAGAAAATATTTTCGACCGGAGGGTGGACAGTGGGCCTTTAATACGTGTATGCTATAACTAACTATTGCTGTTCTTGAATTAGCTGTGCTTACAACAGCTATGCACGTAGTATACTGGGTGATATATTTTATTGTTTACAGGTTTGTATTTTAAAAATTATGAGACCTCAGAGCTGACAGTGACGTTCGGTGGCAGTGTAAGGCGGGCGTCATTTACGTAACAGACACTAATGAAGGCCTGCATTTATAATCATTAGGGCTTGGTTGACACTTACCCCGTAGGTGATATACCGATGGGGTTCTCAAAAAGGCGCAGGGCCGAGCACATGGCATAATTATCCAATGTTAGCAGCTGAGAACAGGGACAGGGAGACCTTTGTGGCAGGGATGCAGACGTGAAGAACAAGTCGACTACAAAAGACTGAGACTCTCGGCTACAAGGAAGACCTGCACTTATGGTTAATGGAAAACGTAAGAACGGGAGCTTGCTCCGTTTTCTTAAAGACTATAGGCTTTAATACTTACTTTAAGTTAATTAACGACAGCCCCATCCTATGCCAAATCAATGACTTCGAGTAAAAGTAAATTATAGTTGGCCAACAATGAATTGAAAATGAAAAATTGTTTTATGTTATTTTAGCGACCTTCATACATTCAGAAAGGAGATTCCACATATTGTTCTTCCTTAATTGTCATTCTGGCTCCAAATTTCGAAAGCCGAAAGCAGGCATCTAAAAACTGTCGAGGTTGTTTTCGCGGGTTGTATATATTTAGGTGACAATTCTAAGGCTCCCGTTCAGCGTAGAAGGCGGCGTCGCTTCAAAGAGCGCCACGTTCATTCCGAAAAGTTCTGACCAAAATTTTACGGCTGGTGACGTTGTGTCGAATAACGCATGTCAGGTGTTGATATCTCTATTAGAAGTTAGAAACAATTAAAATTTGGGTTTTCGTTACTTTCATTAAAGGGTAGATACGATTGAGTCGGGGGAGGGTAATAAGGGGATTCGGGTTGGTTCAGGTGATTCCGTTTGATGAAAGGGGCAATTGAATAAAGTTTATTTATGGAGGGAGAGGAGATAAGGTGCCGTATGTTTTATTTCGACGGATTATGGATGTGTTCTGCGGACTCAGATGAATTAGTGGTGGACAATATTGAATGAGGATTGATCACTGTGAAATAGATTAAACGAAACTCAGATTTGTAAATGTGATTAAAGTAGAATATGTTGATTTCTGGTGAATTATTAGTGCATTATATTAGATTGAGTTGGAACAGCTTGAATTAAGCGAGCGAGCAAAGAAAGACTGCCCTGGATATTTAAATCATAGCACCAGTGGTTTCATCTTCACAGCCTCTGAGTAGTAGTCTTAAGTGCCCTTAGTAAGTTTCTGTGAAGTAAACTCTTAGTGCTTCAGCCAGGATTTTCCCTCACAACGCTTTGGTCGCTAGAGAAGAAGAGAAATTTAAAGCTGTACCAAAATTTTTCCTTTTTTGTAAATTTCATATCCCGCATTTTATCACATCGCTTTCAATTTTTCGGTTCAACTCTTCAAGGCTGCTGCAATTGATGTGGCGTCAGGAGTATAATAATTTACGAAACGACAGTTCTAACACTCATGTTTACCCAAGTGACGGAATAATATTTGAAGTTAATAATAATTATAATGGCTTTATATCCTACAAAAGTCCAAGTTTTCTACATACGGCAGCACATGGCAGATGAACAATAATTTTGGTAAGAAAATGGCCCTTTTGTCTCTTTCTAGCAAATATTATTCGTCGGTTATCAGGTCCTAATGAGATAGTAGCGTAATAAATAATGTTGTGAGTACAAATGTCGCGGTGCTAGTTTCACAAATAACATGTCACTCTCTGATGGCACTGAACACATCGGCAATAAGACAGCCAAAATATAGACTTTCAGCAAAGCTCTTTACATAATTATTTAAAAAAGAGAATTGTTGATGTACAGCTCACTAATACTTCGTTTTATATACTATGTTTCTGTAGTATGGCATGCGTATGAGCTCTCCGAAAACATTGTGCTTGAGGCTTTCCAGACTAAAACTGAGCACTTTATACCCTGCCTTTACGGCTGCTACTTCTAAAGCTCTTCAGCATTTTCTTCTGTGAACTTATTATCGCTTCCTTTACGTTCTCGCATTGAATCATTAGAACTTTTGCATTGCGTAGTTAATTATTACATAAGGTCCTCATCCGACTACTGAAACGTCGTCCCACAATCATCAGCTTGAAAACATCTCGAACTTAATTTGGATATATTTCTAAGACACAACTGATATGTTTAAAGCGATCTTTCTCCCCGCAACCGTTGCTTTAAAGGTCGGAAAATGTCACCACCGCCATCGAAGACGTATCCGCGCATCCAAGCTATCTGCAAATATTGGTTCCTCTCCTTCTGTTTTTCTTTTTTGTTCCCTGCTATCACTTATTTTACTATCGTGCTCTGTACATAACTGGGTGTATATTAAGTTGGTATTTTTGGTATTTCTGTTATAAGCTTTTTTTTTTAGACACCTTCATGTCACACACCACTTTGTGGTCGTCTTCTATGTATATAGTATCAATCACCCGCTCCTGCTATAAGAACGAAGTGAACTACTGTGTGTATAAATAAATAAATAAATAAATAAATAAATAAATAAATAAATAAATAAATAAATAAATAAATAAATAAATAAATAAATAAATAAATAAATAAATAAATAAATAAATAAATAAATAAATAAATAAATAAATAAATAAATAAATAAATAAATAAATAAATAAATAAATAAATAAATAAACGTTGGAGCCACAATCTGGGAAGGTAACCTGGCAGTCAGTGCGTTGATACACATTTATTAGAAGTACGTATTTCTGTTAGACACTATGGCTTCGATCTAGAGCAAGACAACATGAACGGCTCGCCGTAACTTGTGAAACGTATAGAAACGATATGGCAAACTTTCATGATCTAGAGCTTCGGAGTGTGTAATTGCTCATTCGTGCTCATTAAATAACTATGTTTGCTTAACGGGCGAGACTCTATCCATCACAAGTGTCTTGGAACTCTGATGAGAGCAACAGCCTACACACCATTCGGTTAGAGAGGTTCAAGCGTGTTTTGTGGCTATGTGCTTGAAATATTGATAAAATATTTTCAAATCTTTTTCTGTTGATACAGGTTGGAAATAAACTCTGAAAGAGTTTCTTTTGTTGCTGCTTTCAATTTATCATAGGATGAGGAATTCTGTTAGAACCTTAATTCACCTCATTTTGAGGATATGGTTAGGCTGTAGTCGAAGCGGACCTCTAAATCTAAAAACGAGCATTACTCCTTACCGATACACGCGGAGTAGATGGACCTACTTAATGTAATAGTAAACAAACAAATGTTTAGGGAGTAAGAGATGAAGCCTTATGGGAACATTTGAACCCACCTTTTAGGTAAACGCGCGCGCGCGCGCGTGTGTGCGTGTGTGTGTGTGTGTGTGTGTGTGTGTGTGTGTGTGTGTGTGTGTGTGTGTGTGTGTGTGTGTGTGTGTGTGTGTGTGTGTGTGTGTGTGTGTGTGTGTGTGTGTGTGTGTGTGTGTGTGTGTGTGTGTGTGTGTGTGTGTGTGTGTGTGTGTGTGTGTGTGTGTGTGTGTGTGTGTTTTCGTGCGCGCGCGCACACTCGCTCTGGGGTATGACCAACTATCGTTTCCTTCCTGGATTAATCATAATGACTGAAGATTTGTTTGTCACAAAGTTTAAATTTTCCTTTCTCTTTCGCGTACTTATATCGTTGACGGGGCTTTTCACGTTGTCTCTAGAGATGCCTGCGTTGTCATTGGTAATTTTTTTCGTCACGTGTTGTTCCTTGTGGGAGGATGCGCAATGCTTAGAAAAATTGGAGGCAACCTGTTCGGTCGGTCTATAGTTTTGTACCGTTTCCACTTTTATACAGGCATAGAGCCGTTAGAAGAAAGTACTACAGAACAAAAAAGCAAAGTTATCAATTTTAGGAGCACTAGCGTGCATTGTGTGTGCTTACATACTTCAAGCGTTCTATAGTGAAATGCAAAGAATACCCATTTACTGAAAGGCAAATGAAAACAGTAACTGCCGTTTGAAATATTTTGGACATAAGTAAGGTGCTCCGAGTGTCTCCGTGGAAGACGCGGAGCATATCTTTTCTGACACGTGCACCTTTGAACTTCCTGCACCGTCTACTTTGACTCGTTCTCGAAAATCACAGCAGCGATAGAAACACAGCGAGCCCTGGCTCAACGCTAGCAGCCGGAAAGAACAGATTTTACGCTGAGTGCAGGCTTCCTTTTTGTATTTAAGTATAAATTCCGGGTTCGGTTCCGGGTGACGGCTATTCCAACAAGGACAAATGACATCTCGGGGAGCGAGGAAATAACTCTCAATTCCTTTTTTCTTTTCTAAGCTTATATTAGAGCTCTTTTTTATTTTCTCTTTCGTAATGTCGCTGATCTTTTCAGCATGGATGAAACTCATGTGTAATTCTCTGGGCTACTGACTCTGCCTTGAAACCCAGATGCGCTGCTCATGGCGGACGTGGGTATTATTTTCTTCTAAAGACTGCAGAAGCATGAGGTTGCCCAAGGGCCTGTCTCAGACATGTTTCCTGTAATTTTGTTTTCTTTCTAAATCATGTGAAACAAATCCGAAAGTAAGGGAATCGATATTTGAGAGGCGGTTATATTTCTTTCTCCTTCTTTCTTTTCAGCACTAGTAATGTGAAACCTGTATTTTGTATTATTTATACGTACTGCATACGTCTTTTGAGTTGGTTGGTGTTGTGTTCAGCCACTTTTTCTTGCAATTGTTTTATATTACTTTTTTTTCTCCGCAACCTCTCGGACTGGCTTTAAAAAATCTTTTAAAGATAATACTCAGTCACTATAATAGATGCTATATTAAAATTCTTTCGACTCCTTAATTATTTGCTTCCATGATATAGTTGTCAGGTAATATGTGCCTTGTTTCAAGAAGAAAGTTATGTTGTTACTTCTTTACACAGGTTTATTCAGTTCCGGCCTTTTCCTCGGTCCCTCAGTGACTTTTAGGAAAGTTTCAAATTAGGAGCATAGCTCAGCACGAGTTCAGATATTACCAGTGATGTAGAGCAGAGAAAGTTGGTAGCATTTATTCCGGCATGTGCCCCTCCTCAGCACGCAGGACACTCAAGCCGCGAGAAGAGAAGCAATATAATGCATCTGCAAACGCATATTTTTAAAAAGCTGTCGTGAGTAAAGGAGGAAACCAAAAATAGTGGGAGTGTTAGGGAAGTATCTGTCCGATAAAAAGCTCGCTTTGAATCACTCTTAAAATATTTACAGAGCACAGGCTGCACTTGAAACAAAACTTGTGACATAAGGGATTCAGTCGAATTGAACATGCATAGAATTGAGGCCAAAATTAGAATCAGAAGTTTACAAATGGCTTCTTTTCGGCAGCTGTCACAGAAGGTAATCTAAGAGCAGAAGTTCCGGGCGGAAAAAACTTCTTTGCCCGGGACAGAATTGATAAGTACACAATTAATATTTGAGGCGGAGATGAAATTTACACACGTTACACTCAGCACTGTCATCACTCTAACGTACATAGCGCATGTAAAAGCATTACAAAAATATTGAACTCCCGCAATCGGCTGCCAGGACTAATGTATTAAGCGAAGAATTTCTGGCAGTGTAAAAATGACCACCTTTTCATTTTAGAACATCCCAGTTTGCCATACAGAATGCAACTCAGCTCTGAACGAATGGCATATTGTGCGCCAAAATCTACCTAGTATTACATAGGATTCTGGATCGAATGTACAGATTATCACAGAGAGGGAAATTAAAATTTCGAGATGTTACTTTCGAGGGTATTATATTCGAGGGTATTATTCGAGGGTATTATATGACATCATGTAGATTTCGCTTATTCTTAGACGGTTTAACCATTTCTGAATTAATTATGGATTGCGCACTCAGTTGCGATTCTTCGCTTTTTACATGGCCACTTAAATTCTTACTCCATTATCTGTTATTCTAATCCTTCATTTTTCCTGTGGCTTTTTTTTTTTTAAACATATCCTGTATACGTGATATAAACTTGCAGGTTACCTTCATTTTGCACTTTCATTTCCAGTAGTAATGTTCGTGTCGTCGTAGACTTCTTGCCAAAGCAGTGTTAATGATAGCATTACTTCTGAATGCTGGAGCTATAAATAAAATGTCACCTTTTCCCCAGCAAATGAAGCTTCACTGTTAATTGCCGGGGAATGGTTTTAGTATTAGAAGCATGAAGCATGAAATAAGAGCCGCAAGTTTTCATACCTGCTGCGTTCACAGCCGACCACGGCGGCCTCGTTTGAGCGGAAGCGAACCGCAAAGAAGTTCCGTAGTCATTACTTTGTTACGTTTGGTGTGCCAGAACCGAACGCTTACCTCTGCGGGGTTCTTATATAAATAAGCGAGTTTTACTGCATAAAAAGAAAATTAAAAATTAACCGCTGACCAGTCTTCCTTCTGAAAAAGAAATACACGTATTGTTTCTGTTTGAGCGAGAGGTGCAAAAAGTGTATAGTACCTGTTTATCAAATACGAGCGTTTTCCAAAATTTAATTCATAATTAATTCCTTGGCCACTTGTTCATTTCTTTTAAATGCGCAAGTTCATTATTGTAGGGCACGTACAATAGGCCTGCACTTTTTCAATGCACTCTCGGTAATTATTTTGTAGCTTAGCGCTACCGGTGAAGAAAGGCATTCTTGCCTGCGTTTTAAAAGCTTTCAACAATATAGATGAAAACTCCCACTCGCGGAAAAAATACACAGGCGTCAAATAAAAACAAACAAAGGGTCTCTCAGGCGTCTATTAAGGGAATGGCGAAAGCTTAACCTTTCTCTCGTATCGTTTGCCTCTTATCTGCTTTTGAAGAGTGTGGCTTGAACGGTACATCATCGCTCCTGTCACATAGCGTTCCTTGGCGTGCGTTCAAGTGTGGCATTGCAGATAGCAGGAACGTTAGACAAGAACACAACTCGTGGAATCTCGCAGGTTATGACAAATCCCGCGCACATATCTCGCGCACAACTCTCGTGTACGGGATTTGATTCCATGAGCCTACAAACGCTTTTGTCTTAAAAATCGTCACTTGTATTGTGGACGGCCTAATTATCACGACGGGAGATATAGGAACGTCGCTATTAAATATATACCAAGACCAACCTAGTTCAGGCACACAAGCTCGTAACGTTCCTCAGCACGATGTGTAGCATGTCCATATCGCAAACCGCACACGCTCTTGACGGTACTGAAGTGGGAATGGGTTTCATAGAAAACGCCCCAGTGAAATCTCCAGAAATAAATTGGTTTTGCGTTTAGACTCCGCCTAGAGAGCATGATAATATAACGGCCTGTACAAAACGAAAATTGTTCTAGGGGGCACCCTGGACCAATAAATTGCGATGAAGCGAAAGCCTTTGTTTGAAATGCCGCTGATTCCTGCTTCGTGTATGACTGATGAGACAGCGATGCTGTTTGCGTTTGCTTCGACTAAGTTATCCGTGATTATACTTCGAGACTCGCCGTTTCAATTTGTTGTCGTCGGCGGAGAAGCGTGAAATTTACTGCCCCCTTTTCTTTCCTGTAAACTAATTTCAAACGTCACTGATTCCGGCTTTACTGCGTCTGCTTCTATATGCAGTGAGGTGCGGCGTTCGAGGAAGCGGCAAATAAAAGGCACACACGGACACTTGAATCGGACGCCCATGCGGGGTTAGCTTCGTATAGGTATGCGTCAATCATCTGGGGAAGACATCATTCAGGACTTCACGTCTGGTCATGGCCGATGACGTCCCCAAGAGATGACGTCACAATCTCGCGGTATCGTGCGGTATCGCGCGGAATCTCGCGAAGACTTGTGACACCTATCGCGACTGTACACGCAGGCGGGTCTTTAATATACACAATAGTACGCAGCCATCAGGTATGACGTGTTCCTAAGGCGTGCAAGCATGTCTTTGTGAACAAGTCGGTAGCGTGTCTACATCTCCTAGTTCATGGATTGTCGGTTCGGGTTCTGTCTCAAACCTAAAATTCTTTAAAATATGTTTAATGGAAATCATTTACTGTATAGGGTGAAATCGTTTGAAATGAGCAGTGACCTCCAATGTGCATTAGATGTCATATGAATTAACCAACGTGAATCCGCGCGTAATGTTCAATGGGGACGCCGTGGGGATTGATAATCCTCACAAAATGTAAACTTTGATGCATTGCTCCTACCCATCAATTATAATTTGAACCAGAAAATGTCAGAGGACTCACTATCCAAAAATTACCGTGCCTGTTTTCTCGAAGTTAGTTTCGAGCGACAGATTTCATCAACAGGTCTGGCGGACGACGTCGGCGGAAACTACATTTTGGTCATGTTGCATGAAGTCTCAAGATGACATCACATTGCTGAGTTGAGAGGAGCTTCTAACTCGGGAAGTTTGTTTCGAACACAAGTGGGATTGATAAATACATCTTTTGAAAAAAAGTGTGTTACGAATAACTAAACACAGAGCAGCGCTTCCTCTATTTGTAAACATAGTGAGTTAAAATGGAAGCTAAAAAAGAAAGAAGAAAGTCAACTATTGGCTGGTTTCCTGTGCTGGTGAAACGTTAGCCTTGGAGGAGATCCCTCCAGCACCGATAGATTTATCTCGGCCATTGTATGCGTGCGAACAATGTGGCCTCATCTGTAGGAACGATTGCAGTGCTGTTTTTTTACGAGCGCTGCAATCAAGATACAGCCGGGAGTGAGGATAATGCTTTTCTTACCATATTTAGTTTCAGTGCATATACGCGTAAGCAGCAGCGTTCGCTGCAGATGGCAGCCCCGCGAAAGGGAACCGCAGTAGCTCCTGTTCATTAATGAAGGTCTGAAGATTGTTGACCCAGACTGTCCTCCAAATGTCCCCGACCTTGTGGCATCATCAAATCTCATGCACCGTATCAAACGTGAACCTGGAAAGCGGAGCATCGCTAACTGAAATGTAGGAGCTGCGCAGCTCTCAAGGGCGTTGACTGTGAGCGCTCGAAGAAGCAAAGCACTCTGAGTCACAAGGGGCTTTTCGTGAGCTTGCATCTAATTTGCATTCGTTGACTGCACTTTAAAAACTCCGAGTGCCGCTCAGCAGCCTCGTTTTTCATTAAAATGCAAGCACGCCCCTTTCCCGCGCAGTCATATACAACGAGCCTGGAATGTGAATGTGCGCAAGAAAGAGAAATAAAGGTGGACCGAGAGCACGGTATCTAGTAAGGAGAGTAAAGGTGCTTGATATTTCAGCTTCAAAGGTGTAAACACTTGGGCCATATTGCACGAGCGTTTAATCATGCTGCCAATTTCTCGTGCGTCACATCACATCTAAGAGAAGAAGCTCTCGTCTAATAAACTGCCTATCTACTAATATTTGAAAGGTTGCTACGTCCTTATTATTGACATGTCTACCTTCATTCATAACCATATTTACCTGATCGGTGTGGTCGGATTTTTTATTACCTGAGTTTTCAATATGATGCCCCATACCGTTTTTTACTCATGTCGTGCTTTGTTTTACGGGATTCATCATTCTTCAAGCACTGCTTATCATTGTACTTCTCATGTGTTTTTCTGTGGGATCGCGTGCATGCATTTTTGCTTTTGTCACAAATAAATGCAATTTTTCTAGCCCATTCCAATCTATGTCACTATTTGACCTGCACGGGAGCCTGAATAATTGTATTTTATATGTTTTCATGGATATAAAACCGCCACAATATCGTTGTTTTAGTTCACAAATGAAGCAGCATTCTTGAGCAGCCTGAGTTACTGCGGTACTAATTTTGCTTTTGCTTACACGTGAGATTTAGTTGATAGTTATATGAATTTATATAATCTAGAGCTAAAGCATATTTCCTCCTTCTTAGCTGGGTGCTTTAGATTATGATGCAGTAGCGTGGTAATCTTGGTGTCGAGTTATTGATTCCCTAGCTTGGTTTTTTGGGCTTGTTGGTACATAGTGTATTGGTATTGATTCCCGCTGTGCCGACACAGAAGCCGTAATTATTACACTTTATTCTAGAATAACAAATTAACAAATGCCGGTATAATAAACTCACCTCGGCATGAAGGGCAAGTGCCTGAACATGTCCTACTCCCTTGGATGCACAGCAAGCAGATTGACGCCCTATTTTAACCAGCGAAACTACCACAAAATCTATCTGAAAAGAACAGTGACTAATCCGAAACTTTCTTTCGTTGGATATTTGTAGTAACATTGCATTCAGATATGTAACACTGCGTTTTAGTGTCATCATAGAAATCTTTTCATTCACGATCTGCATAGACAAAAATGGCTCCTTATCTTCGTTGCTGGTAGTAAATACAGCGTAAAAAACATAAAAAACATTGCGTGGCCCATTTGGTTCATATTTAAAAGAATATGTATATCTAAACATACAATTATGCATGAAGAGGGGCCGAGGTTAACTCCTTTTGCTTAAAAAAAAAAAAGTGTGCAAAACTTAGCGTGGGATTACGGCCCTCGTTAATGCCGAATTCTAGCGCCGCAGTGGATCGAACCGCAAGTGTTCGCATACGGAGCACGATGTGCGCAACGGCGGCGGCGCTGGCCATCGGAGGGGCGCCAATAGTCGGCCAGAACATTTTCAAGTAGTGGCCGCGAAAGAAGCTTGACGGACTATGGCACGCTCGCTGCACCTTCCGCTTTCACTTAATTTATCCCCTACTGAATCGAATGGCCCGCAGTATGCTTCTCTTCCGCTCTCGTCTTCACACTTCAACATATCCGCCACTTTCCGCCATATGCTGTCTAATGGACGTCACAAAATCATTGCTTTTGGTTGGAACAGAAATTGTAATGCACCGCGCACTGTCCTTTATTAGATGCCGAGTTGCCTCCAATTTTCATATGATGACTATCCTCGTTATAGTAACCGCTCTCAAGAAATAGCAAATTTCTATGTAGATCTCAGCTACATTTACGGCGTATCTTGAAGCATCTTTGCTCTTGCAGCCTGTGGTTGCTGTTACATGGATCTAACCTTCTTATTAAAACATACTGTTCTTGTGAAACCTTTCCTCTCATTCGATGCACAACATTCGCGCTACAAATCATGTACTTAGTGGACTGATTGTGCCAATATTAGCTTACTGCTCAGAGAAAAGATACAACAAGAAAATGAGCTTTAGTGTCATTCCTGCCACAGGGCGAACATTATTATAGGCGATGAATCTGCAGCACTTTGTATGGTTTACTTTCTAGCTGCGTGATTCCGTATGAGTTCTTAATGTGTACTATCATCCTAATCAGAAATAGTATATTCACTGAAATTGCGAAGCCTGCCCATTGGACCCTCATGTTTATTAAATAATCACAAATATTCAATCGGGTAAAAACTCTGATTAGCATAAGAGCTCATATGACTATCTAAATTATATGCTCAACCGAAGGAACGGGAAATATTTATCTATCACGCCCTTTTTATTGCTCTTACTTTACAACGTAGATTAGTCATGAATTTGCTGGGCCTTGAACTAGGTCTCTCACATCGCCTTTCGATCACCACGAGCACGAATTACAACGCGTCTATATTTCGTCAGCCCCCATCTTAAATGATTCATAGGTGTATGCGTGAGAGATTGCATTACTAATAATCGTAATAAAATACATCAGCCTTCTTTCACATGCAGATAGCCATCAAGAGGAGAAGCTTTCGCTCGAACGTTATTTTGCACTTTAGTCTTCTGCTTTCCCTGTATCTACCATTGAACCACGCTAATATAATTATTCGTCCGTAAATCACCGCACTTTGAGCAAGCTTGTAAGCATCTATTCTCGCCGTCTCTTCACATTCGCTCTCGCAAAACGGTATTGGCACTTTTTAAATCGAGTTGGTTCTCTTTCTCAAGGCATCGAAAGCGCGAACTAGTGAATTCGAATACTGCGCGGCGTCCTCAAAGAGCGCTTATGTTCTTTTTTAACATCTCGCAATAACTGAAGCAGACTCGACCGAATCACGGTTTGCTTTATCGTGGCAAGTACCGTTGCATAAAATAGTAACATGATATAAATATTTCAAAGAACATGAATGGGAAGTACGATGTAAATAAGGGACATTCAGACAACTGCAGCGCCCAGATGCAGAAAGACAAGAATGTCGAGAGTATAGGAGGTCGGTGAGAGCTGATCAAAGCACCAGTTTTCTCTAAAGCACATCCACAATGTCGGCCTGATTATCAGTCTGTCAGTAGCGCGTACCAAAACGGTCGCGCAGTAAGAAGACTCGTGAACAGCCCCGAAATAAACACTACTGTTCAGAGGAATGGAAATCTAGATGCACGGCGAGGTACAGTTAGAGCGCCTCGCCTATAAGGAATAAAAAAAAAAAATGAGAGCACTGTGGAATCTATACTGCAGAAATGCGAAAGCTGGAGTTTTGGTGCTGCATACGGTGCATTACGTTTGCTCTCATCATTATTATCAACTAAATGCACCGCCATTATAAATGCTACTGTCATACAGCTGTATAACGTCACAACACCTGTGGCGCTCCTGGAGGAGAGAGCGGGAGTTAGGCCGCCGGTCATGCGCACCGCCGTCTCTCACGGACGGCGCGAGTTGGTCGCTCAGCTTTGAGGCGTGACGTCATAACACCTGTGGCGCTCCTGGCGGAGAGAGCGAGAGTTAGGCTGCCGTTCATGCGCACCACCGTCTCTCACGGACGGCGCGAGTTGGTCGCCCAGCTTTGAGGCGTGACGTCACACAGAGGCCATGCGAAAGGTCATTTCATGTGCACCGCCGTCGCACCGCAAAGGCTTGAAAGTGAAAGTAGTATTGCTTTCGCAATAAAATGAAACATTACAGCTTGTTTTAAAAGCACTTTTATGGAACATCTTTTTCAATCAGCAATATTTCCATAATTTGAACGGGGAAGATTTCTCAAAGACATAATGCAGAACAATTGATTCTTGATCAATTCCACATTCTTCATCTTTCTGGAAAATGTTTATTGGCATTGAAAATTAAGTGCACATAGCAAGATTTTAACAAACTTTCCAAGGAACAAAGGCATGTTGGATCTGTTTCCTTTGTATCCAAAATAGAGTCATAGAAAGCGAAAATAACCTGAAGCTGCTTCTCTGCAGAACAAGGCTCTAGACGATGTATTAAATTTTTTGCAGCTCTTTATGTCATTATATCGGCTGTGCTTACAAACCTAGCGAATATGATATCCATTTACCAGTTGAAGAAAAATTAACTGTACGGTCGACTTTATTTCAAGAACTACTTTGTCACAAGTCCTATACTGCCATGAACATAAAAGAAGATAATTTTGAGGCGTTTCCTCAGCGTTGGTCTTGGCATATTAAGTTCAGAGAGAGTCACTGTTGCCGGAAGTGCAGGGGTCAATCATAGAAATGCCGCCATGGCCGATCTCTTTTTGTTGGGTACAGATGAGCTTCAAGGGCGAGCGGCGCTTTTTTACCCTTGAATTGGCCGTGTTCCAAAAAAAAAGTTCGCATGACAGTAAAAGGGTTCAATTAGACTTCTCTATGGGAGGTGAGGAGATGGCGATCGTAGGAAGCAGTTCACCAATAGCTGGTTACAAATGATTCTTAAATGGCGGTTCCTTAGATCCAGGGTAATCACAAAGACTGCTGACCTGAGCACAAGATTTTCTTTTAAATAATTCTTTTTCTTGTTGTTGTCTTTCCGAGGCGATGACCATTAGCTGTTGAGCGAAAGACATCGAAGGAAAGTATCATAAACTTTACTGAAACTTACAGGCTTGTACAACCACAAAAACGATGTTTCTTGAAGTCAAAAACCTCCTACGTCGAGCTCCTCTCGTCAAAATGGTGTGCATGTAGAAAATGGCATGCGTAAAGAAGTACAAATTAAAACCAGTGTGCTCTAAAGTCATTTTATTGAAGCTGTTATGAACGTATTTTTGGAATGTTTTAGAAGCAGGAAAATTTAGGCAGAAAAATCCGAAAATTCAATTTTCGGATTTTACATTACTTTGAAATTTGGGAGGAAAGGTGAAAATATTCGAGTCTGTTTTGGAACATTAGTTACTCGGGCTACTAGAACAAGATAAATTTTTGCTTTGAACATGGAGACATTATAGTAGCCAGGTGGCATTGAAGGTGGTGGACGACGGCTGTTGCGGCGTGCGTCTTTCTTTCCCACTTCTTTTTCTTTCTTCTCTACTTTCTCTCTTCTGTCCGCACGAGGCAGCGGAGGTGGCTCAGCTACAGAGCCAGTAGCAGGCCCGTGCGTTTTCTTTTCGTTCTTCCTACAGCCACAACAACACAACAAGAGCCCCGTAGGACCAGGAACAGCCACCCTTCCCTTTCAGTCAGTGCATGTTAAAGATCCCCAGGTGGTCGACATTACTCCGGAGCCTTCCACCACGGCCCTCATCTTGCTTTCTGCTTTCACTCCCACCTCCTCCCTTCTCTTACGTCGCGGTTGAGGTGTCCACAGAACAAGTGTGACAGATAGTGCGCGTTTTCTTTCCTGTGAACCAATTATTATTGTAGTGTCCGTAATGGGTGAATGGTAAAGCGTACTATGCAATAAGGCTGCGATAGTCTTCGGCATATTCGATGTTTTGGGTACTCTGTGGATAAAATTAGCTTCCTTGTTCGTGTTTTGTAGTCGATGAATTTCAACACTTCGCTTGATGTGCTATTTCGACGCATGCAACATAAGGAATATCCGGCTATCTGGTTGTGCTTAAGGGTTGCCTAAGGAAACGTTGGAATATGACAGGTGCCCGCCTTTTGTTATATTGAACCATGACATCACGAACATGTAACGGTTCTTTTTTTTAGAAAGGAGGGCCGAGGTGGCTCCGGAAATAGAACAGCGCGATCAATTTACAGAGTCTGCAGGTTGGGTGTAGTTACTAATTCTTACACGTCTTCAGGTATGCAGCCATTTAACAATAAAATCTTTCAGCTTTTACCGCGAAAGAGCCTTATCATCCTTCCTTTTTTATACTCATTGTATCAACACCCTAATTCTCAAATTCCCAAAAAACGGACCAAAGATATATGAAAGCTTGAAATGACATTTATGTACGCGCACATGTTTCCTTCATTCCTTTTTTTTCTTTTCTTTTTTCGTCGCATGTAAAGACTCGTACTGGTGCAATAACTGCGCTGACTGGCAGGAAAACATCTGTGACTCCTTATCTTGAGGACGCTATGAGGTTCTAATGAACACTGACCACCACCGGGCGTGTGCTAGCGTATATTCCGATACAGCATTACATTCTCTTATAAAACGAGGGATAAAACTCAAAATGCTGAAGAGTGCAGCGTATTCCTTTGGTCATACCTGTACTCTGAATCGACTAGAGCTGACCTGCTTGGTATTGTTACCCTTATTACAATGCATATTAGAAATAGCTTGATAGCTTGATTGTCACATTACAATAGAATTCAGTGGTTTCACTCACACGTTTTGGGTTCACAACGCAGATTCATGATCTAATGGTGATTTTTATTTGTATAATCGTGAAACTTGTAGACACCGCAGTGATAAGGCTATCCCTTTCGATAATCCCTGAATAAAATAAATTTCTACTTTCTATCAACGTACAGAAAGGCATTGTTTAACGTCTCGCATTTTCTTTTCTATTTACGACATAGGATCCTGTAGCCACTGAAGTTTGAAAAGATCCTTATTCTCTGAAGCGCACTCGCCCAGGTCCAAGTAAGTTAATGTAGTTAGCGCCCAAATGAAAGCAGAAGAAAAATATCCAAAGAGCAAGTGACGCTGTTCAGGAGAGCAACTGAAGTGGGCACTGTACGATAATGAAAACCCCAACTTTAGATTCTGTTCGCAGGAGAAAATGGGTGAAAGTAGCAAGAGACTGGTCCACTGATGGTCAGATATCGTTCCTAAGCGGAAGTCCCCAATGCCCGAAGGCAATCACTGAGATTGACCACTTGGATTTCTCCATTTTCTTCCCGTTTCTCTATTCTCTTTTGCTCGAACCTAGGATCTAGTAGATGTTTCATGTTAATCTAAGTTTTGCACTTGGAGTTGCCAACTAGGTTTTGTTTGACTGCGCTAAAAGTGGTGGTTCTAAACGAAGGCAAATATAGAATTTCCAGCCCATAATCTGAGCTTATGATTTAAATTTTCCTTAGAATGGATCCTCGATATGAGGGGAACAAATTGAAGATAAGTAGGGGATGGCCTCTGAATTAGAGGGGGAAAATCTAAGGGGGCAGTGACTGTAAAAATGTGCCACACTATAACATTACTTCATACTGCCGATCAGACAACCAAGACGGAAGCTGGATTGGAAAAATTACTCCCTGGAAAAACATCTCGCTCATGCTGAAACTATGCGCATAGGAGCAGTTCAGACGCCCGAATCATTTATGAATGTCTTCGTATTCATTAATACTTGTCCGACGTATTTAGGATAAAACTAAAAGTTTACCCTGTCACTCGCCTCGCTAGATTCGCCGCATTTTCCACGCACAAGCCACTCGTATGCCGTACCACCACATTCTTAATAGCCTTTTCATCCGAGCGCAACGAATCAACAGCAGTCGTATTTCCATCCTGATTGCAATTTCAGAGCAAGGCCGCAGCTAAAGCAGCATCCACAGCGTTTATGCTTCGTGAGCGTACGCTATATCCCCCTGAGGCGAAGTAATTATACGCGTTGCCAAATGTATTCATAAAGAAAGCAAATACCTTACGATTACACCTTGCTTTTGTAAACAGCCGACGATCTTTTCGGTTGTGCAACGGTACAACTGCACTAAGCTTTCTTCATAGTGAGTACACTGTTGCACCCCTGGCTGCTTCTTTGAGCGTCGTGTGCAATCATTATCAAGGACGCGACCGCCGCTTTAAACAACGCATGAGTAACACTTTATCACCAATGCATGTTTCTTCTGTCGTTTCGTTAAAGTACACCCGGCTAGTAAATGGCGAGTTTTAGAGGCAGCAACCAAAACATTGGTCTTAGCTCACGTTGCCTATTTTTTTTTCTTTAAAGGCATATTCCTTTGCTACTGAATTACCTGCTAGCATTATCCGTGTATCTTCACTTGGCTTCGCTCTTCCTCTCTGCTTATAGGCTTTCGTATGCTGTATATTTTGAAGAATAAAAATAAAGGTAGCAAACTGTACCAGGAACCAGTCATGAAATTGTAACTCAGCATAGGAAAATTTGAAATTGAAAGTCGTCTGCCGGGCACGAACGGTTATCCCGTAATTTTGTACTGTACGCCAGAAACAAATTTTTGGCGAAAAAGAGACCTCAGCCACAAATGCGCGGAACGACACCCCATTTGTCTGCATGTGTTCCGTAAAACATGCAAAACTTTCCTACGAGAGTTAGTATGTTCACGCCCCTCACATGTGTATTTTGTTTTCGCGCTGGAACGTCTCTGTGGAGTAGTCTGAAATACGCTAAACACTTAATGATTCCACATCCTTTTCACAAACGTTGTGTACTCTTTAAGTATTGAAATGAGTGTGCGTTCGGCAATTCGCAAAATAGTTTTGACAAACGTGAGTGCATTTCAGTCTATCAATAAGCATACATAAGTCTTCCTTCTTGGGGAGCAATTTTAAGACACTGGAAGAAAAGCATGCTATATTCTTTTCAAGAACATGGCGTCCGTTTTGTATTTGCCCGCGGTCTTGTTGACATATTTGCCTAAGGTTTCAAATAATGTATGCTGTGAAAATGTAGATAGTCACAAATATAAAGGGGGTAGTCGACGACGGTGAACTTCTGGACATGGTCATTTTCGCAATATTGATACGACGAACCTAAAGCTCATAACTCATACGCATTCCACTACGCTTCACAAAAATAAGCGAGAAATATTTCCTGTCTACAAAAAAAAATAAATACGATTTGTAAGCCTCAAGATTGAAATCAAAATTTCCTCCTCCTCCTCCTCCTCCTCCTCCTCCTCCTCCTCCTCCTCCTCCTCCTCCTCCTCCTCCTCCTCCTCCTCCTCCTCATCCTCCTCCTCCTCCTCCTCCTCCTCCTCCTCCTCCTCCTCCTCCTCCTCCTCCTCCTCCTCCTCCTCCTCCTCCTCCTCCTCCTCATCATCATCATCATCATCATCATCATCATCATCATCATCATCATCATCAGGCTGACTATACCCACTGCAGGGCGAAGGCCTCTCCCATATTTCTCCACTTAACCCGGTTCTGTGCTAGCTGCATCCACTTGAGCCCTGCGAACTTCTTAATCTCATCCGCCCACCTAACTTTCTGCCGCCCCTTGCTACGCTTTCCTTCCCTTGGAATCCAGTTTGTTACTCTAAGCGACCATCGGTTATCCTCTCTTCGCACTACATGTCCTGCCCATGTCCATTTCTTCTTCTTAATTTCCACTAGAATGTCGGTAATTTGAGTTATTTCTCTAACCCACTCTGCACGCTTCCCATCATTTAATGTTAACCCTACCATTTTTCGTTCCATAGCCCTCTGGGTTGTCCTCAACTTAAGTATGACTCTCTTGGCTAGCCTCCACGTTTCAGACCCATATTTGAGTACAGGTAAGATGCAACTGTTGTATACTTTCCTCTTGAGCGATACCGGTAAGCTGCTAGTCATAATCTGCGAGTGCTTGCCAAATGCGCTCCATCCCAATCTTATCCTTCTAGTTATTTCCTTTTCATGGTCCGGATCAGCGGTTACTACCTTCCTGTCCTAAGTAGACATATTCGCCTACTAATTCCAGTACTTCGCTACCTAATGTAAACTGCTGTTCCTTCCCGTGGCTGTTGAACATTAGCTTAGTCTTCTGCATATTGATTTTCAAGCCTACCTTTCTATTTTTTCTGTCTAGGGCATCAATCATTACTTGCAGTTCATCGCCCGAGTTCCTTAGCAAGGCAATGTCATCAGCAAACCGCAGATTACTGAGGTATTCACCATCTACCCTTATCCCTAAGTCGATTTCTCTATGAGGTAACATGATTACCATTAGAATATTTTTGGTTGCTTACTCTGCAGTGTCCACACTGTACGATTTTAAAACAACAAAGACAAAAAGGATGTACGGTTATGGTGGAGCCTGAACAGCATTTATGTGCCCAAATTATACGAAACAATGATGCATGAAGATACGTGAATTGGAGGCATTTTTTTTTTAAGCAGAGCACTTAGAAGGCCGAAACCATTTCTAAGGCAGCATACAAATATAGTCTTCCTTGACGCTTTCGCTTGTTTCTCTTATCAGAGAAAACCTGCTTCAGTTTTCGTTTTCGTTGAAATCTTCGCAGCTATTGCCTAATGCCATTTAAAGACGCCCTTGAAGATCACCCTAAAATACAGAATGAGCACTTTAATCCTTCCCATTAATACTACAGTTGGCCTAATTCGACAGTTAGGAGGGGCGTCAGGAGATTACCGTAAAATGCTTTTCTTCGTTTCTTATGATATTGTGACACCACAATTGAAAAACTCTGAGGACTTCCATCATGTTTTTTTTTTTTTTTTTTTTAAGACATGCCATGGGGCATATAATTGGGCTGTCGTTAGCTAAAAGCAAGTCGTGTAGATTATTGTCATCAAGAAACCGGAGCAAGCTACGGGTCTTAATATTCTCCATTATCCGCAAGTGCATGTCTTCGTATGAGCGACCGAGAGTGCGACCAATACATCTTGTCAGCCGAGCTTTCAAAACATGATTTGAGCAAATTAAATAGTGCAGGACGAGCAAGCTGGGATATATGCCGTATACAACAGCAAAAGAGAAATGTATATGATTTCTACCAATTCGCTAATCGTGAAGCCAATGTGTATAGTAGTGCTCCGCTGAGTCGCGGTGGCGCATCTCAATTCGGAATGGTGGCTTCACCACTCTTGTGCAGCTTTCGTGAACGTGGTGAGTCTGGTACGAGCTCGGTACGTTTTCAATGATTGCATTTCCTTCGTGCTGTCCTTGGATGAGCGCACGTAAATAGAAGCGAGAAAGAAAATAATTCAGATTTGCGTTCTAGAATTTTTTGCTAACGTAAACATCTGCACCTGCTTCATCTCCCCTTTTCGTACTTTAGCTAAGCGGTGTTTCCCACTCGCCATGTCGGCTTTTGGCTTATCTTACGCCGGCAGCCAGCACAGAGGAGCGCGACCTCTGCTGTCGCCGTTGGCGGTTCTTCCCAGTGAAAAACGTAGAAAATGCTGACATGCGAAGCATGCCGAGATAGTGTGGTGCAAAATGGTCTCCCTTCTTTCCCACTCTATCCATCTCTGTCCTCCATCTCATCCTGTGGTCAAAGTGGTTTGGTTCCTGTGGAGTGCAGGGAAAATTTTATGACTATAGGCACAGGTGCTAGCAACGTGAATGGAGTGCAGTTAAAAAGAAACATTTATTTATTTATCGCCTCAATTTTCAATACAATTCAAGAGCACCTTTGCATGCGTCCCTATAGTAGACCTAGTTTAAAATTAACGAAGTCGCAGACTTTCAACAGCTCTCAGCCGTAATGTTTAAGATTAAACAAATAATAATGTTTCGACGCGGTGACCTTTCATGGTAATTAATAAAACTGTACCTACGCTCAGAACAGAAGTGGTAAGATGTTTTGAGAAGAACGCGCCTTATTTGCTGCTTAGCAATACTTTAGTAATACTAAAAATGCTTTAGACAGTATAGCCCGAGTGTCCTAATGTATGGAGCAGGTGTTCTTTTGGGTTTGGTTTGGTTTGAGGTGTTTAACGTCCCAAAGCGACTCAGGCTATGAGAGACGCCGTAGTGGAGGACTCCGGAAATTTCGACCACCCGGGGTTCTTTAACGTGCACTGACATCGCACAGCACACGGACGCCACCCCGTTTCGCCTCCACCGAAACGCAGCCGCCGGTTGTGATGAGGTTTTGATGAGGTTTCTATGTAAGCACTAAAAAGAATGCCATTGTTTCGTTGGTGTTTATGTTTCCCTACGTGCAGGTATTGTACTGAAACTTCCGGAGATTTAAAGGGACGACAATTAAGGTCTTGTACAGATGAGATGAAATATCCTCTGGCGATTTTATTAATTGTCTAGTAAAACTGAATAGCTTTGAAGCGTAAATCTGTCTATATTTTTCACTCCTTCGAAAGCGGCTGGTATAACGGGAAAAAAGAGATCGCAATTTCGTCTCTGTTGCCCTGCGCGGGACTTACGAATCCGGGTAAGGGCAATATCAATGGAATGCAGCCGCGATGACACTTACGAGAATGCTTGAAAAGTTTTGTACATGAATTTGCAATCAAGCAAGTTTTTAATTATAGTGGCGAGAATTTGACAATGACTGCATAGATAATATTAAAAAAAATTCTTAAGATACAGTCTAAAATGGTTTAAAAAGAGTCATACGGCAGCAAATAATCAAATAGAGATAGAAGAATATAGATTTATAAGTAGTTTTACTCAGTGCAGAGAATCGTTCGTAGCTAGCACGTTTTGCGAACTAAAAAAAGCGAGGCAACTACCTGTAAATATCAAAAAGGAAGCAAGAATGTGATTAGCTAATATTGCTCGCTTTGAGGTTCTTCACGTCGCGTGCATGCTGTCATTTGTTGAGATTTGTAGCAGTGTTTTTCATGCATGTTTCGCCTGGTCACTTTTACCTGGCTATCTATATTGTGGGTTGTCGTAATAAAAATGTAATATAAATGTTAAACATTAATGCTAAAATATTAATTTGGAAACACGTTGACAAAAATGCACGGCCCAGGACAACTTTGGCACAAGTCAAGATGCGTCAGAAAACGTGAGAATAGAAGAAATGCAGCCTAAAGTGGACAGGGAAAAAAATCGTTCAAATAATAAGTTCCGGACTCCTTAACTTTCCTCACTGAAGATCTTAGGCGTACGAATAGCGGCCGATTCTCGTAGTGAGTTCGAAGTTGAAGTGAAGAAACTCACTTCTAGCGACATGCAGACTGCGTGGCCTTCATATAGTGAACGGCCGAAAATACCGAGCAGGAGTGAGGAAACGTCCGGCGATTAAAGGCTTACGGAGTAAGCTTTGCTGTCCCCCAAAATATCCAACGCAGACTGCCAAGACAGCCTGGTCTGCTTTGCATAAGCCCTAATCGTATATAGCAGTCCGATATTTGCGGAATGTCAGGGCAGGCTGAAGAATTGCTGAGCTCAGTAAAGCGGACGCATTTTGAGCAATTAACCAGTTTCTTACCGAAACCTTTGTTAGCAGAACCGAGACGACAAGCACTCCTTTAATGGGCCATTGCATGCAGTGTTAATTACAGTGAAATTAATCATAGCATCCTCTTGCAACACTAATCTATGAAGGCCTGGTGGGCAGTGCTGCAGTGAGCACGTAATGACCTTGGGGCTTAGCCAATGTGCGCTGTGCCATAGTTTGGTGACAGTGATGAGGTATGTAGTTAGGATTAAGGCGCTAGTCAGATTCCTTCAAAAATTACTTTGCTTCGCTTGCCGTAATTTTGTCGCAATTTTTTCCCTTACTTACAAAACGAAGAAGTCTATGGCTTGACATTTCAGCAAACTTTGTAATATTGAAAGCAGACCTCTCCTGTTATTTTACACGACACCCAAAAATTTTGCGTTGGGAGAAGAATAGGGTACGTTAAAACAAGTAGGAGTTTGCCTTGCGGTGTAGTTAGTTAAAAACCCGCTCGATGCATTCGTTATTTCCCTCGCCAATGTTCCGAGTTTTTCGTTCTGACTGAACCCCCCCCCACGTTTCTTTCTGGTCGATATTCGATTACGTTTGTCGGCAGAGAGAAGTTGAAACACTTTCGTAAATAAACAATGATGACAAAGAGATGAGTCACTATATCAACAGAGTATCATGTTGTGATAGAAAAAAGCCGCGCTCGACGAGAATGGAGTCATTAATATTTGAAATGGAAAAAAAAAAGAATGCAATGTTATTTGGGAATAATGATCGGATTTTGAAGAAACTATCTGTGCCCACACTAATTCGCGCTCGAGCGCTAGGGGCTACGTCAGGCCGCCATTCACTTCAAAAGTAAAGAGAGCTAGAGCTCTTGTGCAAGAACATGATGAGCTTGAGATGACTGGAGTCATTACTTTATGTTAAATTTTCACAATATAGACCCTCCGTTTTCTGCCAAGTAATTCTTAGCGTAGCCAGAAAAGGCGGAGATTGTTTTTTTTTTTTTCCTGATAGAAGTACATTAATACAGTCCTCCTCCATGTCCATTTGGCACAGTTGGACAACACTGTACTGAACGTCGATAACAAATCTTAATAACTCGGTCTCCGAGAACCGCCTTTATTTGAGCATACTAGGTTAGAACGTAAGCGCCGGACATTAATATATTTGAAGACAGCGCGATAGCCTGCCCTACGTGAAAAACCACACAAAGACAGTCACATACCTGAGCTGCCGGCTAGATTCAATAGGGCGCGATTTAAAGGAAAGGGGGACCTGAGTCCAGAGGATATTCTTGCACCATTTTTTTTTTTTCAAGGAACTTTATTGACAAAACCAAATAAAATGTACAAACACTGTTTGGACCGATAGCTCAGTAGGCTAGTGGCCGGTCCAAATACAAATATTACTCTCAGGTTCAGCCATAGAGGATCAATGATTGAAAGGAACAGTAATGATATAAACGCAACATTACTGCTACAGTTGCGTACATAGACAAGAATACAGCAAACAGCAAGTAAAATAAAATACCCACATAATTATGAGTACCAAATAAAATCGATAAGCATAATAGTACTACAATGAAGAAAAGGAAAATTAGAAAGAATATGGTTACAAAGTACAATAAAGTGCAAGCGAAGTACACGATACACTCACAAAAATTATTGCGCACACGCTATTGCATCTACGCAACAACAAATACAAGTGTAAAGCATGTTTCAAGAACTAGGCTACATATGGGAATTTCACTAAGAAAGAAATTCAGGCAGAATTTGATTAGACTGGTAATATAGTTTACATGTCAATTTAAAATTTCTGGCGGCTTTTACCTCGATCGGCAATCCATTCCATATTTTAACACCATTGAACTCCATCAGTCGTTCACCATACACATTTCTACATTTGGGAAGGTTAAAATTACAGTTAGATGCCTGCCTAGTATTACACGAAGGCTAGACAAATAGACTTAATGGAAGGGGGGAGTTAGTGCTAATTATATTGTTGATCACAAGCGCAACTTTGTAGTTACGCAAGGTTAGGTACGATAGTATATTGTTGGCATCAAAAATGTTGCTGCTGGATTGACCAAAATTACTAGTTGTTATTGCATTCAATGCCCGCTTTTGAAGACGATGTAAAGGCGACAAATATGATTTATATGTTTGACCCCAAGATTCACAGCAGTAACTGATATGTGAATGGAAAAACGGGAAGTAGAGGGAACGTAGTATATCGTAAGGAAAATAGTATCTCGCCTTAATGAGCGTGTGGCACCCAAAGGCTAATTTTTTGCATGCGTTGTTAATTTGTTCTTTCCAGTGTAAATGGCAATCAAATATAACCCCTAAATATTTAAAAGAAGAAACTGGTTCTATTAACGAGTTACCTAGAGTAAGTGTAAATGTATTGTTAATAGTCTTGTGTCTAGAGTGAAATATTATATACTTAGTTTTGGCAATGTTCAGCGTTAAGCGATTGTTGAGGAACCAGGAAGACAGCATTGTCAGCTCAATCATTATGATCGTCTCAATTGCCTGAAGAGATTCCCCAGTAACCACAAGAGCGGTGTCGTCTGCGTACAGTAGTACTTGAGAAAAGCGTAGCACTTGCGGGAGATCGTTGAGATAAAGTGAGAACAACATGGGACCCAAAACAGAACCCTGTGGCACACCACAGGTTACATCGTTGACATCTGATATAAAATCATTAATAAGTACTCTTTGCTTACGGTTAGATAGATAGCTGTGAAAAAATTTGGTCGAGTTATCGACAAAACCGTAACTTTCCAATTTCTGCAACAATATAGGATGACATACCGTATCAAATGCCTTTTGAATATCTAAAAAAACAACAGCTATTTTGTTCTGATGCAGGGCAGAATTAATAGCTTGTGATAAAGTTAACACTGCTGTGGAAGTTGACCTATTTTCGATAAATCCATGTTGCTGAGGTGTAATGATATTATTGTTGTCAAGAAATGTTTTTACTTGTTTTGCTGTTAGTTTTTCGAAAAGTGTATTAATCACACTTAGTGCAGATATCGGCCTGTAACTACCTGGCTGGTTACGATCTCCTGCTTTATATATTGGAACTATTTTAGCAACTTTCAGTGTATCAGGATAGCGATTATTTTCTAGGGAACGATTGAACAAGTGGCAAAGGTAAGGGCAGAGGATATCTATGTTATCTTTGACTACCCTTGATTGAATGCCGTCAAGACCGGTTGCTTTGTTTACTGCCATCTTACTTACAACAGCTTTTATGTCTTCAGTGGTAATAGCGCGGAAATGAAAATGTTTGCATGCAGTTAATGGTACAGATGAACTAGATAGCGATAGTGGGGATTGGCTAGAAAGGCTATTGCTAATGTTAGTGAAGTATTCGTTGAAATCATTAGCAACTTGCAGAGAAATGCTATTGGGGGTGACTTCTTTGTGTTTATCTATACCAGTTACATTTCTAACTATCTTCCATAGTTGTTTCGTGTCCCCTTTGTTTTGACTAACCAGTTTGGTATAATACAGTTTCTCGATTTTCTGATCATGGCTACTGACTTATTCCTGTAATATTTAAACTACGTTCGGTAATAGTCATTTACTTTGTTTTTCTTCCATTTATTGTACCATGAATCCTTTCTCTTCAGGACGTCAAGTATATCCTGAGTTATCCATGGGCATATAGGATCTTTGTAGTTGCGTTTGACACACTCCCGCGTGAAAAAAAAAAAAAAAAAAGTTATTGAGTGTGTCATACCGCATTTACTTTTCTTTTCCACCAAACATTTCTGTGTCAGTTTTGTATGAAGAATGGTGTGACAGTACTTCCGAAAATGAACAACTCGTATTTGAATTTCTGATGGCGAGAATAACCACTTCTGCGATGGGGACTTAATTTTATTCTCCATGACTGCGCAGCATGTCATTAGTGCAAGCTTTGGATTCGTCAAGAAAATTGCGAAACCAGCTGCTCAGGATTTTAATAGATTTTTCAGTGCATACGCGAATAGGGAAAGCATAATAAATGGGTAGCTGTAAAGTACAGTGATGAATGATGAAATCAATATTATTCCTTGGTTTTTTCCCTCACAGGTCAACGTTGCGGACTGTGTTACAGAAGTTGTGTGAATGTCTTTGGGAATGAAATCCATTCTGAATAGTAATAAAATCTTGGCAAAGATAATGCGAAGAGTGCTGCGGAAATTGCAATATCCAATTTCGAGATACCACCATCATAGAATCACAAGAGAGTGAAAAACTGGAATTATTAAGACATTGCCTCTTATTTTATGGGTAAATACAAAAAGAAGCGATCAAGAGAACCCCAGTAAATGATTTAGAAGTGTGGAACATGCTACCGACCCCATTCACTAATCCTGTACTCACCTTCATAATGCTGAAGAGACGCATGGTGTCCTTTTTAAAGGCAATTTGCATGTTCTTTATTCTTTATTCAATGATTACCCCGCTTAGCCCGAGGGCGCTACAGCAGGGGGGTTACAGAGTGAAAAAAAATACATCTTCATTTATGGAGCACACTTGATGACCTGAAAGCCGATTCCATTCACTGATGGCTCGAACAAAAAAGGAACTGGCATACATGTTAGTTCTGACGCGGTATTCCAAAATTTAAAACAATTATCTGTGCGAGAAGAGACAATGTGGCCTATGTAAGTATATTTCCTTTCGAATGCCTGTTTTGTTGTAGTATATTTGGTACAACAGTTTAAGTCGTAATTTCCTTCTTCGAGAGGAGAGGGTTTCCCATCCTAATTCATTTTTCATGACAGTGCAGCTATCAGTTCTCGAGTACCGACACAGGACAAACCTTGCTGCTTTATTTTGGATGTTTTCAATTTTATTGCTCAGTGTTGTTTGTCAAGGGTCCCATACGGCACAAGCGTATTCGAGCAGTGGTCGAACGTACGTTAAGTAGGCTATTGATTTCAAACAAGGCGGCACGTGTTTCAGACTTCGCTGTATAAAGTTTAAGGTCCTGGCGGCTTTTGCAACTACGGTATCCACATGTGTATTCCATGAACAGTCAGCGGTAAGTGTCACACCTAAGTATTTATGCGCCACTTTTTGTGTCATTACAAAACCGCTGATGCTATACTCTGAGGCTAACTTATGTTTTTTACGTGCAAACGTAACATGAACACATTTTTTAGTATTTAACTTCATTCTCCATTTAGAACACCATTCAAGAACACATGATAAGTCACTTTGTAACTGGGTAACGTCGTCTAGATTTATAATTTGTCTATATAAAACACAATCATCGGCAAACAACCCGCCTGTTTTGCTAGGAAGAATATTTATTCCTATAAACCTGTCGTAACTACTGAGACATTTTTAACATGATATTTAGCTTGGTTAATTACGTTTCGGTATATTTTGTGGGGATACCCCATTCCCCTCGCACCCACGATGCGGCGAGTACCCCCCCCCCCCCCTCCTCTGTTTCTAAAGGAACACTTATCCTTCCCCCAGAGCTACTGTGGAGATAGCGGGGGTGAAAGGAGCTGGCCAGCCTAAAGGCCGTTTGCTCCTTACCTGCCGTTTCGTATTCACGGGCAGCCTCGGCAGAGCAGAGACAGACGCCGTCGCGATGTCGGAGCCTGCGGACAGGCTGCTACTACTCAGGAGCATTGGGCTATCTCAGTAAATATCTTAGCCCGGTGGTTGTGCCTGTGTGTGTCGTTCTTCGCGGCCATGGAGATGGCCCGAGTTAGCGGCATGGCTTTCGGCTCTGAGAGCAGAGCCCGAACCCCATATAGGTACGAAAAGTGAGCTAGTTGGTCAGACGACATGATTCACCACGCAGCAGAGCAGGTGACGACACATAGGAGAGACACACAACCACAGACACATAAACAAGGACTACGCTGCACTGGCAACTGATTTATTGAACACCAATATCCTCTTCCTTCTCCACTTCTAAGCACACACACCACTCCATCTTTGACGGTCCTCCCAGTGATATATAAGGTCTTTCTATTTCTTCTGTCTCCAGCAGAACTTAATAAAGGGGCAGTTTTGAGAAAGAACAAGAACAAATTAAGGAGAAAGATTTTGGAAGCCTGGAAGATATCTTTAGCTGGTGATGATTGCAAAAGCATGCCTTCTTTCTCCTATCGAAGAAAGAGAAATACTTTTTAGATCACTGGGAGGACCGTCAAAGATGAAGTGGTGTGTGTGCTTAGAAGTGGAGAAGGAAGAGGTTGTTGATGTTCAATAAACAGTTATTCAGTTGTCAGTGCAGCATCGTTATTGCTTGTTGTGTGTGTTGTTGTGTGCCTCTCCTATGTGTCGTCACCTACACTGCTGCGTGGTGCATCATGCCGTATAGGTACTCCACAATCTTAATAAAATGGGCATATGACATATCATGGACGCTGTTTCTCGTACTGCGCAGTGTGTCGAAGCGTAAGCTTAGGATTCGCCCCCCCCCCCCCCCCTCTTCCATAAAAAGGCGTTAAACGGATTGCTGAGGATTTCAATAGGTGTTCATGCCATACGCGAATAGAGAAATCATAAGGTTATCGCCCCAAGGATCTGAGTGTCTTTAGGGCGATGAGCCCTCTAGACCATGTCAAACCAATATGCTAAGCGGGATATGGACACTCCCGAACAACAGCCATACAACAACCATTCTTTGATGCCCTAGCTCAGCGCGCTAATCACTATTTCATTCCGAGCTGCGTAGAACGAGTCCATAATTCTCTTTGTCTGGGTGAACGACACCGAGGAAGAGTGCAGGGAAAAGCCAATAGCTACGCTTAAAAGGAGTAGGGAAATGTCAACGGAGGCCTCACTGACTACCTATAGTGTGAAAAGCAATAAAATTTATTATAAGTGAAATCGTGTACAACTTTGCTAGCTATGCCAAAACCATGCTTAACAGAGCTGTCACTCGTCTAAATATAGTTCAAGCCACGTTGAACTCCCCACCAATATTTTCCTTTGCATTACTGCGCAGACATTCAAGCTCTAAGAACTGTCGATAACAGTTAAATAGAGCTCAAAGTCAGCTCTGAAATGCGTTTATTCAATCCGGCGTAGTGGAAAGCTGCTGGAATTAATTGTTGCCTGAATGTGCGTAGGCACCAACTCCTTTCCGAGTATTTAGAACATCATTCGTAATTAGCATGCAGATAGAAGGCGAGAGAAAACAGACGGTAATGAACAGTGCATATAAAAAAAAAATTACCTTTTGGTGAACGAGAGAATTTCTCATTCATCATTTAAACTTGGGGCAAACGAAGAAAGTGTATGAACGAGGCAGCTTTGTCAAGCGGCTGACATGCGGACGTGTCCCATGTCCTTGTACTCTATGTTTAAGTTGAAAACGAAGTGAACGTCCTGTCGCGCATGCGAGCTCGACCAAGTTCGGAAAGTTTGGTAGGTTATTTGTGAATTGTTGGTTCAAGACTGACAAAGCTGATCACTAATTCCATGAATATGCAAGGCAGTTTAATGAATCACATTTCTCTAATTACAGAGAACTGAGGAGTTGAGCCATTAATTTTCTGCGTAAGCTGCAGGTGTTTTAGGAAGGATGGACCATCGCATGGCAACAGGCCTAAACTGCAAAAGGAACGTACCGAAATACTCAACAGGGACAAGTGTAAGAAGAAAGATATGTGAACACCAAATATGTAACAAAAGTCTAAATTTAGATGCGGTTTAAATTTTAGTCATGCGGATTATGCATATGTTGTAATTATGCGATTACATAACTTCGCGTTTTTGTCCATTATACCTTTTTTATTTTGCTTTCTGTTTCAAACGAATGGATAATGTATCCTGTAAGATTGCAGTAGTAAGGGGGGAATATTACTTTCCATGCCGTCAGTCTACCCTGTTTTCACATATGCAGCGACAACAAAGACAGAACTAACAAAATTATTAACTGCGGACTGGCCTTTGTTTCTCAAAACCAGGGTTTAAATTGCAGCTATAACTTCTGCAAACGTGTCTGGAACTAGTATTTGTTAGCTCCCCGCATAGAACAATTCAAACACTCTTAAGGCGAATCAGGGCCGAGATGGTGGCAAAAGATATATAATATTGCTGCTCCTGAAATCACTGCTTTCTATGGTCGTAACTGAGCCTCGGAAAAAAACCATTTCGGAACGGCTGATAGCGGCTGCAGAGTGTAGGCTGAAATACGAAGTGCGCTTAGCTAATGTGATTTTCTTTCTTCTTAAAGTGTGGCAGGAAACAGTAGTTCCAAACTTGAGCGGCCTTAGGAATTAATCAGCGCAAAATAACAAGGAAGTTTTCAATCTCCCAACTACTTCATTTTAATGTTTTGATTAAAATATTTTTGCCGAGCTTGAAATATACATGCTGAAATAAATTTCATGCAACTCTTCATAATATATAAAACAATAAGGTGCTGTGCTGTGCTAAATTTGAGCGAGAAATTAAAGAATAAATAAAGGTATTTATTAATTTTACTTAAAGCCAATGTCTCATAGCAGATAGCCGAATTAAAATTAAATTGATATCACTATAGTTTATTTTCGTGAAGCGCGGAGCCAAATTAGCGCTTGTTTATTAGCGCGCGTCTACCATGCGGGTTTACTGCGATGTTATTGTTATAATTACTAATAATATTATTAAATCGTATAATTTATATATTTTATTTATGTACAGATATTTACTTAACCGCCTATCAGGGATGCGTCGACGTGGGTTGTGCAGCAAGATTGCAAAGCAAAGAGGACCTAAATACCCTATACATGGCAATCATTACAAAATCATTCAGATAAAAGTGTCCTATTCAAGGCAGTTCTGCAATTTTTACATTCGGAAATATAAATATAAGTCGCTGTATCTGTTACAATTTTCCGCGGGCACCTGAACCGAGCCGTAAGGAAAATGAGGAAGGTGGGAGAGAAAGAAGGGAGGAACAGGTGCCGTAGTGGAGGACTGCGCACCACAGAGCACCACAGAGAGGCTTCGCACTTCAGTAGTCCAAAGTGCCCTATAGAAATTTTGTTATTATTATATCCACTGAATACGTTTGACAGAAAGCACGCCTTTCCTCTCCTGTAAACAAATTATTATTATTATTATTATTATTATTATTATTATTATTATTATTATTATTATTATTATTATTATTATTATTATTATTATTATTATTATTATTATTATTATTATTATTATTATTATTATTATTATATTCTCTCACTCTGTATATAAGTGATGCTACTCATTGTTTGCTTACTTTCCGTGATACTTTTCGTCTGTCATTTCATGTATTATTTATTTCTTTTTTTGTGTTCTCTCTGTGTGTGTAAACATGTTTGTGCTTTTTCATTTTTTTTTCTTTTTTTTTTATTTGTGCTGCAGAACAAAGACCACATGGTTGTTCCTGCGCACATTAAATAAAGATTGATTGATTGATTGATTATGTAAACAAATTATTATTATTATTATTATTATTATTATTATTATTATTATTATTATTATTATTATTATTATTATTATTATTATTATTATTATTATTATTATTATTATTATTATTATTATTATTATTATTATTGATTGATTGATTGATTGATTGATTGATTATTATTATTATTATATTATTAAAAACCGCGCATTGAATAGGTGGTTACATGTATCCTTGCAAGACTCACAGCTTTCGCTCTATCGCTAGGTATCTGTCACACTTGTTTGGAAATACTCGGCCATATGCTAGCTCTGACCACTTCGCCCTGCAAACACCCTAAGACTCGTCTGCCCACCAAACATTCTGCCGCTCTCTGCTAAGCTTCCTTTGTCTTTTAACGAATACACCATTAATGACCGTCTATATTCTTCGTTTTCTTATTGCATGTCGAACACAAAACTTTATTCTACATTTGGCCGAGAACGTAACTAATTTTCGCGGCTTCCCTGATCTCTCGTGTCCCTTCCGACTTGTCTTCGTTAAATCTATGATTTCGTTTCTACACCTAGCTATGTTTTTCTCAATTTAGATTGAACCCTTCCGTTACCGTGCACATTTCTGCTTTACTACTGCTATCTAGTGAGATGATGCTCTTTAAAAAATACTGCCTGTCTTCCATGATCCTAAATTGCCTACCAAATGCGCTTTTTCTCATTATTATTCGTCGTTTCAAATAAGTGATGTGGATAGGCGCTCAATTCCCAATCAGATTTTAGGTATTTCCTTAGATCTTCGAGCATCTCGTTACATGTTATAAGCTTCCCTCGATGCATGCTTCCCTCTCTAGCCTCATGAGCATCCTTTGAGTTTTCACCATATAATATTTTAGCCCCGCCGTTGTGCTTTTCTTGTGTTAGTCGTGACTCATGCTTCGCATATCGTCCCAAATTTTACATATTAAAACAATGTCGCCCCTAAAAAATGATTACAACAAATGCTCTCTAATCTGCATTTCCAGAGCATGCAAAGATTATCATTACAAAACTCCTGCGGTTGCCAGTTGTGATTAGATCTGCCATAAAAACTATCGGGCGCGTTTTTAGAAAAAGAAACAACTTTGAACATACAGAGCGAGGATCTGTTCATAATATTATTGTTGCCATGCACTTTCGTCATGTCTTGCACACAGTGAGATGGTGTACCTTATAGAGCAACGGGGTTAGTGACACCTGTTTTCATGTCTTGCTTTGAGGACATGGGGAACCGGTTTCGATGGATTAACAAGTATGTCTGCTCCTGTTCCAAAATAAGTGTATTGAAGGTATCGTATACAATCGTAGATATTGGCACCAACCGATTTTGGCTGCAGCTGATAAGGGAGATAAAAATGGCATGGCAGCAATTATCAGTAAAGAGCTTCCTATTTGTAACCGTTCAGACTCAAACTATTCGGCCTCGGCGGCCGCTTTTCGATGGAGGCGAAAAGCAAGGCGCCCGTGTGCTGTGGGATGTCATTGCACGTTAAAGAACCCCAGGTGGTCGAAATTTCCGGACTTCTCTACTACGGCGTCTCTCATAGCCTGAGTTGTTTTGGGACGTTAAACCTTACAAACCAAACCAAACCAGCCATTGACCAAAAGGGATGAAACATCATGAGGGACGAGTGGGCGATTTTCTGTGTTCCCACAATCGCTAGTCTTCATTACTGCAGTGTGTCGAGGCAGTGCATAATATTAATAAGAGGCTTAAGAGGCAATGATTTCAGGATTCCGTTATAATTTAGGGGGCATTGAGAGCCACGTTTGCAGCTTCTATATTTTAGAGAACAAAAACCCGTTCAATGAAAAATCCGAATTGTGCTACCCATCTGAACAATTATGCTTGAATGGAAGTAAACTGTTTTCTTAAGATAACATATTTTAGGAAAGCGCGATCTAACAGAATGCCTTTTATTCATTCTATTTATTTGTGGCACATAAAGAAGGGTTGATGATGAAGCTCAGCCAATATGAACAAAATTCACACAGAAGAGGTTCCGAGTTCTAGATCAGAAAAAAAAAATGTTTCCTTCTCAAATGAACAAAACACGCATGGCCTGTACACAGAAACCCGTCGCTGTGTTGCACGCGAAAAAAAGTATAAAAGCTAAGACTAGAACAGAATGAACAAACGTTCGCCATTTCAAAGGTTTCCTTGACATATCATGACATGTTCCTCGATAACTAAGGGCGGAGAATTCCAAACAGAAGGCAAGGACGAATAAGTTTTTTATTTTCATATATATATATATATATATATATATATATATATATATATATATGTGTTTTTAATCTTTAGAATGTATTACTATATACAAATGGACTGAACAGCTTCATGGTAGTTGGCTAGGAATGTTTATAAATTAAAAAAAAAAAGCATTTTCGTACTCAACGTTTGGAAGAAAATGTCTTGTGAATATTTATCAAGTTTAGTGGCGTCTAATATATAATGTGTTCTCCGTAATAACACGAACTCTAGGCGTAAATACTGATAGGTATGAGTCTAGAAGATTGTCTGAAGGCTTTCAATGGTTGTATATATGTTGGCTATGTGTTTTCCCGGAGTAATTGTAGCACTTGTGGATGCGTAAAAATTCCCTGTAAGTCATGATAAGTATTTAGAGACTAAGCTCAAATAAAATTTCAATGATTTATAAAATTTTAGATCTATATCAGTGCAACACGTAAGCACATTTGCGCCAGTGAAACTCAGATTTCAATAAATGGATGATAGTACTAGAAGAAAAGCCGTGTTTGAGTCGAAACATGTGATAAACTGGAGGCACTGCATGGTTACTGATGATTACAGAAGCTGAATTGCAGACGCTGAGTACTGTAGGTTCAAAGACGAAATTAACAGAAACAATATTGCTGTGGATTTGTTTGTTCATCCCGCTATTAGCACTTTTAAAACCATCCACAGTATTATAACTGGTAATCATATTATGTAAAATATTTCATCGTAGCCGGCTGCTGAAACTTTAGTCATTCGCTGCAGTTCTAAAGAGGCGTAATATGACATAAACAAAATACAGAACATTCCATTAGGTCGTGTTCTAAAGGAATAGAAGTGCGATTGAATGAAGCAGTATCTATTAGCTCCGATGTGATGTTACAAAAAGAATATTGAGTATAAATGTGAGCGCATGTGTCTTCACAGCGCATGTGTCTGACTAATGCACTGTATTAAAAGTTTCTTTGGTACGTCCGGTACCTCGAAGCAATAGATATGCCAACAAGAAACCTATTCATGAATGCAATGCATTTGCTACTTCCGAGTGGCTATGCTAACTCAGTGGTCACCTCTCTTCTTTCGGGAGGAGCCTTATTCCCCTTTGCGTGGCTGGCTGGCAACTCTCATCAGAGAAGCAGTTCTCTTCCAGGGCGGCCATGAGTGTTCTCACTCCGTCTTGCCCGTACCCAGTGCCGACCGCACCGCTCGATGCACGTGTCGTGGCTCCCGGGAGACCTGCGTGTAATTGGCTGCGGGAAAGGAGCAGCCCACGGAGGCATTGTTGTGAGAATGCACGGTATCGGCAGCTGTCTCATCAACGTTGTCGGCCCGCCTATTCTCCTTTCATGTGTACGGACATAGGGCGAGGCACTATCGTGATTTTTTCTGCCCGAGATCTCTAGTTTGCCACCATGCGTTTCTTATGCAATGGATAAAGAGATGGAAAAAAATGTCTAAAACATTCAGTACCTATGTATATGGGAGGGAACATATTTAGGCAGATTTTTATGTAGAATACTTAAACGATCAGGTAAATTGATTTTGAAGACCTCACAAGACGCCACTGCCTGTTGAGATGGAAACAATAGAATTTAATGCTTCAAGAAAGCGATTCACCAGCGAAAACCTAATGAAGAGTCAGCAAGCTTTCATTTGCATATAAATTTCAGATCGCTTGTTGGTTGTTCCACTTAGCAAGGAGCAATTCAAATATACTGAAGGTAATTCTTCAAAACAATCTCTATAATTTAAAATACTCTGCCACAAAGTCATTTTTCACGAGAGGAATGTATTCCGCTTCCGTTCCTATGCAACCGAGCCCTATTGCAACTCGCGTGACGTCATCGCTTCGCTAAGCGCCTCACTGCGCGTGCGCGGTGCTCCTCAGATAAGCCGTGCAGCAGCCGCTCTCTTAGGAAGGTGTATACGCTGACAATTGCGACGAGTCTGTAGTGATATGTGATGCACGAGACAACAACGCTTAATGCTTAGTGCAAGCGCTCGCTACGGTCGCTCACAAGCCGAATCCAGAGACGGAAACTCCCGAAGAACGAGAAGAGAGCATTGCAAAGTGGCGCCGCAAGGCGGCGGAGAAGAAGGTGCGACAAGAACAACAACCGAGAAACGATTCGGTCTCATCCGCGACTATACAATTGCTTTCGCTTTTGATAT
This sequence comes from Amblyomma maculatum, assembly GCF_055883805.1. Taxonomy (NCBI): domain Eukaryota; kingdom Metazoa; phylum Arthropoda; class Arachnida; order Ixodida; family Ixodidae; genus Amblyomma; species Amblyomma maculatum. The sequence goes on along the minus strand of NC_139352.1, from coordinate 24,495,203 downwards.
CCTGCCTTATGGTAGATAAGCTACTGCCAATTTTTTAGATTGATAATCATTGCTGTCGAAGACCACGAACGCTGGACGTATACAGTCCCAGTGCCGGGAAATTTTGCTGTTCAATCATCATCATCATCATCATCAGCCTGATTATACCCACTGCAGGGCGAAGGCCTCTCCCATATCTCTCCACTTAACCCGGTTCTGTGCTAGCTGCATCCACTTGACCCCTGCGAACTTCTTAATCTCATCCGCCCACCTAACTTTCTGCCGCCCCCTGCTACGCTTTCCTTCCCTTGGAATCCAGTTTGTTACCCTCAGCGACCATCGGTTATCCTCTCTTCGCACTACATGTCCTGCCCATGTCCATTTCTTCTTCTTAATTTCCACTAGAATGTCGTTAACTTGAGTTATTTCTCTGACCCACTCTGCACGCTTTCTATCTCTTAATGTTACCCCTGCCATTTTTCGTTCCATAGCCCTCTGGGTTGTCCTCAACTTAAGTAGAACTGTTCAACTTTATTGAACTGCTGTTCAATAAAGCGCATGAAAAAAAGCAAAAGGAGCAATAGCGTCGCTCTGCCTTCCTACATCATGAGAGAAATCATGTTGACATAAGGCAACAGATAGTTTTGGCAGACGGGTCACAAAATTTATACATGCTGGGTTTCTGACTCCCTTACCGTCTGCTGTATCTGAAAAGCTAGTCAAAAATTAAAGGAGAAAGAAAGGTTGAAAGGAAAGATCATGTACAAGCGTTCAAACCGGTAGTGCTCCCATACACGCTCTGTTTCGCCCATAACTTGCAGAAGTTAAGCACAAAATATGAGTTCCAAGCCATCATTTTCACTCCATACAAACTTGGCAGCTTTTGCAGGGAACATCTGAGAAAAAGGTACGAAATCTTTGGGTGAAAAAACAAGCATAGCAAACCCTATGCAGTGTGCGCAGGAACGATCTAGCATCTCTCTCTCTCTCTCTTTCTCTCCCTCTATTTCATACCGTATAGCCACCTTATTCCTCTCGTTCTAGCTGGATTCTCTTGCAGGGAGGTATATGTCGGCCAAACACGCCGATGTAATATTGAAACACTTCGTGTGCACAAGAACGCAATAATAGTTGGCACCATCCCCAAACTTAATTTACACTGTAGAAAATGAGGTGGTGGGAGTTGTCACGCTCTTTTGTTCCGCACAAACATCTCGAAGAAATGCAAAGGTGTGTTCACAGGAAGCTCATTTAAATTTGTCAAATCAAGACAGGTCAGGATGAGTTAGTTTGTTGCACAGGTGCTGCATAAATTTGAATATGAGTTTCTTGATGGATTTGGAACAATGTAGGACGCGTTCAGAAAGATACTTGTCAACTGCAGCATATATTCTGTGCGTTTTCTTGTAATAAATAATTGCTGAAATTGTAGCGCTGTTACTTGTTCTGCAACACTGCTCAAATCTTGTTAAGAGTCTTTGATACAATTTTCGCGCAAGTTAATGCATATTAAGGCATAGAAAAAGAGCTCTTCCTTATAAGCGCGTGCGGTAACAAAAGAAAATGTTTTCGAGAGACAAAAACCGTCTTTGAGAAATCTTCAACTCGTCAATTTTTTGCTATTGCTTCCAAAACAGCAAGGAGTGGAGTTCGCATTGTTTGTTACCATGCGCGACGAAAAAGAAATAAAAATGCTCATATTCAGCTTTACCAACTTTTTCACTGCTATTTACGTACATTGTAATTTATTTTGGCCACAGTCAGTTCGCCTACATCGTCTTCTACATTTAACTATCGCCTAATTACATCAAGCTGCGTTGCAAAGTGAAAATACATCTGAGATCTACTCCAACTTAGCGCTGCGTTCTTTTTCATTAAAAAGCATTCAGTCGAATATTTCTCGCTCTTTGTCACGTGGCAGCAGAACAACTGAACTGGGACACTACTTCAAATTCTCGGCAAAGTGTTGTAACGAGAGCGAAGAGTTCCCGCTTCGCAGCGTATTATGTGCTTGTGTGAGGCTTTTACTCGAAAATTAGCTCGAGGTGCAGCCCCCTTTGTGCTTACACACACTGGAGAGCTTCCAGAGCCAAGTTTCCGACGCAATACTTTGCCGCTCTGGGTAATTTACAACCGCAAGTTCAGTACATTCTATTCTATATTTTCAAGCTGTGCATTGAAGAACGGATTTAGAAGCAACAATGTGCCTCTGCGGCGCTCAACCATTTGACCGATTAGTTAAGCAGAAACTGGAATTCAGTTATTTAGGTCAGACCACATCTGGTTTACTTCAACCTCCAATGTGCAACTCGGCAGCTCTGTATAGGGTTGGTAAGGCGCGTTCTTAAATTTTCATGACATTCACAATGAATATAAAAATCGGGTAATATTGGTCTTTTACCAGTTTAGCCCACGAGTAATTATGAAGGCATGCTTTTGGTCAGCACAAGACAGAAACGAGAGAGTCGAAAACAAATTCCATCGAGGATTGGAATAAATTAAGGATGCAAGTGAAGCGAAAAAAAAAAAAATATTAAGTCAGTTTGAAAATGAGCCGATGAATAAAAAGCGATTAGACCCGATTGTCTTCTGAATGTTCTCTCTTTTCATATATTGAATAAAGCTTGTTATAAACTGCGGCAGCACAGTAGTGTAGGTGTGCTCTTTTGCGAAATTCTCTCCAAATGTCATCTCGATAAAGCTGACGCCCTCTTCCAGCCGCGTCCATAGCCCCATAAAGCATGTTTCCAAAGAAAAACATTTACCTGGAGCATCTCTGGTGTTGGTAACAATCTAGCCCAATTTGTCGCTTTATGGTATTATGTTGCTATTGCTGTTTTCTTGTACTTCTGTTACCCCTTCGTGGAAAGCCCAACGACTACGGCTTTCCGACTCACAAGCGACCTTCGCTATTACGTCTTCGCAGAACTGGCCATGCAAATGGCTACTGTGGTTTGAAAGCTGTTCTGAACACAGTGCCTGCCTTCTGGTCATGAATAGAAATATTGCGTTTAAAAGTCTGTCGACATACTTTTGCCTTGAGATACATAGTTAGAATAAAACTTGCAAAAACGATCCACATAACTCTTCTTTCATTGCCGCTACAAGATTGATGCATTATATTGATGGGATGTCTGCCTGGAGACAGAAATTATCATCATAGGCAGAGCTTCCTCTTCAAATATCAACCACATAAAATTTCACACTTTATCATCTTTAGCCGGAGTACTTGTAAAAGATATAGAATATATATATATATATATATATATATATATATATATATATATATAACCTGCCTGAGCTAAAAAAGAACATATTACTAATGAGTAATACATTTCTACGCATGGGACAGTAACAATAGGCAAGATGTTAGACCCAGCCAAGATATCACATTATTGCCCCAAAATATTGCGTTGTGTAGAAGGCGTGTTACAGAAATAAAAAGGAAACAAACAGAAAACTTATTTTAGTGAGATGCCTTTCGACGAGGTTGTTGCTAAGAATGTTCTCTAATATTACGAAGCAGCCTTCGTGCGTCACATATTTCATTTTGTATGAAGCTTCTCCAGCTTTCTTCGTGACGCTCATTATTTAGTGGCGAGATTGTGGAAAATCAACGGCAAGAAATTGTTCGCGCAGCCGCAGAGCTATTTCTATGCCGGCCAACCATGAGGCGGAAAATGGAGGTCATCCACGTTCGCTAAGCCAAGATTAGTGGATCGTGCCGCAGAAAATTGGAGGCTCACTGACTGCACAAGCATTACACTACGTTACACGAGTTTTTTTTTTTTTTTTTCTTTTCGACGGTTTTTTGTTGCGGGTATATATCGTATATTTACGCCCTTATAATTTGTTCCCTGAAATTCATTTTCCATTTCAAAGAAACAAATTATGATCAATGTCTATCCCTACGGTTATTAAATATTTAGTGTAGGCTCCGTTTCTTCATTCGCGAATAAAAATAAGGTCTTAGTAGTACTCATCACGTTTTATACATTTGATTTTTTTTTTTTCACTCTACAAATTCTTTACGTGCGCTCGACAGTGCTTCTGCGCGCGCTTATGAGAGAAGTGCACGGACGGGCGCTTGACATTGCTGAAAACAATTTCAGTGCTTTGTTAGAGACCATGCACAAAGAATTTTAGATAAGAAAAATCTGCAGGCTAAATTAAAATTCTATGGGTGGAAGAGCTAGGCTATTGTCATTAGCATCTCGTCTCCAGTCCGAGGTGTCTTTTTCACGGCGACCACCTAAGCACTCTAACGGAAGGTACAAAGTTTCGGTCGGCATTTTTGCTTTTTAATTCATGACTGTGCTGGCAGTCACATTTTACATCCCCCGCTTTTGCACCAGAGACTTAAGAGTAAGTTTTAACTTCAGAATTCTCCCCCGCACGTCCAAGCAAATTGCGGCAGTGCAAAATGGCACTGTCATAAGAGAGGCATGTAACATATAACTGTGACACATAATGAATACATTATCATACTTAAAAAAAACATGACTTTAAAGTAATGTTCTTTTAAACTTCAAATAGCCCGGCAATTGAGAAAGGAATGAAAATAGCGGCTTTAGTTTATTGGATATTTAATGGCACACAGAACTTCATGCTCCAGTGATCAAAGAAAGTAAAAAAAAAAATAATGAAGACTGAAGCTTTGTTTGTAAGGACGTAACGCGAGCTGTAATGATTCCTGTCAGGCCCTGACCTTGGTGATTTTTGTTCATGTGCAAGAAATGGGTCACTTGCGTAGTTGCTAATTTCTCAAATTCTGATGCTGTTAACTGCCCCCTGCTTCTCACAATTCACTCTTAAGTAGCGGCTGTATATGAACTTCCTCCTAACAAGATATACGGCCAAGGTTAGCCCAATCGTAAGAAACGGCCTTTGTGGTATCCGGGCAGCATGTATAATGCAGAATCCACGTATGACAATCTCGATTTGGACTTACGGGCCTCATCCCGAAAGAAGTACCCGAGTTGATTGAAGCTCTTGCTAATCTAGTCATGTTATATGCTCTTGCGACGTCACACAATCCACTCACTGGTCAATGTCCGACCAGATAACTGGCTAACCAGCACCTAGCAGTGGCATGCTCCTAATATTGAGGCCACACAGCGTACTGTAGCAAGATCACTAGTTCTTATAGATGACGGGACCATGAAGCATTGCGGTCAAAACAGTACCCTCGAGAGATGTGAGAAACCAACAACCTGACAGGTAAATCATACAGAAGAATGAAGGATGAAATACTAAGACGAGAGCGTAGGCTAATTAATCAGAGAGGGTTAAATTGTGTTCGCGTTAAAGTCCTGTGATAATTAATAAGCTATATTACTGTGAAAAACACTTCTGGAGTCTAGGCCCCGATATTTAGTTCCTGGCTTTTCTTCGTCACGATCGTAACATGCCGATTGCGCCAGTTGCAGTATTCCACATAGCTTCTTTTCATTCGTTCTAATACGGTAGACATTTTAACGCGGTATTGTAAAGGCTCCTTTACTCAGACAATTTTGCGTCGGTATTGGCGCTGACAGGTGTGAGTGAAAAATTGAAACCTTGATGCTGACAGGTGTCTTCTGGCAAATATCCTGGCTATGTGCTGATTCTTTGATCGTTTGTGCGATTATTAATAGAACGCTCGCAGGAGCTGTCAACTCGTGTTGCTTTGAGAAGATGGAATAAGAAGACACTTTTATGTGAGAAGATGAAATAAGAATAAACCTTTCAGTGCTCTTGAATGCCCAGTCAAGCACGCTACCCTAAGTCTACACATACTGTTTCATGCGGCTTGGTTATAGCAGGGTGTTCTATGTCGGGTGGTTCGGTAGGCTATCGCGTCATGCTCTGAAGGCGGAGATTAAGTGTAACGCATATTGTTTTTGAAAACGTTATAATATAAAATAAGCTGCATTCTTTGTTGCCGGGAACTTCTTTCTCTGAAAATGTCAGGCGTAATTGGGTGTCCAATTTTGTGGGATATTCATTGCTCGAAAGATTTCAAGAAAATAGCTCCTGATGCGCACCCTCCTGTTGTGGGAGCTGGTAAGCAGTCTAGCTGAGATGAAATTATTTCGTCGATAAGCTCTGCTCTAAAAAGTTAACAGATCTTTTCTTTATGGGAGCACCAGAAAAATGCGCATCACTGGAAAAGGAACAGGGCTAGATTCCATTCCTATAGATCATTGACTTCAAATTTGATACCGGCAGTGTTTCCGCTACTGCTTGATACCAACATATTTAGAGGTAGATAAATAAGTTGACATGCACTCGAACGTCCTTCAATCCCTGCCAATAACCCAGTTGCTTCTCGACTAACCTAAATTATGACGGTTCTCTCCTAAAGAAACACTTGAAAAAATCGACATTTGTTTGCGACAAAGAAATCCCCACAGTTTTGCTATGTTTGACGTGAATCAGGAACAGCAAAGGAATATGAATGTCCCGATTAACTAGCCTCATTTTCGAGCGCATGCCACAAAGATGCATACTGGCCCCCACATGTGGAATGCCTCATCTGCTGGATCTCATTTACCGAGGAAGGGAAACTTCAGATCTTACTCTTCAGCTGCATTAGCCGCGTCAAAAGCTCTCAGACAGGTGTACCGCTATCAGGAACTCGTGGTTAGAACATGTAATGACTGCGATTCAAATTCTAAGGAAAAGGAGGGTTCAAGGAACTGCTTTGAATAGGAATTATATGGATATATGTATACACTATTTATTCAGTCTCATTTCTGTTCCAGACAAAGCGTATATGCATTATTACAGGTATTGTATTCTTATTATTATTATCCTTGTATTCTAAACAGCACTTCGTCACATATATAACTTCCATTTTCTAGCCTAAATATTCTATTACTTCATTTTTGCCTTTTCTCTTGTTCGATGCTGTTTGTATCTCGAATTGCTTTTTATCCCTTTCCTATATATATTTTAACTTTAAGCTTTATGTTTGAATCTTACTGTCCCGCATTCAGTTGTATTTCTTTACTGTATGTCTCTGCATATTTAGCTTGTGTCTTAGGTACGGCACACTTGTTGCGTCTGGAAAGGTTGTTTATTTTATCTATATTTCTATAATATTATGGGTAATGTATGTTTCTGTTCTTTTTCTCTATTTTTTTTTGTCTTCTGGGATAGGCTCTACAATTCTTACTGTGTCTACAAGATGCTACTTACTGATATCATTCTCTTCGTGACTCTTTTTGTCTCAATTTGATTTCTTGTTTTATTTGTTTCTTCTTTTGTGTTCTGTTTGTGTAAAACTTGCGTGTGCATTTTATTTTCTTATTTGTGGTGCAGCACGAAGATGCGCACGCAAATAACAATTATTATTATTATTATTATTATTATTATTATTATTATTATTATTATTATTATTATTATTATTATTATTATTATTATTATTATTATTATTATTATTATTATTATTATTATTATTATTATTATTATTATTATTATTATTGTGCTAAGAAGGCGCTGGGGCAAGTTCATGCCTGATACGTATTAGGAGTGCGAAAAAAAGATTGCCGTGCTAATGTGTAGAATAAATTTACAGACACATTCACTATATGCCTATTATGTCTATTATGTTCAATATAGCAAAGCGAATTGAATTTAATAAATTAGGTGTTTGACATGTGAAATACACGCAGGTTTTCAAATATTGCGTCTGTATCCCGTTTTCTAAGAATATCTGAATCCATCTCAACAATTTACTCTCTTTTATGATGCCAAGCAGGCGTTTTAATATCACATTTCTTTTTCATAATTCAGGCATTTCTTTAGAAAAACCAGAAGGTCTCTAACCAAACCATTATTTTAATCTAAGCTGCCAAGAGAGTGTCTTGTTTGAGATCGCTACGTTTACTGGCCCACCACGAACTTTCACCCCTGCCAAATGACATGTATATAGCAAATGCCACTATGATATGGAGTCTGGGAACTTAGGCAGAGCCGTAAATGTGAGTTTGGGTTCATGAAGCATATTTATAGGTCAAGGTTTCTATTTCTAGACAGGAGACACGGATACGTCCCGTGTCTATCATGGAGGTCAACTAAATAGAAGGACATGACGTAGCACGCCTCCGTATAACTTGGTTATTTTCGTTCCTTTTGTAAGGGGAGGAGTCTTTGAGGGGCCTTGAGCATGCGCCGCTTCCTCACCGCCATATTCGCTTCCATTTTTGTCAAACGTTCCTAGTCCTATTCGCAGAATCAACATATCTCACGGTACCTTGTAGTTCCAGGTTGAAGGCTTAGTTCAGGCAAGGGGTCCATTATGATCGTTCACTCCTGCCGGACAGCAATGCAGCCATTATAAAACTAACAGCAATCAGGAAGCATTGCTTTGGGGGGCTTCCTCAAAAACATGTTTTCTCACTTGAAGTCAAGTGGATCGGCGTCAATAAACTTTTCCACTTACGAAAAAATGAAATACCGGCATTGTGTAAGAACTGAATGGAGCGACACGCTTAATTAAGCATCAATTAGCCAGGCTCAGTTAACACTGGCTGTCATCGCACATCGAGTGGAATGTCGATGGGACACGAACGCCGGCCAGGAAGGCTAGCTATCAAAACAGTGGAGTGCTTCCGGTCACGAAGGGGGCTTTAATTGGGCTGCTGCTTAGTGAACTTTTGTTTTTAGAATGCAGAAAAAAACAAAACGGCGCCGCATTCAAAGTACTTCCCGCTACGCTTTTAAGCGAAATACTACCGCTAAAAAGTTTCATTCTATTTACGTTGCCTAACGCAGGCCGAGTTATTGACCTTTATTTGTAATACTTTTCAATGAGAAATGCACTCAAAGGCTCTCACCATAGGAACCGAACGGCGTATTCATGCTGAAGATTTGCTGTAAACAGACTGCTCGACAAAAGCTCAGAATATAACTTTTTCATCCGTTTCATAACCCAGAGCAAATGACAAATATACCGCTAAGTTATGAATTACATGATAATATAAGATTGATGATTGCATTTTGTCATGTAAGGCATACTTTGTATTATGTCTTGCAGTCGAGTGTGATACTTTTATTCGCCAGCTCCACTTAAGCCGCAACCCTTATTTCTTAGATTATTTTCATGTCTAGCGCTTAGCACGACGAAAGCAATGCACGCGACTATTTGCTCCCAGTTGCGCTTCACTTCGGGAATTTCTTGCGCATAGGCGTGTTTGTGTGCGTCAAGAACAGGCGACCGAGTAAGTATTACCGTGCATTTTATTCCGACTGTTTTGTTTGAAGTCTAAGAAAAGGGGACGTGTTGCGCAGCCCTCAAGAGCGGGCGAACTCAGCTTCACCGTCCTCCGGAAGAGGTGAACGGCGAATATAAGCAACCATGTGCCTTGAAAACAACGCCATTTTGCATACCGCCAGTGAATTTTTCTTGGGTAGAGCAAGAATTACATTATCCTTACTACTTTTAAAGAAAGAAATGGTTGCATATTCGAATGCGTATACGTTGCACGCACGTAATCAGCTCGCTTCTAATACTGAACGCCATTTGGTGATTATGATACGGTCCAGGGGATAATCGAGGGCTGCAACTAATCACTAGATAACCCAGTCGGAAAAAACTACAGAAAATGTTTTGATGTTACGATAAAATTTCTGTGCGGTTTTTGACGGCAACCCTGTTGTGACAACTAAACATTCTGTAGTAACATCAGAAAGTTCTGTACAACAACAACAGAAAAGTGCTACAGAACTACAGACAACAGAAATATACCACAAAAAAACTACAGAACTACACAAAAATCTGATAGTTACGACATAACTACAGGATATTTTGCCGTATTTTTGACACAGTTCTGTATTTTTTTTCCGTCTGGGAATAGCTGGTGATAGCTACTGACAGTTTGTTTCCTCAGTCTGTGTTTGCATTTCGTTGTCGTTGCTTTAGAATATCGCTTGCCACCAAAAGTACCGCTAATCCCGCTTTTAAATGTTGACAACAGCGTTCTGGAGAATGGCTAGAAGCGTAACTTCCTTATCTATACAATCAAGTTGGACTATAAAAGCTCATTTAGATAATAACTCTAATGTAGATATAAATCAAGCCATTTATAAATCTGATACACCTACTAATATTGTCGAGCCATATATAGATAATATAATATAATATAGCACCTAATCTGTAGAATAGCCGTAGTAATCAGGATGATAACGAAGAGTTCCAAATCTGGGACGTAGTTGGCAGGTGTTACTAGCTTCGTTTAAAACATCTCGTTGCGCAATATTATTGTCTTTTCGTTGGAAATGTTTTTTCTTTTACGCCCCAAAAACATGCCTGAATGCTTAAAAAAGCTTCTTTAGCTAACCACTAAGACATTGCTCTGTTTAGCCTGTCAATTCATAACTGATTAAAGAATGGTAGGCGCTTTGTAAGCTACACCATGAAAGCAGGTATTTATCGGCGAGAAAAAGATCTAAAGGGAAGCATTGCCATAAAAATCTTCATGTTGGTCCCATCTCCCTAAACGATGAATCAAAGGTTTCTGGGGCCATCTGGCGACGCCAGGACCATAGCTCCCCTTTTCACAAATTCAGTCACAGACCAGTGGCCAGTGTGACGCAAATTTGCCGCCTCCAGAGAATAAAAAGCCTTAATCGGGTGGTTGCTGTAACAATTCGGTGGATTTCTTGCTGCGTTTCATCGTAGGCAACTTTGCTTCAATGCGAGACCTTGCTTTGAAGTGGTTAGTATTAGGGCAGACAGTAGGGCTACTTGGAGTCGGGTAGAAATGTAGAACAGTGCTTGCAATGCTTCAGGCTGAAGTTGAAAAGAAAGCATACTGCGGGTTTTCTTCTTTTTTTTTTTTTTTTTGTCGTGGCGCACAAGCTGCAGCTGTCTCATGTTAAAAAAAACAGCTCATTTGAAATGTGCTTGCGGCTCCTCCTGGAATGGTTATACTTGTGTTTTAAAATTAAAGCTGAATTTTTTGTTGACGTTCGAGGGGTGCAGAACCGGAACCCACGGCAGGCATGGGAGTCCACGTAGCAGGGAATTACATTCCATACTCACGATGTATTCACAGACATCGGCCTCTGAAGTACAACTGCTCTCTCTGCAGATTTATAACTTCTTCAGCAAGTGTCCCGAATTGCTACAGTTTCCATGTGCTCGCTTGTGCGACCCCAAGCGTCGCAACTGATGTGTTTTATTCCGTACTTGCTTAATTATTTCGAGTAGACGTGACCTGTATAGTACCTGGAGCCTTCATGGGTGACACCGTCTGCCTGCTTGTCTCCTCTTAAGGTCCATACGCAACTTTGCCATCGCATTGCCCATGTCCTTTTCTTCCCCTTGATTTTGACTAGGATGTAATTCATTCACCTTTGCTCTCTCGCCCATTTCGCTTTCATGTTTCTCTCAACGTTACCCCTGATATTTCTCTTCTATTGATTACTGCATTCTCAGTTTAAGTCGAACCTTTCAGCTTCTTGTGGGGTTCAAGTGTATGCCATAAATGTGTGCACTCGGTTGACAGGCGAAGCCACCGTTTCAACAATTGGATTTGTTTTTGCCCAGACGAACACAAGTCCTCTTGTCAAAAAGTTGGTTTGGCATGTGAACTGAGCCTCCTCCTCAGCATTTGTTCTTTTTTCTTTCATACTGTGCAGCCATTTTCTTCCTCTAGTTCTCCTATATGTGAGCACTAGCGAGATTTAGCTATTACATACATAGCTCATAAAGGAGGTTACAATACATATCCTAATTGCGCGGGATAGAAAGGCCACGTATATTTAATTTTATGCTCAGTGTTTATACAGCACCCTACACTCTGATACCTGACCTTGACATGAATTTCTCAATCTTGCTCGTACGAAGGGTGTAGCGGGTAGGTGAAATTGTTAATAAACGATATATTAGTACTGACTCAGAACTGAACCGTCCGGCGCTTCCCAACAGAGTGTCTGGTGGGGTATAAAAGCTGTGTTTCCTATGTTTCCTGTTTTATTCAGGTCACTTTAAAAAACTTCTAACCATGCGTTGTACTTCATTGTTTCATTACCCACAGTTTTTTTATGATTAAATATTACAATAAATCAACTAGTTACCTTCCGAAACCTTTTCACTTACTGCAATGATCGTTTTCATATCAACTCGTCTTTAAGTTACACAAAGAACTAGGACACCGTAACAGCTCTTCTCAAGCACCACGAATGAATCGAAATGGCATGGTAGCAATAATCATGATGTGGATACCTCAGATGAGTAACATAGCTTATACTTGGATACAACAGTGACGTAAAATACGTTCCTCACCCCTATTAGATATTACCATAGAAAGTACACAAAAAGAAATATCGGAGATAAAACCTATGCTAATATCAAAGGAACACTTTAGAAGTCGAGTAGATGTCGTGTTTGGCCTTTGGGTCAAGGAGATCTTGCTTCCATCAAATACTGAGGGCTAATCAATGGCACGGGCATTGGGTACGAAATTGAAATTTTTCGATGCAGCGCCCTTGCTGCCATTTCGCTCCACCTACTTCTCTTTCATTTGACACTGTCAACAAATTCGGTCCTTGCTACTACATATAGCAAATGGCTGTTCCTACTCGTCAATTCCTGATGGAAAACCGTTTTCGCGTTGTCTGGGGGCATTGCTGCTTAAGGGCAAATGTACTATTGTTAACCATTTTTGCAAACACAATGACATATTGCCAAATCTATACCTAATTTTCTCTTCCTGCTTTTCCCGCTCACTCTGTTTTGGCCAAAGGCACAGTTTACCTACCGCATTTCGGGAAAGTCACATCCCCCTTAGGTAGAGTAAACGGTGCTCTCTGCATATCATCCTGCCTTACATTTCCCCAAGGAGTCAGATGAAATTACAACATCAATTGCGTCTCGCAAGTAATTCCAAACGACAAATTTATCGAGGAAATCCTGTACTTTTGTAAGTCCTTGTTCTTTGTCAATATATATATTTGTAGGAATTGGGACTACTCTGCATACTCAATCAGCACTATGCCTATACATTCCAAGTCAAAGTGGAAAGCATAGCTTGCTCTCGGTGTATTTTATTGCTTGCCGCAGAATGCAGCACTACTGCACTGGTGCTTCAACACTTTAACCCGAAAAACCGGTCACTACGTTTTAGCTAATTATAAAGCTATTTCTAGCCGATTAATTTGGTCAGTTGTTAGCTGTTGTTAATTCGCAAGACAGCAAAAAAATGCAGATACCGGTAGTAAATTGGAAAATACAAAAACACACTTGTTAAGAACGGCCGCGGGTAATGCTGAGCGTGCACGATGGTATGCGCAGCAGATATCTCTAACGCTTGGCTTAAGAGTGATTGTAAACGAGAAGGCGTGCCCTGAATGGTTAGCGCGCTCATATTATCGCATAAAGTTTCTGTCCAACCTAGCAGAGCTAATTTTCGCGCATCGATTCCGGAGCACACCGTTCGGGTTTTCTACATCAGAATTGTGCTGTCTATATGTAAACCTACAACGCAGGTATTCTAAACATGTATGAAAGCTCGCTAACAAATGTTCAGCGCGAGTGCGATTTGCACACCGGTCCCAGAGAGCGTCGTATTTACAACGCACTGCGCTGAATCCGACTGCATAATATCCTAAATATTTTGTAGAGCGCATATATTACAAGCATACCACGCTCGCACCGCAAGTCACAATATGAAGTAGGGAAATTCTGTGGTGAGCTGGATAAAAAGAAACTGAATTACACGTACAGTTCTAAAACACGTTGAGGTTCTTTTTTTCTACAATATTGCTTAGCCTCGTGTTACATCTGTTATTAGCCGGTTTACTTTAATTGCACTCATCTGGCAGCTACAAATGCCAAGCTTGGCAACCAGTGAAGTGGAAAATACTATCATTGATCAGTGTCTTGTATGCAAAAGTAAATGATTACGTGATGCAGTCTACATATCTTGGAACGAAAATATCGGCACTGGAATCGGCGTAGACATTTCCTCTGGTGATTAGAAACAATCATTATTGTCAATTGGGTCATTACGTCACGAACGAATGACCATGTGCAAATTTCTACTCCTTAAATAAAACAAATGGATCTTTGGAGAGTCTAAACAAATCAAAATTTACTTGCAGGCAACTCTAATTTCAGAAGACAGAATTAAGAAAATAAGATTTCCGTCGCTCAAGTCTGAACCAAAGCATTCTTCATGCCAGCGGGCATGCAACGTAGAGGCCGCGAAAGATAGTTTGTACGAGTCGTATTAGAATAAGACCAGGAGAAAGCGTTGTGGCGCAAATGGATTACTAACGCATGTTTGGGATAATTACTGGTACGGCAGTAAAAATAATTGTTTATTTTAAAACCCCCTAAAATAACCATAAAAAGATGATAAATTAAATAGCTGTGTGAAATGCGTTATCACGTCAACTTGTAAAGGGAAGCTTAAAGGGAAGAAAGGGAAGGGAAGCTCATGTAATACCCCATATGGGCATTTGTGGTATAAATAAATAAATAAATAAATAAATAAATAAATAAATAAATAAATAAATAAATAAATAAATAAATAAATAAATAAATAAATAAATAAATAAATAAATAAATAAATAAATAAATAAATAAATAAATAAATAAATGGAAATTTTGTTTCGTAGTACCTGAATATAATCTAACAAAACCTATACCCAGCATCTAGGAGTTCTTAGCCCCCTCTTGGTTCGTCACATTACAGGAAGTTAGTTTAGGATTATTGGAAGGCAAAAACATCAGCGCTGCTTCAAGTATTGATCCTACAACTAGAGAGCAATTTCAATGTTCCACCATCCTTCATGCACAATGCCGCCAGCTGTTCTTGGCTTAGGATTTCTCTCTCATCTCAGAACATCGCACAATATTCTCGCGAAGGATAGTAGCATAATGAGATCATGAATTATTTTACGAGCTAATAAATGCTTCTAAATTCTATCGCGTAGCACTCTTCAGAAGATTATTTCATATCTCCCCATTGGGTTCCATCACATTCGCAACAAATGTAATGGTACTTTCAACGCGTCTGCCGACTTGAAAATAAATTTTTACAAATATCCGTGTAAGTCACTTCAAGGTGCGAGTGAATATTTCTCACAGGGCAGATAACACGGACGCAAGAAATTCATAACCTTCACAATTAGCATATATCCAAAACAAATTCGTCGTTGTCCAATGCAACCCTTTATTTTCCGAAAAAAATGGGCACTCTGCCCTTCGTCGACAAAAATACTCTAATATTCTTTTTACAGCCCTAGCTTTCTATTGAGGTCCGATTACTACTATCAGCTGATTGAAAAATAGCAACCACTACCATAATTCAGTGCACATACTAATCACAAGTACCCCGCCGGGGTGGCACAGTGGTTACGGCGCTGTTCCCAAGGTTGCGGGATCGAATCCCGGCCTCGGCGGCAACTTTTCAATGGAGGTGAAAAGCAAAGCGCCCGTGTGCTGTGCGATGTCAGTGCACGTTAAAGAACCCCAGGTGGTCGAAATTTCCGGAGTCCTCCACTACGGCGTCTCTTATAGCCTTAGCTGCTTTGGGACGTTAAACCCCTCAAACCAAACCAAACCAAACTAATCACAAGTGTTTTCAATTATTTTAAAAATCAATAAATAAACAAATCGTTGCAAAAATATTCGCACAATTTAGAGGTGTTGTTAAATTGTTGGTGATATCGTAATATTAGCCAGTAGCAATATTTAGAAACACTTTATTTAAGAAGCAAAAACGTCATCAGAATTGTGTTGTCAGGAGTCACTACGTATCAAAATAGAGAAATAACGTGAATTATGGACGGATGTAGTCAGTTCTGGTATCCTATATCATTTATCAAACTGTTCAGAACAGTTTTGTTTATTCTTTGTTTGGTAGGTGGATATCATCCTTTACGTTTTATTTGTGAAGCCACTTCGTTTCGCCTCCATCGAAACGCAGCCGCCGTGGTCGGGTTCGAACCCGGGAACTCCGGCCCGTATACTGTGCCGGAGTTCCCGGGTTCAAACCCGACCACGGCGGCTGCGTTTCGATGGAGGCGAAACGAAGTGGCGTCCGTGTGCTGTGCGATGTCAGCGCACGTTAAAGATCCCCAGGTGGTCGAAATTACTCCGTAGCCCTCCACTACGGCTCCTCTTTCTCTCTTTCCACTTTCATTCCCACCTTCCTCCCTTCCCTTACGGCGCGGTTCGGGTGTCCACAGAGCAAGTGTGACAGTTACTGCGCCTTTCCCTTCCTGTGAACCAATTTAACTTAACTTAAGCAAAACACGAACGAAACGTGTTTTTCATCCTGAATTACTGCAGTGGCGCCATTGAATCAGCATTACAGCAGTCGGCGTCATATTGGAAAGATACACTGGTTGGAACTGCCCACCCTTAAGATGATCAAGATTTGTGGTTCCAGCTCGGCTTACAAACTCGACAATTGTTTTTCTTGTTTTTTTTTTTAACTACAGCTTGCGCCAAGCGTGTCGCTTCAAACTTTCCGAGTAAGATACGCTTCGAATTATTCACCGTTTAGATGTGTACATGCTTCAAATTGTGCGGACGGTGTTTCGGTCCACCATAAATCTCTAGGAGTTGCCAGCAAACACTTACTTTAGCCTTTAAAAAAAAGAACCTTTACTGTCGTTGATCATGATTCCGCATGCTTTGATCCTCTGAAATTGTAACCAACCGTTCATGTTCCTCGTTCGCAAAGAGCTTACAGCAATTTGACTCTAAAAGCGTGCCTGCCGATCAAAGAGATGTACTGCCCGAGAAAGCGGTCGTTTTCCACATTTGCGCGCAAGGAGAAGAACTTGTGCCATTCTTTTTGCTTAGCGACAGTAAGTATACGCATTTGCTATGTTTTATGTAGCACTAAAAGAATTCGGAAGTTCTGGCTCTAAGTCAGATTTTAAAAACAACCATAATCTTTCCTTCGGGATGAAAGGGTTCGTGAAAACTATTGATAACTGTGGGCTTGCAACTAAACTCACTATTCTCCGTAGGATTTGCGCTAGTTACATTCTCTGAGCAGGACAGGCTTCGACTAAAAACCGCACTCAAAGCCAAGACAAGGTAAAAGAGGACAAACAGTTGCACTACGTCGCGAACGAAGAGCGGTTAGGAGTAGCTCTATGGTAATTGATTTAAATTTGGCCACCATCTGAGGGATTAATAAGAAGTCTTTACACGCCCTTTGGTAAGCGTTTGCTTAGACATGAAAATTTGGCATTATCACTGCAGCTATACACTGGCAAATGATGAATAATGCAATTTTCCTTCACACTTAGAGTACCCAAAAGGCAGATGATCATACACAAAATAACTGCGAGAAAAATTAATGTAGGGAATTAGCAAGAAATTGGCATACAGGTGAGCCATTTAGAAAATAGCATGCTGTTGTTTAAAGACCGTAAGTGTCGCGTTTCACAAAACGCGTTTCACAAAATGACGCATTACACAAACGCGGCAAGGAGTAGATGAAATAAGCAAAAATGTACGCGAGGTGGACGTGGAAATGTAAGACGCCGTGATCAAGAGGCGCAAACTACATTTGACCAAGAAACGAAGTTTTATCCTCGACTGCGCAATTATATATGATCGCTATAGCTACCCTAGATTTCAGTTAAGCCTACTGAAGCCATATTGCTTCCTCCTGCACTCCAAAGCATTCCTGGACTTTTCCACCTGCTCCTACGTTATTGAAAATTCGTAATTTCGCCTCCTTACTTAATCCTCTTCAGACATGCATGCCAACGCTTCCTTTCTCACAATAAGAATTTACTTTTAATTCGTTCCCTATGCAATACTAGCCCATAAGATGTACTTCATTTAGGTAAACATGCTTCAAATTCAAATTTTTATTGATGCAACGCTTGACCTCTTTCGACCGTTACACCTCACATCTTCCAAACCTCGACAAAGCTAGTCGAAATATAAATAACTTGTTCTCCTATCCGTCGCCTATACTAAGGATTAAAGGCGATGAAAGATATGCTTGGCAATGTGCCACACCTCAGGCAGCATGCACAAATGCCTGCATTCTTCTAATGTGTTGTTTCCCCGAGTCGGCTGTAGCTTTACACGTTTGCGCATCGTGAAGGCTCATCTACTTATATTCCATGCCGTGACCATTTTCGTTGAGCCGTATGTACACGGTCGTCCACTTCTACCTTGAACACCGCTCTGCGTGGCCAGTGCTCCGCGGAGCGCCTCTCGCGGGTGCCTGGGGAACGAGCGCGCAAGCGCAGTGACAGCTGTAGGTGGGGCCTCCGCTGCGTCGTCTGCTTAAGCGGCGGCTCCGCCAAGCGCGCCTTGGCGGAGCCGCCGCTTAAGCAGACGACGCAGCGGAGGCCCCACCTACAGCTGTCACTGCGCTTGCGCGCTCGTTCCCCAGGCACCCGCGAGAGGCGCTCCGCGGAGCACTGGCCACGCAGAGCGGTGTTCAAGGTAGAAGTGGACGACCGTGTACGTTCCCAAGCAGCGTTCTTTTCACAGCCATCGTTTGCGAAAATAGTCCGCGAACCAATTTCTCATCTTATTTTTCCCAGTTTTTTTCTGAAAGTTTGTCACATACAGCCATTTGTCACGAGCATCGAAACTAAAGGTTTGAAATTAGCCTTTAGGGTGGTTTGAGTTACGATGCTGTTTTGGAACACAAGACAAAAACTGGGACACATCGATGGATACTCACAAAAGAGCGGACAAGCAAGTTTCCTCTAAGTGTGTCCATAATCAATTGCCCGAAAAATCAGTTGCCTCATTTTAAAACTGCAAGTTTTGGGGTTTAGTGCTCAAAAGCGACATCTTGGCTAGGGCAGAGTGTACTAGAAGGTGCCGTGGATTCTTTTACAGTTTATGGGGTTCTCCAGTCAGCGTAGATGCCGCACATCTCCCTGAGGCTGTGCTCCTTGACTAATGCACCACCTAAGTAGAGGCTTGTTTTCTATATTGTAATCGATTGGATTTGAGAAAGAACTGTTGGAACCAGAACAAGTGATAAATCGAACATTCATTACTCTTTACAAAAGTAGTTTAAATGTTTTCTTGCCACATAGCGCTAACCAGACAGGGACACAGCGAGACACACGGGACGGGCGCTCGTCCCGTGTGTCCCGTCCCGTCCCGTGCGTCTCGCTGTGTCCCTGTCTGTTTAGCGCTATGTGGCAAGAAAACCGTCACCAACACGCCCAAGCTTCCATCCTGTTTAAATGCATGCTAAAGAACATACATTGCTGTATTATACTCGAGAAACAAGAAAAAAAAACCACACTGTACAGTATAAATAAATAACTGGAGTATGTGTAATTATTTTAAAATGACCGAGGTCCCACATCGTCACGCAACCGTGCGAAGAATTCATCAAATACTTACCTCGAAGAATAACTTGACCTACGTCTGCTTTTTTTTTTTCCACCGTGTATAAAGTAATACGTTTCGACTACCAAATGGCATGTCCAAATATTTGCATTTATTGCTTCCCTTAGTGGATACAGTATCAATCTTTTCAGCACCATAATTCTTGCGGCGCTTAGTGCTTGTTCCTTCAATCTTATGTTTGTTGTTTCTAAGCTCTTGCTAATATTTAGCTCTTGACTTCATTGCCTTTTTTCCATATACCACCCTCAAATACTGGTGTTATTGTCTCTCCTTACTATTCAAATTATTAATTTTATCAGAGCCGTGTTTATCTTGATACACATCGTTATTTGCCTCCTATTTCGTTCTTTGAGAATGACAAACAAAATGTCGTAATCCAAACCATGGGGAAAATAAATTTTGAACCCCGAGGGCACAGCAAAAGAGCAGAATAGCGGAGCAGGCAGGACAATTTTCTACTTCTTTATGTAAGGGGCACTCCTACAGCGGTATAAATGTCTTCTGCAAACATTCTAATGTTTTGTAACCCGGCCACTGGAATAAAATCGCCAGAAGGCCGCCAAGAATGGTATCAGACTCGCTTTTGAAAGCACCTGTTTGCGGATCGTGTTTCTTTCGCAATTTGCCTCCAAGCTTTATTAACATTGCGTAGTCTTAATTAGTTTCACTGGAAGGGTTGAGACCTACGTCATTCTCTTGCATATTCCGCAGGCGCGTCGGATAAAAGCGGGGCACATTCTTTTGCACAGACTTCTACCAGAAAAAACAAATGATACTTTCATGAGGCTTGTGAAAACAAGTGCGCTCAGTGTCGAATTTTTCAGCGCGGGAAAAGTAAATTTGTCTACGCTGCGTTTTACAATTACTCTCATTTGTCTCCGACGAGCAAAAGAATTCGCCAAGTATGTTAAGAGGTCTGAAACAATCTGCAGACAGCGTGATGTTTTTCAAATGATTTTTCTTTTGCTTTTCACATCCCTCCGGCTTAATTTTACTATCAACTGGAACGTCAGACAACAAATATTATTATCTTCCTCCTGATTAAAAATAGAAAAGAGTGTTGGATCTCCGATTCGCCTGTTCGCTTTCTGCACTGAGCCATACTTTCGAATATTCCTGCACACAGATATTCTGTTTTTACTCACTATTTGAACCTACCTATTTTTTTATTTGGCTTGGTTTGGTTTTTCCGTGTCAAAGAGACTCAAATTTTAATATTCACCGTATTGCAGGGCTCGGGAAATTTCGACCACCTGGTGTTCTTTAACGTGCAGTGACGTCACCAGCTTACGGGCGCCTTGCTTCCTACCCCCATCGAAAAGCGGCTGCCACGGCAAGGATTAGATCCCTCTCCTTGGGCACTGCAATCGAGCTCTCTAACCATTGCAGCACCGCGGCGGGTACTTCTATCATCTCTTGGCGGGGAAGAATAAAGTTACTGATACAACCTGCACAGCAGATGACCGTGATCTATTCTATGGATCTTTCATCAAGGTGATTTCAACGTCTGCGCGGTACTAAAAACTTGGGTAGGCGCAAACTAATAGGGTGCATTAGGAGCGCTTTGCACTTTATGTGCATGGTAAATATTTTGCTTCGACCTAAGCCTTCACCAATTAATTCTTTAACAAAAGACTACAGCCGTCGTCCTAACTACAGAAGCAACGCGGTTTTACTGTACATTCAGAATCGGTGCTCGTTATTTTCTTGCAGTTTTTGTCAGTCTTCAAAAGCTTCCCAATCTGAGAATCAGTTCAGTTCAGGCGTTCAGTCGTGTCCGACTCTTCGTGACCCTATGGACCATGTCACGCCACGCTTTCCGGTCTCTCACTATCTTCTTAACATCACATAGCTTCATCTGCAATGCCTCGAGAATGCCATCTAACCATCGCGTTCGCTGCCTACCCCTTCTCCGGCGACCCTCAACCTTTCCCAACATCAAATCTTTCTCCAGCGACTCCTCTCTTCTCATCAGATGACCAAAGTAGCTGAGCTTTAACTTTAGAATTTGACCCTCCAATGAGCAGTCAGGGTTTATGGTCGACAATATCGACTGATTTGATCTTCTGGCAGTCCAAGGAACTCTTAAGAGTCTTCGCCAGCACCACAATTCAAACGCGTCAATTCTTCGGCGGTCAGCCTTTTTCACAGTCCAACTCTCGCATCCATACATCACAACTGGAAAGACCATAGCACGAGTTATACGGATCTTGGTTGGCAGACTAATGTCTCTGCTCTTTACTAGGCGGTCAAGGCTAACAACTGCTCTCTTTCCCAGAAGCAGGCGTCTCTTAATTTCATGGCTGCAGTCTCCTTCCGAGGTAATCTTGGCACCCAAGAACAGAAAATCTGTCACAGCTTCCACTTCTTGTCCATTGATGCTCCAGGACTTGATAGGGCAAGACGCCATGATCTTCGTCTTTTTAATGTTCAGTTTAAGCCCAAACTTCTCACTCTCTTCTTGTACGCGCATCAGAAGTCTCTTGAGTTCCGCTTCACTTTCTGCCATTAAAGTGGTATCATCCGCATATCTAAGGTTGTTGATACGTTTTCCAGCAATCTTCTCTCCAGCTGAAGACTCGTCCAGACCGGCCTTCCTCATGATGCACTCTGCATATAGGTTAAATAGGCAGGGCGACAGTATGCAGCCTTGCCTCACCCCTTTCTCAATCGGAAACCAATCAGTAAGACCATAACCAGTTCTGACTGTGGCCTCTTGCCCTTCATAAAGGTTCCTGAGGAGACAGATGAGGTGAATTGGAACTCCCATCTCTTGGAGAGCGTGCCACAATCTGCTGTGATCTACGCAGTCAAACGCTTTCGCATAATCAATAAAGCCGAAGTAAATGGGTTTCTGGAACTCTCTTGTTTTTTCCATGATCCAGCGAAGGTTGGCAATTTGGTCTCTAGTTCCTCTGCCCTTGCGAAACCCACCTTGCACGTCCGGAAGCTCCCGATCCACATACTGCTGCAGCCTACCTTGCAGGATTTTTAGCATCACCTTGCTAGCATGCGAAATAAGCGCGATCGTGCGGTAGTTGGAACAATCTTTGGCACTGCCTTTCTTTGGAATGGGGATGTAAACTGACCTCCTCCAATCCTGTGGCCACTGCAGGGTTGTCCAAATCTTCTGACATAATGTATGCAGTGTGTTAACAGCGTCGTGGTTGAGGTTTTGAAGCAACTCAGCTGGAATACCATCAATTCCGCTAGCTTTGTTCTTAGCAAGGCTGGCTAAGGCCCATTCAACTTCACTCTTCAGGGAATACATGCCACCAATATTGCAGCGAAGCTTTGTAATTTAGATTTTGTGTGCAGCCTCACTGCAAGCTTGGAAGGAAAGCAATGACGCTGAATTCTTTCAGACAACATGCATTTGATATGGTCCACATCAGAAGAACAGGCTCTAAATATCATGTCGTTGTTTAGCCAGTTCGGAAGACACTCCGGCATTAGTTATACAAATCTGCCAGGAAAAGATTAAATATGATCAAGCCATCAACATATGTTTAATGTTTAGCTTGTCCGCGCAATGTGCGCATATTCTGCAAGCTGCGAACGAATGCCTAATAGTGGGGTGAATTTACCAACGAGTCACGGGTATCCACATGATTAAGGCATGTCTGTGAAATGGACAATAATTAGTTTTGGTACAGAGCCAGGCCGAGAGCAATGTGGATAAAACGGGATCGGTGACCTGCTGCGCTGCACCACGAGTCGCTCACAAAGATGTGGATCGCGTTATTGAGGTTATACCGCTGCAGCCAGTGCCCTATTGTTTTTCTTGTTTTTGATTTAATGATTTCGCCAAACCTATAATGGCACCACTTACACTTTCCAGTTCAGCTCAAGGTCAATGACTTGGAGCCAGCGGAAAGCAACAATGGCGCGTTCTGTGTGGTTGAACGTGGCTCTTCTGCCTCCTTAGATTCTCTTTCATAGCTTGATTCGGCCTTCACCAAATCTCTTGGTCCTCCCCCGTCGAAGGTAAACTCCTCTTTGCGACTCAGGTATTCGTGAAAAGGGGACTGGGTTTCAGCCGTGCAATATAAATGGTTTAGTGCTTGTAGCATATCGGCTACTTTTTGTGAATGGCGCTGTCTGATAGCGGAGGCCAATAATTTTGTTACGGAATGCGAGAGCAGAATAACTCGCGGAAGATGATAATTAACATCGCGGTTGCTTACCATTGTATAGGGGTTAGGCCGCTTCTTGTGTGGCGAGAGTTCATACAAGAATAAACGACGAAGATCTAAGCAGCGATCGCACGATTGTCGACAGCTAAGAATGGAAGCGTGCTATCAAATATGTCGCTATAGAGAGCGTACATGGGGACATATAGAAGGAAGAACGGACTCTAGTTTGTTGCCTCTTGTTTCGCAATGCTCTATGAGTGATTGATAAACCGTAGAAGAAAGTGTTATGGTATGACGGACACAAATGTTTATAGAAAGCACGCTGGCGTGCAATCTTGGATTTTTCTTTCTTTCTTTCTTTCTTTCTTTCTTTCTTTCTTTCTTTCTTTCTTTCTTTCTTTCTTTCTTTCTTTCTTTCTTTCTTTCTTTCTTTCTTTCTTTCTTTCTTTCTTTCTTTCTTTCTTTCTTTCTTTCTTTCTTTCTTTCTTTCTTTCTTTCTTCCTTTCTTTCTTCCTTTCTTTCTTTCTTTCTTTCTTTCTTTCTTTCTTTCTTTCTTTCTTTCGTCCAATTCTCTCTATGATTTCGGATGTGAAGTATTATTCAGAAAAATGTACTTTGGCTTTTGAATGTGAAAATACCGAATGTTTGAAGTCTTGGATCTCGTTACCTACTAGCAAATCTTTGTTTCCGATGATCTGATCCCAAGCGCAGGCTGTTGGTCGAGACTTCTTTCAAATCAGGGAAGAGGCAATCAGTGTGGGTTTATGTTTACGTGTGTTCATATGTGGCTGCATTCGTACAATATCGGTTGTTCGGCCTTCTATATATGAAGACTGTGAAGTAGGATGCTTCTACCTCTTAGGGTCCTCAGAAACTTACCGTAAAACATCATAAAAACAACATTCAAGCCTTTTCGAGACCGCAAAAAAGCATATGACGCGCTTAAGTCAAGCCCGACTGTTGCCAGTAGTTCGGAAGATACTAGTTTTTAAAATTCGACGAACCCCAATGCATGAACATGCGCCAGCGGCAGAGCCGGACAAGGCCAGCTGCGTCCGCGCCATGTCTGTAACGTCTGATTGAATATTGATCTGCGAACGGCACTGCTGGTTGAGTGCGGCAGGCGTGGTTTGCGACGACGTTGTATATTGACGCAGAGGCTCTTGGGCGTAAACTAGCAAAGAAGTTCGTTCTTCATTCCTGTAAAAGCTTCCCGAACGAAACCTCGCTATTTAGGGCTTTTATAAATTTATTGATTGAAAGCTGCCGAAATTCGCAATGGCGAACCGGCAGCGTATTATTGACACGTGCATTAGAGGTAGAACAAGAAGGAGCGTAATCGGTAAAAGTAGAGGACGTCGAAGTGTAGGCCCATTCCCATTGCTCGCGTTCCTGGTTCAGCTCGTTCCTCGTTCAACGGCTGCGGTAGTTCTTTAGTGTAACAGCTGTTACAATATAATCAGAATAAGTGCAAATCACACTTTTCTACGCTGGAATGTCTTGTTCTGAAGCAAAGTAAAAATGGAAACCTGAACATGACAACCTTTTGTGCCCCATTCTACGCCTCACGCTTTGCATCTACAATAGGTAGAAGGTTCTTAGTCTGGAAAAGGTGCATTCGTGTGGGGACGGTTCTAAATTTCATGGTCTATCTCTTAACTCGAGCGATGCGGCATTTCACAAACTAGCCTTCATGGTCTATTTCTAAATTTGAGGTATGCGGCGTTTCAGAAACTAGCCTTAGTACGAAATCGTCATATAGGCTAATTAGGTTCTGATCCTAATATGCTTCCCCTTGTTACGAATAGTAAGAGTTAGCTCTTGTTACGCATGACACCAACTTTATGGAGATAATATTTTAAAATTGTAATGCCATCTTCACCTGGGATGTTTTCCTTTCATGTTAGGGCCGTTAGCTTAAAGTCAATAAATGATAGCGCCAAGTAAGGTGCAGAGATTTCGTCTCTTGCAAATGTTTTTGTAAGGAGCGATTTACAATTTAATATTTAACTCCTAATTATTTTGATTGTAGGCCTATTTCATACAATTTTCTTCTTTCCATTCGTATTTAACTTGCTGATCGATATTCAAATGTATTCGGGAAATGTACTATTAGCTCACATATAGAGCATCTTTACTTTACATTCTACTTGCTCATTGATTCCCTACGAACAATACCGCCCTTTCTAGGATTACAGCTAGGTCCACTGTAGTAAAAAAAACAAAAAAACAGATTATTCGAAAATAAGCTATTCACTCGAAGCTACGTCAACTTTGACTCCGCGGAGACAACCCAAACATGAAGCCCAAGGTAAAAAAACAACTTTTATTCGATGTAAGCCCTTCACAGAATAGAAACAATTGTGAAGGGCTACTGCAAGAAAACAAAAACTACATTTTTGTGCAGTGTAACACTTCTGCTCTCGTTCGCCAGTGATCGTCGCAGTCAGCCTTGCTGTCACCAACGTTCGAATACAGTGCGTGACGTTCTGTTCCATCAAGTGCAATCGAAATGCAGCTGCCGTAGAGTAAGTGTTCCACCACGTTTTCCGAAAAGTTATCGCAAGCTGTAGCAAAATAGCGTATTTAAAGGGCAAGAAACGAAAGTGGGCGGGGGGTAGGGGGGTTCAGAATGAGGGGATACAATTGCCAAGTCAGGACGATGGCACAGGTAGGTAGGTAGGTAGCAACTTTAATGATTAAAAAAGAACCAAGTGAGGGGGGGGGGGGGGGGGTAAAGGGAAGTGAGGGAGCAGGACGACGATGGGCCCTCAGGCCGCTCTAGATGGCCGGGCACTTTTGAGCTTCGGCGACCCCTCGGGCCCAGCTCACTGTCAGAAGCTGTACCTCCGGCAGCGAGCTGCGCAGAGCAGCCTCCCATCGCTCCTGATGTCTTGGCCCTTGCCACGGGGGCTTGGGTTTGTTCGGGCAGTTCAGGAAGACGTGAGTAAAGTCGGCTCTGGTGTCTTACACATGCGTCTTGCGATACGATACATCCCCCTCCATCCCAATACTTGCCGTCTCTTTAATGCTGATGGCTCATCTGTTCGAAGTTCTCGTAATGAAGACTGTCGGGCGGCTTTCTCGCCCGTGTGAACCACCATGGCAACTTGGGCGCAGGGCTGGTTACTGGGCTCGGTATATCTGTATCTGCCGGTGACAGTGAAGGATCGCTGTTTCTCCATGGGTTGAATTGCGGTCATTGCTCGATTCCTCGCTGTCCGAGGCGACAGCGTTACAAGTTACAAGTAAATGTCGGTTACGCCACGCCGCAAGGCCTTGCCCTTCTCGGTTTGTACGTAGTAGGAGCGGATACCTGCCGATGCAGTTACCTGTCCCTTGCGATCACATGGTGCTTCGTTCACGACCAAGGCGTCTTCGTTTCGAAAAGAGGCCAAATGCCGGACGGTGTGACTCGTCTGCCTATGTTTCTTGACTTCTGTGCCAGCTTGGCATCCAAAGTCAGGCACAAGGGTGCGCAGGCACCTCCCTTGCAGCAGCTCACTGGGCGACCGGGGATCTTGCAGTGGGCTTGATCTATAATCAAGCAAACCAAGCCAAACGTTTTCTATCGCCTCCGCGGCTTTCTTGAGGATGCTTGTTGGTTTGGTTTGTGGGGTTTAACGTCCCAAAGCGACTCCGGTTATGAGGAACGCCGTAGTGGAGGACTCCGGGAATTTTGGCCACCCGGGGTTCTTTATCATGCACTGAAGTGATAGCTTCAGTTCAGCAAGTACGTTTACTGATAAGAAACTTGTCCGGGTTAAACGACGGGAAAACCTCAGCGCTTTAGATCAGGTGGTTCACATATGAGCTAGGATTTGTATAAAGCAACGAACTTCTACAAAGCAAAAATCGCTCTCACCGGGAGAAAACCCGCCCCAAAGCCATCGTTAGCAATTCTGCTAAACACAAACGCTAATGTTGACAATACTCTGAACTTCCTTTTCGCTGTGGGCACACTTCTACGAAAACGCAATTATAGCTTTATTTTTTTAGGCTCGACGATAAGCAACAGTAATTCAGGTAATAAAGAAACCATATACCCCCTCACAATGCGAAGTTTTAGTTTCTCGCATTATAGGCAAATGAAAAATAATCGTGAATAGGTATAAATTGTCCAATTGTCTCGCCAAAACAGTTTCCTTGAGTTTTGTATTTTATTTGCAGTCCAGCAATGCATTTTGTTGAAATGTCAAAGGGCATGCTTAGAATATGTTTTGGAAAGGGGCTGTTTTGAAACAGAAATGACCGCGGCATACGGGCGTTCTGCATCGATCCAAGCTACACAGTTCTCCTCACTCTGATTGCATACTCGTTACATGCCTGCATTTATGCGCTATTGGAAGGGAGAACGGTAACTCAGTGAAAAAGATAATTTAAAGATATATTTAGCAGAACTGCCCTTCACCCCAGGAATTCAGCCCTGAGTTGCTCTGTGCGTACAGTTCACGCTGTAGTCTTCTGAATGCCCAAATCTTACGCCTCAGATAGTTCTCGTGCAGCCAAGTAAAAATGAAACGGTAAAATGAAAGTAATGTTGTCACTCGTTCTAATATACTCCATGCGTTGCTTCACTTTAGTTTATTATCGGTGGAAGCACATGAGCAATACTTTAGGAGGTAATGATGCAAAGAAACATCTGATTAAAATCAAATTATATAAGCCTGGATGATTTCATCGCTACATAGCTCCTAATTTTTTATTTTAAGACCCCGGCAATAAAATGGGCGGTTAAAGTTATCGAAGGTCCAAGATTCATTGCCCTGGAATGATTTAAAACATAAAAGACAGCAAACAACACAGTGATGATTAATGAAAGCGTTGCACATCATTAGCAGATACTTACGGGGTGAAAACTAAGCTTGCATGGTTTTCAGTGAGTCTACCTCAAATAAACATATGAATCTGTTCATTTTTTGGTGCTTTGTTTAACGAAAACAATTCCAAGTCTTCACTATTGAATTTGGTGTGAAGGATTATTAAAGACGCGAAATTTCCTGGAGGTATGTGGCCGAGTGGCATTTATTTCACCTGTGATTGGTTTGATACGCAAAATTATTGTTAAATATAACCTTCGGTACTAACCATAACTAGATAATCGGAGCTGCCCATTTTTAATTTATGTACTGAATGTATCGAACTCTACTAAATCATTCGCGTCAAATATGCGTGACATAAGGTGCCCGATATTTAAGGGTGCAATGTTGTTGGGCGAGTAGTTGCCCGGTGTTTATCTTTCAGAAAGACAACGCGAAAAAATATGAAGTGGAGTAAGTGCGTGCCGTTGTACTTTACGCCGTCCAAAGCAATATGCAATATTATGAAATGGGAAACATTCATCTCATACATCGCAATTTTCTCAATCAAAGTCATTCCAAGAAGAATTTTACGCCTTAACCCAAATACATAATGAATTACCCCAGACAGTGCTTGTTACTGTGCACGCATACAGCGTATCGCGAGAAACACTGCTGAAATGAAGTTCTTGTGGAAAGCCATAAATCATTTTCTGGCTTCATAAGAGGTCGTGAGCAACTTATTGCAGTATGTCGCGTCGCAAGCACTTTGTGTCAAAGCTAACAAATTGTTTTGGCCCTAGCTTCAAGGGGCCAAAAATGAATTAGTACTTATGAAGTTTTGCAAGTGTGAAGTGCTGAAAGTGCATGAAAGGAGAGCATTCAATACTTTCAGGGCAGCAAAACCTTCGGAGCGAAATCTGATTATCATTTTCCTGTTTTCGCGGCAACAAACTGTTGTAATACTATTCCGAAGCACCAAGTGTAAGGACTTTTTGTTTGTTCTAAGAAAAAAGATCGCATCATCATTTTCTGCAGATGTTTAAAGGCCAAATAAAGTGGTGGTCACCTAAATACAAAAAGAGGGCGCATATACTTGCTCACACAAAAGTATTTGTCACAAAATGAATATTGTCAATATGTAATTTTTTGGTTGAACTTTATTAACCAAAACTTTCACTGATGCAACAATGAAGGTTCACTCAGCGTTTACTCTGGAACGGATTCCATATATCCCAGTCGTGTTCAAGCCTTTCTGATAAAGATATCAAATAAACACACCATCGTGTCGTGCCTAATGAGACGATATGCATGCGAAGTACAGACGAGTGAACACAATCGTATACGTGAAGCCTCAAGAACCTACATTTTGGACATAAAGAAACCAAAGAAAAAATTTCTTCTCGATGTGCGCTCATTCTAGACAACCGAACACGCTTTAACTTTGGAAAGTATGAGCTATATGTATTTTTTATTGCTTTAAATAACTTTCACTTCCTCTATTCCTACTCGTTTGGGTCTATCGCTATGCATTAACTGCGGTATAATAAGGCGTTCGACAGAATCTATTTTTTTAGCTCTTTAGACTTACTGGCAACTAACACACTGACGTTTTTCCAATGAGCAAGGACTTCATACACGCGCTAAAAAGCCCGACCAACATTGCGAAAGTTGGCGCGACTAAGAGATTGGAGTGGTGAGGGGTCTCAGAGTGGTGCATTTAGAAATAAAGGGACCGTTCCCCATGTGTCTGAATTCACTTTTGCCCTCTTTTTTATTTTTTTTTTTAGTAGAGCGGCTGGGCAGGCGTCTATCGGCTCGAGGTCTGGTTAAGATGTCTGAAATTTTTACAACTGTGCTTTAGAGATCATCTTATCACTCATTCTAACTTACGGACCGCTTTCAAAGGGCTTTTATTTTGAGAGCGATAGATGAAAAAAAAAAAAAAAAACTTGCCTCATTTGGAAGCTCACGACGTTTTCTTGCACACTACAGGCTACTTGTTCTCGTTTACTGAACAAAATACAAAATATCTTCCTGCAAATTAAACTAAGACCGGGAAAAGTGATCATGCGTGACCAGGAATTTGGATGAGCACCCACTAAACGAATTTAAAATTGAATCTTCGCCTTTCGTATGCATGTTCCGCATTCCAAACCTTGAAAGCCAGCAAGGGATATATATCTTCCGTTCGCGTACGTTACATAGCAGCTTCTGTCAGGGAACGTTGTGTGTAGGGCTCAAAAAGCTTTCAATGTTTGCCTAAGAAATACGCTCTTTTCTAATATGACGAAGCAAAGTGTAACTCAACTTCAAAAGCTAAAACAAAAAAAGCATCGCTTCGCTTTGAATTCTTTAGAGCCAGTTCAGGAAAACGTGACTGCTGGAAACTGACCACCGAGAATGCAGAGTTCGCCTTCGTATGCAACTCAGCACGCAGACTCTCCGAAATTCGATTGGACATGACGTGCGATCTGTGTCTAGCTTGCTTGTCGGAGCAGAGAAATATTAATCTGTACCGCACACTCTGCCTCTTTAGCATGGCTGTAGCGTGTTCCGTATCTTTCTTCTTTTTAATTTATTCTTGGTTCACTGGCGTCTTCGATGTTTTTCTCCAACTTTCAGGAGCAGCCAACCCCGGAAATGTTTTATATTTTACTACTTGTGCCAAGCGAAGCACAAATTGGGCTTACTCGAGCTTTTAAATGCATATCAGTTTATGTCACTAGACGAAAATATTTCTTTTTGGTGATTTTCTGTTGGTGAGTTTCTGATTAAATGTGAATTACATTTCTCATCATGCACATTAACATTTCTATACATTTTCTTGATTCATTTTTGATGAGTTTCACAAGAAAGTTGGCCACCGTGTTCCTCGTTGGTACCTAATGTGTGCATTTATTGTGTGTTGTTCATGAGTGTTGACCAATGAGCGCCTGGTGGCTTTCACTCTTGGATAAAAAGTAAAAGCTAAAACGTAGCGAAGCACCTCAACTACATTGAAAAAGCTAAAAATAAAAAAAAAATTTAAACTAAGCGAAAAAAATAACGGCACCTCTGGCGCAATTCGAACTCGGCACCTCTTACTCCGTAGCTTTCTACGCTAACCACTCGGCCACTCCGGGAACTGGTAACGTTGGTAACATATTTGCTTCTTATGTCTGGACTGCATTCATAAGATTGGGACTTCATGTTTCGAAGCATGTTTCGAAGTGTACAGGCCATTGCGGCTGCTCTAACAATTACAACTTCTTGACCATTAGAACTTGCATCTAATGTTCTGGATACCTATGCGCACTATTTTGTCCACTGGAGTCATTTTAATATGTCGATTTTGGCATCACTGGCAAATTTATCAGCGCTGGCTCTTCGGTGGTTGCTACCTTGGGCGTAATTTTCGCTGAACACGGAGCTGTAGCACGAACCTTTAAGGAAAAAAGTGCGACCAAGCTTCAATACCGGCAATCGCAGCAGCGCAAACACTATTTTACTGGTAACTAAATCTTATTTGTATTTAAACATTTTGGGAAGCGATGCGATGACTGAGGGCTCGGCTAATCTATACGCAGAGCAAGAAGGAGCTCGAAAGCTTAAGAAACACGCAAAATATCATGCATTATAAAGAAGGCATTGCTTCTCGTGCCCTGGTCGCGCACATGCTCCCAGGACGCTCCAGTTCCGAGGCAACGCACGGCTCGGGTTACGTCCGCGCGTCGTCGTCGGCGCAGGCAGGGTACCCCTGCTGGTCTTTCCGAAGCGGCCTGCTCGCAGGTGCAAGGAGGCATTGGAAATGGAGCGGCCGTGCGTCCGTTTGCTTGGAGGCGGTGTGGCAGTGCGCTGGTTCGCGTACACAACAATATCCTTGCCCGTAACACCTTAAAGCATATTGTCCAAACATAGCACCCCTTCGCTTCGCAAGAAGTGGTTTGCAATGGCACAAACACCCAAGACTCAGGGTGTAAGCGTGTTTTGAATGAAACAAATGTCCAAAAAGTTGTTTTTGTTTTTACAGTGCATGCTAAACAGAAATGAAAACATAGTAAAGTATATACATTCACTTAGTGATGTATACTTTCTCTCATTTGAGAAAGTCAATATATTTCCACATTAGCTCCTATACAAAAATACTGTGTTTTCCAAGCACAAAACTTCTTGCGTAATCTCAAATGAAAGTCTGTTGCGGATCTCATGTTAAAACACATAAAAGTTGTTTCTTAGGCAACATCCTACATATGCTAAACAGAAATGCAAACATAGGGCTTTGAAAGTGTGCAGTTAACAAGGAAAGAATATATATTCACTTAGTGATGTATACTTTTCCTCATTTGAGAAAGTCAATGTATTTCCACATTAGCTCCTACCCAAAAATACTGTTGCGTTTTCCAAGCATAAAACTTCTTGTGTGATCTCAAAGGAAAGTCTGTTGCGGATCTGATGTTAAAACACATCTAATCTTGAATCTCCTTTGAGTGGTTGATGACTCATCAAAAACACATTACGTGCGTAACAGAAATTCAATATCTATTTTTGTAAGGGATGGAACAGCCTCTTGAATAACTATATAGACGGCAAGATCTGCTAGGTGGCAGTGGAACATTCGTTCACTTATCCCATTTGTAAAATAACATTTTTTACTAACTATGGTAAGCATATTAGCCGTTTCACGCGCTTACTTAGCATTCTAATATGCAGTTTGAGGAGAAATAACTGAAGGCCGTAATGGTAGGATAATTCATTATACATTAGCCACAGTTAAAATGGTGCAATTGGAAAGTGCTTTGAGGTATAAAGAGTGATGTCATAACCAGAATATGGCAACAATCAAAGGACATGCCATGACCACATGTGAAGGTATTTTATTTGTCCCCCAGCCTCTTCTCTTCAGGACTCCAGTCTATGAGATTGAGGCAGAGACATCAGATGACAGTCGCGTGCGTATGACGCTCAAAACCTTCGAAGCTTTTTTCGGACTCTTTATTTAGTTCAGAATGGTCGAACATTTTAACAGTGTACGAGACAGGAGCTTAAAGATGCGGCTCTGACCCTCTCGGCATGCGTAAAACTTCATATCATGTGTCCAACCGCGTCACATTCAGTTTCCTAGAAGTGCCGGTATAATTTAAAAATTCCGAATCCCCCTTCAACCATCTTAGGCGCACACACCAGGGAGTCTAAAATGCAGGATAGTGAGAAAGCCATCCTGGTTAAACGCTGTAAAAATAGCAATGGTTTGGTAAACCTGCATGTGAGGGACACTTAAGCTCCCCCCATTAGAAGCTATGCTGTGATCAAAGGGCATTATTGGTATCACATTGCGGATCCTCGTCGACATACATGAGCGTTGCTACACTCTAAATAACGGCTCCCTAATTGAATAAGAACACCGTTACCTCTTGCATGCTCATTAGTACACAGTATTATGCTGCCAATGTTTTTTAATGAAAGCCAATCAAGCTATAAGATCTCCGTTTACCTAAGCCTTAAGAAATGCGTTTTTGGTGGTGCGGTAAATACGAGAATAAATATTTATACAAGAGCTATACATTCAGTGATTAAAGCCGGCAGAAGAACTAAATACCAACATAGAATTTCTCAGGATAAAACGAGTCTCGTAAAAACAGAATTGTTCATAATCAACATCTCCTGCAGACCTTATCACAGGCAAACATACAAAATAGAAAGAGAATAAACAAAACAATATCTGCATAAAAGCGCCCAGTACAGGCAGGAAAACAGCAAGAATAATTTTATAACAATAGGTATCTTTATTGTACAAATTTCTCACAATTACAACCATAATAATTCATCAGCCGGACTACATATCTTACGAGAAAAACGCCTGTGCCATATCTCCTACTGGCCAGGAGTTAGAGTCTCGACTACATAAACCAATTCCTAATTGTATTTTCTCACCTAACGTCGTGCCGGCGCCTGCAATTCACACTCGCCACTTTTAAAATCTAGTTAGCAACCCATAATGGGCAACGGTTTGAAAAATAAAAATAGTACAGAACCATGTCCAAAATACGACCAACTATTGTATTTGTCTTCAGGTTTCAGATTTCTCTTTTGTTCTGCTGCAAATTATTCGTAGTTATTTATGTTTTTCTGCACTACTTTCTTGTACTACTTTCCTGTAGTTTGTAGTTCTGTAGTATTGTTTTTTCTCATCTTCATTAAATAACATGTTACTACAGAAATATTTCTTGTTACAAAAAGTTCATGTTCAGAAACTACGCGCGCAGAAATTCTGCTTCTGCAACGAAAACTTTTCTGCGAAGGCAAGCTTGTCTTCGCATTACGTGCTCTGCCTATGCCCAATTCTTCTTGCGTCCTCGAATAGCGAAGAAAGCCCAAAAATGTATTTATAGATTACCGGAAGACGCGAAAGAAGTGATGAAAACAAGAAACTGCGGTCACAAAGTCTTTACTAATTCGCGCTGCTGCGTTGCCTTGGTAAAGATTAATTACCAGTGCTTCTTTAAACATAAATAATTTGAACTGTCATTGAAATAACGCATCAGATGTAGCATGTAAGAAGTTAGAAAGTTTTCTCTATAATCCCTATTATTACTTGGTAGGAAAATGTATTATGTATTAAATTAAGGAAGGGGGAAATAACGCAAGCTAAACACGGACAAACAGGGAGGACGAGACACGCACAGCGCTGTTTGTCGGTGTTGAGCTTGCGCTGTTTCCCCCTTGCGATGAACCAACTACCCCGCAACGTTTTGTTCCTGTATTAAACTAACCATAGCAATACTGCCTCGGTTTAAGATTGTATGAACTATGTGAGGAATCCCAACATTTCCTTGCACTTTTTGTACACTGCTTTCTATCTATAGACCTTGTCATTGGAGCGCGAACAATGTGCAAGGAAAAACAACCTGAAAGTTCGTTGATTATATTCAGTTGTTGTGAAGCCATCCCGTCAAAACCACACAAAACACACTGACATTCTAACCGTCGTGAAAACACCGCGGGAAAAGCAGAGCATCCACCTTGAATAGAAAAGGTGTGTGAGTACCGTCATTTTTTCTGAATACTTCTTTGGGATTCTAGCAGAGTTCATGAGAAATGTGATCACAACTTTCTTGCAACTGCCAACATTTTATTAGGTCATCATACCGACAGCCTGTCCCATTTTTTTGCCTTTTAGCGTTCCTTTGATTAATTTCATAGCGAATGATGTAAACGCTTTCAGATAAGTTCTGCGTATGCATTTTCTCTCTATGTGTCGCCTTTTTCAGTGCTACATTTCATCATTACCATGAACCAACTTTTTTGCCTTAGGGCATTGATTACCACTTTATCCGCCAGCTTATAGATTAGGCCTGTTTGTGTAGAACTAAGAGCACGCACGGTAAAAAGGGCCTGGAAAACGTTCCAGGACTCCCGAAATAACATTTTGGAAGACGGTGCCTAACACTGGCGCTCTCTATGTCTTCTAGCGCCATTCGTTGCGTCATCATTCACCTTTGCGTGATACCAATTCAGCCTGGCATGATACATTCCTTTCACACATATAGTCTGAGACAGCCAGACAGCAGAGATATTTGTTTTACCTCGTCTATAATTCTGTGCTGAAGCCGTAGGCCCTCGAAGCACGTGTGCTTTCAACGAGGTCATCTCTTAATGGAATATAGCGAGCAGCAGCCTGCGTAAATGTGGTTACATGGTTGGTGGTCCCAGAAACTATTGCTACACCTTTGAAAGTAGTCATTCCCTGCCTTTCTACTCTAACAGTAGCGAATTTCGTCATACGCTCAGCGATTTCCCACGTCTCGCCTGAGTTGAGCTTGCTTCATTCACTTCACCTTATTAGAGTGAGAATGAAAACGACATGGAGTATTTCTCACACAGAGCAAGAGTCGTTCTTTTAAGATGGGTAACGGCTGAGCTAGTTGGTTGTCAGACATAATACCAGGGTATTCAGCGCAGTACAGGCACCCACAAGAAAGTGGACAACACAGGCGCTTACTCCAAATGTTCATTCAGGTGAAAGCACCTGACATATAAAGCCTTCACTGCTAATGCGTACGCGCATTAGGGACGAAGCGGCACCAATCTTATCAAAGCAGGCGTGAGAGAAATGTTTGCTCAGCCTCATTAAGAAGAACCGATGTGTCACTGACAAATTTCGACCCTGCTTTTTTTATATGAAATGCTTCTAAAGTGTCACGAACCGTCTGATGTCTTCTTCTACCCAGAATTCTCACGTCGCGGAACCATGGTGTAAAATTGGCTCAAGCCCTGGAGTGCGGAGCAAGTCGCTGACCCTCATTGTTTTCAATGTCTTCTGCATGTGCGCTAAGTCGCTCATTCACGGGACGTACCGTCTCTCCAATATAGCATTTTCCACAAGACAAAAAAAAAATTCATAGATGGCGCTGGTGGTGCAGTTAGCGAACCGCTGGCGATGCTTTTCTGACAGCCAGCATTTTGGTTTACGCACGTTATGCGTTGGTTTAGCTGGGCAAGCTTTAGGGGATTGAGGGGGGAGGGGGGGCAGAAATTATCTCCAGTACAATAAACCGGTCGGCCACTTTCTCAGGCCGTCAGTAACTTTCGGATGTACGGAACCACAACAGGTATTTCTTTTCCTGTCATTTCATTCCTGCTCCCACCAGCCTTCGTCTTCTTCAGAAGACGAAGCCTAGGAACATTAAACATCGTCTACTTACACTCGGTGTACTAATAGATTTTACAAAAGCTTTTGACTGCATTAATCATGAACTTCTACTTAAAAAGTTAACTTACTATGGTATACGTGGCGTTGCTCATGAAATAATTAGGTCATATCTGGTCTCTAGAGCTCAATATACACATGTCAATAACATATCCTCTCAAATAATAAACATAAGAATAGGAGTGCCGCAGGGTAGTATACTTGGACCCCTCCTCTTTAATATTTATGTTAATGATATTGTTAATATTGATCATGACACCAAATACATCATCTATGCTGATGATACCACACTCCTGTTTTCTTCTCATGATACCTCAGACTTAATAAGAATTGCTAATAAAGCACTAGAAAAACTACATGTATGGTCGATCAAAAACGGTCTCATAATAAATTCAACTAAAACAAAAGCCATATTATTCCAAGCCAAGAACAGAAATGCTACACTACCTGCAGACGTCACACTTAATATGGATAAAATTGAACTAGTGAATTCAGTAAAAAGCTTAGGAATTTTTTTCGACCAAGACATGTCATGGAACAGCCATTCATCATCACTTGTAAGCAAACTATCCCAGGTAGTTGGACTAATTTTTTCCCTTAGGTATCTTCCCCGTAATGTAAAATTGCTTATATATAAATCTCTCTTTATGAGTCACCTTAATTACTGCTCTCTTGTCTGGGGTACCACGTCTGCCACAAATGTAGGTCGGTTATTTTTCCTTCAGAAAAAATTTCTTCGCGCGATATGCAATGTGAACTGGGATTTCCCAAGTGAACCTTTGTTCCAAGAGCTTAACATATTGAAAGTGCATAATTTATACAACATGTTAGTACACGCATACATTAAAGAATGCAAATTAAATAAGTTTGCCATCCGT
The DNA here is from genome assembly GCF_055883805.1 of Amblyomma maculatum. Classification (NCBI taxonomy): domain Eukaryota; kingdom Metazoa; phylum Arthropoda; class Arachnida; order Ixodida; family Ixodidae; genus Amblyomma; species Amblyomma maculatum. Next base: position 24,457,371 of record NC_139352.1, on the reverse strand, counting down.
TCAACAGCCAATCTTAAACAAAATCTACTTCACTACCAAACGCGATGTCCGGAATACTGGTATGTAACACACACGCGAACTAATTACGGTAAGCAAATGATTGCTCACACCCTACCTGCCTTACTCAATGCACTAATCTCGGAAAATATTGATGTTTTACATGTTTCATTATCTACTCTACACAATTATTTTTGCCACTAATATTGAGTGTGTATTTATATTGTCAACCATTGGGTTAGTCATTGTAAATCAGCACTATATATGTTCCTTGCCAATTGTACTTCTTTTGTGACTGAGTGAGATTATTTTCATGCTGCTGTATTTTTTTTTTTTACTAACCTATGTAGCTTTGCAGATTCACCTTTTTTGTTTGTTATTTTTGTTTCTTTCTTCATGCTTGTGCTTTATTGTATTGAAAGCATTGCCATTCCGCACGGCTGTTGCTGCCAACCGGGTTTTAGGACCTGTCAAGCTGTTTCCGCAGCTTTTTTCCTAGAACCTGTCCGTTTACAACTGTACTTTGCAAACGGAAAATAAAGCACTTACTTACTTACTTACTAAGTGTTACCGCCATTGGCACGAAGACCGACTCAGGGTTCCGACATCTTATAGTAGCGCGAACAAAAACACACACAAGACAGGGTACAGGACGAGCGCTACTATAAGATGTCTGAAGTACTGCACCAACTAGGCCGACAACACATCTTACCGACTCAGGGAAGCCGGCCTCAGCAAGCCTGTCCAATTGGTTATGACAGCTGGCTTGCATTTCATGTACGCACGACTTCCGGATTGACGACCCCAAGCAGATTGTTGCGATGCCCCTTTTTAACTGCCTTTGAGTGGGCAGAATCATACGGCAAGAAACTACTTTGCGCACGAGGAAAATATGTCCATGATATCTGCTCACATAAAAACATTAACGCAAGGATAGGAACATAAGCATTCTGTTATCCAATAGTTCCATTTTCCAAGTTGTCAAATGTCACCTAAAACATTGTTTATCGTTGTCTCATCGACAAAGTGCGTTGCTTTTTTTAAAGCAATTAAAAAGCAGTCCATGTAACGACACTTTAAGGACCTTGTCATTATTAAAATGGCTAAAACGATCGTTTAAATGGCGGTCAATGAACGATGAGAAGATGTTGCAAAGTATAAGGGCTATGCAACAGCCGATGCAGATGCCTTTCTTTTGCATGTAAGGTTGCTCGTGCAAAGATACGAAAGTGCTGCGAAGATAAAATACTAAAAGCGATAAAAACCATCTACCGAAACGTCAGTGGCGTTCTGAAAAGGCACAGCGCTACTTTCATCAATGCATTTTTTAACAGACGCGAATAGTTCAGAAAGCTGCACTGAATAGAACAGGTCTTCCACGTCAGAAGAGAAGGCAAATCAATGTGTTCTTTAAAAACTGCCCTACATCCTCTGGATTTTTTTAAATCAGTTCGTTCAACGTCATTCAAACATCGCTGAAGGAACTTACTGACGCTATACTGTCAGTTGTCGTCTTCACTTATAATGGAACGAAATGGTGCTCCGGGCTTATCTGTTCTAACACAAAAAAAGTCATTCAACGCCCCAATTTTACTGTTGCAAAAATTGTTGGCGATTCAATGCAGATTCACATGCTTGCACAGTTCTACTGTCTTCCTTGTTAGGCCCTTTTTACAGCTACAAAATGTTTCTTTATGGGCCGTGCTGCCTTATCTTTGTACATAGATTTAGACAAGACTACAAGTTCTGTGGAAAATCTTATGTTGGACTGGCGGACGTTGAGTGAATGTACAACTTAGGAATCATGCAAAAGACGTCGAAAACAATGAGGATGAGCGACTGTTTTGCATTGTAGGGCTTGCATCAGTTGTATACTACGGTTCCGGAACGTGTGACTTCTGGGTAGAGGCTGACATCAGACGGCTCGTGAAACCGGAAGCCTTTTATATCAAAAAAGCATGGTCGAACTGTGTCAATGACACATCTTTTGTTCTTTATAAGACCGAGCAAACATTTCTCTCACGACTGCTTTAAAAATCGTGATGCTATTTGCGCGATGTCTTGTACGTGCGTGCATTAGCCGAGAAGGCTTTATATGTCAGCTATTTTCACATAATTAAATGGTTGAGCAAGCGCCCGCGGTGCCCTTTGTCTTGTGTGTGCCTGTGTTGCGCTGAAAACCTTGTTATTATGTTAATTTTCTCTTGACGTAATTTAATATGAATATTTCAACAATTTGGAAAGGTAAAATATATCATAAATCTAGCGTAAATATAACAGGAGGATACTTATACACTCATGCTGGAGAGATTATGTTTGTTCGCAAGCAACCACGAAGACAGGTAGCCCCAGAGAGGCACTCCGGCTAATGACGATGTCCTCAAACCCAGTATCTGATTAGACGACCCTCTATTTTATCGACAAAGCCTTCGATTTTTTATATTTCATTCTCGCAACTCTAGCACATTAACAAGTTATATCATATATAGAACACAGATAACAATGAAATTATTTGTGGTGTGGCCTGATTGCGCGCTCCAGCTATTCCTCGTTTCCTTCGGGAGATTAACCAAATGACTTCGGGAATTCAAGAATTGATCCAAACCCTACAATTTGTTTCCACTCTTGGTTTACAGCTGAAAACAATCGGCTCCAACGTACGCTATACAAAAAAAAAAAGTAATGATTTTCAAATCCGACCGACGACCTTTGTTAAAAGCACATGGTTTTCTTGCAATTTGTTCAGGTGCGTTCAGTGACTCAGCTACCTGCGGTCAACATCAGTGGAGTGGTGGGACATTGATGACATGGCTCGTGGAATCCGACGATCGCTCTGATGGGGTTTCTTCTTTTGCCTTGACATACCTTATAGGGATCTGAATGAAGTCACGCGACTTCAAGCGCTGTGCACAGGCGCGGCTCTTCAAGTCCGCTTTTCGTTACTTGTAGACGGCACGAACAAGCAACTACAATGAGAAAAAAAGTAATAATCGGAGTGCATTCATGCAGGCTATGTTCCGAAAAGCTTTGAACTCTATTTAACTCATTTTCATCTTAACGAAAAAAATATCATTATTCGACTACGGGGTTTTCCACCTTCATGTTTCACTTCATCAGGGCCTTACTGCCTTAATATATTTTTTTTAATTTACACTGTGGCTGCCAAGCGTGTACGTAACCTGAAACGGTGACATTGATCGCCATTGGATAGGGCAATTTCAAACTTTTATCTTAAGAACAAAATATTTAATCCTTTAAATGTTTGTATTTATTTTCACGGTACGCAATTCTCGCTTCAAGATTCAAAGTTGTAGGCAAAAATGCTCGAACGACGAAAAAAAGGGCCAAAATTTTTCTTTAATTTATTGTAGGGAAAATAAAAATAAAACTATCGATGCTTTAAGTGTTCTATGAATCAGCGGGTATATAGATTAATCACTCTCAAAGGTGACTAAAGAAAGGCATCGAGCTAAGTTCAAGTTATTCCTGATTCACGCTTTGTGTCGGAGAAGTAAAAGCTTACTTAATCCAGAATTTTATACTCGACGAGCGAGCTGAAGCAATAGAATCAACAATAATTTAAATTTTATTCTTGATAACTGCATTGAGTTACGCACACATTAAGGTAACCCCGTGAAGCGTAATAAGTTATTTACTGGGCTCATTTCATTGCAACTGCATTTCTGGCGTGTGAACGCACGCACAGTTTGCAATAGGGTACAACCAATGGGAACCTCTGTATTTCATGGAAGTATCCTTCCTTTGATATGCAAATCCCACCAATGCGCAAAGAAGTCCGAGAGTAAGGAAACGGGAAGACGTGCAACTGCATTGCAACTGCACTTCAGGCGTGTGAACGCACGCACAATTTGCAATAGGATACAGCCAATGGGAACCTCTGTATTTCATGAAAGTATCCTTCCTTTGATATGCAAATCCCACCAATGCGCAAAGAAGAACGAGATTAAGGAAACGTGAAGACGTGCACTGACTTAATATTTATTATGGTTAATGCAGCAGAATATTTTCAGTCAGCTGGCTCCTTCTTAGGCTTATGCTGCAAAACATCAGTATCAAGCTTTCGTGAGCTAAATAGTTCGTGCGGAGCTGATCAGTTTTTAGCTTTTCCTATAAAAGCCCTTCAGGAGGTCTTGTGACTGATATATTATGGCAATTCAAATATTCGAGTGACCATTTTGGTCTTTTAGAATCCGCAAAATGACATTCAGCAGTCGACAGAGCTCACTCATTTGAAAGAGGTCATTTGGAGGCTTATTGACGCAGCCTTCATTGGAGCGCGGGAAATATGCATTATACATCTTTTTGCTTGCAAAGTAACACTGTCTTCATCTCAAAAAGTATACAAATAAAAATTATGAAAGTTTAGGCACGATTCAATCGCAGCGCGTGCATATGCATATTATCTTCGACCTAATGGAAAGGAGCAGCGCAATGCAAACACGGACACAGGCCAAAACAAGATTAGCGCAGATTACCAACTGAAGTTTTAGAAGAATAAAAGCTCTCTCTCTAGTCCGGTTTCCCCGTGTGTCTTGTGTCCGTGTTTCCTTGAGCTGCTCCTCCTCTCTATGGTCTCACCGGCTGGCCCACACGAAGTTATTATATCTTCGGCCATTTATTATCATCAGCATGAAGCCTGTTGCCTGTTTCAGTATTGCGCATAATGTAGTTAGAAGTTGTTACACTGCTCTCATAGTTTTGTTTTCAGTTTGTAATCTTGTACTGGCCAGCGTGTCATGGTGGGCTGTAAAAATTTCCTTATAGGAAGTTTCCTAAAATGGGCTCTCTCTATTGGAAGATCGCTTTTTACGTAGAATGATCCGGGCTCATACGTGGCAGAGTACAGCTAACACGTGTTAACTAGCTAGCGGAATGACTAATCTTACAACAGACAGCTTTTTAACTAATGATTTAGGGTTTGCTATTTGGCTCATAGCCTTGACGACAGTAGTAAGGAATATTCAGTTCATCTTTCAGGTTTTCAAAAATGCCATCCTCATGGCCGCTGCCTCGGGAACACTCGATGGTACCGAAAAGGGTGGCGCCTTCGAGCAGATGGCCGACAAAGCAGGTGGAACGGGTGCGCATCGAATGTTTGAATGAATGCCATTTCCCGGTCTGCGCGTTCAGTCGGAAGAGAAAGCACAGCAAGAGGGGAGAGGGGGGGAAGGAGAATGCGCAGTGGAGGACTGATGAGGATGACAGGTCCCGGTGCGCTGAACGAGAAAGGGGGGGGGGGGGCGCAAGGCGCAATTTGGGGGATAATTTGTATCACGCACCGATGCTCCACACGGGGTTGCTGGTTATGAGAGAGAGGGTTGTGTAGGGTCGCACTACTGCTCTGCTATGTCAGTCTTCTGCAGATAATGACGTGTGCCTGGGGTGTGATGGATAGTGAAGCGTCTACAAGGAGTGCTGCATGGGCAGGCCTCGCACATGCTTCGATTTTGAAGAGGCACAGTGAGGGTATGGTAGACTGGTTGTATAACTAGTAAGGTATCCTGATAACACGTTTGGAAGGCGGGGCCTTATCAGTGCTGCAAAAGTTTCGTTCCGTAACCTTTTTCTCTTCTATACCTTTATTAAATGAGAAGAAATATAACAAAGCAGCTTTTACAGAATATAATGGTCCCGGGAACATTATAATTTCTTTTGTTGGGGCACTTTTGCGTGAATCGTTTAAAATGTCGTTCTCCTAACTCAGTGGCGATTATGGAACACATAACAATTTTGAGTATACACACGCCTAGATCCATATATAGCCCGCCACTATATTCAAACATTTTCGCGCCGAGTGTGACCACACGTTAATACATATGCGCAGTTTTGATACGCGATAGTAAATCCTAAAAGGAGACATATTTGCACACTAACTATGTCGCGAGTGCACGCATGAATTCATTTGAGGCACATTAATAGCACCTTTGTCACATACGCGGCACATATCAAATACTTTTATTCACGTAAGCGACATATTTATCAGGGTGATACATCCCATATGAATTCATACTTAAGAAACATCAACTGATATCGCATTTTGATAGTTTTATTGACATTATATGGCAACCTGCTGTGCATTATAGTTAAGTATAACACAGTGTGATATGTATAGCGCAAAAGAGGTATGATTTATTGTAGTGTATGGTATGGTATGATACGGTATGGTATTCTTCATGAATATTAGCATCAAAACGCTTCAAATGAGATAAATGGGACGTCGTCGAGCATGGCCCCGCAATATTTTGACTGCGGAGATTTTTTCACCTTCGTGAATCAAATAGAACTCGATATTTCTAATTTTAGAATTCACAGAGATACAGCTTTCTGTGTCGTGTCTTATTCAGGAATCATGGGCTTTGCAACACAAGGCCAAAGATAATGTGGCACCAGGGTTAGTCCTTATCACAAGGCCAGAATGAATGAGTATGTGACGCATAGTTTACTGCAAACATTACATTCTGCTGACTGCATCCAATTTACGGCTGACGCAATGTCTGCCACTCCTTCAATTCTGATAGTTATTTATTTTAAATGCTTATCCGAACCGGCCTTTACGGCTTAATATTCGCTTTCTCAGAGACTACGTCCCCCGGGCTGCAACGATTAGACCTGCGCTTTATCCTTCACTTAGCCTACAGCTTATCTATTCTTTCTCTAATACGCGGGGATCAGCAACACGGCATCAATAATCTCACTACGAGCCATTAGGTCGAGGACAGCCATTGAGGCCTGACTGCTTCTCAGGAGCGAGAGCTATGCAAAGCCAGAATGAGATACCGAAGTAGATGCAACATGCAGTGACGCGGCACTCGGATCACTAAGCCCCTCATAAAGTGGAGGTTTCTGCAATACTTAGTGACCATTTATCGGACATACTTTACTCCTGGGTGTGCAGTGTATTACAAAGCAGCAGTTGCATTTCGCGGTGCGGGTGCATAATTTCGCCTCTGTGCAGACCACAGATGCGGCCTTCTAATCCTAGATTACTTGGCGGCAAGCAATAGGCACGACGTTCGTCAACACCATCCCTGCGTGTTAGACGCCTGCACTTTGAGCTTCAAAGGTCTTCGTTTCTCCAAGACATCAAAGTCAACATAATGTAGTTGCGTTAATGTGAGCGCCCGAGGGAACTTTAGTTTTGTTTCTGTTTTGGGTAACCTAATCAGTATAGGTAAAGAGCATTGGCCTTTTGCTCTAACCTTATTTTTTACATGCTAGAGGACTTTCTCCGCTAAATGAGGTTTTAACTCGGCAAACAAAAAAAATACCTTTTTTCACTACTCAGTCTGGCTGTGCAATCGTGAATGTATTCCAACACAGTGACGTTAAATGGCGCCCATGACAAGGCAGTCTAAATGTTAAAACGTGGCACAGTGACAACAATGCACAGAAAACAAAACACGCCTAGCACCAGTGGGCCACAAAACACAGCGCGTGAATACAGTAATGCACGGAGTAGACAGGTCGAAAGCAAAAGCAGAGAGCTAAAAATTGACTGAGTGCTGCTGAGTGACTGAGGAGCTTGAAACGCGAAGGGGGTTACGCTCCTCCTACTTTAAAGCTTGCTTTCTTCCATCCTTCGGAGGGCACTACTGGAGCAGTGGGATGTAAAGACGAAGCTAGCCGTGGCACGCAGGTGGTGGCCCCGACTTCTTTATATTGCTGCGCATCTCCTCCTGTTTTTTTTTTTATTATTATTATTATTGGTATAACGCCCTGATGCCAGCAACACGAATGTCCCTGTGTCCTCTTGATGGTGCATTTTGTGATAAAGCTTTTGAGTCGGGTTGGAAATGACAAATAAAATGCAGTAAGAAAAGTTTCAAAATAACACACACACACGTACACATGCGCGCGCGCGCACGCACAAACACACACACACGTACACACACACACACACGCGTGCTCGCGCACGCACAAACACACACACACACGCACACACTTGCACACAGACAGAAGGAGAACAGCAGTTTATTATAAATTCTCTTCACGCCTTTAATGAAGCAAACGTTTGATTATATGATGTGGTCGTCCATACTACGCCAGCCCACCCTAATATTTATCTATCGTCTAGTGGCTCCACTCATGTCGCCAATGCGCCAGCGTTAATACATTCGGGCAATTGACGATCATGAGGCGAGGGTTTGATGTGACATTTCAGTGGATACATGGTTAGTTAAAATGTAGCTAACCGATCGGATACAGATTTTGCTTAAAAGAAATAAAACTCGCGAATGTGCTGGCCAATCCACTTTTTCTTTCCGCGGGTCTCGCTTGCACAGTAATGACAATGTAGATAACGAAATCCATCCCAGAAATGATGGAAAAGCGTGTAGTTCTGCCATGCGCACTCTTCAAACTAGGCACCAGCGTACTGCTTCGTGCTCTGATGTGACCGAGCAGCTGTTTTATTTTTCTACCCGCTGCTCTGCCATTTGGCACATTTGTTCCCTCTTCTGCTTTCTCACTGCCATTGGCTTCCAGCATTCTGGTTCTTCTCTGTGTTAACTGGGTGCTGGCATCCATGGCGGTAACTCACAGCAGTACCTACAAGCCTAATAGAAAAGCATGTTGCGGATCTTAGCGAATGTCGAATAATGTAGTGGCTTTAGCTCTGATAGTTTTCGTTCTGACATTTTATGCCTCACGCGAGAAAATGAAGGCTATAGAAGATACACAGAAGGGAACATGAGGCACAACGAGGAACAGTGAATATCAAAGCATGGCGCTTTTCTTTATAACATGGTCGCTTTACGGCAGCTAGGCTACCTTAATGCGTTGGCGCAAAAACACCCACGCAGGAGTTTAAAAAAAGAAAATACTACAACATACTGCGCGCGGATGCCAGTGTATGCAATTTTCATTTCCTTCTCTATGCATTAGTGTATGAAAAGCACTAAAGAGCTTCTGGGGAAGATCTTCGCCAACCCAGGTTTTTTTTTTTTTTTTTTTAACCGCGCTTCGCTTGAGCACTTGCCTCTCAACTGATGTGCGCCTCATGAATTTCGGAGTGACACAGATGACTGCAAGGATTTATCACGCCCCAGCACATGAAGCACCTTTCCGTAATTCTTGAATTTATTTGCATATTCCGTACGGCTAGTATGACTCTCCTTACTGTCAGGCGCTAACGTGAAGACCTTTCAGTGGCAAGTTATAGATTTTAGTCCTAGAGCCAGATAGTTAACATAATTATTCTTTCGTGGAACTCAGGTCCGAGTTAAATACTATGAACAAATTCACTAATTTTATTCAGGAATTCAAATGATTGATATCCTTTACAAGAAGCTTTACTTAACTGTAAAATTAATGTCTTTGTAATAGTTCTACTCAGTGAATTGTTTTCAATATATTAATAATTTGACGCGAGTAGAAACAGGGGGTAAACACGCTGTAGTCTACGTAGCATCACGTGAGAGGCTGCAGTGAAACCTACGATGCTGTGGTTTGCGAGTAAGGTATCCGGGTGTTCGCCATGAAGCCTAATATTTTATTCTTACTATTGCAACACTTTGAACGTAATAACTTGAATCAAGTATACCTTTTCATTTGACTATGTATTCCATTTGTCTTTAGAGGGGAAAACATAACGCCTAGTGTGGATAGCGCATCAAAAATGCAAATCAATTTAGGTGAAAATAAAAATTTTAGGCATAAAGCCAACATTAAAAGCGGCATAACTCTCCCTTACAATTTATTGCAATACGTGGTGCGTGAGAAGGATTATGTATTCTCTTATGTGGTTTCTGTAAACACCATTCTCAATTGATGAAGAATAACTTCGAAGAAAACTCGGCTGAGCAAGCTATCTGGGAATATCAAAAATAAAAACAAGAAATTGAGAACACCGGAGGCATCTTCTTCCCATTCCTAACACATTGCCACTCATAATGTAGACTACACTGATTCATAACCTTTACTTCTTAAAACACTGCCGGCTCTGCACTAAAATATCCATTGCCGCCCTGCACATCGAGAGGCTGTGCAATTTCGAGACATTAAACAAGTGTTTGAAATGACGCCGTTCTTGCAGTCACGTAAGCGATATAGAAACACATATTATGCATTTATGTTTTGATGCACCGCGACATTATGACCTCTCGCCGGACATTGAGATCAATTATTTATTCCTTAAACGTATCCTGTGAGGGATAACGTCCATGATGCTCTGACGTCGTTCCTTTGTTATGATAGCGTCATGCCTCAGCTGCGGAAGACAGTTCACTGAATCGACGCTTCAGAAACATGCGGAACCATGTAGGCCTGGTATCGCTTTCGAAAGTAAACACGAGATCTTAAGTACAAATGCTGCGAAGTCGGGTAAACAGGGAGTCCGTCTTTAGCACTCTCGACTCTTCTAATATGCACGCGTCGAGTTTTCCCGGGGCTAAGCCCTGTAAACTTTGTCGGAGAGGCAGCGTTCGCATGTTTCTGAGACCCTTGTGAGCTTTAAACAAGTTATGCGATCTGTGCAAAGTTTAATCGGGCCTCTTTTCGCAGTCCAACTCTCGTGCTTCATCTCCCCTTTCTTCCTCCAGGGCTGTCTTTAGTGCAGTGTTCGTTGACTGAACTCTCTTTGTAATGCAATAAAAATGTTTAAAATTCTGCTGATACAATAGACCAAAACCTGCTTAGTAAACAATATGAAAACGGAATACGTAACCTTGTGGTAGACGCAGACACCATAGCAAATATTAATAATCAGTACTCTCTCTATATAAAAAATAACAACATTAGAATAATTTGTAAATAACATTACCGGTATGGCCATTATGTGCAGGAAGATTGTGATGTAGCAAATTGCAAAGCATTTTTATTTGAACTACAAAATAAGTTGACCTATTGGACTGATCCCTGCTCAATGGCTAATTGAGCAGCCGATGTAGTACTCCGCTCCTATTCAGCATATTATTTTGGAGTAAATGGCAAGATTTTTAGGTAATTAAACCGACTATTCATACTGCTTCCTGTTAAGCAGGGCTGAAAATTTGCACAGCATGTTATCTTGAAGGCAAGCGAGAAGAACTCTTTTGCGAGAAGGTATGCGATAAGAACTCTTCAGTGAATTGAAAACGCGTCCTCACGAATGAACTAAAAATAGGACGAATTCGCTTGGTGTACAGTTGTTTACAAATCGTAGGAGAGAAACTTGACAATGAAAGGAATATTCTGCTGAGGTTTAGAAACCATTGCCGCAATTCCCCAACATATTCCCTCATTGTGCGCTATTAGAAGCTCGCACACGACCGTATTATCGATACCCCAAAATTTATAACCGCCAAATGTCCAATTTCCTAGCGCGCAATTAACCACAGCTTTCGGGATCAAGTAGAAGACCGCTGAAAATGGGCACTCTCGTATGGACAAAGGGTTAGCAGGGTTAATTAGTACAAGAAGGGCACGTAAATCAAGACAACTGCCAAAATATGTACAGATTCACAGGCAATGCTCTGACACTGCACTTTAATTTCGCGATAGGTTTGCATGTGAGGTCATAGCGTTTTGCGTGGTAATGAAAGTAACATTATCAATCATTACTGGGGACTGATTTCCGGCATCGATGATTTATAATCAAATGATCATTTTTATGCTTCTTAAATTAATACCGGGAATGTTGCGTAAACATTGTGCCTTATATGTATTGAAGACAACATAGCCATCAAAATTGCTGCTTTCGACATCCGCTCCGAAGGATATGAAATATTTCAATTTGTTTTAGTTTTTCCCTAGCCACCTTGGTGTGGAAAGAGAGCCTGCGAAAGATGAACAGTGAGCGTTGCCATGTGGGAGCGTTGCCAAGGGAAATGTGGCACGCAATCTACAAGCTATAAATATTCAACCCAATCTTTTCAAAAGCCTCTCACTAAAAAGCACTCTTCTGGCAGGAGACTTCAGTCAAACACAATTTGCGACACATTTCTGTTTGCTGGCTTCTTAGATTAATTAGAGCATGAGCACTTGGCTGCTTTGTTGTTATTGATTTAGTAGTTTTAGTGGGCATACAAAACAGTCTCTCATCCATTTAGCGGGAGTTGCTGAGCGGCAACAAGACTAGGCTGCTAAACGCAGTGAGAAATATTTGTGTTTTATATCAAAGAACAGACCGTAAAATACGTTACAAAGCCCTTCTTTCTTTCCTATACGTTAAATCCGGAACCTGATTTCCCTAAAGCATGCGTACTTAGTAATGTCAAAGAAATAAGGTTGTTCTAGCTGGCAGACAGTAAAGCACAAAGCTAAAACCTAATGATTGAAGTCAGAGAAGAAGCTGTTGAAGGAAACGCTGATGTGAAGAGCGGACAACCTAAACAAAAAATCAAACTCTTTGTCTGGTCTGTATATTTCCACGAGCGAACATTCTTTTCAGGCAGCATAAGCGTGACTGACGGCGAAATAAGCACATTCAATAAAGTTTCCCTTGCTGACTTCCATTAGATTATAGGATATGTTTGCATAATCTTTTGCAATTATTTTCTCTCTTTACGGAACCAAACTCAACGCCTCAGTTGTTTCCTGATGACTACTGTTTGAGGCTAACTAGCGTTTCTGGGCTTCAGCGAGTATGCTGTTAGGCAGATGAGCTCGCTCAGCAACAACTTCTAGTCAATAGCACGAAAATGTGAAGCAAGGAAACATGCAAGGATGCATGCAGCAAGGATACAAGCAATACCAGAAAAAAAAACGAAGAAAATAAGTGAAATAACAAGTCTGGTACAATGAACGGCAACGCTTTGAAGCCAGTTTTAAAGTATTAGACCGGCATGGCTTTCACAAGGCCAACGGGAGTGAACTGAGTGCTCTCCAGGTACCTGCCGAGACACTCGACATGCTTCGAACCTGGAAAGACTGCTACGTTGCAGCGATTGGGCTGTGCTCGTGGATAAGCTCTTACTGTTTGCTTAATACAAACTTTTAGAAAAGGAAATGGTTTTCTGTCGCTTAGAACAGTGCAGTGAGAAACAGCAATAATGGTAGGTATGAAGTTTGAAGGCATTAATAGAGTAGCTTCGAATTCGACACAAAGAATGGGTTCCCGATATGGCAGACAGACAAGTTTGTGATATCAGTTGCTGAGAGAGTACAAGTGAAACGAACGAGAAAAGAATAATATAATATCGTTGGAAGAGAGATTTGTCAACATGAAATAATAAGAGATTATGACCATCACTGCCTTAGTGATTTTCACCGGTCCCGAAAATAATCAGCAGCGGTAACCAACACGTCGTGCCTGTAAAAGGTACTGCAATAATTGAACTGGTAAAAACGGGCTAAAGGATGTTCTAGAACTCGTAATACTGTATTTTCAACCGGGTACATTTCTTCCCAATGTACGGGCAGGAACTTTCGCAAATTCTTGTGTAAATTAACATATTCTAAGGAGAATAAGACCGGCACAGCAATTTTCTCGAATTGCACACACGTAAAAAAAAATCCGTTGTGTGTTAAATATCGGTAAACAGTGCCATAATCAGTCACCAGGGAGCCGTTAAGCAGCAATTTAATTACTTTCAAAGCGAATTTCAATTTATAGCTAATCTGCCTCTTCAGCAGCTCAGTTTTACGACCCAGAAGTAAATCTTGTTTCTTACTTCGGAATATTTTCTATGCTTCTGACCTTAAAAATAAAAACGCATATGCCCGCTGCATGATTTCAAACATCCTTCAGCGGCGATCGGCGAAAACGGTTGCGAAGTTTTTGTGTGTACTTTTTAACACATCTTTGCGAACCAGAAAATTGCCATATGACTGCAAGACCGCCCGAGCCATCCCTGTACCTAAGAAAGGTGATCGGTTGCTGTCAACTAATTACCGGCCTAGTTCCTAAATATATTCGTGTTGAAAATTATTTGACCACATCATTGCCAACCGCATAAATAGTTTCTTATGTCTACACTCGGCTCTATCCAAACTTCAACATGGTTTACGTAAAGGATATTCGACTAGTAGTAGTGGTAGTAGAAGACTTTATTGAAGCGAAACACTTAGGCCCATAATACATCGATGGCCTGCTGGACGAGCAGGCGCTGTTGTTCTTCCTCCCCCTCAGCACCAAGCCAGTTCACCCAGATCCAGATATTATGAGAGGGGGTGGGAAAGAAACCCGGTTGCAATGCAACCGGGCAGTAAAATAGGCAGTGGAAAGGTTGACATAATGGGAAGGGCAGTTGGGGCATGATGGATGATGACGGAATTTGTACAGATATAGCCGTCCAGGGGTTATAAGTGTGTTCAGCTGGATCTTCCGAAGAACATGAGCCTCCTGAACGGAGAGATTAGGATGAGGGTAGGAGTAGAGCTGGCGGTCTAAGCAAGCAGCATTGTAATATTCGCTGATGATGGTGCGAAGAGACAGTCTCGACCTGCCCTCCAATGACCTGGGCTACGGGATGAACGGTGCCCAGTTACGAGTTTCACGGGCGACCTGGTGTCCTAGCTCATTGCCGCCAATCCCCGAGTGTCCAGGAATCCATCGGAGGAAGACGGGGCACAGCTGCAGCGCAACCAGTACAACCTCGAGCTCCGTGGACAGATGACGTGCTAAACTTCAGCCTGGAAGTCGGTGTTTATAATATACTGAGGCACAGGTGGGAGAGAATGGAAACTTGAATTGCATGAATGATGGAGAGGACCTCAAGCGAGATAATATCCGGAGGGTGGAGAAAGGGGCCGCTAGTGCGAGTGACAGGGGTAGATAGACGAGGATGAAAGAGAACCTGGCTTCTGGACCCGTGAGGAGCCACATATGAGGCATCTGTGTAAACGACTCCATGGGTATTGAAGGTGGACTATGATGGGAGGCAGCAGCATGTCGGCGGCCAGCATGCAGGACCGGCGGCATATTGGCTGGAAGAGGAAGTGTACGGAGGTTAGAAGCCTCCGGCGGGGAAGGAGTTGGCTGAGGGACTGACTAGATGGGGGAAGTATTATCCTGGTTGAGAACCCAGCGTCCATGAACTGTGCCGGAGAGGCGAGCTATCTGCCATTCGCGGTGAAGGAAAATGAGACTACGAAGAAGGTGAAAAAGCCCGATGCCATAAAGCTTATCGGCGGAAGTGGTTATGGGAAGACGATAGAGTAGCCTTTATATTCGACTATAACACAAAAATAACGATCACTCATTCGCTTGCACTCACCCTAGTCAGTGATGTCCAACTTGCGCTAATATTTATATACTTCAGAAAAGTTTTCGACAGAGTTCCTCATGATAAATTAATTCTAACACCTAAATCCGTAGGCCTAGCTGAATCATTGGTTAGCTGGGTTTTACACTATTTAACTGACCGTAAGAAGTATGGATTAATTAATGGAGAGGTATCAGACGCGCCTGCAGTCACTTCTGGAGTGCCTCAAGGGAGTGTACACGTGTCTTTATTATTTCTTATCTACATTAGTGGCTTCATCGACACAGTTGTTTCTGGCATAGAGATTCGTTTTTTTTTGTAGGTGAATGCGTGCTGTACCGTGATATTACATGTTATAATCACTACTGTTATCTTGTTATCAATCTATCATCTTTGCATGGTGCCAGAAATTGGGCATGGTCCTAAAAAAAGAAAAGAAAACAACAGGTATCCCATTGGATACCTAAAGCTAGATACATGAAGTATCTAGCTTTAAATACGTAGATGCAAAATTAACTAACAATCTGTCCCGGAACTCACACGTTAAAAATTTCTTAGCATCTGCCTTTCGTAAGCTGTATCTTCTGCGAAATAAACTTGCAATTAATTGGCCCCGCTTGAATGAATCCAGAGAAAAGTCGTAAGACTTATTTATGCAAAATTTGCACTGCTCAATTCTGCATCAACGTGAAGAAAATTCAACAATATCCAACTCCCTGAGCCGAGCTGAAACAATATCCTTCGAAAGTAAGGAAAGAGAAAATTTCTTTCCCTGCACATATATAAGAAACTGGCACTTGATCCTGCTTCCTATGATTCTTATTAAACTACACACCATACACGCCACCATCATTCCAGTGCCCTTACTCCGTAATCTGTTAGAACTTACACATCTAAAATATCACTTGTCATAATAGAGTGGAATCCACCGGAACGATGACTTACAGCGCATAGTGACGCTGCATGTTTTATTTTGGATTTCTGGCCTTTTACTTCCTGCTCTTAAATATATTATATTACTTATGTATTTCCTCTGGTTGGGTCTGGGGCATGATCTGCATTATGAAATAAATAAATAATTTTAAAAGTAGGGCAACATTTTCATCCTTTTTTATTCTTCGAGAAAAAAAAAGAACTTGCGAGCACATTTCACGCTGTACTCAGTGTTGCCGCTACCAATTTGCGGTTATGAGTTGAAGAACTGCCTTTCAAAACTCTCTTGGCATGGGGTCAAAACTCATTCAATCTAGAGAGAAGACGACTTCGCGAAACCCGCTGGAAGCTACTGGCGATGCAGCTAACCTTTGTCGCAAAGTGGGCGTTGCAGTTTTAGTGGAAAAAAGTAATATACTAATGTTTTCTAAGCACAGTGCATCAATTTTCAAACCACACTAACCTAACGGTAAACATTTATTTCCGAACAAAGTCCATATTTGGCATACTCGGAGTAGGAAAGCAGAAAGCAGGTGAACTGTTTTCATGGTATTGGCGAAAATGGCATTTGCCATCCCACATCCTTTCATTCGCTTTCTGAAAAAGGTTTTTCTTATTCTTCTTCTCCCCACGGACCTCGCCTTATCTAGCTTGTTTAGACACCTTGGCTATTCGCAGTTGAGGTGAGCTGAAATGTGCTGACAGACAGGCACGTGTCCAGTGACTGAACACGATAGGCGCTGAACTCAGCGCTGCGGTTTTGAATTTTCATTCATTGTGACCATCGGTCCGCGCATGGCTCTAGTAGGCGCAAACTTTTCAAACATTCGCTGGCTGAAACCACCAGGATTCTCTAGAGTCATTTTATACAGTTCGTCCCATGACTTCAACTATTATCCGGTCGCGCAAGGCACGCTCTGGTCAGCAGTATACTGTCACGCGAAACATAGTGTGCTGTAATTAGGCAGTATACTGTCACGCGAAACATAGTGTGCTGCAACGTTTATACATTAGGTTTGGGTAATTTACAGACGTCCTACGTTTAGAAGCTCTGTCAGTTGAACCGTGTGACAAACTCATAAGAGTCTTGTGGCCGTGAACATTTGTTTTCACGTCATTACAAGAACAATCAGCGAAAGAAGAACACTCATCGCCCGCGGAGACAACAGATCGCCCTCCGTAAATAGCCTGTAGCGCGTGCAGCGCCAATGGCCGTCCCCATACAATGAGTCACGTCTGTTGCGGTCATCCTCATTTTCCGGCTGTTTTCGCGATCACTATTTATATATGCCTCTTCGGCCTCATTACGTGGGGTCGCTCAATGAGGGCGACTTCGTCAGTGCAGGTCGATACGTCGAGAAAATAATCACCCTAGAGCGGAACAATGAGTCAGTTAGATGCGTGTGGGGCAACGGGGTCAAACGGCTTTGTGCCTCCGCGCAGCCCACGGATCGATGTTTAAGCTTTATCCCTTCCCATCTTCATGTCAGCAAAACGTGTGTGTCCATTCTACGCTTGCAAATCGGGGCAGCTCTGAGCTCTTCCTGGCGGTTGTTTTTATGTAGATCTAGTAGAAATAAGACTCCGCCCCGTATTTGTCTCGCTATTTATTTTTGCTTAAGTAAATTTACTTGCTTTTCATGTCGTCGGTTTTCTCTTGTCCAAGCTCAAATCGTTCATTGTCAGCCTCTGTTAAGATAAATTGCTCTGAACTCACTGTTTTCAGCTTGAAATAAGCGACTTTCTCTCCGTAAACAAAGAATTGTATCGTATGTCTGTTAATCCGTCAGGAATAATCATTTTTATTTGACGCACTAGTAGCTGCAACAACAGAGTTAGTCCTCACAGTAATAAACAATGCGGTATTTTTAATGAAACAGTCCGGGAAGCAAGGACAAAAACAAAGAGCGCGTGATTTATTTACGTTGTTTAAGTTTCCCGCTTTGTTTTACCAAGTGTAAGTTCAAACTCAGGCGAATTGCCGCCCAGTTAACTCTATTGAATTTCCGCCTTTTTTGAAGCATGTAGTACTTCAAATGACAGGTGCAATGTTAGTCTTCTGCGCATTCAGCGCATTCACGAGACGCTACTCCCGGCCCAGGCGTCTCTGTTGAATGTTTACTTATACTGAGCGCCACCCTGTACACCATTGAGCATTCAATTTCCTCACCAGCTTTTATATCATCCCACTTACCTCTCGCTTTTTTTTTGTGTGTCCTATTTATCGACTTTAAAGCTGATGCATGCACATTTTCGTTTAAATAACCGTTTTGCCTACTTCATTTTATGTCGTTTTTAAGGTGCCCCTACACATCCTATGGCTTTGAATTCAGAAAATTGACGAATCATATTTTTAGAATGAACTAAATTTATTGTTTCCAAAAGTAAAATAACTCACCCTTGATGATTTTCTTCCAACATATTGCGCTGAATACGAAGCCGCACTATCTAGAGAAACCACAGCATGAAAAGTGGTTTGCCTTTCATTATTTCGACGTGTCCGGTGCACCGGTAAGCTAAAAGGTTGAAAATCTGGTACACCGAATTGACAAAAGTAGAATCAATGGTCTTTTTTGAGTCTCTGTCGACGTTACGATTGTGCAGATATCAATGCCAAGGTCAGTAAAATCCTCCCAGCAGTGTTTAGCTCTCAGCTGTAATCCGCAACCTAAGGGTTACGTGTATCCAATTCATGTGTTGGACTTGATGAAAGTCGCAGCAGAACTTGCAATGACACACACACACACACACACACACACACACACACACACACACACACACACACACACACACACACACACACACACACACACACACACACACACACACACACACACACACACACGCACGCACGCACGCACACACACACACACACACACGCACGCACGCACGCACACACACACACACACACACACACACACACGCACGCACACACACACACACACACACACACACACACACACACACACACACACACACACACACACACACACACACACACACACACACACACACACACACACACACACACACACACACACACACACACACACACACACACACACACACGCACGCACGCGCGCGCGCGCCATGACTTAGTTGTAAATAGGAGTAGGGAAGAGACAAGAAGGGGCTCGTGTCTAAATAATTCAAATGTCATTACAATATCATCCTTGTCTGTGCGAATGTATGTATTTTTTATTTTTGGTTGTGACTTCTGCTGCTTTTTTCATCATGTGTGATCAAGTAGCGCAACAAGCCATTGTATCATGTATTGGACGCTCGTGTTCCTCTCCCGCCGTGCCTTTCAGCACAGGATGGGCGCTGGCAGTCCGTTGCTGTGTGTTGTCTTTTCTTTCTACGTGTCCAAGGCAGTGTACACCTATCAATAAAACACCTCTCTTGTACACTTCTCGCGCACCATTGCTGCAAAATCTCTCCATTCTTGTGTTGGTTGTGCCTAAAGTTTGCATATATGGGAGCCTGCGTGTCACGAGCATATGAGGGATGTTAGAGCTCTTCTACCCGTGTCACTAACGTTGTCCTGGCACGAACGTCTCCTCTATCTCTCCCGCTTCATCCTTTTCTGCTTCGGTGTGGTGAAATACGCAACATTTTGGGATGAAATGCCCAACTTCCCTCGTGTATAACTCTGCAACTTTCGCATTAATTCTAGAAATGCGCCTTTTTTTAAATTTACGTAGTTTATCAATGCAGTTTCTTTATTATGTCACAAGTTTGCATTACGCGATCAGTGTAGGCACAGACACGCATTCGATAGACTTGTGGGTCTGGGCTATCTATTGTCAAAAAAGGACCTTTTGTTTCTTGATGTTAGACTCAACTGCTTGATGCAAGGGCACGGTCAGTCTAAAAATAAATCCTTGTGCTTCATCCAAACAAATTGAACGTTCCCGTCAATATTTTCGTTTCAACTACAATATTCCAGCGCTTCCGGCTCAAAGTGTTTTCCGAAAGATGGACTTGCTTTTTGGCGACTGCCATCACTTCTAGTCCTTCAGAGTGAAAGGTGCAGAACAAAATGCAAGGGCGGATCCAATACATTCGACAAGCACAGCATAAAGCAGACGATGTGCATGTCCTTGATATTTGTTTTGCTCTTTATAATGCTATACTCGCCGACCTGAACAATAAAACGAGCAAGAGGATCAATTAGCCTTTTTCCAAAATTGATACGTCTTCCCCTGAAGTATTCATTACGCCAGACTTTGCGACAAGGGCCAACCCATTCTAACAACAATATCAATTTATCACCTAGCGACACTCCTTATCCAGCTTTCTTACCTCGTGCAGGATACGCAACACTTTCTTGGAAGAATAGTATTATGTATAGCATACTCGGCGCTTCAATTTACTGTTGACTTTTCACATTTGATGGCATGGCCTTGTGCGAGCATAATAATATGAATAGAGGTATTGATGTCACTTCTGAAGTGCCTACCCAAAATCTCCGCACAAATGAGTGTGATATGCATTTATCGCTGCCTCAGCGAGTCCTCACAATACGTCATTTTTAATTTAAATCACCCTGTTATCAGCATACGATAGGAACGAACAGCCGCTGACAAAAAGCAAATCAAGGAAGATATTTTTTTGCGTGTTCAGCAAGCTGAAATAAAACTTCAGGTGAACTTGAGATCAGCCTTTAAGGCTGTTATATGATAACGTTATGACAATGTCATGGGGAACCGGAGCTAGCAGGCAGGATGGCAACCGCACGATTGCACTGTTACGCTGCCGGTTACATCAAGGCCACCAGATTTGTGGAGTTTGTTCTTTTCTTTGATTTCAAGCACATGTTGGGAAGGGGTTCAGTTATGTGTTAAATATGAAAGGAGTGAACACCGGGGACGCCATGAGCACCACGTGGAATTTTACTGAGTGTTTATCAGTCAGAAATAATCATGTAATAATCGATATAAATGGTTAAGAACTTGAAAAAACAACCATCAGAGCCTGATGTTATCTGAACCAACAACCGCGTGTATTTTGTGTCCGTTGTTCTTATCTGACGAGCTCCTGCGGCCGTAGTTCAATCGAATACTTTTTAGGTGTTTATGTTGCGCGTAGCCTATATTTGGGTGCTGCGTTCGCGAGCGCCAACCTAATCCGATGCCGGATGTGGAGGCTCTCTGTAACCGTGAGTGGCACGCGGAACGAGATCTATCAGGGAGGATGAGGAGCTTTGCGAAAGTTGGGTTACGATACCAATGACATCAAGGCTGCAACATCTGAGACCATCGTTAGCCTAATGAACAAACAACTGTAAGGAAATGAGAAGATAGTTCGTTACATACGAAAAGAGGTTACCGCCAATGACGCCAAAGGAAGCACAGAGAACGTCTTATTGATCTTGATGTGTGTGAAATACGAATGTATGAATTAAGATAGTTAATTAGAAATTAGAACAAAGAGAACAGCAATATTGCTCTCGGGAAATCCGAATCGATGAAAGCTGGATTTAGCGTCAGGTTCACTTGCCCACATATGTGCGGTGGCACATAATCAGATATCTACAACGACGTCTTTGCAATCTAATTGGTACATGACTAAGCTTTGCTCCTACACAGAATAAAAACACACGAACTAACGAAGCTAACTCGACAGATGGCTTTCCTACTGACAACGCACTCTGTCAACTTCGTTTCTTTTTTTTGTGCTGTCTTTCTGCGACAAAGACGAAGTGCAATCTTCTGTTTCCGTTTGAATTTATATTGCGTGTAACCTATTCTTGAGCTCGTTTACATGGGCTGGTATCACGTGGCTGATGGCGTTGATGAAGGATACCGATGCGATGCACATCTCAAGAAGGTGGCTGTTCACTACTTGGAATTTTTCTGCTCCTGCTCGGTTGCAAACTCTCTTACAATAGCTCAGTTAGACTGCACGAATTTCGTCCGGATACTTTCTCAGCTCCATGCATCTTTTGCTCGACTACTGTTCCCAAGGACGCGGGATCGAATCCCGGCCTCGGCGGCAGCTTTTCGGTGGAGGCGAAAAGCAAGGCGCCCGTGTGCTGTGCGATGTCAGTGCACGTTAAAGAACCCCAGGTGGTCGAAATTTCCGGAGTCCTCCACTACGGCGTCTCTCATAGCCTGAGTTGCTTTGGGACGTTAAACCCCACAAACCAACCAACCAACCAACCAACCAGAAAGCAGACATTTACCATATTGTACGGACGGGCCTGCCAAGAAGACCAAGCCTACCTTGTAAAGAAACCCCAGTGTGGAAGAATTGGGAGGTAGCCTTTTCCAGCTCTGACCTAGCGGTACAAAGAACCTTGGTTACCAGAGATCAGGCAGCGGCTTCATCCGACAGAGGACTGAGGACCCGACCAGCACCTTATTTAGCCCTTAAACCACTTTCCCAAAAAACGTTTACACTGCTATTGTTCTGTGTCGGCTGTAGTGCTGTGGTGTAGCACCCAGAGAAGCTGTAGTGTTAGTGCCGCCGTTTTATTCAAGCCAAAGATCCCAGCTTTTTGCAAGAGTTTGATTCATTTCCGTTGGCCACAAAAGGCAAATTTGTGACCGCCTTCAGACACCGAGGGTTTCTAATAGTGTGGGTAATAGCGCTAACGCGCTCAAACAAGAACCGGTAGAATATTTTAATGATATTCAACTTAATCCTATTGTCGTTCTATAAAACAACACATATTAGGTTCATATTACACACACAACCTGGGCGGGAAATATGGACAAACAAACGAAGCATCTAGAAGCAGTAATGGCTTGTGCGTAAATCCAAGTCTGAGAATGTACTCGATGAACAAGCAGAGGAATAGGATCACAAATATTTTGACACAGGAACCAACGTTTCTTTGAATAATTACAAACCTCGCGTCGATTTTGCGCTGCGATCTCGCAGAGTCACGTTTCGGGTTACAGAGCACGCGTATTATTGCTAGCTTTTACCGCTTTGCCACCGGGTTCTTCTTCTGCTCGCGTCTTGGCTGCAGCTTCTGGAAGCAATTCTGCTATGCATGGCCAAATGTCTTCTCTTCTTTATATTTGGCTATTTCGACGTTGTCCATGGCTTCCCCGTCGTCCACGCTCCCGTGCAATCTGTCCGCTCCGGGAGCTCCTACCCAAGGACAGAGAAGAAGACATGATAGCAATTTTGCAGATCTACCTTTTTCCTTCTTCCACTTTCGCTCTTCCGGGAGGTTCATGTGTGACATGCCGTGAATTCTTGCTAACCACCTCGGTTTTCCACCGTCAATTCCATTTGTCCTGCATCTCTGGTGCGCTTACGTTCTCTTCTACCGCAATTTGGATTTCTTGATGCTGTTTGGCTTTTGCGTGTCAGTTGCCGTTAAAAACCATGATGAAGTCAACAGAGCGTGCTAGATTTCCTGGGCGCAATAAAGCAGCTTCAAGTCTTCTTATCTCCCCGTCGCACTTGACACGGATCCCTTGACGTGGAACATATCATCACGTAAAGACGATTGCGACACGAAATGTTACACTGTCGTTTCGGTTGAAGATGATGGATGTTAAAATTTAATGGCTTTCATACGTTTTTCGCCTCCTGTTAAAATTATGAGATAATGCAGAACAAAGCTACGTTGTGGAAAGCTATGCGAATGGATTCCCGTTTCATTCCTAAAGAATAATCCTCGTTAACCCAGATTATTTTTAACGGTTCGGAAAAACTTTATCGGCTTTAAATCACCTGCTCTTGCAAAAGAAATGTTTTTAACAGAGAGCACCACCTCCGTTACCCCAGAACAAAAAACTAATGTATGCAGGAGGAAGCAGCGGATGGGAGGAAACAAATTTCACTTGACAGTATACGTCTCAAGTAGTTATTTACCGTTGGCCTCTTTGCCATGGGGTTATCAAATGAATTTCAGTGTCGCTTTGTACTTCCGGTTCCGCGAGACCATCCGGTGGGTGGAAACATTTGGAGATTGCAGGTGGGCAGGTGAATGCATATCTTGCGCACAGTAAAAATGTGCGAATGTTGATTACGTATGAACTACAGAACATTAAGTTACGTAGATGGCACGCAAACGCACATGCACACGTGCAAGAGCAGGGTGCGAACTCATGCATTCACTGTGAACTTGGGAGAAAAGTGGACTAAGCAGTGCGACACGTACCACTCAGCAGTTACTGCCGCGTCACTACTATGCACAATTTCGAAAATGGTAACGTTCACTGCAGTATAGATGTCCTCACTAATTAGAGACCCCAGCCAGGTAAGCAACCACAGATTAGGGGTTTATGGTTGGACAACGTTAGCTTTTGTAACCCGGTTGTAAAAGAGCACAAAAGCATTGGGCAGTAACTTTCCCGGGGTAAGTTTTCCTGCGTTATATTGCTTTTCCTGGCCAATCATTAGCGAACCACTCTCGTAGTCGTAACGTGGGAGCGGACCTAATGAACGTAATTTTCCAACAGTACGGCGACAGTCTGAGCCAAAGTCATCGCTTGCCATCTTCATTATGGCTGAAATGAGTGTTAGCGTCCAGGAGAGCATCAACATCAGGGCGCTTCGCTGAGTATGGCAAGCAACATAGCTTTACGCCTTATATTTTTTTATTCTTATCCACATGTGTGCTCTGCAAGCTCAAAAAGACAAGAATGGAAACAACTGTGCGCTCCATTGACAAAGCTGCGAAGATTGGGGCATAGAGCAATTTAAGGGCTGGAGCCGCAAAGGGAAAAGTTTGTGTATATTCTCTCATTCGCTGTCTTGGTATTAAGGTCTTGCTCGTGTTTTGGTCGTAAAAAGTTTTTATACTTTCTTCGGTGCGAAGGTCATATAATATGAGCGTTAGCGCTCCATTCGTAAATGCCAGACCAGAATGCGTTGAGGCTTTCGCGCATGCATTTGCAGTATATAAATACTGCAAAATGCAGTACGCAATTTGCAGTATAAATACTGTAAATGCTAGCGGCGAACTCTAAACCGCTCTGGAAACTAAAATTGCAAATACTCTCACACGGAGGCGAGGCGAGTAGTGTACGATATGCGGTTGGCGTATCGATGAGTTATCCTTGGGAATGATCAAAGACGAGTTCTGCTATGAACAAATCTATTTCTATTACTGCCCCCCCCCCCCCCTCTTCCAATAGGGAAGCGTAAATTCGGCCAGGACGTCTTGTTCAGGCTTTACTTGCACTGTCCATGCGGATGATGGTGCAATGCGGAAAAATATGATTTATTTACATGTTCGTTACCGAATGCATACGAAGAATCAGCATATCCGAGGAAATGTACTTATATGTTAAAAAGTAAGTGATTCATGGGTGCCAAAAGGCATAAAAAGTATTGCACTCGAACATGCCCAGAAAAGCGCATTTAGCATTGGGTAATTGCTTGCCAACGCGATTTCACGCAAATATAATGAAATTCATTTATTATAATCAATGCATTCGTGGATATCTCCCCCAGAGGCTCGTAGGTGTTTGAAAATAGGTAAATAACGCAGCCATTTGTTCACTACAGCAATATTATGGCATGCCTTTCAACGTTTTGATAACACTATGTTGAGCAATTGCAATGTCCCCGAACAATGAATGAAATTTCAAAAGTATTGTAATTCTTGGATGAAAAGTGAAAAACATAAATGAATCAGCATGGCGATAACGTAGCTGAAAAGGAGGTGAAAAGATGAGAAGCTGCAGACAAAAATGAGCCCACTCATTCATTGAATGCTGTCGCTACGCATAGGAAAGAGCAAGTTTCTCGTTCCTAGCAAATCCGACCTAGGTAAAGAATTTTCCTCGGGACTGTGAACTGCACAGTCCCGAGTGAATTACACAGCGAGAATGTGAAAAAAAAAATATTTAAAACTGTGCTCAATTTCTGTAGTATTTTTGGCAAAATGTCTGGTGCATGCCAGCGGAGAAGCTACCGTAAAGCAGAGCAAATGGAGTGCATAAGCCTGCATAGACACCATATAGATTCCTGTGCATGAGACGTGCTTATAGTGAATGCTCACATATTCATCTTCAACAGGAAAGAAAGGATTGTAGACTGTGTTGGCGCTGAAAGCTTCCTCTGAAACGCATCTTTCGACACAGCTACTCGGACCTTTGTGCTCCTATATTGGTCAAAATAGTCATTTGTTGAATTTTATTTATATCACACTTTATTTGGCTATTTGTTTGTGTCAACCGGATTGATGTGAACGTTTTCACTACTTTTAGAGATGTAGAACTAAAGAAATGTGCAGCAATATATATTTCAAGGTGGGCTCTTTGAGCTGATGCAATTGCGTGCAGCACTTCAAGTTTACTTTACGACGTTTCTCCAGTTTTTCAAGAAAGTTGACAATGCCATTTTAGTTGTTATTTTCTGAATCCACATTGCTATAATGAACACTTTCATTTAGCTCTCAACGAACCAGGATGAGTCTTAGTATCAAATCAAGCTCGCCGTAAAAAAGGATATCTTTGGAAGCATTAAACCGTAGAAAACCAGGGGTTTTGCCCAGAGGAATGGTCTGAGACGGACTCTGGGCGGCGCTACAGTCGTCACGACAGCAACGGGAGGTCCTTTGGGCTTAAATGGGGAAGTCAAAGCGCTCCCAACAGAGCCATTTTCCGGCCTGCGAAGCTCAGGTTGACTTCAAGAGCGCTCTGCAAGGTACAACGTACGCGTCCTTCACAAAGATTTGTCAGAAAAAATAAAAACTTCTGACCGTTTTTCTTTTCATGAGGCAAAGCGGCTGATAGCTGTGCACTAAAAGGACATTGTCTCTGACACCGCTCGTTAACGCTCATATCAGTAAGCTCCCAGTACACTGACCAAGAATGCAGGCTGTTAATAGTTTAACGACCGTGTCTCTCAGTGAGAGTGAACCAGTGCTAATGCATCTGATAATTACTTTGGGAAAAATTATTTACCTTTTCAAAATTCAAAATTATTCACATTGCTGGAAGCGTGTAGATCAACGACTGCAGGGAATATATTTTACGGGTGCAGGGGTGACGAGCATCAAACAGCAAATATACTTAGGCAGCTAATAAACATACGCAGAATTTATGAGACTGCTTTTTTTCAGGGTCAAGGATGAGGGTGAAATGTAGATATTTAAAGGGTAAGGAGCAGGTTTCTGCTTCTTGAAATCAATATCAGTAGAGGAAATAAATCTGCCCGATAAATATAATAAAAATAAACTTTAAGGCGGCGTACAGGACCGCATTTGTCGTCTTGCAAAACTCAAGTAATTTTACTGCATACCTTAGAAATGTATCTATTGCTGTGCTTGTCTCTGTTATTCTTGAGTTAGCCTGAACTTGCACGTTGTGACTAGCCTATTTTAGTTCTGCGTCTTACTATTGTTAATCTTTACATTGCTCTAGGCACTCCTCCTTCATGTAAGAATTTGTTAAAATACCTTTTACGAGCCATAAGCATCCAAATCTGTCGAAGTACCAAATAGAAGAAAATTTTTTGATTTAATCTTTTGCCTTACAACGCGTGTCTATTTGTGCGAAGCAATAGCAAGCCTTGTGGGCGTATATCGATTCTGAGGGTCTCGGATTCGATAAATTAGTTTCAACGACATGGCATTGCCTAGGCGAATAAACGCATGGTGTCAGTTGCGTGGTTTTTTTGGGCTTGTTGGTTTTAGCGCTCGTGGTGTTCGTCTCTCGTCTCTTGTGTCCTCGTCTTTTGCTGCGCTATAGTGTATTGGAAGCATGGTGTCGTCTGAGCGAAAGCAAAAATCAAGAGCATACGATTTTTTTGTGCTCTTGGGCAAAGCCGTTTCACACAAAAAAAAACATAATTACCTTTATCAAAGCTAGTCTATATCATAGTCCTCAGTTGTCTGTAATACAAGGGTACGTATAAAGAACATTGGGGAATCCACAATGCAGTGTTTGTGTACCAGATTCCGTATCTACTCTGTTTAAGACAATTTAGCTCAAGCTGTGGTTACTTCAAGGAACACAGTCGATTCAAGCATGCATTTCCAGTGGCTATCCGTGGCCAAAGATGATATATCTGGCTCGGTATCGAATATTTCCGTCTAAGATGCCGATGGTCACTTCCGTAGACATTATTTTCAGCTGAATTGATTTACATTCAGTTCCTTCGTTCAACATGGGACCTCAAATGTTTTCATTCAATCATGATTAGACCTTACGCTAAAGCTGACACCATGTTCTACACTGAACTACAGTTTTAGAGGTCACCTGAATAGGCTCTGAAATTTCACAAGCTCGTAGGTAAGAACGTTATATTTCTCTGCTCTATATAATCTAGCACTGTTTTCCGCTACCTTCATAAGCGGCGAACTTTAATTTGCAGGTTTTTGGTGTTCTCTTCTTCTTACTATAATGATGGCTGGGTAAATTATCGGCTATTTTATAAAAAGTAATTTTGATTTCTAGTAAAACGGTAGGAATTTTACAAAATCTCTCTTTTCAGGTCAATACTGCATGTTACGTCATGGAAGAAGCTCTTCTATCTAAAATTAGGAAGCGGCACTTTGTTTCAAATATATAAGCATGCATAAGCCATGGTTGCTTCGCAATAATTCTATGCCACCTCAAACCGAAGAAATACTGAAACACCGGCCACCCTTAATGAAACGTAAGCAGAAAAACCAGTTGGAGATTAATGCATTCAACACCAATACAGCGTAAGAACTGCGAAAAAGTAATAAAAAATTCCCCCTCCTTATTACAGAGTGGTAACTTTTACATAAGGAATACAAATAATTGTGGCCGCTGCTCATGAGCGAATATTTTAAAATGAGAGTGGTGTCAAATGCCACTATATATAAATTACATGCTTATAAAGTTACAACTTAATAAGCATTATGCTTATGTGCACTAAGCCACGCTCAGTCCCTATTGGCAGCCGGGCAGCCACTTTCGCCAAAGTCCTGATCTGCTTCTTCTGCCTTAACGTCCAGCTTCTAACGTTTTCTTGCTTTCCCCGCCTGACAAACTGGCTTGGGACTCATTCATCCGTCTTATGCGCCATCCTGTTTTCTTTTTTCTTTCTACCCAGCATTGCTATTAGTGTCAAGTGTAATGTACAGCATGATTTCAGTTTCGACGCCACGAAGCGTAGTTAATAAAATCAGAATAGCAGTGAATTATAGCGCGAGTGCATCATACAGATATGAACCGCAGCTTTGGCTCACAAACTGGACGTAACAATTCCATCACCAAAGTCAAAAATGTAAGAAACCTAAGCAAAGATAACTGCTTTAAGGTTTAAACACTCGTCGATCATCCCAATGTTCGCCCTATAATAAGGTTCCTACACGCTTTGAATTCTCGATGCCATCACTTTTCAGAGAAACACAAGATAAAAAAAGAACATGGGAATGAAGTTGCTAAAGGAAACTCCTGAAATGTAATTTTTGAAGAAAACTTGTGTGCATCAATGTTAGTTCTTCCCCCGCCATCCGTCTGAAAGCCAGAGTTAATTTTTTTGCTATGAATTGTCTTTCGCAGGGTACAACGAGAAACTACTTGACTGTGCTCTTTCTTTTTGTTTTTAGTTTCGACTGGGAGGAAAATGTAAATGGAAGAGCTCTAGGAAAATTTGGTGTATCACGTCCAACCACGCCTAAAATTCAGTGTCAACACATGGATCCTTCCTGACGCGCCTAGTGTAATAAAATTTATAAGAATACTATTCGATCAAACAATGAGTCTTGACAATCTTGATGCACTGTCAGCAGAAACAACCATGCAGTTTTTGTCCTGCAGCCACAAAAATAGTAATTGCATGCAAGTATGTTATATAGAGAGGTAAAAGTTTAAAAAAAAAACTAACAAGCACCAAACAGAGTAATTTAGAGTGAAATGAGTAAGAGAAAACATTTTCTGACGAACACGCTTTACACACCTAACCAGAGTAAATCAGCCGGCCGGGTATTATGCAGCATATACACTCAAAGAAGGAAGGAAGTGATAACTTTATTTAGCCCTATGCCATCCTTCGGCGGTTTTTGGTCGTCTTCAGCAATATCTGCTTGTTTCATCCCCAGGAGTCTTCTCCGTCATCCCATTGGCTGGTTGTCCTCAGTCCAGGGTTCCACTGGCCACTGCCGCCCGTTGAGCTCGCTGTACCAGACCTTGCTGGTCTTCGCAGTGGTCGCTGGACAGCAGTCTCCCATTGCTCCGCACTCGTGTTTCGTATTTTGGGGACCACGTCTATATTTTGACAGGCCCATATTGTGGCAACTAGTGCGGGTCTTTTGTCGCACCACGGACATCTGTCCTACTATACATGGTAGGGGAAACTTTTTTTTTTAAAGTGTAGGTTTGGGTATGAACCTGTCTGTAATTGTCTCCAAATGTCAGTCTCCTCTCTGTTGAGAGAACTGTGACGTGGGGGATATCGCAGTCTTCGGCCTCTATAGTTTTCTAGTATGGCCGACGATTCCTTGTGTGCTGGTGAAAGTTTCGTGGTCGCGTCGGATGCTCGAAAGTAGCGTATGATCGAGCTATCCTGTCGGCCTCTTCGTTCCCTGCCCCCCCCCCCCCCCCCCCCAATGTGCCCCGGTACCCACATAATTTTGTGTGTGGTCTTGTTGTTTTCTTCTTCGTGGTTTCTAATTTTGTCGCTCACTTCGAGGAGTATAAAGAGCGCGTGATGACCTATCCTGCCATTCGTGTTTTATGACAAGCTGTTTGAGAGTCCGTGAATATCGTTAGCGACCGCCCTGTTCTATAGCCCTCCGCCAACGCTAGAGCAACGGCTACTTCTTTGGCCTCTGCTACCGTGCAGTGTCGCATAGACGCGCTGGTCACTTCGCGTAGAGACGAATCGACCACCGTGGCCCCTGCAATTTTGTTGTCTCCTCCTCTCGAGGACGCGTCTGCATACACGGTCATGTCTTGAGAAGTGTTTGTTTTCTTAATGGATACGGCCCTTGCTTCCCGTCTGCCTCGGTGGACAAACAAAAATTATTAATAAAATTTCAAATGAATAAAAAATTAAGGAGCAGAAATACAAAAACTAAAAAAAGTTCCGAGATTACTGTAGAATCTGCAGTAAAAAATGCGGAAGCCTGAAGGAGGAGTAGGTGGTGGAGGAGAAAGAAACACCTTTATTCAACACACTATTAGTTGTCGATAATGTTGTAGGCCACGGTCACCAACTCCAACTGGTCTTTCAGCTGGTCAGAGGCTAACGAAGCCCGCCACGTTGGGAGAGGAGGGTCTGGAAAGTGAGGTGACTGTATTGCTACGGAGCAGGAAAACATGCAGTGCTCTAAGTTTTGATAGTGTTCAGAACAATTCGGGCATGTGGGAGAATGTCTGATTCTGTATAAAAATGATCGCGCAGGAGTAAGAAGTGTATTTAGGTGTATGCGTCTAAGTATGTGTATAGTCGTGATAATGAGAAAGTTATCAGAAAGAGGAAGTGTACAAAGTTTCCTTGATGTGGTCGTAGTGAATCATGATTTTTTTTTTTTTTTAGTGAAGAGGCGTTCCACGTGGATGGATAAGGCCAGGGAATCCCAGGCGCCCGGTGCGGAAGTTCGCGGGTGAGGCGATGCACTACCTCATTGCCTGGGATTCCAGCGTGACCTTGAATCAACCTCATTGTGACAGTGTTGGGACGTAGCTTGGTGAGAGCTCTGTTTAGATCATCTTGCAGTTGCGGATCATCTTGGGAATGCGAGTGTGAATAGCGCGTATAGACTGCATTGAATCAGTGCATATTGCATATCCCGAAGTGTTGGGGGTGTTTGTGCGATGTCTTGAATAGTGGCGACTATCGGCATGGTCTCGAGAGTCACTATAGGATTAGGATACATGTAAGGAGCGGTTGTATGCGTCACTACCTCGCTGCAGCTCTAAATTAAGTAAGCAGCCACTCCGACGTTCCTTCCTGATGCATTTGTGTAGACGATCGTG
The DNA here is from genome assembly GCF_055883805.1 of Amblyomma maculatum. Taxonomy (NCBI): domain Eukaryota; kingdom Metazoa; phylum Arthropoda; class Arachnida; order Ixodida; family Ixodidae; genus Amblyomma; species Amblyomma maculatum. Next base: position 24,425,429 of record NC_139352.1, on the reverse strand, counting down.
GAATCAGTAGGATGAACATTGAAAAAGCAAGCGAAACCTCTGCCTCGGATTTTATCGGGTGCAACGTTTTTTGGAATGGGCTTTACTCTGAGGTTATCTGGGAGCGGGGAAGAAGGGGTAATAATAAGGAGGTCGATATGTTTGAGTGCAACTTCGTGATGTATGCAATGTCTTTGTTTGGTGCTAGAAAGATGTTATGTTTGGGGCGTCAGAAGCCCGTGAGCGAGAAACCTCTCGATTCAGTTGCTGGGTAGAGACTGCTTTATTGCACCTTCCGGAATAAGGAGAAAAGATGGAAAGAAAGAAGCGCGAGCGTTTGAAAAGAAGGAGTTGCTCCTCGTGCCCTGGTCACGTGCATGGTCCGAGGACGGCCCAGTTCTGAGGAACGCACGGGTGCACAGCGTGTACACAACAATAATTACGTTGGAGGGATACCACTGAAGCTTCGACGTCTGGGTGCAAAAAGTTTTCGATAAGTAATGAGTGATTGAGTAACAATGGCGAAAGCTTGTCTCAAATATCAGAGCAAAGAGTCATACTGACCGCTCGACGGGACTGCAGCTTAGGTGTGTGTCACAAACGGGAATAGGTTGTCAGCAGTAGAACGACCTGCTATTAAACCACGACTAATCAGGCACCAAGTGCACCTCCATTGAGCGGCCATGGATCGCGTATGATGGCATGTGTCAGGCGAAACAAAAGTACTCGGCGCACTACGAATTCAAAAACGTTATAAAAAAGAATATTAGGGCAGTCTCATACCAACAGGCTTGTTTCCTTTTTTGAAAGCAGGATGAACCCATGCCGTTTTCCGCTCTCGGGGAAGGCAAACATTTTTCACAGTTATTAAACAGCGTGGTTAAATAGGTATGAAGATTCATCTGAAGACATTTATTATGAGAACTTAAATGCCAATTCGTTTCCCACGTACAAATATGATTTCATGCGGTTGACTTACTTGGCTTCTCGTCACAAAGGACTGAATCAGATTTCCCAGCTCGAGAGCATACGGAATGACAAAGTGGATATTTACACATGGAGGAAGAGTGTTGAGTAAACCTTTCTGCAACAGCACGAACTTCACAAAAGTGAAAGATTTCCCTCTGAATGTCTGCGCATGAGACAGTATATTCGATTACAATAAATGCTAAATATTGCCTGCACTTAGTAAATGATTCGAGGAGCTCTACGAGAAACTCAAGAGACAAGTCATGATCAACCTTCCCAGGCATTTGTACAGCAAACGAAAACGGCGATATTTCACACTTCAAGGCCACGACATTTTGCGTAATCTTGGGTTTCCTCCTGAATTTTTAGTGCCGTTCTTAGTTCTCCAGAGAACTACAAGGGAAACTTTGTACTAGTAGGAGTATGCTGTATTACGCCCTGGCGCGTATCTTTAGAAGTCAGTCACTGAAACGACTGGCTTGTTTTGATCGTCATCTTTATTTTATCTTGAAAGCCAGCAGCCAATGGAAGAGAGGAACGCTAAAAGACCGACATTGTCGCCAGGTCCGCACACAAACGGGATGACATTCTGCCGAAGGTATGACTTAGTATAAGGTGAAGCAAAGACAGATGACGTTATTAAAATTGGACGGTGCAGTGATATGTCACAGCTCCAGGCCGAGCACCATCGAAAATACATAGGCGAATATCAATAACGTTACCTCAACAGTTTTCAAATAAGAATGTTGCTCTGAAATGATAAAAGGTACGCACTCTTGTAGCATGTTACACATAATGTCTAATGAGTGTTCGAGAATAAGAAAGGGAATTCCAGTTGATACATGGAGCAATATATACTCGCTGATTGAGTAAGCGTTTACTATGAGAAGCGATAACATGACTGAGACAGTGCAGCACATGAACGGGAGTAGGAGGAGCCATATTAGGTCGAAAGTAGAAAGCTCCCAATGAACATCTTTCATGACGAAGCCAATTCTCCGATGGCTTCAAGGTCGGAACATCGAATGCACTTCCTGAAACTGTCAGTAGCAATGAGCAGTCTCTTTGCGTCTTCCTCGGGGCCTGTTTCGGTGCAGGAATTACGAAATTAAACAGTAAGAATGATTAGAAAAGATATCACTGGAGTTCATGATGCTTGAAAGCCAACTTAAGATGATACAATCGCGGGATAAAAGAGACCAAGAAGATAATAAACGCACAGTTTCCTTTGTTCGAAGACCTCCATCGTTTTAATCGAAGGCGTCTCAATTCTAGGCCACTCCGCGGATTTTATCACCGGCCTCAAGTATGCTGCCCATGGGGCACGTCGAATGCTCAAGACGCTGAGTACCAAGATCCTTTATCACCTTAAATATGGCCGGAAGATCACGAGTAACAACTAATTCTCAACAGCTGGCACAAAAGAAGGTGATATTTACTAACTTTAAATGATTAGACAGCAAATACTAGTGCTTCGGGGCAGAGCTTGCAGGTGTAAAAAGCCTCCCGGTGATTTTGTGGTTCATTAAGGGTAAATGAGCTCGATGCGTCAGCGATGAATGGGCTTCAATACGTCTTAGATAAACTCTCGGAGTTCATCACCAAATAGAAAACAAAGACAAAAAATGAGCAGGCAGCCAAGTGCACGAAAGACTTTCTTCGGTGAAGGGGGCGGAGTAGTTTGTGCCCGATTGCTCCACACGAGTAGCATTGCTCGCGGACTCGACGAGAGGGGTGAGAAACTCGACGAGGGGGGCAGCTCACGCTGCGATAAAGCAGGGCACTCGCACAAGCTCCTCGCTTACGTCGCGAATATCGGCACCCAGAGAGGCAACGACCTCGGCCCTCAAGTTGTCCCCACAAAGGAGGTCATTTTCTTTTTGCAGTTAGGCTACATCGTCATTCAGAAATGAGATTCCCCCGAGAGTGTCGGGAAGAAGAACCCGTAATGGAACAAGTGCGCTGCCAATTTCGCCAATAAGGGTCGAAACGGGAGAGGCGGTCGGGAGGTTGGGCAAGTAGGCAACGCGTAACAGAAAAGTAGCTGCCGACTCAGCACCGCCACTATGCTTTGTACTATCGGAAGACGACAAACGCAAATTGCACCCTTCACGAGACAAGCTTCAAAAGCTGCAGCTTGTCGCCTATCCAAGTAAGAGAATTCGCTTGTGAGCATTGCTGACAGTGTGCGCAGCGAAAAACATCTTCGTACCTCATAAAGGTTGTGAGTACAGCGCCCATGAGTAGTTTCAGGGAGCCATGATGAAAGAAGAATATAAAGAATAATTTCAACGATATTACAAAAGATAAATATAGCAGAATAACAAAGTGCTGCCTTTCAGATTATGGCCGGATATCATTAATAACTCCAATCTGCAGCTCCTGTTGTGGATCATCATGTACTTGTCCACTTCCCACTCGCTTACTATAATGATTCAATTTGTTGCAGTGGTATCGCGCACGTATTGACAAATATAAAGTGGTAAGCTAGCTAGTTATGTGAAAGACAATTCGATATAAGCATCTGTAAGGCCCAATTTTAAATAAGCCGTAAGGACGTGCCGGCACTCTCTGAGAGTAACGTGTATACGATATCCCAAGTTCGATTTCCACCTCAATAATCTATCTGAAATTGGAAGCCCGAGTTGGCAACGCTTACGATGCCAATAGTCTCGTGACTTCACATAACTATAATTTCAATAAGCAAGTTGCCATATTATCTGCCGACTATCATCTGCCAGAGCAACGCCCGTGACTTTTCGCTCGCAGCGCCAGCGCCGACAACGGCAGACTGTCTGCAAAACTGGGAATTAAATGCTACCGTATTTATGATAGTATTAATCTCTTTATTTTTATCCGTGATGAAGGCGACTGCATGTAATATTCACACTCAAGGTCCTACTACAACGCGGTTCACAGAAAACAAACGTTCTACCTCCTAAGACTCCATCTAATTGGAGTTAAAAGGGGGTTTAACGCGTGATGCCATTATGCACCTGTAATGACAATAATGTAAGCTTACCATGCGTGATTAGAATCGCCTTTAAAAGGATTTCGGTCCTCTTAGTGAGTAAATCTCCCACAAAAATTCATGATGGGTATTTTTAAATAATTTTAAGGCAAATTCAGACTAGAGTAAAACACTTTCTTGAACATGTTGACTGAAAAGGTGTTCACGTCTTATAGGAAAATATATTTTTTAAGACTTGCTCTTCACTCACAATAAATAGCTGACTATGCTAGCGAAATGTAGTTACGTCGATTTTTAAATAAATATAAATTCATATATTCTGCTGAAGGATAACTATTCATTTAGAATACACCTCAAAAGACAAAGGTGTTTGGCCTTGCAGGAGGAATAGCGGTATTATATCAAACCCGTACGCTAGTTATCACATGAATAACTCGTATTCCTCGTATTCTCAATTAACCTTCCAAACTTTATCGGACTGGCATGGAACAAAGCATCAGCGGTATGATCATTATTGTCTCTTCTTGCAGACTTGATGAAAAATGGAAAAACAAATGCCGACAATTACATTACTTCCTAATGCAAAATCTGAGCGCAGCTCATCAGATCTTTCAGCTTTTTGATAGACTGAAGCAAAGAATTCGAGCAAGACATGTATGTACAATTACAGACAACTTTTAGGGAAGCGGGTCTGAGTGGCTATGCTTTTCGGCTCGAGCGGTGGACATATCGAGATTCGCCGCCACCGATCCGGCGCTCTGACTACGCATGCGCGATCACTGCAGGTGGACTGGACAGCACCAGGGTGTCGAACAGTAGAGAAATATTTACTTGTCGTTACCCTCACTTTCTTAACTCGTTAGATACTTGAGTTAAGACCACAGACATTTTGTAGCGAAAGCTACACTTGGCTAAACGAAGAGCATATCGCGGTGCCCTGCCGGAGGCAAAACTACGAATGTGCTTTTACCATGACAACCGGTCACGCCGAGCCGCGCCGGCGTGTGGCGCCACTCTCCGCTATGCCCATCATCTTCATCGTTATCATCGTGATCGTGATGACCACCCTCCGCCTAATTATCTGACTACCGCGCCGCTCAGAATTTCAGGCGGGGCGCGTGTGCTCGCTAGAGCGACGCACAATGGATGAAGAGGTGGACAAAGAGCGCATTTATTATGTCGTTCGGGGCTACCCGCTGCTAACATCTGCGAGTCTTGCAAAGAAATTCAATCCATAGATCATTTTTTTCTCTTCTGCCAGAGATTCGGATCTCACTGCAAAATTTCCTTACCGACTCCCCTTTCGAGATTTGGACTTCCACTAACCATTCCAGTTCTTCTCTCCTTCGGGGCAAGCGTCAAGGGATGTGCCTTAAAATCAGTATGCGACTCTATTCATGATTACGTAATTTCAACAGGTAGATTCATATGCTAGGTATGAATTCATTGCTTTTTCTTTTCCTTTTTATTTTTCCAAATTCTAGTTAAACATCCATATTTATCATATTACTCCATTCCTTGAACAAATATATTTAGAATCTACAATGCACCCTGGCCAATCCCCCGCCGTGGGTATGTGCCATATTGTCTGAGGTAATCATCATCATCATCATCATCTTTGAATGGCATCAGTTGAGGATACGCGAAGAAGCGTTTGCGGATCCTGAGTTATCGCATGGCGCAAGGCAGCCCGACAATGTGCGAATTAAGCAAGGAAAGCTAAGCGAACGTCGGAGACGGGTAGAACGTCTCGCTAAGCGGCGGCGCAAGTCTCAGATCGGCAATGACACCGAGTTGCTACCGAGCTACAAAAAGAAGAAGACCGTCCAACGCTACAGAAAAAAAGTCGAAGCTCAGCGAGTGTATGAAGGTGAAACCTGAGTTTGATTTGGCGTCGGATCCCCAAGTTCGCACTGGCCAATAGGAAACCGCCGTTGATCTTGTGTGCCAGGGAGACCATCACGTCTAAATACTGTGTATCCAGAATTGAATCCAGAATTCAGACCGTGATAAACTACTTCAAAGACGACCGATTGGTATTCGTGTCTGTAAAGCGTAACATTGAATGAATATGTACTTCATAGACATCAAAACCCGGGATAAAGTTTTAATTGCGTGCTCGGTGCCGCCTAAAATATTATAAAATACCCAACCAAGCCTAACCCTAGCTTTAGCAATGTATATCTCGGCCTAACTGAGCTAAGGAACTCCATTTTTGTTTTCACTTCGGATCAAATGAATTTCTTGAACCTACGGAGCACATTAAGAAACAACGGACCCTGTTTTTCAGCAATGTGCTTACCTAATTCATGTGTACTTATCTCAAACATTCAGTGGACGCTCACTTTATACAAACAAGACCTATCATATTGTGTCCTTTTTACCCGTATTGAGTTTGGCCCGCTTGTAGGTTTTAGCGCAGCCAATTTGTACCGGTTGGAAAACGCGTGCCGCCGTGCATCAGATTTCCAGCATCAGTACCGCAAAAAGCGGGCACGATTAAGGGCATCACCAACACCGGAAAGGGGCATGGTTAATGGCCTTGATAAGACGTGTTCGTGTGCACGGCCCCACGCTTTACAAACTCCAAGCGAGTTAACGAGAAAAGAACTGTCTGTAGGGGCCTCCATTTAAAGCGCTGCTAAAAACGTACTAAATCTCCGATGCCTGAGCAGTCACCGTAGGCTGCTATCGAAATACGATGTATGTCAATACTTTCATCGTCGCATTGAAGTAACTGTCACTTTCTCCGGGGACACCTGAACGTATTGTAAGGGAAGGGAGGAAGGTGGGAGTAAAAGTGTATAGAGAGAAAGAGGGCTGTAGTGAAGAACCACACAGTAATTTCAATCACTGCTCACATGTACATGCATGTCTCTGCTGTTCGATATCAGAGTGCGTTAAAGATCCCCAGGTGGTCGAAATTACTCCGTAGCCCTCCACTACGTCTCCTTTTTCTCTCTTTCCACTTTCACTCCCATCTTCCTCTCTTCCCTTACGGCGCGGTTGAGGTGACCACAGAAAACAAGTGAGACAGTTATCGCGCCTTTCCCTTCCTATATATCAATCAATCAAGCAATCAGGGCATGCAGGTATTAAGTGGGAGGCGAAGAAAAAATTCTGACAATCGAAACACTGCAGGCGTTGCAATACCGCATTTTTCTCCCACGGCAGTGCGAGCGTTTATTTTAACTTCTTTAGAACTGTGAGTCTGCTGAGGTACTTATTGAGCGCAGGCTTCGTTTCACTTAAATATCGCGTGCGTTAATTTCTTTAGTACGCTGACTTCCCCAATCAAAGGCTCCAAATAAAGCAGAGAAGTGATTATAAAATGCTTCAAATATGTATGCCTCCTCTGTATATCTCGGTCCGCTTAGTAACTTTTTCTATAAAGTGCACCGTAAAAACTGTTCCACACACGAAGCGGAATAAAATAAGAGGCGCGCTGCATCTTCCACGGTGCTGACAGCCCATTAATCAAAGCCTGCCTTCTAGTCTTGTATTAGATAAGAATTTAGCGATGCTTTCAACATGTAGCAATTCGTTCCTTTTTATGTGGCCTTTTATTTCCCTTGAATATTGTTATTCTCCCTGTGACTTGTACTACTTTTATAGAAGGGATTAAATATCGCTTAATGGAGAAACGCAAGTTGCATCAAATGTGCATAGGAGGACAAAACTGAGGTGGTAAATTTTCATGCACGCGTGTTCAAATACCCATGATTTCTTTTCAACAAAGACAGAACATTATGTCTTCATGGTATTATTTGTAATTTCTGTGTGAGTCGGCAGAAAGCATATGTGCCTGGAGCTGGGTTGCCTTTTCCTCTCCAATCCAATCTAATCCAATCGAATCCAGTCTAATCTAATCCAGTCTAACCCCATCCAGTTTAATCAAATCCAGTCCAATCTAGTACAGTTATTTCTCGTCAAATACAGTCCAACAAATCCTGTCCAATTCAATCCAAGCCTGTCCATTCCAAACCAGTTCAATTCATTTCAATCTAATAGAGCTCAATCCAATCCTGTCCAATGCTGTGTACACGCTTGCCCGAAATGCGCCGCTGACTAGCTTATCATCATCACTACTGTCATCCTCACGCTGGAGAAGGAGAATTAAGATGCGCTACTCATGATCCCGGGCGCTAGTATGGTATCTAGCTAAGTTGTTGCATTAAAAACGAGGCTTCTTGATCTTCTTCTGTATGCTTCTTGATTTCCAGACGGCGCGGCCAGCGCGCGTGGTGCGAGGTGTGCTAAATAAAGATTAAGGCCGAATGCACTTATTTTGTCGGTTGGAATTTGGCACAATTTACTTTAAATTTATAGTACCACATAGCGAAGGAGGATCTAGAAAGAATGTATTTGGTATTGTCGTATAGAATTTATGGCAATTTTTTAACTAAGTTCTTGTTGATACTTATTTTTGAATACTGACAAAACGCATGCCGTAAAAATAGCACTTTGCAGGAGTTTTCGTTGCAGCCTCTACATATGAAGCTCTGTATATTATTGAAAAAAGAAGCATACATATTCACTAAAAACAGGCTGTCATTCCTAAAAAGAAATTCTTGGCCAGACATATATGATGTCTTTTAGACAAGAGGACAATGTTAACCCATACTGAAGCTGCGCCAAACGCCTCAAGATGAAACCACTTTTCGCGGGCATTCATGATTTTAATTAGCTGACATAGGAATGCTGAAGGAGTTTGTAATATTTTCTTCATACAGAATAGAGTTTATATACCCAGTTCAGCAATTATACGTTGTTTATTTCTTGAGCAATCAAAAAGAAAAGGGAAAGTTATGCCTACATAGCACAGCTTACATAGGCGGTTTACTGCTTTCCCAGCATGCGAAGCGTTCTTCCTTCCTTTCCGAGGCTGACTTCCATGGGCCGCCGAGAAGAATTACTTCTTTCTGACCATTCTACTTTATTCACTTGCTTGCTTTTGTTGAGGCATGTGTCGAGGTCAGGGCACAACGTTGTCAGTTACTTCTTTGATACCCAAAGTTTGCTTTCTTCCCAGTGCGTGTTCGGATTTCTTTATTAAACCCGTTTCATTCCCTAGTACGTGTCGTTGCTGTGCAATGATCGAAGAAATCTTTTGATTTTTGTGGGTACATTGATTCACTGCATTAAAAACATGCAATGCAGTTTTTTAATTATCCTGTTTTTTACGCTTGCAAACTTCGTCAGAAATATTTGAGTGGTCCTCCGGCTGAATGAACTGTACTAGAAACAACGCACGTGCTTGCACCTAAAACGTTTCTTCGGGACGAGATTTACCCGCGTTACATTTTTTTGCAGATAGGACTGACCCGCAAAGTTTCTGCAACGTTAAATGTCTTAAAACGTAGAAAGCATGGGCTTGCCCAGATTACAGCGGACACAGAAAGAACAAAAGATCAATAGCGTAAGGTTGAGGTTAATGTTTCTACACAATGTCAAACACGCACTGTCTCTCTGCAGTTTCGAGTTTGTGTGAGTTGCTATCGTTGCCATTCTTTCTCACCCATATTTCTGTGTTACTGAAGCTGAAGGTACAAATATGCCATCCGTAGGACACGCCGTACGCAGAGGTCTATACGCTTTGAACACTCATTGGCATAAGCAGAACTTAGTTCTGACACATTTAAAAGATAGAAATAGGAATTGTTTGATTTGGTTTGTGGGGTTTAACGTCCCAAAGCGGCTCAGGCTATGAGAGACGCCGTAGTGGAGGACTCCGGAAATTTTGACCACCTGGGGTCCTTTAACGTGCACTGACATCGCACAGCACACGGGCACCTTGCTTTTCGCCTGCATCGAAAAGCGGCCGCCGAGGCCGGGATTCGATCCCGCGTCCTTCGGCACAGTATTCGAGCGCCGTGACCCCTGCGCCACCCCGGCGGGAAAAATAGGAATGACGTCAACACGAAGCGGCCACCAGCTTTTACGCTCTCTCAAGCACGCACGCAGGTATGCCTGATGCGCGTGGGCATCCTAATCGAATTTCAAAGATGTACTTTGTTAATCGGATGGTGCAGGTGTTATACTTGGCTGTGCACTCAAGTGATCGACGTTGTCCCCAAAAGTAAGATTCCTTGTCATAAATGCGTATCAGTGCTTCAGCATCTGCAACTACATAAGTTGACTCGAGATAATGGTACTTTGTGAAAATAATTCTGTTTGCTTCATCAAAACGTGCCTCTCGAAATTCTGTGTGACAGTTTTTTCAGCGATGTAAAATGTGACACACAGAAGTAACATAAGTTTTTAACCTGCATTAGAGGGGTTCATTTTCATAAGTTTCAGATCATTTTCATCACACCGTTTCTGATTATACACTGTTAATCGCTCTGCGCATTAAAAAGTATAATGTGGGATTTTTTACAGTGTCTTGGCAGGATTACTAACACAGGGCGCTGCACGCCTAATTATTAATAACCAGGGACATGGGAAAGGCAGCTGGGAAAGCAGAAAGGAACAACCATGAGATGAATGTGCGGTGTTGGAATGCCTGGGCTGTTTGAAATATCAGAAGCTTTTCCTTGGCATCAGCTTATTATCCGCATTCTCTGCCAAGAAAATTTTGGACGATTTGTTGAACTATGAGAAGACGAAAGCCATGAATGCTGAAGAAAAGTTACGCAATTTCGATATAAAACAAATTACAATCAAGGTATTTTAGCTGCTAAAACACTTTATCCACGGTGAAATTTTCTCGTGACTAAATGTAATTTTGCAATGACAGATGACCAGTAGATCGTGTCTATTGGCAATTTCATGCAACAGAAATGTGCACACACATGGCTAAGACCGGGTGGTCAAGCGAAAACATCGAAAATAATACTGTATTTGTCTTTGATCATCCAATATTTTGTCCTGCTATGGTTTCTATTTGTATACTCCTACAATATTACGTTTTTCTTCCATGAGACATACAAACCGACCACCGTCAAGAATTTAAATATCTACACTCGGCAGCGGAGAGCATTTCATCCCATAGCAAACATTGTTTTTAGAAAGAACATACCTCACCTTTTTTTCCCTATATAACTTGTTAACCATTGAAGTAGTTGGAAGAAACCAGCAATGCATATCAAAAATTTAGTTACAATAAATAAACATAACTTTGAGGAGCAGTACCTTCGTTTCCAGCTTATGATTTCCGAAGAAAGAATTTCAACGCATACAGGCGCCGTACAAATTGCGGTTTCCAAAAGCTTACCTATCAGATACCCTTTATTTAACACTTACACTGAAATTAAAAACAAACTTAAGTATGAAGTTGACGCCATACTGGCATTGTCGATGGACAAAAGATAACCCACATCTGAGCATTTTACGTGTTTTTTTCGTTTCTCTCTAGCTTTGTCTACTTGTTTCCTTTTTCTTTCTTTTTTCATAGCCTATACATCTGCGTTTTCTTTTTATTTTCTTCACATATACATCTGTATGTCTTGACTTCTGTTTTGGGCTACTTGTTTTGGTAACTGCAAGAGGCTTGTGCACACACTTCTAAAAATGTTGCTGCCTGCTGTTGAACTCCATTTGTTCAGGACGACAGGACGTTATCGGGTGTTTAGAACACCGTTAGTGTGTACGTGTTGGAAAATCAATAAAAAAATAAACATTATTATTCATATAATTATTGTTATTGCTATATAATCCGGTCAGAGTCACGTGCCTCTAATTATGAAAGTTTGTTATCGGCTATAATAGTGTCAAGAAAATGTTGCCGCAAGAATTCTATGCCATTTAAAACCTGTTGGATACTACTTAATGATTTCCGGCTATCGCTTTCGATTATATACACACAAACTATATTCCCCTCACATTTAGAGCAAAAAGGGATATGCGGCAGGTCAACCAGTGCGTATCATTTGGTAGCTCAATTCGCTCCAAAGCTCATATATGCCGTATGATCTACACTTCTCTTCTGCACGGGAAAAATTTTCTTTTTGATGCCCGCAAGCACTGGAATATTTTTAGAGCGCAGCTATTTTGCGCTCTTTTCTTGGTTGGCACGCGTCGCCGTCGCTGCTGCCGCCGCTGGTGTGATCGACCGAACGAGTGCAGAAAGCGCACGAAAAAGCTAAGACATCGGCGCCGCACGCTCCTCGGACACCCGAGACAGCTCGCCGTCGATAGCGCGGGTATCACCGACGCAGATGTCAGCAAAGGGCCTATAGACTGTCTCTATAGCTCGCTGACTGCCTGCTTACGTGCTCTCCTCTCACTTTCCTTACAATTGCAAAAACATTTCTTGGCATTTGAGATCGCCTGCTTGTATGGATGCTAAAGCTGCCGCACGAAATAGTTTGTCCGCGTCGGCCTCGCGTTAGGAATCTCGCCCGCCAAGTAAAAACTCGATAAACAATTAAAGTAATATAAAACAGTCTCAGATATTTATTTCCCAAGAAGTAGCGATCCAACCAGTAGAAATGCGTCGTCTACCGCTCCTGCTACAGTAGTTGCAAGAGCAGAAGCTGAGCGCCACGTAACCATCATGTAATCGCCGCTTTCGACAGAGTCCAGTGTTCGTGCCGCCAGAGCTGAAAAGCCGCGTTCATATTTTTTACATATAACAGTATCAGAAGTACCTGCATCCGTGGAAATATTGCTTAAAAGCATAGATATGAAAGGAAGCGTTCGTAAAATCTCCACCAAATATGTTTCTATCCTTCTATAAGTATTTCTCTGGAGTAAATCGATTGTTTTCTTAATAGAAGATGAACAAGCAGAATCTCATGCACACAATTCCCCGTCATAGTCCTTTGAGAACGGGAGCTTGAGCTTACGTTCGAAGAATGACTTTCCGTGCCTTGTTTTAAAGCTGGTCTTAAGAATGAAAAAAAAAAAACGAAAAAGTGCACACTGCGGTTGCGTATAACGAATTGCAATACAATTCTTTACACATGATCATGTGCCAAGATCAGGCGCTTGCACTGGCAGACCAAAACAAAGAGTTCCTGCTAGCAGTACAATTCAAAGTAATGTATTTCTGCATTAGGCCGAAGTAAACGACTATGTATGCTACTTAAGATGAGGGACATCTAGATTTACTACAGGGTAAAAGTCGTTTTATACGTATGCTTAAACTTTCCCAATTTCCTGACAATTCATTTGTTTTTACAAATGGCTATCTCTGTGTAATCTCTCTTTCACTGATCGCTTTCTTTGACCAAACTTTTTTTTCGAATGTCAGACTTCTGAAGAGAGCCCTTCGAATGGTTTTGTAGTATTTTGCACCCTTGATTACTATTGATGACATGCTTCGGATTTGTGTTGCGTATTTTGTCTCGAGCAGTCTTTATTCTGCTTAACGAGCTTCCGAGTGAAGTTAACGACCGTCAGGCTAAATATACCAGAAGATATTTATGGGATCATTTGCACGGTGAACCGCAAAGTTTACGTTTCTTCAAACGTTTTTATCGAGAGAACCTCGAATAATGTAAAGCGTCCCTTCACTCCTCGTAGATTTAGGCTCAAAGGCGGATAAAAACGGATTGAATGAGATTTTTTTCCCAACTAATGCTGCCTTACCTCTGCCGTTGCTACCTAACTCAAGAAAGGCCCCAGTAATTTCAGCACTGGCATTTAGCCCTAGTCCGATAGGCCCCGATTTGCTGGCATCGACTCTGTTTCTTACTTTATGTTTGTAGTTTCACATGCGAGAATGTGGGCAATGAAGGACGCAGTAACGATAATCTACCAAATACTTTCCATAAAAGTGATGTCTTTGAAATCTGTATTGATATAGTACAGACATCATGCCGCCTTTATATTTCGTCCCCGTTGAAGCACAGTCGCGGCAACTGAAACATTTATCCTACGACATCAAGCTGAGGAGATGAATGTCTTACTCAAAGTGGCCCTAGTAGAGGACCTATTAGTAAAAGAAAATACTGGTTCATTCGTTGAACATAAATTCTCCACACATATAGTATCTACTTCTTTGTCTCAGTATGCCCATGAATTCCCCCTCACTACTGCCTAATCCATGGCGTTTTCTTGATCACATGGTTATTTTGTTCCCTTTAGTTTGCAAGTCAGGTAAACATAATCTGAATCAACATTTGATGTTTAAAATTTTTATTCATTTTAATGTTTTATTTTTATATTCTGGACATTCACCTTTCGGGCCGGAGATGTGAATATTTTATATCGATACACATTGCATGCCAGTGCTCAAATGTAGAAATGGCTATGCGTCAGACATTCTTTCACATGCCGCTCATTATTTAATATTAAGAGGGGGGGAACATTGCCAAGCGTTAATCGCTGTTACTCTAACCCCCTATGCGAACATACGGCGATGAAAAGCAATAATTGTTACTATTAATATTTAAAATCACTGCAACCGACTATCAATACTATGTAAGCTTCCTTTGCTGACCATTTGGATTTGCCACAATCTGGCCACAGGATGTTCAAGTACGGGAAATGATGACCTTCTCGTAAATATTAATTCGTAAATGAGGACCTGTTCAAGAACAGAAATTCAGCGCTGAAATTTTGTACTAGTGGGAGAGCGGTCTACCTAGTTTTTGTTCCACAATATCGGTTTAGTGAGACTGTATAAAGACCTGTCGTTCATGAGTTGCCCCGGAAGAGTAAAAAGCTGCGAGAAGTCCACAAAGCTAGGCTAAAATCTATTCTATATCGCCCTTATGTAGTTGGTGCTTTCCTTCGCCTCAAGAAGGGTCGAAATAGTGGTATGGCTGTAAGTTCTATAGAAGTAGGATGTTTGATATTGTGTAAGGTTGAGTGCACAGTGAATCAAAGCTGCGGGAAATTCGTTCCAATAATTACCATATAATGACCAAAACATATTCGAAGATGGAGCGAAGCAAGGGCTTACTGTATTCAGTGTATGCGAGATCATTTGCGCGGCTTCAAATGTAGATGCGCATTGTTGAAAATGGTTATGCATTAAATACAAGACACAAATATTTCCAAAATTTACTGTGCTATGATATCACTAAGGCTTGTGAAGTTGAACGCCTCGGAGCATTCTATCCTAATCAACTTAAGAAGCTTTTTCTTAGTTTACGCCACTGTATGCAAAATATTTGTGAAGTGGGAAAGGTGCACTGATGCAATGCGCCGATATCTCTGTCGTGTTCTCTTTTTGTGGGCTAAAAATGTCTGCAACTTTCTCGATATAATACGAACCAGGTCTAATTATTTTTTGTTTTTAAAGATACAAAGAAAAAAAACAGCAGCAGTGTGTATTTTGTCTTTACATTTCACTTCTGCATAATATAAGAGACTCTCACTCTTTAACTGTTTATTGAATAACATGAAGTCAGAGTTTTCGCCCAAGCGGCTTCAAACGCTTGGACTCGTGCGCTTCCTTCCTAAGCGCACTGAGCAGCTGCCGGAAAAATGCATGAAAACGCATCATCGCTATGCACGTCTCGTGCAATTTAGAATGGTCGTACCGGCCAGGCTAGTTCTCGCTGCATGGCGAAGACATGTATGAAAAAAATTGTAGTGGTACTTACCCCGCCATCTCAGCAAATTTTGCCGGCGTGGAATGCTTGAAAGCACGAGAAGTGACGTCCGGAATAGTTAGCAGGCACCTCAGCCTTCCTTAAAGCCACCTTCTAAAATGCGCTAATCGTCTTTCGGCGCTATCCTGTTCTGTCAACACGCATGAAGACTCGCACGTTCTTGCGTCTGGGCAATTGAAGTTGAGTTAGTACTGTGCTCCTAAACTCGCTGCTTGTCCTCTTTGTTCCTTTTTTCTTTTCTAGATTCCGTCTACTGTCATTATGCAGCGCCGGCAAATGCATAAAAATGAAGTAAACAGGTTTTCTACTCGTGTAGGATCCTAAACATATCGGCGGTTTGCGACGTGCATGCGGTTTATGTGGTAATTGTGCTCCCCAACGACGTAAGGGATGGCTTATGCTAACTTTCTTGTTTTTGTTTCTGCAGCTTGAATAAAGACCGAGATTGGGTAAAGAGAATAAAGCCGAAAATATTCACCTTTCACGCTAATTCCACAATAGCATTTATATTGTAGTCAGATTCAAGACTGTGGCAGAGTCTTGCCTCGCCAGTAGAGTCCATGTGAAGCAATATTGCCGCCGACGAGTGAAAAATATATTTCTTCCAAGATTCAGTTCCCTGAATGGTGGCTTTGTTTTCTTGCTTCAGCTCCCAAAGCGAGGCCTTTGTTCAAAGGTGGTCAAAGCTCCTGTTCTGAAAGCCGAACGTGAAAGATCATTTATTCTCCTCCACGTCGCTATTTTCAGGTGTATCTCCAGACGAGAGAGAATGCCGACTTAGTCTCAACTTAACTCATGTTATCTCGCATGAAGGTCTTGTCAAATATACACAATTTTGGTTTCAAAACGACGTTGGTTAAAGTGGAGAAGCGTAGCAATCAAGAGCACACGCTCACGTTCAATACATTCACACTGTCCAGTCGTCTCATCGCACCTGCCTTTCGACCTTCAAGGCAGTCTCATTTGAACTGAAATGGCTATAGAATTTTTAAGATCCGCAAAGGCAGTGTTGCGTTTTTTTTTTACTGTTTTTCGTTTTTTTTTTGCTTGTTTTTTTTCGCACCCTTTCTTGTGTCAAGCATTGGTAAACGTCATTTACCCACAGGCGACGCAATAGCGTTGAATTGCAGTGTAGAGATCGTAGGGTATAAAGAGGTGAAATGGTACAAACAGCAGGCCTCGTCTCCGGATGTGGGCCATTACGCTAAATCACATGATGCGCTGCGCCTTGAAGATGTTCTGTTTCGCCTTCTTATTCCAGTGGTGTTTTTAGAAAATTCGCACTGCTGTGAGCCAATTGGGCTTTATCATCAGTGATCTCGTTTCCGAAAATGCTATTGTGTCCTCGTATAGGCACTGGAAAAAAACGGTGCGACCTTATTCCAGTTCCTGTCTAGCTAGTGTCGTAGACGTTTTCGTGATAGTTGGCGATGGTTTCCATGGCAAAATCGAGTTTTGAGAGATTCTAGGGAGGCTTTTAAATGGCGGCACGCAGACTATTTAAAGCAATGTATGAATGCTGCCCTTTCTTGCCTATTACGTCATTATTGGCACACCGGAAAAGTTGCTCATTTCCCATTACCGCCGCTATCACCGCTTCATATGCATTTTGGATGCATGACAGCAGGAGTAGCTGCGCTTTCTATTCTCGACAAGCATTTCAATGTCTGCAGGCAGTCCCCTTTGAATGATTGCAACGACTGTAAGGGATCTTCCTAGTTTTCTTGTACTTAATCCTGGCTGACCATTACAGAGCAAGGACATGCACACTTTTGTGTACCGAATTCAATAATACGGCGATTATTAAGGCGGCGTATTTACAATGTTCAAGTCATTCTCCTCAAAACTCGTCGGTCGAATGGCTAAACCGCGAAAAATACCTATTTTTCTCTGCTAGCGATGTACGCTCCACTGTTTGGTTTTCTGTGAGAGACAACTCTATTGAAGAAAGACAGACAATTGGGCAAGCTGGTATTAGTTCATATTGGAAATATACAGCGCAAAAAGACACAAGACGAAAAGAACAAGACGGACAAACGTCTGTCCGTCTTCTTTTCGGCTTGTGTCTTTTTGCGCTAGTACCTTTCCAATCTAAAGAGATAACAACCTGCTTTGAGTGAAACTTGTTGCCTAGAATATAACATCAGGCAAATAAAAGCATTGGCGGTGTGGACTTGTAAGCCAAGAAATCCTGACCTTGTATCGTGATGTCCTAATTATCTTTGAGTTCTTGTAGCGAAATACACTACCAATAAAATTTTCAGATATGTAATTAACGGTAATCGATTATCCAAATATTTCTACCTCAATCTTGTTTATTTTTCTGTATGTTTGAAGTTCGCTTCTGCGTAAAATATTTCTTGTTATCAGGCGGCGTTTTCAGTATAAACTCAGCATGTTTGATCTTTCGGTGCGTAAGCCCCCAGTGACCGCAGACACCTTTCCCATCATGCCGTCACTCCGTGGTTCAAATGACCTTCTAATTTGGTTCTTTACTGAACTTTGTCTCGCACCTTTGAACAGAAGAAGAACTTTATGATTTGAAAGCCCTCCGTCTAACTTAATTGCTCTTTACCCTGAGTAATAAGTAAATCTTAGTTTTGACGCACTGGACACTACTGCTAAATTTAAACCGGTTATCAAATTACTGCATACTCTTGATTATTAGAGAGTGTCGATTTGTGGATTCAATGGCGTGGTTTCGTACTTGCTCAGTTCAAGTACAATCAAAGCATTCCAAAATTTGACAAAAGAACCCTAGCCACTGCTTTTGTAAGAATAATAGGACAAATTAAAATTTGTGGGGCTTGACCTTTTACCCTAGAGGTTACTTTCACTATAATGTCAAAACAGGTAGCTGAGTAAGGTGCGCCGTCCGCTGCTTAAAACGTGGTTCAAGTGCATTACGATTATGCAGTATCTCACAGAAGCAATGTAAGAAACGCTAAGAGAGAAGTTAAAAAACCTACGTATGTTCTGAATCCTTATTGGAAGACCACAAATTTTTTTTAACCTAATGTAAGCGTCAGTCTTTAAGTGCCAAGTATAAGTAAAAAATAATATTAGCTCTAATTGTAGTGTAGTGTAAGGTTTTTTCACTCTACGCTGTGTACGGAACAAGGATACCATTTCGTTAGCAGTAAAAGGAGCTGCTGTTCCTTGGGACAAAGAACAGTGTGATTTTATTGACAATATTGGTTCTTTGGTTCTTTCCCGCACACGGTCCGCGCCCTGTCACGAACGGTGTGCGTTGCGGTGGAGGTTCCTTGCGCCACATGCTCCCCGCCTGTGGCGGTATAGCGAAGACTTAACTACAGCCGGTTACAAGAAGGGCTGGGAGCTTTATACAAGAGATGTACAATATGTCCTATGCTACTCACCTATGGGGCTGAAACGTGGAAGCTAACCAAGAGGACAACGCAGTTGAGGACAACGCAGAGGACTATGGAACGAAAAATGGTAGGGGTAACATAAAAAGATAGGAAGCGTGCAGAGTGGGGCAGAAAAATAACTCAAGTTACTGACAGTCAAGTGGAAATCAAGATGAAGAAAGGGGCGTGGGCAGGACATGTAGTGCGAAGAGAGGATAACCGATAGTCGCATAGGGTAACAAACTGGATTTCAAGGGAAAGAAAGCGTAGCAGGGTGTGGCAGAAAGTTAGGTGGGCGGATGAGGTTAAGAAGTTGGCAGCGGTCAAGTGGATGCAGCTAGCACAGAACCGGGTTAATTGGAGAAATATGGGAGAGGCTTTCGCCCTGCAGTAGGTATAGTCAGGCTGGTGAAGATGATGATGATGACAACATGTCCAGCATATACAGCAGAGATGAAAACTGGAACTTGTTACCACGGAAATATTTCCGCTTTGACATAGCCAAATATACAGAGCATCTAGACCTAGCACAGAGGATGGACTCGTCCTTGGGGATTTGTTTTAAGCTCTCGGGGTCCAGCCCCCATTTCAAGAACATCCAATCTCTATGAATTTCAAGCTTAATGGTTCGTGACTACATGCATTTTCTTTCTGCACGTTAACAGTAAGAAACCTGCTCTACTCAAAAAGCAAACTCAGAATATCACCAAATTCGTTACAAAACGTGGCAAAGGTGGCGAGAGTCTGGCCAAAAGGATTGGATTGCTGAATCAGGGGTCCTACTCGTATTGTGACAGGGGAGTGAAACTCTTTCCCACAGTACATAAAAGAACAGGAACCGAAACCAAAAATTGGTCGCGTGCTGCCTACAATCAAATGTGCCCCTCGTGACTTTCGCATTAAGACCAAATTTAATGACCAGCCAAATTTCCCACGGTGTATTGCCATCGTCTAGTTCCTACCGCTTTTCCTAGAAGTTGCAAAGTTGGTTACCTTTGGCTCAGCGCTGGCGCAAGAACAAAAAAAAAAAAGGGCGGTCAAGCGGTCCTTCCGCGCGCGCCTCTCGCCGCTAGCGCGTCTCCTTTGTTCGCTGCTCGCCGCCACGCTTCCCCCTGCATGAGGCAACACCCGTTTGTTTGGATACGGCGTTTTCGTGAGCAGACCTCCGACGGTCGTCTCGTCTATGCCCGTATGCGCGGCCTATGGTATGCACAAAGCCGCCTAACCTCCTGTGCGGATTCATTGACTGACAGTCGCAAATTGGCAGTGAGCCTTAACAACTTTCCTTACTTCGTCCAAACGCCTGTCTGCCTGGCCGCCGCCAGGCTGCTTTTATGCTGCAAATAAACTGTCATGAAGGGCTGGGTGTATAGCCGCTTGCTTTTTCGGGCCCACCGCGCTAATCCGCTGTGACCCGTCGGTCCCCCATTTTGCCGACCCTTGTACGGCCCTCCTCGAGGGCACGCTTCTGGCAGGTGGCATGGCCGCGGACTCTGATTGGTCACAGGTTTGTGTGACGTCACGACAACTCATGCCACCGGCCAACTAAGCGGGACGAGCTGTTAACTTTCACGGCATTTTTGAGATAGGAGTCGACTTCGCCAAGACTCTTGGTTCCCATTCCAAGCAGGCTACTTCTAGGCCGCGCAGTAAACATTCGTACAGCATTGCGAAAGTTGCGCTTCCTATTTATGTCGGGTTGTCTTCAAGATAACGTAAATATTACAACTATATGCTGAAGAGCATACAGTTACCTGAAATTCGAGTGCTTCCGCGCCTTATTCTTAGAATAAGCACGCTAAATTGGCAGTCATTTTATAATTATGGTTTTAGTCATTTCAATCCTACCTTCTTTCTAAAAGCTGTATTTCTTGTTTGCTGCCCATTTGCCTCAGTATTGTTATTATTAACAGCACAACAGTACAGAACCAAAGTGCAGAAAGGCCTCACGTACTGCGTATCAGCGGTAAACAAAAAACTCAATGCATTCAGGTGAATGATATGAAGCACAGGTAAACATCGTTAAACATACAGGTAGCCTGGTCGGCCACAGATATATAGTCGACTACGATTGTTTTTTGAGGTTTCAGCAGGCGTTTCGGTATTTAAAACCACGGCTCCGAAGCGTAGCGTTTTTAAATCAAGAGTTTTTCATCTATCTCAATCTGTAGCAGCCGCCTCATCTTCAAAGTCTTACGGAAACGTTAGAAGTTTCGCTACATTTGATGCATTATGGGAGAAGCCCCATATCAAGCGAAAATAGGAGCAGTTGAGTAACTGCGCACACGGACAAAGACATCCTCCATAATAAACTTTGTTGATGTAAGGGGTAACTAAATACAAGCGGCTTTAAATGCCAAGTTATTATAAAACACCTGATACAAAAGGCATCTGCTGAGCAGTTGCATGTTGCTTACCTTTGCTTCACTAATATCTTCGTAGGAGGGAAGTCTCAACCTTTCGCCCTATTCGTGGCATTGTAAACGGGAGTACCGAAGCATTCAATTTCCTTCCCGATCAAAGCAGCTAAAGCGGTAGCCTACTCTGAACTGCGCAAACGTCGTCAACTAGCGTAAAGAGGGCAAATCCAATTGCGCTTTCTCTGCGTGTGTCTCTTTCATTTCTTTTCCTTTACTGTCACGGAACCCTAAGACGGTTCTGACATCAGAAAGAAATAGAATTGTCCTGTGGAGTTCCTCTTATGTCCACCGAAGTCTCCTGACATTTCTGTTGTCCACTTCCCAGGGGAACATGCCAAGCTGTACCAAAGCAGCAACTCTTCCCTCACCCGCTACAATTGATGTGGCAGAGAGTAATCCAATGGTAATGCAGAAAACTGCTTTGGAGTCTGGCCTCAATTCGATCAACGGAAATTGCGTATTGCGAATGCGGTTTTGTACGACTTGATGTAATTATAGCTTCCCTTTTCCGCCATTGCTTCACCTTGCCCCTTTGTACTTTGGCTCACCGTTAGACCTCTCACCGTACAGGACACAGAAAGATAGCTACATATATGTATATTTTTCGTGCCTTTTATTTAAACTAAACATCTCTTGCACTCTTAAGTCTCGAAACACAAGCTAGCCCTTCTTTCAACTTTAACTGAAGTCATATCACTTAGTCATAGTCAAAAACTAAGTCCAAGCTTTTGAACAGACAAGTCCACTCTCCTTCGACAATGCAAAACACGCGGTAGAAAATGAAACAAATAACCTAATGATTCAGCTACAGCAAAGAAATAAAACAAGGCTGCTAAGTACGTGAGTAAGCCTCATTTATTCTACCTCATAATCTGCGTCCCATGAACTTGTTCAGCGTCGTTCCGATTGTAGACACTGACTAGGGGTTCCGCATACCGGAAAAAAGAGAGAGGTAGGAGATGGAACAGAGGTTTTGTCAGTGGTGAATAAAAATGCACCTGGTGTCGAGCAGTCAAACGATTCGGGACGTGCGCGTTAAGGTGACAAGCCTACTAAAACGCCTTCAGTGCGTAGCATTCGCAGCTTTCTGCGCGCGCCGAGAATTGCTTGACAGCTCGGCACTGGCCATTTTCGTGCTTCGTTTTGAAAACAGCTCTTTTCTGTCCCCCTCATTTCTCTGTTTATCGCTCTCTTCTCCTTCCTAATCTTTCTCCTTTTTTTCTGGCATGCCGAATGCGTCTTTCTGAATATCCAGAGATATTATCTACGATGTGCTTTTGTCGCTGTCTCTTTTGCATATACTTGACACGTGGCCAGTGCTTTCCGCGGGCTGCCTGACTCTGCTGGTCCTGCTCTCCATATGCGTGTGTGTGGCATTCTTCGCGCGCTGTGTGGTAGTATGTATGTATGCGTATTCTGCAGTTTATTCCTCTACTGAATAATGGACAGTGCTACAAAAATTGTTGCGAGAACCAGTACTTTCAGTCTTGAGAAAGGCACGGCTCCAGCAGAAACGTTCACTCGGGAAGAAAACTGAAATCAGTATGAAGCATTTCATGACACACACACACACACACACACACACACACACACACACACACACACACACACACACACACACACACACACACACACACACACACACACACACACACACACACACACACACACACACACACACACACACACACACACACACACACACACACACACACACACACACACACACACACACACACACACACACACACACACACACACACACACACACACACACACACACACACACACACACACACACACACACACACACACACACACACACACACACACACACACACACACACACACACACACACACACACACACACACACACACACACACACACACACACACACACACACACACACACACACACACACACACACACACACACACACACACACACACACACACACACACACACACACACACACACACACACACACACACACACACACACACACACACACACACACACACACACACACACACACACACACACACACACACACACACACACACACACACACACACACACACACACACACACACACACACACACACACACACACACACACACACACACACAAACACACACACACACACACACACACATACACACACACACACACACACACACGCACACACGCACATATATATATATATATATATATATATATATATATATAATGAAGGGAGCTGTCAGTCTTACGAGTCTAAGGTAAATGCAGGGGTATATAATTTATTATGCTGGTATAGTTGATATTGACCAGAATTAGTCCTGTAATTACGTTAGCCAGAAAGATAATGCAATACAAGGTGGAATGAAACGCAAAGCGCAGATGGTGGCATGAATAATCATAAAAGAAAGCAGGAACCTCGAGCAGTCAACTTGTCCCATAAAGTACAGCGCCGCTGAGACGCATTCCGTAAATTGGTACACTGGGTGCGTATTCACGTTTAGTGGTGCACAATACGCCTCAAATGAAAACCACCGCGTGAAAAACAAACGGTATATAAGTTCCTGTAAGCGCTACTAATAGTGAAGTTCTCGCGCAACCATGCTACCAAACGTCCATTTGAAAAATAAGCGATTATACACAAACACAAGCTAGTAGACTTCGCCTCTGAAATAAATCACATTGGCGCCTAGTTTATCGTTTAAATAATTTTATCTTGCTTTGGGAGCCTTATTATCCGCACCAATGAACTGCAAGAGGGCACAGAAAGTAAGGCTGGCTGAGCAGAATTGAAAACAAGAAAGGATATGTGTCTGCTTCTCTTTTCCTAATGTTAGATCATGCCTGATTTCTTTTTAGTTACGTTCGGCCACTTTACGAAATGTTTCCCTGGCGATTAATCTTCCGTCGGAATGTCGCCATGACAAAACCAGCGCCAACTAGTGATTACGTGTTTTTGTTCTTTAGGCCCTCGCTTTTTTTACAGCCGATATTTAAACTTTTTGCCGAGTTTAATGCAAAACCTACAATCCAAATTACAATACTAAATCTTGTTTTTTTTTTTTGAACTAGCTTTGATTACTGCTACAGTGCACTGCGTTCCTTCTCTGATGGCAACAATGTAGCTGAAAGGCTTAGTAAAGAGCAATGAAAAATATTTGTTCCTGTCCTCGTGGCTTACCCTCAACTTAAGGTTTCTTTCGCACCCTAATCAATCTCTCTCCTTTCCTGCTGTGTTTCGTTCGTGACATGACTTGACCTGCTCCTATAACCGCTTGTAGCGGTTTGTAATGCGTTTTTGGAATCCTTTACATGTTTCTAGACATCCTTGAGTGTTACGAAAATAGGAAGAAAGTCAGCGAATACACCACTTTTTCTTTTCAACCTAATATATCGCACTTTTGCCACACGCAATATAAGATTTTTCCAGAGTTCCACATCGTGTTTTTACCTCCTGTCGTGTCAGTAGGTCATAAGGCTCACTGCCAGGCGATGGACAAACGTTTGCAAACCTATAAAGAAATAATCGAAAATTATAGATTAGGAAGACGTCTGATCCCGCCACCGGATCCTAGCTTAAATAATAAAGAGGCCATAGCCTGGCGGCGATCACAAGCCGGAAATTTCCCGAACCCTGTCTGGTTGTTTCACACCAAGATAGATGAGAGAAAAAACGATAGATGTAAAGCCTGCGAAGCGAGGGGGACCCTCGACCATATACTTTGGGAATTCCCTAATTCTCTGGGTGCTAGGGACAACATTAAAAGTAGAGAAGCCTGGGTAACCCTGCTGCGAAGCGACGTCCCCGCTGACCAGCAGAAAGCCGTCCGCCTGGCGGGTGAGGCCGCGAATAACCAATGTATATTCGCCAGTCCTTAGTCGCGGAGGTTCCAGCCCCCGTTCCTCAGGCCTGCGTGCCAGGAGCGGGGAGTAGGGGGCCTCCTAAATCGGTGGAAATTAAAGTTTTAATCAATCAGTCAATCAATAGAGCCCACGTACTTTGTACTTCACAGCCTGCTGTTTCTATTCCTACTAATGACGCCATGTTTATTGTCTCCTTAAGAGGCCACGAATTGAATAAAAAGTAAAATATTTATTTTTACAGGATTATCGTAACAGCTTCCTTTTTTGTTACTGCTGCGGTGTTACAGACTGCCCGGGCTTCGTTTGCTGCTTTAAGTGAACGATACGTTTATAAGTTTCCCAAGAAGGATGCAATAAATATAATCTAACATAGATGTTAATTCGGTATGGATTCGATTCGGGCACTGAAATCAGAATAAGACAATCCAGTCTGCCCCGCCGGGGTGGTGCAGTGGTAAGACGCCCGACTACTGTGCCGGAGTACCCGGGTTCGAACCCAACCTCGGCGGCTGCGTTTCGATGGAGGCGAAACGAAGAGGCGTCCGTGTTCTGTGCGATGTCAGCGCACGTTAAAGATCCCCAAGTGGTTGAAATTACTCAGTAGCCCTCTACTACGTCCCTTCTTTCTCTCTTTCCACTTTCGCTCCCCCCTTCCTCCCTTCCCCTACGGCGCGGTTCAGGTGTCCACACAAACAAGTGCGACAGTTACTGCGCCTTTTTTTTTCCTGTGATCCAACTATTATTATTACTTATTATTCCAGTCTCACTTTCCGGTCTAAAATTTATTACTCTGGTTGTATATAAGGCCAAAACTGAAATAAAGTTGTTTTTACACTTTTTTAACACTATCCTTAAAGGAGAATTTTCTTTCAGCTACTTCAACATATTTCAGGTCAATAAAGATCGTAATCTGATGTGGTGCTGTCACATAAATGTTGCAGAAATACGTCTTTCCGCAATTAAAATGTTGTGAAATCGCCGGCTGCGGAAAGAGGTGTAATTACTCCATATCTACAGCGCGATAAACGGGACAAGAGAACACAATAACGACAAACACAGCGCTGTGTTTGTCATTATTGTGTTCTCTTGTCCCGTTTATCGCGCTGTAGATATGGAACATCGTCACCAACTCGCCCAACAACTGACCTTGTGTAATTACTGTTTCCCAAAGAAGAAGAAAGTGCTCCGCGGGCTGTAATGCTATCTCTCTGTTGTGTTTTCGCCTGCTTTCATCGATGCATACATGCATCGTTATTTTAAGGCTGATGAAAGGGAGATGGATGGAGCATGAAAGGTGTGTACGGATAGTCCAGTAAAAAAAGATCGCACTATAGGACTAAACTGCATTTGAAGCTTCAGTAAGATGTGTTGTCGGCCTAGTTGGTGCAGTACTTCAGACATCTTATAGTAGCGCGAACAAAACACACACAAGACAGGGTACAGGACGAGCGCTACCGCTCGATAGCGCTCGTCCTGTACCCTGTCTTGTGTGTGTTTTGTTCGCGCTATTATAAGATGCATTTGAAGCAAACCGCTAACAGGACGTCGTTTGGCACGAAATGGGATAGTTTGTAAACGGTGACAATCAGCACAGGCGGGCCCACTGGGTTGACAGGGACACGTTGGTTGCCGAGGTTGACGGCCCCGGACATTGACAACTTAGTGACGTGAGCCTGGGACCGCACGCACACCTTGTACTTGCATCTGCCGAGGTGCTAGAGGTACAACGCGCCATCCGCACCAGTGAGTCGATGGCATCCTGGTGACTTGGAGCGTCCTCAGGCACTACTAAGTAAAAATATGTGCCTTCGGAGGCATTGGAGAAGCTGGAGGTGGATAATGAGTGCTCATTGTTGCGTAGCGTCGAGGCCCGACGCGAACGACGCGGGCCACGGGCGAGCTGGGCACCGGGAAAACCTTAAACGCTACCTTACAGCTGCATCATCCGCGGACAGAGTACTGCATCGGAGTCGTCATTCGACACACATATGTTTAGAAATAGTTTTATTAGGCATTAGACGTTCACATCAGTGGTAAGAAATTACACAAACAGAAAATCTACATAGGCGCAAAACGCCAGGGCCAGAAACGTGATGGTATCGAACGGTAGACCTGTTCTTAGCTATGCGCCATGATGGAAAACACAATTGGACGCAGCAATAAGTCTGCATTCTTGCTCGCACAGATTATCCATTTACTGTACTGGAATGACACCTTTACTCTTGCAGTGTTTCCCACTGTACTTTGTTTACCACTGTGATTAAAATTTGGCAAGAATTTTAATTCTTTAAGAATAAAAAATTAGAGAGTCTCTCAGATGTCTCTTAAGAGGAGAATGACTACAGTCTACTCTTCCTCTCCTATCATTTGCCTCTCCCCGTTTGCCTCCTATCGGCGTTCGTTGCAGTTCTACATATAATTGGTTTACAGGAAAGTACAGGCGCAGTATTTGTTGCACTTTCTCTGGCAAGTGTGAGTTTGGACGGTACACCATCGCTAATGTCGCGTGGCGTCCTTGGCGCATTCAAGTGTGGGACTGCAGATGGCAGGAATGCTAAACAGCATATCTTGCAGAATCTCGCTGAATATGGCAGATCTCGCGCACAACTCTCGCGTAAGGAATCTCGTTCCATGCGCCTAAAAAGGCATTCGTCTGAAATCCTTAAGGGTCGTGAATGGTGCCATTTTAGCCAGGTACTGTACATTTCGCAAAAGCAGTATTGATAATGATTCCTCCTCATCTGAAGAATTTTTCCGCAACCTGCAGCCTCCTTTTAATTCTTAACAGTTTTATTATGAATTATGCATTTATCTTCTTTTTTTCCTTAGGGGTGCCTTTATTCTACGGATTTGTTTCTGGAGTACGGCTCTGGAGCAGTCAGTGTTGTTGGTACTCTGTAACTTTCTTTTTAAGCGCTGCAGACTCCTTGAGTTGTCAGTGCTTAGCCTCTTTTGGAAGCCTTATTATATTTCTTTAGCTTCTGAAATGGATCACTGAGAAAGTGGAAGCTTGATTTAAATTTTCTTTTTGCTCTTCTTACGTCATGCTGAAGCTTTCTTTTGAATGTATGAGTTTCCTTGTGCTGTTTATGACGAAGCCGAGTAATTTTCGACACGCTAGAAAAAAGCAAATACTATTGCCAGAAATAAGCAAATGCAATATTTATATACAAGTAGTAGCAACAACAGCAAGAAGGGAGCACATTCACGTGAGGCTAGAGCTGTATGAAAGGTTCTAACCTGCAATGTGTCAAGCGCCCGTGTCAGTGCAAATGTCACCGCAGCTCCCGCTGCGCTGTTGCAAAATAAAAAGAGGACGAATGTGAATGTTTAGCCTTACATAGGCCTTAGCCTAGCTATGCGGCTCTTCTTAAGGAAACAGAACCCCCCTTTTGCACGCTTCAACGTGAAAAAAAGCCGTTCCAAGCTTGTTTATATGTTTCCAGTTTGTGTTTTGATGATGTGATCTACGCTAGTTTTTTAGCAGTTTGATGCACACGCGAGGAAAATTAATTGAAGTTCAGTGAATACTTGAGACACAAAAAATAATGTTTTGGACAACCCTCGAAACTTGCCTTGTGCCATGAAAAATTATTGGCGAAAAAATATTCTGCGCAAGCCTTTGCGGTCGCTAAAATTTGCAAGCGAAACGTGCGTGTGAAGGTTTTTAGGTATTGGGAATTCCTCATGGTTCCAGTCACACCGCACTGTCTATTCCAGATTAACATGATGGGTAATTGTGAGAAGTAAGCACTTCCATTAGCTGCAATGCTACAAAATTTTCAGCAACAGCAACAGCCGTAGACGCAATATCCAAGCCAAATCTGCGAATTACCAGTAAGTTAACTTTTATAGATTTTCCTTGTAGTTGCTGTAGCTGACTTCTGTCCCCTTCAGTAAACAATAAAAGTAGAATGATACTGCCTGTTGCTTATGATAGCAAGAATAAGGAAGGCAGCACTGAAGCAATTGTTGTTTCTTCATGTGTCTCGCGTAGTTTTGAACTTAATTTCTTGTAAAACCACCGGTCTTGTAAATATGTATTATAAACCTTAAATTTCATTCTAAAGTTAGTAGGTGTCAAAGAAATAATATTTAATTCCTCATATTCACCGTCGGAAAATTTTGACATCAAAACGTTTTACACTTTCTGTCTAGTTAATTTTAAACCTTGGCGTGAGCTACAGATATTTCATAAAACTTTCAAATTTGGTTACATTTTGTGGTCAAAAAAAAAAATTCAGATACCCCACGCCCTCCATGAAGTCCCGTTGCTAGCCTGAAACAAAAAAGGCAGTCAGACCTTCGTAAATGGCACAAGAAAGCCGTATACAAAACGAGAGTACTGCGCAGGAAGGCTATGTTTTTCTCTGATGAACATATTTGTAATAAAAAAATTAAAAAAGCTGTGCATAGAGCTTATTGCGCAATATTAGACACGTGGCTCTCAATAGAAGCATAACAACATAACCGGAAGAGTTAACAACACAGGAGTGCAAAGAGAGACAGGAGAACTCAAGAAAGGTTCTTTCGGTGAAGCAGTTTCATTGAGAAAGGCCTCTCCGCCCTTTGCTTGCAATGCCTCAAAGAACCAATGATTCGCCGTTGAAATCTTTGCAGCAGTGCTTAAATGCGACTGGCATTTTTCATCTTTTCTTCTTTCTTCGTTCACTCTGAATCGTTTGTTAGAGAGGGAGAATGTACAGTTATGCGAGGGCAAGTTTCTCAACACAATCGCCATAAAAAAGGCCACCTTTCTGAATACATTTTTTATTCTGTGTTTTTTAGTTAAGGGGGGATGCGGGGCTAAAATCGCGATTTTAAAAGAAAAAACGTGTTTTTTATTTTTTGCTATTTTGGATCCTGCATTTATCAAAGAAGCTTCTCACCAATTTTGGTAGTCATAAGCGCCATAGAAAATAATGATTTTTTTTCACGAGGTGGTGGAGCGCGTTCGCTGCCGAAAGCGCCTATGAACGCTGCTTTCTACGCGCGGCCGCAAAGCAGGCAAGAAACTGAACGCGGAGTGGAATGCCACATTAGAAAGTCTGTTTTTCGCACTTTCTAGCCAAAGATGACCTGCTATCGAGAGTACAGCGCACAACTAAAACAAAAAAACAAAAACGGTAAGCCTTATTTTGGGCCGGGCAATTGCGGATTGGCTGGAAAACCGAAACTGAAGCTTGGATTGGCCGAAACAAGACAAGTGACCTTCGAACGCTGTTTTTGCGCCAAAAGTAGCCTGGCTAATCAGACTGCCTTAGTAAGTCTATGAATAGTAAGAATATGGAACCCAGATAAAGAGGTACGACCAGCAGGCAACAATGGAGAGCATTTCACGAGCGCAGACAAGTGCGCTGGACAGCTGTAAAGCTGAAAAAAAGAGAAGGCGACTCGAAGCAATCGCCACAGGGCAGCGTCTAGTTGAAGAGGAGGGCCCTATGTATGCAGCAGGGCACTTTGATTAATTATTTTTGGTCCGAAAATTAAACAGCATGTTCCGAAATGTTCGAACTCATTTTTCTAAGTTCGCACATTTTGCGAAAACACTACCCTAGGAAAACTATCATTTCCAAACTCTTTCGCTATAAGCGGCCTTCAAGGTGGTTTCTGGACTATATTTTTGTCGGGAACAAGATAAGGCACTTTTTAGATCACTAATTACTCTCCAAGTTAAAAAAAATTGAGATATCTGCCATACAATGACAACAAAAGAAAATGAAGTTTGTTTTCCAAATGCAGAAATTTTTACAAAAATGCCGTAAAAAGCCCGCAATTCTCCTTATCCTGCATGATGAGCTATCTAGAAGGTATTCAATCACAAAAAATTAGTATATCTTCATTGTTTTTGAAATGATAGTTTTCCTAAGCTGACACACTTCTTTGTTCAGTATAGCAGCTACAAGTTATTACCTATTTGTGCTAGGGCAATGAAATTTAGAATATATTCTAATAAGAGGAAGGTAAGCCACTCCAGAAAATTTTATGAAAATTGGTACAGCCGTTCAAAAGTTGACCCTTTAGCCTAGCATCTCCCCTTAAGGTGAATGCTTCCTTGGCAAGAACCCGTATCAAGTGTTAAGACATTTAAATGCATTTATAGACTGGGCAGTTAAGTTAAAATAGAAATAAATGCTGCGCCAGTACCGTCGAAAGTTACGTAGATTTCAAAGGAAGTGCTTTCATCTTCTTCACTCGGTTGCAGAACCCGTGATCCTTTATCCGCAAAAAAAAAAAAAAAAAAAAAAAGGCCGACGCAGCTGAATGAAAAGTGTATGAGACTCCGGTACAAAGAGGACTTCGGTAGGATCTTCCGTAATTTATGTTCTATAACGCCGTCGCCAAATTTTGAAAGAGACTGTTTCCGCGGAATTTGCAGAATCACACATAATGTACAACTCAATGCGAATGTTGCTGAGTTTCAGTCCTGTGCATCATTTTTGCATGCGGCCCAATTCTGTTTGACGCCTTAATTCCTTAAGTTATGTGCTGTCATACATTCAAAGTTGCCCACAACTACGCTTTCAAACAATAATGCATAATTTCTAACGATGCTTTGTAATTTAAGCTGACGCTTAAGGTGTCCGCGACCTTGTACTTTTTTCACGTGATTTAAAAACGCTTTTCATACAGGGATAAAACTATTATGCTCTAGGCGTATGAATAAGAATGAGGCGTGCACACGTATGTAGGGTGCTTTGTTTTATTCATCATATTAATTGTCGACATAAATACCATCTTAATCATTATCGCCAACAGCTCGGGAAAATTAAGAGTATAAAATTCTATTGCAGATCTATTTATTCACCCTAGTTTCGCATCATATCCCGCGTGAATATCGTAGCCAATTTCTTGATCAGGAAACGTGAAACAAATCAATGAGTAATGTAGAACTTGCTAAACGTTTTTAAAAACCCACCTGTTATAAACAACAGGGCACCACGGTCGAGCGCGAAGGGTATTCTTCAATCGTAATTTCTTCATTGCATGCGAAGGTAAGGGCAAGAGAATATTTTTGTATTGCAGTGCATTGTAGGTTCTGTTATAATGAGGTGAACTCTCATATTGCAACAAAAGTTTATTGAAGGCACTTTTAACCTCTCAGATTTGCATTTGTGCAATGGATAGAAGTTTCTGCCAAATTCGGAGAAAACCACAAGCTGGGGCGTTTTTCTTTTTTTAGCTTGCGAAAAAATAGAGGCTGCCAGAAAGCGTTTTGTCTGATTTGTTTATTTTTATTCTCCACCAGCTACATTAAGATTGGGCGCATTTCATTTCATGAATGTGAAAGAAAGCTTTTGCTAGCGTGCTTTTTCGGCGACCCTTGTCAAATATTTAGGTGCTTCTTCTTTAGTCATTTTGTAATACTTGGACTCTAAATAAAGGATACAAACCTCATGTCTATCTGGAGTTGTTTTTAGTGCATTAATATTCTAAAGCATTTTAGTAAATCGCATCATAAAAACAGTCTCCACTACATGGCTCAAAATCATTTGCCAGTAACACGCCCTATCTTTTAAATACGCAGAGCTTCCGAGCAAAAATACAGCAACACTTTTTGAAGAGCCGGAATAAATTCTTTCCCACAGAAGTAAAAAAAAAGTACCACTTGGTTACCTGTGTGAAATTGATTTTGAACAAATATATATATTTTTAATTAGGTAAATACAGCAGTAGCTGCCACGTAATGCGGTTTCACATCTTAGAGTCAGCCCGCCTCTACGCAAATTGCCCAGCTTTGGTTAAAATTCAGCACAAAGTGCCTTTGAAATGGCTCACTTCAGATTTTTCTAGGGAAGGACTTCCGAGGCACGTCTGTGCACTGTACAGGTTATATGTGGCCTGATGGACCAAATTTACGGAATCGATGAAAAGTATAACACAAATATTTGATCAAATATTTAAGTTTTTATTGTGCAAGATTATGTAGCTAGATTGAATATCTTCGCTATCAAATGAGAGTTAAATGGCGAGAATCAGCAATATGATAACAAATATAGCACGTTGAAAACAAGCGTATCACGGCTTGATAAAGTGGGCTTGCCGCGGTATATATTGATAAATGATATCGCTGCGTGTGGCGTCGTCACTGTCTGTCACCGGAATTACGTCAGCATCGTCTCCACTTTCGAAGACGTATACTACATGTGCATTTAATTCACTTGCTGTCCAAGTTACGAATGTTCGACGTAATGAATATCTTTCGAATGTAAGTATTTTTACGCTAGCTATGTCAAAGTGCTACGCCAAATGTGAAATTGAAAAACATTGTGCTATCCTGGAAGCTTGGTAACTTTAATTTTGCATCATACACTTGTGGCTTAAAATGAGAAAATAAAGCCTAATAGGCTAGTCTTAAATATTTAGTATTTATATTATTTTTTAAGATATATAACTCAGGTTAGCTTAAAATGAAAGAGCACAGAACCAAAGTATTTATTTTGACCCTAAATATTAGTACAGTATACTTTGAAACAGTAATTAAAAACCTTTTATAACTTTTGAAGCGATGACACCAGCACTATGCATGGCAAGACTTACTAGTAATGATTACTATTCGTGCTGGATTTCGAAGACTAATTATGTGTTATATTGAGTGAACAGGAGCAGAGAGGCCGAGGAGGGGAGAGTATTGCATTGGTACGCAGAAACGGAGTCCATGTTCTGCCAAAGGAATTACCTCTGTGCACCGAGAGAATATAGTTAGTTACAATATTTATTTTTCCAACCTCCTCCGCGTCCTGCCTAGCAATGCCTTGTCAGCGTCACTGACGTGCCCATCAACGAGGCGCTAACCTGCGTTTCCTCAGCTCTGACGCCGAAGTTGCACCTCCATCCTCTGTGGTAACCGAGCTACCAGCATACATAATGCATAATTGTATGAAAGTAGCCGAGTACCAATCAATCGCTACAGCCATTTGATGGTCACCAGCAGAAAAAAAAAAAAGAAACAAGCAACTGAAGCAGACGCGATATGGCCTGTTCATGTCATCCGACTTCCTTGACTTCAGCATCGGAAGATGACTTCTTTTGTCATGACTTAAACATGCTTGCTTTGCAACTGGAGCAAACTGTTTCAACTCGTGTCCTGCCAGAGGAAGACATCCGCGTCAGTGATAACAATTTCGGGAGTATTCTTGAGTGCACCTGCTAGCCTCCTTGAATCAGCCATAATGCACACTAGAGCGGTCCACGACTCGATCGTACGCGTAGGCCTGGCATGTGGGAGATCATTTTATTGCGAAATAATTAATTTTTAATAAAGGCCACGTGAAGAGCGGGACAAAGAAAAATACTGAACTCCTGAAGTCAGGCAGAGCCTTTACAGCGACCATCTGTTCTCCGACCATGCTTAACTAATTTTTCTTAAATATGCAAGACTTGAAGCCTAGACCATGGTACTATCGGTGAAGAATTAAGATTATTATAATTGGCACTAAACGTAAAACAGGATTATAGCGTTCAAAACGCGCTAGTATTAATGTAAAACAAGATTTGCTGTCGGCAAAGTGTATACCGAGGAGTGGTTAAAAAAACATAATTGAAGCACGACACGTACCATCAATTTCTCTGCTATTTTCCAATCAGCGTAAGAGGTACTATATGAAATTACTTCCCCCGGCTGAGATTACAAAGACACCTTAAATATTTGTAGAGAACACCAAAGGTGCATTTTAATACAAGCTAACAATGAAGCAAAGAAAGGGGACGCACGTGTGCTAAAAGTAAAGTCGATGAGGCGACGGAAGTTTCCGGAGCAGTATTTCTGCTGTCCTTTTTTAGCTGCCTCCAAAGTTCTGGTTGTCTAAATATTTTTTTTTTCTGTGGTGTCGTGGTGGAGATTGCAGGCTAAGCCATTTTTCAACACATTCTTCATTATATTTGTTTCTTCCATCTTTCGTCTTGAATTTATGTTATTGATTCTATTCCTATCATCACTATTCCTATCATTACCATACCTTTGATGCAGCTTTCTTTCACTGCTTTGTCAAAATTCTCGGAGTCATAGCATGCTTTTCGTTATCATGCTCCTAGAACGTTTTGCTGCTCTTTCAACAGTTTTCATACTTCCTCATGCTGTATGCATACTCACAGGATCAGGAGCACGAAGCCACAGCATCCTTTATCCTCACGTTTTTTTTACTCCAATTCTCTGTTTCTGTAACCAGACCAACCTTTCCTGCCTCGTATACTTGTCCCTTTTTGTTGCTAGCGTTTTTCGTCTTCTCGTTCTGACTAAAAGCTAAGGCTCCGATTTCAGCAATGCGCTTCTCGCCGAGCTTTCACAAAAAAGCCCAATGATATTTAAATCCCCCAGGTTACTCGTTAGAGCTAGCTATCGTCTTTGTTCCTTTATGCTCTCCTTGTTGCTACAAATCCTGTTTTCACTTAGTGCAGAGAAAACAGTTGTTTGGCATTTTGCAAGTTACTTACGTTAAAAGTAGAAGTTTATCGCTTTCAGCTGTTTATGAAAGTTACTCGTGGGTTTTATTTTTTACGATCGCCACTCGCTAATGAACTAAACCGGACTGCGAAGAGTGAAATAGTTTTTTTAGTGAGTTCAAATCTGAGAGATGTTTCGCTAACTCTCCCACTCAATTTCCTTCTATAATTTAAAAAGACGCAGGGCCCATGGATTTACACTTAAGCAGCAGAACCCAGAAATCTTCTTTTTTTCTAACTCTTCTCTCGATTTCAACATGTGGTCTGGGTACGCCTAAGTCGAAAAGAACAAATTCACCGAGCGAAAGGAAATTGGATTCGTTGAGGGAAACAGCATAACTTCTCACGAAACAATGAGCCGAATTTCTTGCTGGTTCGAAGAAGCTTATTCAAATGCTGGTCCATCGTGTCAACGCTGCTAGTCCTTATAATCACTCAATGCGTGTTCGTTTGTGCAGGGAAGAGTGCACGTGTGCATGTTTGACACTTTATTCCTTTTACCGCCGCGATCACGGTCTGAGACGCCATGAGCGCGAAAGCACTCAGTGAGACCGATGCGGCACTGCACTGGGTTGCTGCTTCTGCGTATGCACGTTATCGCGATATGATAAAGCAGAGGTCCCCATGCAATATGTACCGAATTGAACTGAAGAAAAAGCTCTAAGGAACACATGGAAAGCGTATACCTCCCTGTCGACGCGACGAACTCGCTCGAATACGGTGTACTAGGAAGTAAGGAATGAGTAGTCTTTTTGAAACCTACGGACACTCTAATGTATACGTTAAATTTTGTTTTATCGGTTTCGTCAAGACCTTGCGCGGCCGAAAGTGAAAGTGTGTCTTTCACAAGGGCGAGAATTCACGCGGCAGACAAAGATTCTTTTTTTTAACTGCTTGGAAAGGTACGTTTACGTTGAGATGGCACTTGACGAGGGCGGAGCGTACCGTGATTAAAACAAAAAGAAAACACAGGAGGGTAGGAAGCTCTTATGAAACGACGTGCCAAACCCTTAAGGAAATAGGTCTCATAAAACGCACTAGTGTATCGAGCATAAAAAAAAAAAGAACTCTAACACCCAGCTACATTAAAAGAAAAACAACGACACTTATTGCAAGCTCTGGAGTTGGTTCACGATCAGGGTAAACCTTCATCTTCGCTCTCGATCCGAAAGATGGCTATGACCTGGTTTGTATCTCCCGAGGGTCTGGACGCTTTTGTTAACGGCACCGCGACTGGCTGCCCCTTCTACCGGCTGCAATCTTCCAGCCTAGGTATGGTCGTCTTGAGACCTAAGCTGTTACTTTGGGATTGATCCTCCTTAGAGACTTGAAGTAAGAACTTGCCGTTACACGAGAACACTTTGCAGAAGCCACGGACAAACCGCCGCATGTGATTTCTTTGGTATTTTATTTGTTCGGGCGTACTTATCTCTCTTACGGGGCCTCAGTGACTCTTACCGGCGTCTTTCTATCTTTACTGGAACAACAACTGACGGTTTTTTATGTTTTCTCAGTACGGCTGTCTTTTCCTCTTCTACAATCTTCCTCTAAAAAAGCAGCAGTTGATATGAGAAAAAGCAATACACGAGGACAAATGTAAGTTTTTCCTCACTCCTATGATGCTCGCCTACCTATTCCAAGGTCATGGTTTCAATTCCAGCTACTGCGACACTACTACGGTGAACGCAAAATATAAACTTCGTGTGTATTCTGTTTAATGCTGGAAAAGTGAAATGAGGCCGAAGTTAACCCTGACCCATCTGCTACGAAGGCCTAAACGCGCCTGTGCAGCTTTGGACGATGCATCTCCCAGTGTAGTTAAGAATTTCAACATATAACGCTTTGATCACAAAGGCGTTAAGGTCAAAAAGAAGCTTTAAGCACAAATTCTAATCTACAAAATGTTTGAATATAGGTACCAGCTTAGGAGTATTCTGGGAGCTGTATACATAGATATGAAATGATGTTCTTGGTCTCTTGTGACGTAGCCTAAGTTATATCTCCCGTCATTTCGAAAGAATTCTTACGAAGTTTTTCGGGGTCTCGATATGACAAGTTTGCATCCGATGACCGCAAAGGGGGGAAGGGTCGGAATAATGTTTAAACCTTATGGACCTGAAAAAAAAAAGTTTTTCAACGACAATTTATTTACCTGAAAAGAAATTTATATTCCACTTTATTTTTATCAAATACGAATAATGTGGTCCTTAGGTATCTCTCAGGTTGCAGTGATGTGTTACTTTTAAGCGACCATATTTATTCCTTAGTGAAATCTCTGAGAATCCTCCTGCCTAAATTTACGGTTTAACATGCGCAATTGAATTACACTGAAGCTGCATATCCGACAGGCCTTGCAGATATGTATTAATACCGTGGGAGCCTACGTCGATTACCTGGTGTAGCAGCCCCCAGGCGGAGTAGAGAGAAAACGGAGAGAGAAACTGGAAAAGGAGAGAAACCGGGATGGACAGTCGGAGTTGAAATTACTGGCATTGAGTCATTTCGGAATAAAAAGAAATTAGTCGTGGTTTCACGTGGCTTCAACGCATCATTATTTTTGAGGCTCTGACGCAGAATTTGATAGGCAGGGATTGATTGGCATCAATAGAGAACAGTCTACCTGATGGCGCTAACTTCTGCAGTAGGAAGTGCTGGCATACCATTGCCTTTACAATTCTTTAGCCTCTCTTCATCTTGCGGTGCAGCTGCATACCAGGCACTACACGCTCCGGTGATACGTTTGATGGAGTCAAAACGAAAGCTGCCCGTGGCCTGTGCGATGTCAGTTGCATTAAAGAAACCCATGTGATCGAAATTTGTAGAGCCCTCCACTACTGCGTCTCTCATAGCCTAGCTGAGTCGCTTTAGGATGTAAACCCATACAGCAACGCAGCTACATGCACACATCCTTATTACTTATAGTTTAATGTGCGTGGCAGATATATATTAGGATCGTGCTTTATTGTAGGTTGCTGGGGTCTATTTTCAATTATAAATTCTTACAGGCTAACGATCCGACGTACCATTAATCAACAAGAATGGGTTAAATTGACTGCAAAATAATGTTTTCTCGAGATATAAATGAAACTGAAAGGCGCCTGGGTTATTTAAAGTATGATTTGCTTTTATTAAAAGATTCAGAGCATTATCATTAAACTTCTTAAAGAGGCTAATAATTAGCGAATCTTGAAAAGTCTTGCACTTTTTTAGTTTGGCAATAACAGCTTATAGTTGATTCTCTGATCTCCGCTGCTCTCTCAGCGTCCTCAGTAAGCAACCAATCATGCCCCGTCATCATGTCATGATTGATGGGGAGACTTCGGATTAATAATGGTGCAAACAAGAATGTATATTACATTCATGTTCTTTATTATCTTCTCCCTTTGAAGCCATCTGAGTTCTTGGATAACATTTCTGTTTTGTGGCTCTAGGTATAATAAACTACTCAGCAGACGAAGCTTTCATAAAAAAGCAGCAGGAAATTGTGCATTTATGAAGAAGGGTAAAAGGTGCGGTGGAAGGGAGGGGAAATTAAAGATGCTATACCTTCAGACGAAAATTTCAAAAACGTATACTTGTCCAATGCACATTTCCGTCTTAAAGACAGGAGCATATCAGAAGGACATATTCAACTCACAAGCGCAAAAAAATCATAGTCTCTACTTTCATGTAAACTAAGTGCGTATAAACGGCTGAAACATCAATGTTATTCACGTGTACCCTGATAGCAGCAAAAGGGAGAAAAAAACTTAATATTGAAAATGCACTTTTTAGAGTAACGACACCAAGAGGTGGCGGACGGACAAATAGAAAAACAGGACTAACTTGCCTCGAAGAATAAAATCAGGACTGTTACTTTCACTGTCAGTCACAAAAGAGACACTAGACCGAAGGGAAAATACACAACACATGGTATTTTATATTCAGTTACGCTCTCCCTAGCATACACTTGATGCTCGCTTAAAGTATTCATGTAGCAGTGCTTGCATCAGTGCGTTTTCTTGGCAACTTTCTGCTCATCTGGGCTGAGTAAATAGATCAAATGGTTGAAGATATCTAGATTTTCTCCAAACTTGCAGAATTTCCTTTCATCTATTTTCGTGCTTCTTTTTTTTTTTTTTCACTCCCATTGCGTAAAGTCCACGCACTCTTATCGCACGCATAATGCGACACTTGGTTAAAGCGCGCGTGCGGACATTTTTCGTTCTTGCACAACTAGACTGCTCCTCTTTTTGTTGGCCTTCTCAACCAGAACAAGATGCTTTCAAAGGAACGTTTTTCTTTCTTTACAGGCTCACTTTTCATTTCCTTAGTTTTAACGTCTTGTTTAGGGGTTTCCTGTGCGCTCTGTTTAACACCGGTCCCTGTATTTGCCCCTACCAAGAACTCCGTCTTCCCGCGGTCGTCATCTGGGAATCATCAGCATTAGTGACAGTCACGCACTCCATAAATGCCAGCCTGGTACCGATGTATTCAGATCATTGCAGCTATGGAACGATGTGCAAAAGGTTCTCTGCAAAACGGCTAGTGCTACACGAGGAACATGCGAGCCGTGAAGATAGTGGTGGCGTTCATTTCAGAACAGCCGATAATTTAGATATAATGCACCTATCATACTGAAATGAGCGGCAGTAAGTAGAAATCAATGTTGTCAAATATGCCGAAATTGTCGGGCAAAAAAAAACCTTGAGAATAGCAGATATCAATAAAAATGATATTCCTAAATGTAGTTATTTGCTAAATATGCGTAAAGCAAAAATGCAATAACGCTGTGCACACTAAAAATGTGAAGTATAATTTAAGCCGGAAAAATAGAGAATGTAGAAAAGGAGAAGGCTCGTCCACAGTGCGCTTTCAAAAGTTTCCAAAGTAAGCATATCGAAACAAAAAGCAATTGGTTTCAAGAACATATCCTTCAGCCACAGTTGTCGTAACTTAGAAAAAGGAATGTTCTTCTTATACAGGCATGCAGCTAACATTGACATTTTGAACTTTTCATTAGCTTGGTTCGATAATAAGAGCGAATGGGTGGTTCAAGCAAAGACGATGCCTTAACGAAATATTCTGTAACTACATCATATACTTCTATACATAGAGTGAGCATCACAAAGGTAAGTGATGCTCACCTAGTGATCTAGTTAACACATATACGAAACCGGACACACTAGCTGCAGTATAACTTGACTGACTCTAAAGGCACTTGGGCACTATCCTAACGAACGCGCCTGCGCTCGAATCGAAAAAAATAGCAAGGTATGTGGTAAATACGTTCGAATGAAATGGCTGAGTGGAGTTTAGAAATTCAAGCGAGTTTATATACAAAGAGAACGGAATAAAAGATTGGCACTGGTCTAAGCCTTCATTTTTAGGACCTGTCTATTCACACAGCTCTATCGTGCGCGCTTGGTGCTGAGGATATCATGTTTAGAAGCATTGAGCAAGCCTACTCTTCAGCTGTGGACTGCCATGCCACTGCGCTCTCGGCCAGTTTTAATGCAGAACGAGTTTAATCGAACTGCCGCTGGGTATTGTCTAGAAGTGACCAATGCAGAAAGGGTTCAGGTTCTGACCTTTTCGTTTCGTTTAAGTACATCCACAGAACCCATCTGCCAGTACTGATGCCTAGAGGGAAGTGCGGCGGAGAATGAACCGCGCATCCGAACAAAATGAACGTCATTCGTGCGTAATTAATTTCGGGCCATTTCGCAGTGTTCTATCATCATAGTTTAGCGGTGTTCATGATCGTCCTTCAGTCTCTGATTGTATGCGACGCCTGTCAATTTTCTCCAGCTTCCAAAGTTTATATGGCTTACACTGCAGAAACTTGAGCAGTTTGGCAGCCTTCGCTTGTAGTTTAAGGTTTGGATGCTTTACTTAAAACTGAGCGTTCATCAAAACGTTATAACGCAACATGCACACAGAGTATAAAACAATTGAAAATCTGCTGTTTCTGCAAGCAAGGTACATATATCAAAGTAAGTATATAGTGCAAGGTAAAGGTGTGTAGCTAAATTCATAAAGATATACAAATAAAACAGACAGATATGTTTTTTCATGTCGACTGCATTCTGGGGCCGAATCACGAAATAGTTGGCTTTGCCTTGACGTCAGTTTGACGTAAGCATGAGGGGAGAAGGGGGAATACAAACGGTTGGAGGTAGAGGGGGCAGACAACAGCCAACAGGCTTTGATGGGCTGTTCTACCTCGGTTTCCTGTATTCTTTAAGAGACAATATGCTCCCTTCAGCAAGTTTTTAAGGTCTAAATAAATGTATTTGGCTACAGTACTGCAAATTTATCAATTAGAGCATATGAAATAAACACGCAGTTTATTTGGGAAACGCTTCAATGT
This sequence comes from Amblyomma maculatum, assembly GCF_055883805.1. Taxonomy (NCBI): domain Eukaryota; kingdom Metazoa; phylum Arthropoda; class Arachnida; order Ixodida; family Ixodidae; genus Amblyomma; species Amblyomma maculatum. The sequence continues at coordinate 24,383,550 of NC_139352.1, read as the reverse complement.
TTCTCGGATCGTGCAGAGTAGTTTTCGCTTTCCTATGCGCGTGCTTGCCCTCGTTCGGCCATGGGGCGCCTTTAGCTCTTCCAAAGCCTGAAGTGCCTCCGGAAAGCATTGTCAGTCATGTCGAAAGGATTATCGTGTACGCACCAACGCCCAAGCCGCTTGTCACACTAACTGAGCACCGTCAACGACAAAAAAGGGGAGGCGGGAGGGACCGGCATGTTACTCTGGCTTAAGGTAACGCCAATTCCACGGTTCCGCACAGAGCAACAGAATGAGTTAGCTTTCAGTTGGTTGACATATCTTATGACTTCTACAAAATCCTTGATCCCGCCTCGGTTATTTGACGTCGTTCCCTGCGGTGGTGACATACGGACCAACGAAGTTGGGCGTTCAGAGAGAAAGCGAACGCGTTCCAAAGCGAACTCTTTCGTGGAATTCGGCCCCTGGTTTTCTTGGGGTTTCAGAGAATCTTGGGAAAACGCTCGCATAAAAAAATATTTTGTTTGAACTAAACGCTGGTATTGGCTACCGAAGAGAAACAATTATTAAGTATAAGGTTATGCAATATTCCTACTCGCGCTGAAAATTCGGGCTACTCACATGTGTAATTAAGCAAAGCTATATTGTAAGGAAGCAAGCCTGAGCATATGGCACCGTTTTGGATACAATGAGCCTAATTATAGTCTGCAAGTAAAACGTAACTAATACCACTAAATGTCTCTGGAAAGAATTATCGTAATGGCAAAAAAAAAAGCGATTGCCGTTTAGAGTACGGCATTGTTGCTGGCTATCTCAGCTAACTAGCGAGAGCAAGCACTAGCCGGCCCGTCACCTGAAATGTGAACCGAGATATATTATTACAGTTTAAAAACATTAATCGCCGTAAGCCGAAGGTGTTCGCAAACACAAAATGCCACTTTTCTCTAAAATGAGGAAACTGCAATTTGACATCTCATATTCACAAAACCGCTGGCAAGTTGGCGTCACTATATCGCACATGATTACCAAAGCTGTGAGTAGTTGGGAGTGAAAATAAAAAGATTGCGTACTTGAACTAAGTACATTCAAAATCTCCGATGTATTTTCTTTTGTCATTCTGTAACTTCGACATACTGACGAGCTATCATAAAATGGTTCCGATGGAAACGATCGTAGTAATGCGGTGAGAGCAGATTGATTTATTTGTATCACGCACGCAGACAAAGTCGCTGGTTACGTAGAAGAGGGGTGGCAGGCATAGGGCTTCATGCGCGAGACGCGACTTCTGATCATCGACACCGTTCATTGACGCTTACGAGGGGACAACACGGTAGTTCACGGGAGATATTAATTGCAGTACCATGTAAGGCCAGATGAAGCAGTAAAAGAACTAAACTAACAAGGAGGGCGGACTGGCGAGCTGAGGAGACCTTCATCACTGAGTGAAACTACATACTCGATGATGCTGGTTATAACGTTAACGTTATTTCGCGTTCTGGCTGGATGACGTAATTTCGGAGGCGGGCAAATCAGTGACAATGGGCCATGCAAGCATAACATCGTTGTCTGAGATATGCAGGGGTATATGTGGGATCAGAGAAGACGGTGGTATCGAATACTGCGGGTGATTGACGGTAATAAACAAGGAAGAAAGGGCTGTAAGCAGTGGTGGGCTGAATTCCGGAATAAAGGACATATGTAACTAAAGGAGAGAGATAGAAAATAAACATTCTTTCTCAGAATCGCGTGGGTGGTATTCCTTAGTCCAGGATTTCAATGACTTAGGCTGCCTTACGAGCCCTGGTGAGCAGTCTGCGCTTCTCAGAGAAACCCGTGTGGAACAGCTCTGCCTCACACTTAGCGAAGGGAAAAACGCTGTCTCTGTTCCTATGGTTAGGACTGAGGTAGGAATAAAGCATGTCGGACAAAGTGCAGTGAAAACGTTCCATGGGCCCCAGGGTCTAAAGATAACAGCTGCAGGATGCATTGAATAATGCATGTTGCATTGATGCATGTTGGCAGTTCGCAGTACTTCGTTAAGGAATTTAGAAAACGATGACTTCCCACTCTCGTCAATCACAATAGGTAGAGCGCCATGGCGCAAGACTATCGCAGAAAGGATCAATTCGGCTGTTTCATAACCACCGAGAAAGAAGTCCACAAACCTTCCCGAGATTTCTGTGCTGGAGCTTTTTGCTTGCCTTCTGGAGGTAAAGCTTAATCACGTAGACTCGCCTTCGTTTTATTGCACTGAAATAAATTGCAACAAGAGACAGCGGAATATTCCTTTAGAGCAGGCTTCGTTGTAAAGGCATCAGTGAACTTGTTGTGTCGTTTGTGGGGTGGTCAGCCGCTACACGTAGCTTTCATTGTCAACGCTGTTTGTTATTGTGGTTACAGTTTTTACAATTGCGTAATAAAAACGTATCTTCTGGCAAAAAGGAAGTTCTTTGAAATATTTGTCCATTTCTCACGTCCGTTCCTCATTCTATTTCAGAATTTTTCGCTTGTTTGTTGTGAAAATATTACAATTTTTCCGAAGAATAAAACTGCAAATAGGCCACCTGAGTACTGGAAGTTAGTACTGCACCCTAACCTTAACTAAATGTTGATAATGATACACAGGTAAAAAAAAAATCGATGATTTACGCCCAGTAATCTTACCTCGCCTTACTTCGGTGGGCTACTGATAATTAATGGCTTGTCTGCGCTCTCCAAGCGGCGTATAACGAAACTCCGTCGACTGTGTTATTTACAGAGACTCGGCAAACCTTGAGGCGCCGAAGCTTAAGCGGTCATTGTATTCAGAAAGCCCGAATTCTACAGGTGTATATATAACGAGCTTGCCGGTAATTACCTCCCTGTGCAAGCGGGTAAAGAATGATTTAGATTCCTTCGGACATCACTTCATTATTCCCTCTCCTGTACAGACCTTGAAGGAGTATTCCCACATATCTGTTGTTGTTGTTTTTTCTCAGCGTCACTGTTTCTTTGCACGACTTGCTTGGAACCATTGAGAAATTTATACTCAGGCAGCCGCCGAAAGGCTACCTGCCTTTTGAAATAATTTAGAGCAGCCAGATGCATGCAAAGGTGCAAATTTTTGTCTTCAGTCATTTAAAAGGACGTGGGCACAGCCATCACATAGGACTACCAATAAACTGAAAGCAAACTTTCTAAATAAACGGATTAGATTCTTATCAACAATAATTAGGAGGATATCTCTATAGCTACAAAGAGAACTGCAGATTGTTTTGAACGACGCGCTGTGGACAAAGCTGTTAAGACCTAGCAAAGCTCTCTCATAGTAAGTGAAGAGCTCAAACATCTTTGCCAAAATTTAAATGCCTGTCTTGCCGCTACGTTATCAAATTTCTAGTATTCATAATTTAGGAAGTGACGTTGAGGGAAGGCTTTTCATGTCTATAAACATATACTGTGTTTGAACACCAAAGTCAGATTACGTTTGAATAATTTAGGTAAACGTATCAAGCAAGATATCAGTCTGTAGTGGCGCACTTATGAACACCTCGTCTGTACTAAACATACCGCCTTTATTTTATTCACATTATTTCACATTATCGGCAAGACTGGTTTTGCATAACCCCATAATGACGTTTTTTTGTGTGTGTGTCGCGTTTCTAGATGAAGACCAGTGCTTTAATAGCGGCTGGAGAGTCCTTAAAGTTTTTAGTGGCTCTTAGGATTGTGTTGCTGGGTGTTCTAAGGGCATCGGTCCTCGAGCAAACACTGTTCCAGTCTCATAAGATAAGATATAGTGGTTAGGTAAGCGAATTTCACTTAATGCGAAGGAAGTAGAAGCGCGTGGTTAAGAAATGATTTACATTTACACCTGTGCCGCCGCTTTCAGAGTTGAAGTGTGACGGAAGCACGAAGTGATAAGAGATGTAGACGCATGTTTCTTCGAATTTCTCTCGTCACTCTTAAGTTATGCTTTAAAGATACAGCTTGTCATATATTTTTAATTTTAAAGTTACTGTCTTTCTTGTGGTACTGCACAATAAATAATATTCGTGACTTTAAATCACAAGCTTTTCAGAAACACCTTATGAGATGCCGAAAAATACAATAAACCTTAGTGCTAATCTACTGTATATCGAAACTATATTTTTGAAAGCGCACGCATTCAAAGAGACGGACAAGAAAACATGCATACCAGCCTTGCATATGAAGCTCGAGCGGAACTATATCTCCTGCCGCTGCATAGCACTGTCGGAGTACAGTCACGAAATCGTGAATGAGGCATCTATATTCTATTTTTTTTTTGCCTCCAGAGACGGCATCTCACCTTGCATACCTACGCCAGAGGTTTACGCACGACGATAACTGCATCATTTCTTTCCAGTATTTGGGTTACGGCCGACTTGCGAAAGAAGCCTTAGCACCCAGCGATGTAGGCCACAACCCGTGGTTTAATATTGTAGGAAGTGCACTGAAAGCTCCTATATAAAACGAAGTCATGCACAAGTTGCATCACGGCTGGTACTTAACCTGCATGCGTGCGCTGGTTACAAAGGTTGAAGCAGTTCTCTGCGCACAAGCTCGATCTCTTGGCATCCTCCTTATTTATCCCTGCAAAGGATTGCGGTTTAGATGATCCGAGTTGAAATGCTACCACGTTTGACGTCCTGGTGAACCCCGCTTAAATAGCCACTTTTTATTCACGGTCGCTGCATGCAATGTTTTCCTATGGCTAGTTTCCTCTTCGCACTTTTAGGCTACCGTGGCTCTTTAGAGAATGCTGGGTTCTCTCCATGTTTATTTCTTATTAAGAGCCTCAGTTACGTTGCTACTTATATTAGCCGGTTTCTCGTTCGTTTCTTCGTCGCTCTCTGTTTGAAGATGTCGGCCAAGTCACATGATCATATCTACAGCTTTCGAGGTAAGTATCTACCACGTGACCATCCATAAAATGATGTCCACAACCTGGTTCCACACTTGTGACGTCATGGTTTGCCGGAGCCAAGTGACCGCCCTCCAACGCCGCTGCATTGCCTACTATACTATATATACCGACCTTATATATTCCATGTGGAAATGTGTGGTTATGTGTCACCATTTATATTCACCATTGGTAGCAAATTTGTGGACCAAGCGTTTGTAGGGTTCGGAATGTCTCAAACGAATCGGAACTAAAATGCACGTAGAAGTGTTTTTTGAGCTGAGTCTTAACATGTGTGATGAATTCGTACCTGTAGTCTTCAAAACCGTGATGGAAAAAGACCTTCGGGGAACGGAGGCGGGTGAGCCAGTGGCCGTAGAGAGCTGCGGGTGGCACCAAACAAATCATTTCATGATGCACATGTTGGTGTTAAAATTGAGGACTTAGGATTAAATTATGTAAAACTAGAACTATAAAATTCCAGCCTGCAGCGCTCAAGATCTTTTCTCGGCCGCTTTACGCTTGTTGATTAGCTGCGATAGATATGCCACTTCTATTGTCTCTCTTGAGTTGCAGGCTTTAATGCTTTGGCGTGTGTTATTTACACTCCTCGGTTGCTTAGCCAGATTTCAGGCAGCCAGACAAATTGTCCTACCGGTTAGCTACTGCGCACTCAGCAATGATACCTCGGAAAGCATTGTTCATTGAATCTTCCTTAAGGTCTTCTTTCTGCTGAATCTCCTGGATATCTGTTGTCTATTGCGGTGCTCAATTCCTCTACACTCCCTCTCACTTTTGATACGGTGATAGATTTCCTTCTTACTAATTTGTTCGGGTAGTTTGTTTTCTTCTGTCTCCAAATTACAAATACAAACTAATTCGAGACCATAGCATTTTATGGCCACTGAGGTGCAACTTTCGCATGTCTACATCGTGCAGATTTCCAGTGTTATGGCGCAACATAAAGTCAATTTAATTTGATTCGCTTCATGCAGTTTTTTCATGTTCCCTTCCGGTTAGTCCATTAGTTCAAGAAGGTATTCATAATTTCTAAATTATTGTGTCCTGCGAACTCTATTAAAAATTCCAATTTCTTATTCTAGAGCCAATGCCATATTCACCAACTTCATAGTTTCCGGCCTGCTTCTTGCGTAATTTGGGATTGAAGTCACCTCCCGGTAGAGTACATTTAGTTTTTTACTTTGGCCATTGCCATTTTCACGTCTTGAAGGAAGCTTTCCACTGCCTTGTCATTATGACTACATATAGAAAAGTAATCAGCACGATAATGACAATTGAAGTAATGCAGAGCAACCAGACGTCCTGAGGGTGACGACGAACGAAACAAAAAAGGACATTAAAGCAAAGGAAAACAATGAGTTCATAAATATCAAGTTAATCTTCATTATTTTAGGAAAGACGAGGATATGTGCTAGAAAATCTAACCACCCTGTATACGCAATGCCTCATAACCTCGACTGTACGGGAGTTCCTCACAAACGCTCATATCTTAATACATAAGAAATAGGATGTCAAGGACATGCAATATTACAGAAAAATCAGCCTACTATACAATACATACCTGATATTTACTAAAGTAATCACTAAAAGTTAGTACATGTAACCTAAGACATCGATCAAGCCAGAACTTAGGCTTTTCTGAAGGCCGTTCTATTGTAAAACAGGATTTACCCCGAAATATATGACACCAACACATGCAAGGTCTGCAAGACAAACAGCAACACTTAAGCACATACTCTGGGAGTGCAAAGCACAATTGAAAGATGTTAATCCCGAAACCCTCTCCTCGAGGTGGTCCGCCGCTCTGCGCAGCTCCAACCTGAACGACCCAACTCTGGGCCGTTCAGCAGGCCCTCTTGGAGGCGAAGAAACAAGGTCTCGAAATACCCACGCGGGAGAGCTACGCACTATCGCGTTAAATCCTGGCGGACAACAAATAAAGTTATTCCTCCTGCTGCTTCATTGGTCGCATTGGGAATAATGATAGAAATTATATAGCCTCGTATTATGGGCTATCTCATTTATCTGCGAGACTAGAGCGTAATGCACCGATGAGTACCTTTCACCCCCTATAAGAACGATCATTATTAAAAAAAAGAATTAAGAGCAAATACAAATATCTGACAGAGACTCGTTAGAGTACTATTGATCAGGTAACGATATTTCTTCACATTTTCAGATAAAAAAGGTTGCTAAGGTTATTGCATACATGGTCGGTCAGAGACGGTTTTTCGCCTTAAGAGGAGTGTGTCTGTAATGCGTTTCTGCATTAGCGCCCAGAAAGTGACCATGAGATCTTTTGCATAACATCAGGGGCACAAAGATGATACCCACCATTTTTAACCCGCTTCTTCACTCCATTTTCAGTTGAAATTAAAAAAAAATTAAAAATGGTAAAAAACTTGAGTTGATGATGCGATTGGTTTCTGAGTGATTTGGCTGATTGAATGATTTATTATTCACATCGTTAGAGTCCCATGGACTGCTGGAGAATTCCATTTCGTATGAGCGGCTTTTATTGAAGAACATTAATTGCTTTGTTGCGTAGACATGCAGAATATCCATTGTAACTCAGTTCAAATGATATAATTGTGTTTCATAAAGAGGTACGGTACTTGCGTGTAACTGTACGGATTGGAAAGATTCATGTCAAGTCGACATTTTTGTTTTCCTGAATCTGACAGGAATAAAATTTCTTCGAAAACCTTGATTGGTGAGCCAGCCTGAGAGTGTAAGCAAATCATGCACAGGAAACGGCCAATGAAGTTAAGGGAAACCTAAACTGAACACTTATCGCATCCGTCGTGCAGGGCTGAGGGGTTAAGCAAGGGAGCGCCGTTATCGACAGAGATAACTCCGAAATAGGTTTTGCTGTTTTGCGTTCTCAAGGAGCTGTGTTCACTGGCATTTTTCTTTAAGAGCTTTACATTATGTATCCACCATTTAATAAATTTCTGCAACAGAGTTCACATCTCTAAAGGCTCTTCATGATCTATGATTTGTTCTGTCGCAAGCTACTTTTATAGCAGATAGCGGGCTGGTCGAGAATAGTAAGCTAAAGAGGACTAGTCACTGCACAGGCGTTTCTAACGCACAAAGAAAGGTCACGTGACGAGCGCGATTGAGTGGAATCTAGTAACTGTCTTCATTTCGTGCCTTCCAAAAATACGTGATTTTCGAAAATGGCGGTCGATCGCAAAAAATAATACCGCAATGAGAAACGGAGTTTTCAAACTTGCAAAATTTTGCAATGATAATGTCTACAGCACGCTGAAAATTCCTTTCTAGAAAATGGGGACCAACTGTCATCTTCAATAACCATTTTTTAAAAAGGATTTACCCACCTCCCAGCCTAAAAAAATCGTCGCCTTTTTTTTCGTCGCATCTTTGAACGCTTTTATTAAAACGCCGTGCGAGCAATCTCGAGCTCTGAAATGTCAAAATTGCAAGTAAAGAGAAAAAGACGACGCATGGTCCTCTCAGGAACCCAATTATTAGTGCATTACTGAAAAGCGGAGGACCGCTTGAAAAACACTCGTTTTCGACAGCTTCAAAATATGAGCAAACTACTGGTCTGCAGTTTTCTCCCTCCCCCCTCCCTTTCCATCTGCGAACGGTGCGTTTATTATTTGAAGGTTCAAAATGGGCTGAGCTAGTGGCACTTGTTTTTTACTTGTGTAAGGTCATTTATATGCTTTCTTCAAAGGAGCTGCCCACATTTCATTGCCTGAAACAGTTAAGAATATCCAGCGTTAAGAACTTCATCTCAAATTCATCCATAAATGTTGTGAAGAATCTCGGAGAAACGGTTAATTTTACGGCCTATGGCTGACATCGCGCATCAACATCATAATAAACGCCCCCCAGGAAATGTCTTCGTAGCTTTCCTCTAAACCTGGTAGGAAATACCATAATTTATCTCTCAAGTAGGCGGTTAAATATTTTACGCGTACAGAATTTTCTTCTCCTCGCTCTCATTTTAACACTGGTTATTCATTGCAGCATACGTTTCGAAATCGGGGGATCAAAATGGAGATTTAAAGTGCCCTATTTTAATGAGAACCATTTATTGACTACGATAGGCTCTTCAAGCCAGGTGTCGCCAAACGCAAGCGTTGCCTAAAAGATAAAAGCGCACTAAAAATGATGGGTACTTTCGCTGTATCGCAACACGTACTGCAGCGATTTCTTTTTATGCCACCACTCAATCGGCGCATTAAAAAGCTGGTCGCTAAGTAAGCATGAGCAAATATGGCAGGCGCCAGCGTCTTCCGGCATTCGCTCATTGCAGCTGCCAAGAAAAGACGACGCTCAGTAATGATGGTCGGCGACCATTGCGCAGCGCCCAGTATGAAAATGAGTGATGCTTTGGGAATTTGATTTTGGGTATATATAGAATTTATTATTCATAGCTAACGATGTCAGACTGTTCGCGTCTTTAAGTGCAGATGATGATCGATATAAAGTAAAACAACGTTTATGCTTGCTCGCGGATGTCGCAAACTATACTGTTTGAAGTGAATTCCTGGTACCAAGAGTGTGTCGTCATAACCGTTAAAGGAAACCTGTGCAGCACACACGTCCAATGGATGGAAAAGAAAATGCGAGAAATATATCGCGTGTAGACCTCTTAATTCACTGCTCGTATACATGTAGCCCTGGCATCTTATTCATTTCAGCAGAGTAAGTACAGCATCAGCGGCAGGGGCAGAAGCTAAAGGCTGTGGCACCTGGCGAAGGCCTTTTTCGTACTCTTCGTACTTGATGAGCTGACCAGCACACAACCAGGTAGGGTTATATTGACACATGCCATTCATAGACGACGAAGATTTGAACGGGCGATTCGGAGAAGACGACGAAGCGAAACGGTGCTCCGCTTTTGTGCTGCCCTGACTGACTATTGGTGTTCTTCGGTGCAAGAGTGCCAGAGCGCCTTCTGTGTAACGTTACGTTACAAATCTGGTGGAGGAATTGCCGGGTATCGATCCAGTCCTGAATAATCAACCTGTCAATACGGAGCTTACCCCCGTACATCAACGCCTCGGCCGCCGCCTACGTGGAGAGCCTCCAGAATTCGGACCTCTTCCGGCCACTACCAGGACGACGCACTCTCAGACGGCCGTAGAACCTGCTGCAATGACATCTGGGAGCAGGCTTCCCACCCACATCCTGTGTCATCAGCCGCGAACACCCCCCTCGTTTCATGGCGACGTGTTCGAGGACGCCGAGGACTGGCTTGAGAACTACGAGCGAGTTGCTCGTTACAACGGGTGGACTGATGAGCGCAAGCTCCACAACGTGTACCTCGCTCTTGAAGAGTCTGCACGGACATGGTTTGAAAACCATGAGGCTTCCTTTCCATCCTGGGCAGCCTTCTGTCGTGATTTGAAAGCCACCTTTCCTAGTGCCGACCGCCGGGAGCGAGCAGAAGCTGGGCTACACTCGCGCAATCAGTGCCAGAACGAGAGCGTGCGTATGTTCTTTGAGGACATGACACGGCTTTTCAAGCGTGCAGACCCACAAATGCCTGAAGATAAGAAACTGTGTCACCTGATGCGGGGCGTTAAACAAGAACTTTTCGCGGGACTGGTGCGCAGTCCACCGCGCACTGTGGCGGAGTTTCGCAGCGAGGCAGCGACCATGGAGACAACGCTGCAACACCGAGCCCGTCAGTACAACCGTGACGTGAACATCATTGGGTCCGACGCACCCCCTGTGCATGTCGGCAGCGGCATGGACGTACTACGAAATCTCATCCGTTCTGTCGTGCGGGAGGAACTGCAAGCGCTCCGGATGCCTTGCAACACAACAGCTTTTCCTTCACTGGCTGAAGTCGTCCGGGACGAGGTGCGTATGGCAGCTCAGCAAGTTGCTGACGTTCCCCAGCAGCGCGTTCCCCACCAAACGTTTGATGCGAGGCCCACCTACGCGTCCGTCTTACGTAGGGCTCCCCCGCCGGACCATAGTGTCAACGCCGCAGCTCCAGCAATGGAGCCGCAGGGTCTTCGCATGGAGCCGCATGGAGCCTCACTACTCCCCTCCGCCAATCTACCAGCGACCCCGTAAAAGTCAAGTATGGCGGCCCCGGGACCGTCGGCCCCTGTGCTATCATTGCGGGGAAGCCAATCACCTTTACCAGGCGTGCCCGTACCGCCGAGTCAACATGCGGGGTTTCGCCTCGGAGGAACTCTACCCTCGGAATGACGAACGGCCTACTGAGACTGCAAGCGACCTTGCAGCGCGACAGTATCCCGTCACGTCAGGTTACCAAGAGCGTCGGTCTACGTCCCCGACGAGCTACCATTCGACAAGTCCCCACTCTTCCCGACGCCGCTCCTCTCCCAGCCCTAGCCGGGAAAACTAATACCAGCGGCCTTCGGAGGCAGGGTCGCTGATGTCGGGAAATGTGAAGATCCTCCGTCATCGTCAGGCCGACCCAACGAGATTTTGCTTGTGTCAGGTAGCGACAATATCCGGCATACTACCTCCGATTTATGTGTAACGATTGATGGAGTGGATGTCACCGCGTTACTCGACACTGGTGCCGATTATTCAGTAATGATCCGTGGTCTCGCCCGAGAATTGAAAAAAGTTTTGACACATTGGTCCGGCCCGAAAATTCGCACGGCGGGAAGTCACTTGATCGAACCTGCAGGCAAGTGCACAGCGCGGGTCGGCATCCGTGGTTTTGTGTATATCGGAGAATTTATCGTGCTTCCTGAATGTTCGAAAGACTTGGTCCTTGGTCCAGACTTCCTGCAGACCAACGGCGCTGTCATTGACCTGAAAGAAGCGCATGTTTCCTTTTCGACGAAACGAGCCGTGGCGCGCATTGAAAACGAAGATCCGTGTCTGGACGTTTTGCGTATAGTCGACGATGACGTGAGGGTTCCGGCACGTTCTGGTATGTTGGTTCTTGTAAAGCATGACTTATTCCACGATTACGAGGGCATCGCCGATGGGCACCTTCCGCTACTACTCGAGAAAGAATTAGCCGTTGCTCGAGGACTCGTACAACTCCAGAACAGTTGTGCTACTGTCCTCCTGATAAATTTTGCTAAGGAGATGCGGCATCTCGCCAAGGACACGGCTGTTGCCGTCCTTCACGATGTTACTGCCTTGCCTCATTTATGCACCGCCGGAGCGAACCCTAAAGAAGAGGCCGCACCTTGTCATGCTCTGCAAACCGTTAAAATTAACCCCGACTTGAGGCCCGATCAGACGAATCTTCTCTCGGCTCTTCTGAGCGATTTCGCAGACTGCTTCGCCACAGGCTCTAAGGTCGGTCGTACTCCCGTCGCCAAGCACCGCATCATCACCGATGAGACCACGTTACCGGTATGCCAGCGCCCGTACCGGGTTTCTCCTAAGGAACGTGACGCCCATAAAACGCAAATGGATGAAATGCTTGCGGACGACGTGATCTAGCCTTCGACGAGCCCATGGGCGTCGCCAGTGGTCCTTGTCAAAAAGAAAGATGACACCTTGAGATTCTGTGTCGATTACCGAAAGTTAAATAACGTGACTAAAAAGGACGTCTATCCGTTGCCCAGGATTGATGATGCCCTCGACCGACTACGCGACGCCAGGTACTTCTCCTCATTAGACCTCAAAAGCGGATACTGGCAAATCGAGGTGGATCAGAGAGACCGAGAGAAGACTGCATTTGTGACGCCCGACGGCCTATACGAGTTTAAGGTGCTTCCGTTTGGTCTTTGCTCTGCACCGGCCACGTTTCAACGTATGATGGACACGGTTTTATCAGGTCTGAAGTGGCGGTCGTGCTTGGTGTACTTAGATGATGTCGTTATTTTCTCGCTTACTTTCGAGCAACACTTGGACCGGTTGCGCATCGTGCTTCAAGCACTCAAAGGCGCGCAACTAACGATCAAGCCTGAGAAATGCCACTTTGCTTTCAAGGAACTACGCTTTCTCGGCCATGTTGTCAGTGCACAGGGCGTTCTTCCTGATCCCGAGAAGACTACCGCAGTGTCAAATTTTCCACGCCCCACCGACAAAAAGGCACTTCGACGATTTCTAGGTCTTTGTTCATACTACCGACGCTTCGTCCAAGATTTTTCTAAGATAGCTGAACCACTGACAGCACTAACCAGAAAAGACATACCCTTCCTGTAGGGAGACGATCAAGAAAAAGCCTTCCAGGAGCTTAGAAGCCGCCTACACAGACCCCCAATACTCGCCCATTTCGATGAAGACGCCGCAGCCGACGTACATACTGATGCCAGCAACGTTGGCCTCGGCGCGGTACTCATTCAGTGGCAAGGCGGAGTAAAACGGGTTATCGCCTACGCGAGCCGAACACTCTCACGATCGGAGGCGAACTATTCGACAAAGGAGGACGAGTGCCTTGCGGTAATCTGGGCCATCAGCAAGTTTCGACCATATTTGTATGGACGACCCTTCCGTATTGTCAGCGACCATCATTCCTTGTGCTGGCTGGCAAGCCTTAAAGACCCGTCTGGACGCTTAGCTCGTTGGAGCCTCCGTCTTCAAGAGTATGACGTCACTGTTGTCTATAAGTCGGGACATAAACACCAAGATGCGGATTGCTTGTCACGCGCGCCATTGGACTCCACTGCAGTGGAAAACGCCGACGATTTTCCTTTAATTGGGGCCATTACCCAATCCCATATGGCTGACCTTCAACGCAAGGACCCGGAGCTGGCGCCGCTCATCGATTATCTGGAAGGACACGGTGGTAGAGTACCGCTTGTTTTTTGTCGTGGCTTGCAGTCATACGCTTTACGAAGTGGAGTTCTCTACAAGCGCAATTTTGAAAGATCAAAAGAGACATTTCTACTCGTAGTGCCTACGCACCTACGGCCTGACATCTTAAGCGCTTGTCACGACGAACCGTCCTCCGGCCACTTGGGAGTTAGTCGTACGCTTGCAAGAATTCGGGAGAAATACTATTGGCCGAAATTATTACCTTCAGTGCGATCTTACGTTAAAACCTGCCGTGATTGTCAACGCCGAAAGACTCCACCCGTGAAACCAGCTGGATTTCTTCAGCCGATCGCTCCACCGAAAACTCCTTTCCAACAAGTGGGGACAGATCTTCTTGGTCCTTTCCCGAAGTCAAGTAATGGAAAGCGTTGGATTGTTGTCGCGACAGACTACTTGACCCGATATGCTGAGACCGCGTCGCTCACAAATGGAACTGCCACCGAAGTCGCAGAGTTTTTGTCCACGACATCGTATTGCGTCATGGCGCTCCGGCTGTTATCATTACCGATCGCGGGGCAGCTTTTACGGCCCGCCTGACTAAGGCTGTACTGAACCTTACACACACTAGCCATAGACGGGCCACGGCATACCACCCGCAAACTAATGGCTCGGTGGAACGGCTAAACAGAATTCTGGCTGACATGCTGTCTATGTACGTGGATATAGAGCATAAGACCTGGGATCAAATCCTCCCATATGCCACGTTCGCATATAATACGGCACTTCAGGAGACGACGTGGCTCACACCCTTCGAGCTTGTCTTCGGCCGTCGAGTGACCACTCCACTGGATTCAATGCTGCCCGTATACACCGTCGACGAAGAGGAGCTTGACCTGGACATCGCTAGTTTTACCCAGCGTGCGGAAGAAGCGCGGCAGCTGGCAAGGCAGCGCATATACCTACAACAGCAACTAGACGCTGACCGTTACAACAAGGGACGGCGCTTCGCTGCCTACGAGCCTGGAGACTATGTCTGGATTTGGACGCCCGTTCGTCATCGTGGGCTCTCTGAAAAATTGCTGCGCCGGTACTTCGGCCCATATCGTGTCCTCCGCCGCCTCAGCGACGTTACTTACGAAGTTGAATCCGCGACCCAAGATCCCTCAAGCCGCAGACGACGCAAGTTAACTGATATTGTGCACGTCGTCCGGATGAAACCCTACCACGATCGCCCCGCTGACTATTCTTGAGACTGATGGCGCCGCGTTTTGTGTTGTGGTATCCCCCACCAACCTAGCATAATATCTGTCAGCTCATCGCATCAAGCAGCATTTGCAGCATCGAGGCGATGCTGCCAAGAAGGGGGGCAATGACACATGCCATTCATAGACTACAAGCATTGGCTGCGTGCACTGTTTCTTCTAAGTCTTACGCATTACCTCAGCATTGGGTCTTATATGCAGCGAGTTCTCTTAAAACGTTTAATATGATGCAATGGTACGTAGCCTCCTGATAATGTTCTTTACGCAGTATCTTCAAGAGAAGGTTAGGCCGACAATCAAAAATGCCATTGATAGCCAGAAATTTTTGTTAACGACAGTGGATAAAAAAAAATTCAATTCATAGGAGAGCTCACAGTGTGGCGATAAGACACCATCAATAGCGATGACTTGGCATATTCCTCTTGGTATCGAGTAGAAGACCGCTATCACTGACCTCTTTGTTTACAGCGTAGCACAGACGATCCGCAGTGCCACTGCAAAAGCAAAGTGATGAAAGCTCCCTGTTTCATGATTCCTCAGGCGTTCTTGACGAGTTTAATGTCAGTACCATTAAGAAACCATGGCAGTTGAGGTATGAAATAACACTCCAGCAGGTCACTCGCTGCGCGCGCTCTGTTCAAGAGGCTGCGGTCGGGCTGATAGACATAAGTCTATCCGGAAATGGCCGGCCCAGCACGTAGTAAACCAAGTATCCCGTGAAGATGTAGCACTGCATCGGCCCGGTGAACAAGCGCTCTAGCCGCACCAATAATGCTCCGATAATTTCTCGATAATGGCCCGATAATTTTCGTGCTCACGGCGCCTCATACACTGGCCGAATAGCGGCTATGGACAACCATGCTGGTGTACCCTGCATTGATTATGCATACTCATGGCACCACATACACTGGCCGAACAGTGGCTATTGACGACCACACTGTCAGTGTACCCTACATTGATTATTCGTACTCACGGCGCCCTATAAACTAGCCGAACAGTGGCCACTGAGGACCACACTTTCGGTGTAGCCTGCACTAGTGTCATTTTATCTATGGCTACTTCAAGGCTGGTTACACTTCGAATGCGATTGTTAATCATGGGCGGTCTGGCCTAGCCTCGTATGAAGCGATTAGTCATGAATGATCTAGCAAGTTGATTTGGGGTAATGATAAGGAACCCGAGATCTGAATACGAAGTGAGGCACTTTCTGTTACAACCCAGAATAATAAATATTGATGCAACATTCTCTCTTGAATATCAATATCAGCATAACATGTCCTTAGCACTCCTCCTCAGTACCTCCTCAGTATCTCCTTAGTATACAGAAGCTCGAAAGAGGAAACGGAGGAAGAGGAGCTTTTGTGCAAAAATAAAAAAAAAATGCCGGAAAAACAGACGCTCAAAATCAAAATTTAAGACGATTTATAAAACAAAATTACCACGGCCGAGTCACTAGTTTTCAGCTTTTTTTTTTTTTGGATGACAATTCCGGCCTTACATATTATTGATATGCTTGTACGCGTTTGCGTTTTATCCCTTCGGCCATTAATTGTTACATTATTGATTCCAATTTTCCAATTACCGCGTGTTGAATGCCAGGCTAGGGAATTATTTCAGCTAAAGCGAGTCTCACTGGCTTTTATTTCTTGCAAGTTTTCTGTCTCCTCTTATCAAAAGCAATTGTTTATTCTAGGAGCGAGGGCTTTTCGATAAACGTGACGAGGCTGATTTAAGTGTCCTTAGTTTTCTGGACACACTTGTGAGAAGGCAATGACGAAATGGGTGAAAAAAAAATTCCCTGAAAAACGTAGAGGCAACTCGTCAGTAAGGTTTTGCCTAGCTCTAAGGTCACTATCGCTCTGAAAGGGCGGAGTGTAAAGACTATTCATCTCAATCTGATGGTTTATCTTTAGCCTGTATATAAAATGCGCACTAATTTGTAGAAAACAAATTGAATTCGGTTGCCTGTATGTGAAGTTTGTTAAGATGTTTTCACCATTCTGTGTGTCCGAGATTTATGTGGATCATGTGCCATGAGTGCTCATCTTACATATGCGTGAAACAGTATTAGTACAGATAGCCTGGTACTTGGTTTACGGAATATGAGTTCTACATAAGTTTGCAGCGGGCACATATACCAAATTGCGCTCTTCAAGCCACCTCGAACTTTCCTCCTCCGCATTTCCTTCCCCTGCAGATGTAAAGATTCTGGGGCCTTGGATTAAGTCTTCATTACAAAGGAAAGCGTAGAATACATTCGTGAAGTTCTTAAAGGACCAGAGTTGATTTCCTGACTATAATTTTTATGTAGTAGCCCTTTGTTTCCGCATCGTAGAGGTCTATGGACACGTGAAAAACACATTTCGCTGCCACACATTTCTTTCTTTTTCTCCATTTGTTCCGCCCTCTCCACGTGTAGGGTACGCTGCCGATATCGCCTGGTTAACCTCCCTGCCTTTATATTTTTTTGTTTTCCTCTCTCTCTCTATTCATTTTCTCAGGTCTATCAGAAAGGTATTGAATAACGTACCTTTTAACTTCTCTGCATTACGTCTTCTCCTCTACGAACATCAGAAAGTTGTGCATTAATATTAGAAGTCATCGACGCTTATGAAGCACCGCGAAGGTAGCTTGACAACACCCTCGTATACTGCTGCATGCCCATAGCATCAACACATTTCTGGTGCAGGCACGTTTTCCACGAAGAGTTTCAAACAGACATTCCATGAGAAGTTTGCATGGTGTTACTCTTCCGTGGAAATGAATTTTCCAAATGATTACGCAAGACTAACCCGTATTTTGTGATGCGAAATATTAGAACGGCAGTACTTCGCTACAGCCTACAGCTTTGGCAGGCAATTTCCCCATTTCTAGCTCTGTGCCCGCTTTTGAATACATAGCTGGCACCGAGAGCCCCATGCTTATATCACTTCTGGCTTGTTCATACAGCCTGCTGGTCCACAAGGCGTGGACGTTCTAAAGGAGCCTCCTAGTAATGGACTATGGCATACAGTACACTACAAGGACGGTTGTGCGGGAATAGTGGCAGAGCTGATGGTTTCGCAAGAGTGATGTGCACGTACTCGTTTTCGTTATATGTACAAATCTCTGTCCCTCGCAAACCCCTTCATTTGCGCGTGCAGGGACCACAATTCGCTGAAGTTGAGTGCAGTTCGGCGAAACGAATAGAGCTTTGTGCACAGACAATCGCTTTTGCTGTTGCTGCAGTTAGGCCCTAAGGCGTATGGAGTACTTATCCAGCACTAAGACTTTTTTCACTTCAAACGTGAATACTAAAGAAAATCAGACCGCTTGCAGTTTTAAATGCAAACATTTCCTTTTTCACTCCCGGAGTAATGCAGCAGCAGTCTGTGGTGGCTGGCCCGTTGCATGGTACTGGGCCCCGTTGCCTATATCGGTGAAGGCGTCCGGAAGGAGGGTGGAATCCTCTGGGAACCGTTGGTGCCCGCTGGTGTCTGCACATGCATTCTCTGGTTCACTGACCTTCTGATCGGGTGTATATTTTTTCTTCATTTTATGCGGCTACACAACGCAGTGCTCTCTCTGGACGAAGTAGGCATGCTTCCCGCACTTTGCGTTTCTTCTGAACGTGTGCTCAGACGCTGTTTCATCAGGGTAAGCACTTGCCCTGTAGTGTACTCATTGCTCTTGTCTGTATTGTGCGCACACTGGAAAAAAAACGAATTGCATTTCTTTTTTACAGCGCAAGATGAAGCGGCAGAGGAGAAAAGCATGGTCACTATATTTATAACGGAGCAACCACGCTGTATTTCGGGTGGCTATGGGAGATTCTTGTCAAACATCCTCGTGATTCACGAAAATTTTTGATTGACGAGGTTATTTCTTCCAAAATTGGCAACATGAGTAAAATGTTGAAAATTTCGAAAAACAAAAACATCCTTGACAGAATATTTCGCTAATGTACGACAAGGTATGGTTATCGGCAACTTCTATCATTTGGATGATGACAATGTTAGTGTGGTCCTATTCGAGACTACAGGCATCAATACGGCTCGAAAAAAAAAACGATTTTCAAGTCGAAGCACGGAGGCTATGGCTCCGATGGCAAAACATCACAAATAAGTTTCATTTCCACAAGATAACGGAAGATTAGTTTCAAATTTGAGTAACTGTAATTTTCACTTATTTACCTTCAACATGATTTTGTTGCATTAACGATACGTGGCCAACTCAGAAGTTACAAAGCCAGGTTTTACTGTTGTAAAAAATAAAACAAAACAAGCTTACACACGTGGATGAAGCATAGATATTTTGTTAACAAAACTGATTTAAAATTAATAAATTATTATTTCGAAAATGTTTAATTCTTTACCATTCGCTAATATGCACCGTACTTGGAGCCCTAGCGTTTTGGCTGCACAAAAAAACGGCTACCGTGGTTGGAATCGAACCCACATCTTCTAGATCAGTTATCGCGCCTCCATCCACTCAGCCGCCACAGCAGGCTCTGTCGAAATCTTAAAACAAAGAAGAATGCAAGATTCTAGTGAGTAAACGATAGAGCGGTTGAAGATAAATGAAAAATAAATAAAATAATGCGACCTACGCTACGTACATGTGCCGGAATAAGAAAACAACTGCTGTAACCGGTGGCTGTCGTCAATCGAGTGATACGCCCTCTTGTGCAAGGCTATCCAAAAGTTCTGTAGGAATCTGCGTATATTGCATTGTAGTTTATCGCCACGCGCTCCACCACTGTGCCCTAAAGACCGCAAATACAGAGTACAGTTGTGAAGGGTTTCATTTTTTTATTTTAGACAATGTTGTTCGGCCCACCTCTGCAGTAAAACCGACAAAAAGCCTTACATTGCGTCATCACGTTTACCCTATGAAGAAAGCAGCTCCTTGCTCTCCCTTCTATTTCACACCAGAAGGCCTATCCATACTTCCCTTCATTCCTTTCTTAGCTGTTCCCAGCCTGCCTGTTCAACCTACGGAACCAACAAAGGTTCTCCAAGAGGTCGTTATAGAACGCATCGAACGCCATTGCAGAGTTAGTTCTAGGTTTTTACTTTTATCTTTGTACCTGGTTGAACACAAGCTTCCTAAATATTTTTCTCCGCTCTTAAGAACGCACAAGAAGTGCGACGTGACTTGCTTTTTTCTTGCAGCCTTTCATTATCTGCAAAGTGTGTGGCGTTCCTTCGCTTGCAGCAGAAACTCATCGTAGCTGGAGATGCGGGATCGGTAGAAATTGCAAGGAGCTGTCGACGTACGCGCTGCTACACTATGACTCTACATTTTCTGGTTTTCTCAGATCTTCCTTTTTAGCCGATCTGGAACGCCACTTCATTTCTGACCTATTGGATGACTTTCGAGGTTGTTCTCCTTTGCCTTGTGAGCCAGTACACCACCCTCGTGTGGCCTGTTGCGGCACGTGTGTGACCTGACAAGACTCTCTCGTCTCTACTTGCTCAACCCTCTCGCGGGCAGGACACATTACTGCGCATAGTTTGCTTCGAGAGCGGATCCTTGTTTTGTTGGCGTTATACTTTCGAAGCCCTGTACTTTCCTCTACTTTTTTTTTAATCCCCAAAGAGAACGAAGGAAAAATTGCTCACTTTTCAAACAATAATGGATTTGAAGGCGCCGTGTATAAATGCAGCATCAAGGTCTGAGCTGGAGTCAAATGTAAGATCGACCGCTCTGATTACCAAAACCCTTAAATTAAAATTGAATGAAAAACTTCACAGGCGATTAGTGAGGTTAATGCGACGTATTCGCGAATGTTATTTTTAGGCACAATCCTGCATCTTTACGTCAGAGCCTGCGTAATGATAATGCCAGATCCATTATTCCTCGCTACAGAATCTCTTGCTAGGTGGTGGCAATTTTATTTTGTTAGATACGACAAATACGATCAGAACATCAATAAATATCAGGCCGCTTTCCGAACAACAGATGAAGGCTGAAGGATTCATGTGTAATTTCGTGTATGTAAGTTTTTCTGGATGTTTAAAGATTCGAGATCTACGAGACCTAGGTAAGTTTTCTTATGCATCTAAAAGGCTTTAGTTATGCGCACAGCATACAAAAAACAATTGTCCGTGGTCAAGTACAATCAACTTTCGACAATTTGATACTTGCATCACGTGCTTATTAAAAGTCTCATCTAGAATATTTAGGTTATATTTCTTCATATGCTCTATAAATGCATATGCATAAAGATTTTTTAGTGGAAGCAAGACATTTAGTTGGATGTTAGAACAATTGAACGAATGCCATTAAATCATAAGTTTCGCCAAAATATCGCAGAAGAATGCCGAAAAACCTTCGCGGTATTTGATAGCTGTCCATAGCATTAATACAGGCTTTTTCCTCGGCAACACTTTACAACACGTTTACATTTTATTGACCTGTTTAGAGGAGACTTGTTGCTTTTCTTCCTTGTTCTGACAATGTTGTCTTCAGCCAGCGTGGTATATTGAAGATATGTTATTTCCTCTTACGCATGGATGTAAGTCTCTTGTTCACTGAGACAGAAATAATATTCCTAATACAATTCATAAAGTGCGCAATCTGCTACACTCTGGTGTCGAAAAATACGACACTAAGCATAATTCTGAAAGCACTGAACAGGTCTACGAGAGGCCAGTGTCCAGGTTCACTTATGTTTTCCACTGATAAGAAAGAGTTACCAAGGTGACTGCCAGTCTACAATACAACTTAAGAGCTGTGCCGACCTAGCCCAACCGCCTCATTGAGAGAGGTGTTCCTTTCCCAGATGGTTTCGAGTAGATAATTTTAATCATAACACGGCTACATATTTGTAAGTAAAGGTTTTATCAAAAAGTTTTGAAGGCAATTATTTAATCACTACTCGATTCAAAAACGGAGTCTTCAAACAAGCACAACCCAAACTCCAGAGAAAACTTGTCTTTGTTCTCACGTACACATAAAATGTATTAACTTTTCCTCATTGTTACAGCTGCGTAGTAAAAGAGAACACTACTGCCGTTATTCGCTCTAACTGACGAAAATGGAGCCGCCTTATAAGAAAATAAAATTGCTTCTATCTAAGCGCCACGGATGAGGATCTGACATTTTCTCATTCTTGACAATGTAGATCTCGGATGCCTTCATGGTACTGAGGGCATAAAGCTACCTCGTTCTCTATTTTTCCGAACTGAGAATACTATTGAAGTCGTACCATGTCCAGCTTAGCATTTCTTACACTTTATGCAGTGTTTCACAAAATTACTAAGGCTGTAGTGTGATGCCTAAGCCGCACAGTATTATCTTGTTCGGTCATTTACGCAATTTCCACTTTGGCCTATGCATTATTCGGAGACACATGATTTCTGTGGAATGTACTGTGTGACGTGTTTGCTCTGTCAACCTGGCTTTTTACTTCTGTCATTCAGTGGAAGCACCAACCCAAGTTTCCAGAAGCCACGAACGCAGGCAAAGAGCACTTTTTGCGAGCTTTCCGATGAAAATTGCAGAAACGTTTAGGCAATGTGTATTGTCGTATCATACATCTGCCTCAAACGCACGTACATGCTTTGGCTATGGGGGTCACACTGGTAAAGCACCTTGGAATAATTTAGACCCCTCGGAATACGTTCTCGTGAACGGCTTTCGTGCATCGTAATGACGGGTTTCGGGTTCATTGAAATACGCTTGATGTAGCAACGATAAAAACCCTGACTACATACAAGTGATCAAGATTCGGCGCTAGATTATGTTCTGTGCAGACGACCTAAACCCTTATAAAATATTTCTTTTTTCAAGCATTTCATCAACTTGACGAATTTGTATCCCAAAACACTGACGCTACTTTTATCCCCTCTACTTTGTAATCTGCTGATCTAATGTATATTCAGGTCCACCTCAGAAAAAGAGTTTGTGATAAAAGCTGTTTGTGTCCTAATACTTTTGAGATTAGTCACAACATTGATCTAAATCAACTTTTTTATGTATGGCTATAAAAAGCAGTCAAGACACACTATTCTCTAGCATACCTCTAGCAAGAGGCAGTTTCTAGATATAAGTTTTGTCGAGATCAGTTTTTGTTAAGTGAGCAAGGAAAACGTTTACAACAGGATGCATTTGCTCATGGAAGAATTTTATCCAATACTCACTGCACACCTGGTTCTATCCGACAATACGTTTCTGCTCTGCCAGTTTTATTTTTGTCTTCCAAGTTTGCAGCATGGTTATGAACCTGAGAATCGGCAATGGCACTAATGACGCCAGTCTGTAGCAAAAGAAAGCATGTAATGCCGTTTTAGTCTTCTTTAAATGATTTTCAGCAATAACTGAACCGATCAGATGCCTTTTAAGAAAAGGTAGCGATATGCACCAGAGAAGAAACGTAGCGTTTCTCTGGGCTTTAACTGTACTTTGTTAGGCAAAGTACATAAAAACGAGTCAATATTTGCTTTTTTCTAAAAATAGTGTTTTTCGTTCCTAACATTTTACTGATAAAGCTAAAGTTCTGGGGTGAGTAACGGTTCATGAACAAAGTCATGATGTTCTGTTCGTGTCGTTGAGTTGTCTATGTTCAAACTAATCCTTGCATTAAAACGAGTAACTTTTGAGCCATCTAAAACACAAGCAGGAAATGTATTTGTAAACAGCTGCTTCTGTGCAGTTAAATTGAGCCTTAAAAAAGCCGGGCTCAACTAAATCTCTGTCCAAGAAAAATAACCGGTTTACAACGCAACATACACGTTAAAAATAATACATTTGTTTTCAACCACTCGCCCTGAAAAGACAAAGGGCGATGATGGATAGCTCTCACGCAACCGAACTGATGATTAAAGATTATTTCACAGTTTACAGCATGAGAGGATGGTACACGTAAGACATTTTTCTGAGAACGCTTAGCTATCTGGGGCAAAAGCTCATTACAAACAAAAAATATTAGGGTGCGAGTTATTGATGACTTGCTTAGAATCGGCTAAGCGTTTAACATTTCCCCTTGGTTGAACTCCAGAGAGAAGAGCCGAGGCACAGCAATAAGGGCAACTGATGAAGATGGATAACACGCACTGTACATCAACTTATTGGTAGAATTTAGAGAAGATATCACCCATGCGTTAGCTGTAATGATATTGTAAGCTTCCTGGTAATACGATGTGAGCTACAGTGTGCGTTGAAAGCTAATATTCTTCATTAAAATCCCGCGCTTCCCGCAGCTTTGATAAGAAGAAAATGATGAACCAGCTTTTATATGTCTAACCCTGGGTTTTAGGGAAGAAAGGTTATCACTGATTATGACTGTTCCCTGAAGGTATTGTCCAAAAAAACTTCACGGGCTACAGTTTAAAACATATTTCTGTACTCACGTCTCTCTGTTATCGTAGCGTTCAGTTCATTACCAAAACTTGGGAAAAGACTGATTGGTCACCTTAAGTAATGCTTTTTACGATAAGCCCAGCTGGAATGCTTTATTAACTAAGAGCAATGGATTGCTAACACTGTTGGATGGATAAGAGCACAGCTGATGAAATATGGTGCGAATTATTTTTCCAGCCCTATTAAACACTCATTGGAAAGGCCCTCACTTTGGGCGAAGAGACGCGTTGTGAGTGAAAGCAGAGATCAAGTGTGAATTCTGATAGTAAGAGGACCTATGTAATGCATTTATAAACAATGCTGTGGGAATTAATAACGCTTATTGAGTCCTGATTTATATTTCTCGGGAAATTACTTGCTCCGCAAGAAAATAGCCCACACTTGTTTTCAACATCCAAACCAAGGTTTATGTACGTTGATACCATGGAACCTTGCGAAATAGTCATTGTTGCTTCACCTATCATTTTGTTTGCTCCACAGTGACTAGCTCCTCTCAACCACTCCCTACTCAATTCACAATGAAGCGTTGAGCAGCGTATCTCGTCCTTTACCGTTCGCTAACATCTTAAAGTAATTGAACGACAGCAAAAGAAACAGACGAGGAATTGTGCGCCTGAGAATGGCAGAGGAAATGGCCGTCTCCAGCGTTTAAGATATAAGGCAATATTCGAACAGCAACCTAGAGATACGTATAATTGTGTTAACAGCAGAATAGGCGCGTACAGCAATTTTATGGGCGTAATTCCAATGGTAGCCAACATAATTCACCTAAAAAAGCCTTCCGCATGAATTGAGCAATAGCTTGAACTGAATACCGTATTTACGCTGTGTGTAGACCACGGCCTTTCTTTTCTCTAGCCTATCAAAAGCATGTGAGAACAGAGCTTAGTCTGAACGGCGATTTCAAAATGAACAGGCCAAGAAAAATGTTTGAGCAGCATCGTTTGTCTCAATAATGACTTTTTGATGTGTGAATACTGTGTCGCTTGCCGCTAAAAAATCAGCACATCTGAGACAAAAAAAAAAAAAAAAAAACGTGTGGCGCTCCCTCGTCTTATACAGCATTTCAGTATTTTATTTTTCTGTTCCTTCCAGTCTGCAAATCTAAATCCTGAATTAAGGATGCCTCTCAGACAGAGTTGCTGTTGCAGACACCGATTCCTTTCTTCAGGTTTCTGAAAAGACTAAACGCCTCGCAATTCAATGCCTGTGGGGTTTCTTTTTTTTGGCACTAATCTTTCACCGTAACTCAATCGGTCAACAGCACAAACCAAAAGTTCTTTTCCTGCTCTCAAATTGCTTCATGAATAATCTCCCTAGGTTTGTTGTCCTAAACGTTCAGTTTTGATAAAGTCTGCGCCTGTGTGGAAACTCAACATGATGCATCTTCAGCAATTCCTGCCCCCCCATCAAGCCGTGAATGTAAGCTTTGTGATGAAGTATCGATTCTGTTTACCAACTCTATAGGAATGTGCTCATATCTAGCGCGGTTTCTGTTTGAGGTTTTTTGTCGCCCTTACGTTGGCGTAATGCAGCAATTGCTGCATTGCGCCAAAGTAAGGGGGTGGTGCATAGGCGGTAAATCTACTTTTTTTTTTTCAGCGAAGTTTTATCTACTCCTAAATGAAATTATTCCATATATCTGCCTTTAAAAATTACTCGCAGCATGATAGTTTATTTTTGTGCAGGCCAGTCATGAAGCACCAAGGAGATCAAAGTTAGGCATGTGCGCAAAGCCAAGATAAGTTTCTTGTGTTGCTTCACATTTTAAGGGCTAATACTTAAGCAGTTGCGTAAGCGCTTGTCGTTTCTTGTGTTTATAACGTATTGCCTGGCAGGCATACTACCTCTGCGATTCTCCCGCTTTTGAGCCCTACGCTTTGGCGCCCCAAAATGTGGAGCTAACGTGCCGTTCTTAATGTATTTTGTTTCTTTATGTAGAGAGCCTTTCTTTGCTGCAAAAAATGTCGTTACTTTCTGCCAATCCGCTCCCGGTTCAAAGCTGTTCCACTCTAATATCGCTTCCTACCCTATGGACCTGCGGACCGCATGTGTCTATATGAGAGCATAAGAACAGGAGCGCACGTTTTCATTTGCACATGATCAACTGCTACACAGCAATATTTCTCCACATGTGGAGATGCCAAGCCCAGCCTTTACAGCGATTACCAACCACCACATTCCATTCGTACGCCATGCTTATGTTTCTTTCTAAATTTTTTTTTAATTTTCCTTTTGCAAGCGAAGCTTGTTAAGGGCACATTCCCTGGAACTGCGATATGCTCTCTGTCTATTTGCTAATTGGCGCCTCTGCACAAAACCATGGCACTCTTATTAGTGTAATAAAGCAGTACGGCAGAAAGATGACTTAGTTACCCTCTAACCATGTTTACCTCTTTCGTCCTACAGTCCTTGGTTCGTCAGATGTACCCAACAAGCTCTGATAAAGGGCAGCAAAAGCACCTCGAAATAGAAACTGCACCGATACCTTAAGAATAAAGTTCTATTTCTTCGATAAATGGCGTCATTGAACGAAGTCGGACTTGGCAAAAATGTCTTTGCTTTTTTTTAACTTTTTTTTTGGTAATGGATACCCTTAATCGCTCTCCTCGACAGTAGGAAACGTTGCGGCACATTATTCGTTTTTCTTCAAGTGAAGAACGTGCTCATCAGAGAAGTATTTTATCTGGTTTCAGGAAAAAATGTATCAACAAAACGTGCCTTCGAACTGAAAAAACTGAGTCCGATGCAGCAGCAGCAGCATAGCGAAATTACGCGCTTCAGCGATTGCGAAGGCATTTAATGACCCACTAAGACTTTTTAACGAGCATTGCCTCATCTCAAAGGACAAAAGTTCTGATGATGCGATCAATGCACGCGGGTTTACTACGATCTGGACCCTCGTCACATCTCTGATTTTCCGGTCTCACTGAGGCTTACTTCCGCAGGGAACGCGCTGCCTTGATCCTCGCGCGACGTCAGTGATGCGCTCTATACGCTAAAGGGCAGTTCAGAACTCCTCCAATATCTGAAAAGCAAAACAGAAGCACAATAAGAGAAGAGCGCGAGGTCTCCGCGATTTCCGGAGCCTTCAAGGAAGGACAGTTGCAGAGAGCCAGAAAAGTTGGACCGGTTTGATATCATTAGGGTTAGAGTTGTAGCAGCATCCACCACTAAACGCATGCTTCTAGCTGTCTGCATTCTTTATGTTTTAAGTACATACATGTTCACGTGCTCGTATGCTAAAAATAATTTTTACGGAATCTATAGCTCTTCACTAAGTCAGCAACTGCACGTCATAATGATGAACACAGAGTGGGAAACTGAGCTGCAGTCATGAGTAAAAAGTAACGCACGCCCTGAAGATAAACTGAGACGAAAACTGTTTCCTTGTAGGCATTAATATAATGCAAAGAATAGTATTATAACCTGCAAAGTGGGAAATATGTCTTGTGGGATTAATGATGAACTACCGGAGATGCAATTTTGATTAGTGGTATCATGCATGCGCTGAGTTGTACAGCATGAGGTTTACGGATGCGTATGAGACGGCAAAAATCTGAATTTGCGCTGTAGAAATTTTCTATGCTCTGAAAAAGAGCAGGCTTTGACATGAAGAAAATAACCAGGCCGCGAAATCCGAAGTAGACCCTTGTACAGAGCGAGTAAGGTATACATATGTACCGATACGTGGCAAGATTAGTACAAGAGACACAACAGCTGATGACTGGCGGGAAGAAGATAGAAGGGCGAATGGTCCATTTTATCGTGACGGGGCGAATTATATGCGAACGTCACGAACGGCGAAGTAATATCTCAATCATGGTGGTCACCCGATGCCTAAATTAGAGAGATTTAGCTTACCGTGATCCGCGATACGCCACCGTGACCCTCTACCGTGCGTGGGCGGGGCGCACAAGCTGATTGGTCCCGACGCGGCAGGTCTATGTGCCGACATCCAGCATGTGGCGCCATCTATTGGCGTCAAGGGATCTGGGCATGCGCAGTGGAATGCGTGGTGACGGATCACGGTAGCGGATCGCGGATCACGGTAAGCTAAAACTCTCTATTGACAGCATGTCCGTGAGCGTGCGGTTGAGACGTTCGGTGAGGCCGTTCGTTTGTGGATGGTAAGCGGTAGTGAAATAGTGCTTAATTGAGCAGTCCCGGATGACTTCATCGACTCTAGCAAGAAAGCAACGTCCGCGATCAGTGAGCAGCTGACGTGACTCACCATGGATCAAGACGACGCCATGGAAAAGAAACTCCGCCATGTGCGTCGCACAGCTGGTGGGTATTGCTCGTGTGACAGCGTAGCGCGTATTATAGTTCGTAGCCACCGCAATTCATCTATTCCCAGAAGCAGACAGAGGTAAAGGCCCGAGGAGATCAAGGCCAACTCGGGAAAACGCACCTCGCAACACCTCCACCAAGATGATAGTGGCAAAGTTAGTACAAGAGATACAACTGCTGATGACTTGCGTGAATGTACCTGCACCTCTCTGCGCCAATCGCTGCTAACACTTCGTCTTTAGTCTCTGTTGTCGATTGTCGTCTTCTGCCTTCTGCAATAATATATATGTAACAATATTACTTTCATTCCTGTGGTAGATTTCCTACTCTAGTTTCCTTCACGTAAAACACTTATATTCTTACTTATCAAGAGTAAAGCAAGGAACGGGCACCAAAGAAATGTTATAAAGCCCGAGACGTGAACCTTTTGGTCTGCCTGTTACAGCACAGCTGAATTTGAGCGTAGCACTAAAATTCTCACGCGCACTTTAACGTTCAGTTGGCATTATAGAGTGTTGTTTTACGTCACGCAGTGCAGCAGCTAGGAATGAAGCTTTTCACGTTTCCATAGAATGCCATAGAAAAAAGCCGGTTTTCTTGCCAATTGCACATGTTAGCAATGTCAGGCGGTAATACAATTCTGACGCACTCTTCTACGCCTCATTCTCTTTTGCTTTTTCATCCAATCCATCATCACTCAACTACCGGGTAATGCGCGCTTTCAGAGATGACAGAGTTACTGAGTGTATTACACAAACAATTTTTTTATGTTCCATGTATTTAACTGAATACAGAGCGCATCAATCAATACTGTTCTCCTTTTTTGTTTTCAGAAACTAGGGGTACCATATTCTGCATTTTATGGAGGCTATCCAAGTCTTCAAGATTACAGCTTTTAAAGAACTTTCTATATTCTTTAAAATAAGACCATTCTTCGCAAAACTGCTAAAACTACATTGGTTGAGATTACTCTCTGGGGCTCGTTACCACGGTACACTCGATTCTTAAGAACAACCACTGAGTCGAAAAAATTCGACGAAAGCAGTCAATTAAGGATAAGTTGAAACTGTTTCTTCCAATGTGTTTGTGTCTGAGTGGTGAATAGTGAAGGAGGTGCCAGGTGTTAGGACAAAGAAACACGCTCTTCGCCAAAACAGTGATAGCCCCGCATGGTCGCAGCTGCATAATAGCGCAAAATGCTGCAAAAGTCTCTTTTTAGCGACAGTATTAAGGTATCCAGCACCATCAGAGATATTGGAATGATATTTTGGCTGCCGCGATAGATTGCAGCAATGAAACGTCAGGACCATATGAACTACACGCCAACTAAACAAAGCTTGACCCCTTTTTGGTATTTTTTTAGATTTAAAAGCTGCCAGTCACCTCCATTTGTTACCGCGCCTTACACACCCCAAATGATGTCCATTCAAACCAGAGTGAAGTGAGAAATCCCAGGCAAGGGAACATATTTCTCCCCGGATCGAGACTCTGAACATCAATGTTGAGAATGCTATTGCTTCCGCTTCTTGCCACACGTCATTGTTTGGCAAGACATCATTCGTCTTACAATATGCCACTCTCATGCTATTGAAAAGGCGTTTCTAAATTCCCGCTGCGAAGATATATGGTCCTTCTTATTCCCGCAGGCGAAGAACAATTCACATACACAGCCTTGTGTGACGGCTGTCTTTGCGTGGTTCATGAGGCAGGCATGCGTGCCGACTTAAGTTTCCTTGGCCTTTTGTTACGGCTCTACTCTATTCACTGATAGAACAATGAGTGATCTTAAATTAAAACCCTGAATTCAGTGTTCAGAGAAAGTCTCGACAAATGGTCGTTGCAGCGAGCAGCATGAATTCCAAAATAGTAATGGCTGCGACGTAATACCTAAGCAAAAAGTGACAAGCGCTCACCACTGTTCCTATCAGTAACGAAAGCATAAGCGGCCAGCCTTGATTGAACAGCTTGCTGAGATATATTAATCGAGAGCTTACCTCCAAATTAAGGTCCCTAATCCTCTATCGCCAGCCTGCACGTGCAGTTTGCTCCCGTCCTCGCAGCCACATGCTATAAATTTTGTATGTGAGATTAAGTATACTAGCCTTAAGGTGGGCGTTTAGGTAAGCTGTACGGGATAAAGTAAGAATAACTCCTGGCCGCACGTATTTATTAACGTGGTCTTGTGTCGCGGAGTACAAGATCAGGGTTTTGCATTTCACTTCAATAGAAATGAGGCCAAAAAACTCGTCACTCTCGTTTGAATGTAGCTAAATTGCTTGGGTTGCTCAGTGTAAAAACCAAGAGAGAGAACGCTCAAGTTAGCACCACGTAAACTCTCCAGCTTCATTAGGATTGTTAAAAAGTACATTTCTAGAAAGACACCACAAGCTTCATTGCGCTTGTATGTAAGCATCAATTACATAACAGAAAAATGTGAAGAAATTCTAACCTTTGAAGGCTAGCTGAATCGTTTGGTGGAAAGCATTCCTGCATTTACAGAACCTCTTAAACGCTCAGTTGAAAAGCCGGTTATAGAGAATGCCGTCTAGTATAAAGAATTTTGTTCTGCAATAAACGTACCACCTGACAAAACGGCTTACCATTTGTAGACCACAGGTATCACAAAATGCTTAGAAACACTGTCTAATGTTCTGGCTTCGGCAGTATTGCGCAGCCTACAATATAAGAAGAGCATTATCCCATTTGCTTAAGGTTATATGTGAACGTTGCATGCATAGCGCTGTAAAAAAAAACTAGGGGGCGCTTATGCTCTGTCTGAAGGTTATGACTAAGGGTTGGAGTTTTCGTTTTTTATTTTCTGATAATTCGGCTTTTTTTGGTGTTTATTTGCAAACATAGATTGCGGTTATTTTCGGTTATTATTATCTCCTGCTGAATAAATATCGATTTTTTTTTGGTGTAACCGTGTACAGTTAAGTGACGTAGTGTGCATTTTGGCTTTTTTTTTTCTTGCACGTGGTTTTTTGCACTTTTATTTCATGTACTGTTTATCATATATACAGCTGAGCTAAGAACCTGGATGAAAATGTTATTGCCATGATGGAAATTAGCGTTATGACAAAACGCATGTGTAAAAGATAAATACACAAATTTGACAAAGAAGTAATTGAAATATTATTTATTACGATCAAATTTTTGCGTAATCCAAATTACTTAAAAAACAAACGCGCTTCTCTCGGCTTGTGTCTAAGAAGTGTGACATGGCAAGAAACTGGCGGGCTTTGGTCTCCGCGATTTCCTGGATACACTTGCGCTGCGAATTCTCTGGTCTGTCCTTCGTCCCTTAAAATGCCTGCCTCGCCACAGGCGCCCCTTCTCAAACGCTGGACATGTCTATGAGGGTCGGGAAGCATGGCTGCCATTCTTTCCCTATTCCTGAGACTAGGAACAATGCCTCAAAACCCTCAACCGCTGTACTTAAACCAACGATCCCACTGTCTCACATCATACCACTGGATTCAATACGGTTGTAATTTCGCGGAATTCGCGGTGTGCATGAAAAGGTACTGACCTTTTTCGGTCTAAACTGAACTTCTTAAAATGGTTTCGGCGTACCTTTACCGGTGTTTTTGGGTTTAAACCGAAACGTCCAACCCCTAGTTATGACGCAAAAGCGACCTATGGTGTTCTGAGGTAATTCCACATTGAGAAATTAATGTACACGCGTATTTTACTTCTAGAAAGCTGTTTTCAAACACATAAGGAGGATGACGCGCCGTCTTTCTTGGCAACGACAAGAAAGGTTTAGATGAAGTTCCGGTGGCGCTGCATGCCGACATCACAGAAATTTTAGCGACACATTTAATACGCCATGTTGTATTTCATGAATGCGGCGATGATTTTACGGCCGAGCGTGCCCAATACGTTATCGTGTAAAAGTGGCTTGAGCAAGTTTACACCCCAATCCAACAGTGAGTTTGTGGATGAGCGTTGGCAGTAATTTAGTGCTGTCGCTCTCCAATTTACTATCTAAGTAATTAAGAAACTTCTATAAGAGGGAGGCCTTTGCGGTTAGTTTTCTTTTTTTCTAGCTTTTGCCTTTTTCAGGTAAAAGGTCCCTTAATATTATTGTACATATTTTATCTTGCTTTTTACGCGAAGCCTGCTGCTTGGCTTCCTGTGCCGAAAAGCCATCGCCGTACCCAAATATGACAGGAGGCTTTCAAGGGCGAGTCAATATAGTGCCGGCGAAAATATATGGGTGGATCCTGCTTCACCTTTAAGGAGGCAACCAGAATTGACCTGATACGTTTTTCTTAAGGTAGGATGTCTTATTTTTCAGGGTACTATCAGCCACGCATGGTTAACAGGCTGAATTGACGATACTAAATCAATTTAGTGCGCTTCAAATTGATGGCCACAGCTATGCTGCATACGCCGTTGCCGCTGCGATTTTCGCTTCAAATTCTTCTCTTATGGCCCGAAACAATAACACATTCACGCGGAAACACCTTGAAAGCGATAATTTTTCATAACAATTTCACATGCAATTTATAAATAAATTCTCCATCATGCTAATAGCGACTGTAATGTACCTTGGAGAAATTATTTTTCTTGAAGGATCACTACGCAGATTAGTAGGTGCTTTGTGGTGTCGAGCCGTAGGCCCAAATAGGGGAAGATCTTTGACTGAAGAAACACAACGCGTCTTGTATAGAAAGATGCTATGTAGACGCTGTGCAACTGGGTGCGAGTTTTCAGAGAATAATCGTTTAGTGTTTGGGTGATAAGAACAATGTATTGCATGTATAATGGTAGCCATTCATGGTTAAATACTATCACGTCGTTTCATTTGTTTACTGCAGAAATCTTTTTTTTTTCTTAAAATTCCAAAGTAAGCAGCCATCGCGTTGCAAAGAGACTCTAGAGAACTGATGATAAATGAGCCCGAAAAAGCGAACATAGCAGAGAAGACAATACGACATTAGCACACGACAGTGCCCTTGTGTCGTGTTGTCTTCTCTGCTGTCTCCTCTGCGGTCGTCTTTTCTAGCTCGTTTACCACGAATACTTACGACCTAGCTTAACTTCTCACTTTAATTCAGAGACTAAAATGCCTAGACAGCCTGTAAAAGATTATGTTATCTTGGTTCTCGGCGGATGCAGAGCTGGAATTCAAAACAAAATGATCGTCCCAAGGCAATAGTCTCACAGCCCTCATAGCCTGAGTCGCTTTGGAACGTAAAACGCCACAAACCATACCAAGCGACAGTGAAACTATAAAATGAAGACGGTATTCCTGGCTTCCCTGCTCTGTTTGCAGTCTTGCCAACTACAGAGAACAACACATATCAACTTTACATTATCTGTTTTCTCTGGATAAGGCTGTCACACCTGAAGAATATGTTTTAAATTCATAGCAGAGCCAATGGTCTTCTAGCTCTTGTCAGCATGGTGCCTCTTCTTCGTATACAGAGAAGTCCCTTGTAATCAGCATTTCAGAGTGTGTTGCCTTTCAGAAGAATATGTGGCTTCCGCGTGCTTACCATCGTCGCCAAAGCGCTTTGAGCCAACAAAAATAAGATTAGTGATGACTTACTTGACGAGTGCACGGGGCAGATGGGCAGTAACGCCTTGATCGCATATAC
Source organism: Amblyomma maculatum (assembly GCF_055883805.1). Taxonomy (NCBI): domain Eukaryota; kingdom Metazoa; phylum Arthropoda; class Arachnida; order Ixodida; family Ixodidae; genus Amblyomma; species Amblyomma maculatum. The sequence goes on along the minus strand of NC_139352.1, from coordinate 24,349,450 downwards.
AACTCCTAGATTGCTTTGCGGAAAACATCCCTTATGGAAATGAACACGTGAACAACGCACGAATATTTGCTGGTTTGGCAGCCGTAATCTTGAAGGTTTCGTGGATGTGAATCTGCCGCACGCTGCTACAATAACCAGTTATTTCTATGACCCACTCTGGACGCTGCCTTTCTCGTAACGTTCCACCTGCTAGTTTTCGTTCCTTAGCTCTCTGTGTTGTGCTGAGCTTAAGTAGAACCCTTTTCATACCATCCCTCCACGTTTGAGTCCCATATGTGAGTACAGATAAGACACAACTGTTATACACTTTCCTCTTGAGCGATACCGGCAAGCTGCTAGTCATCATCTGCGAGTACTTGCCAAATGCGCTCCATTCTAATCCTATTCTACTGGTTGTTTCTCTCTCATGGTCAGGATCTGCGGTTACTACCTGCCCTAATTATACATATTCGCCTAGCACTTCCAGTGTTTCGCTACCTAGTATAATAAACTGCTGTTCTTTCCTTAAGCTATTGAACATTACGTATACCTTAGTCTTCTGCACATTAATTTTAGGCCTACATTTATGATTTTCCTGTCAAGGTTAGCAGTCATTCTGTGCAATTTATCCCCTTAGTTACCATAGCAAGCCAATGCCAGCAGCGAATCGCAGATTACTGAGATATTCTCCATTATTTATCCACCTACTGCTCCTGTTCTAAGCCCCTGAATATTTTCTCTAAGCAAGCTGTGAGTAGTACTGCGGAAATCGTGTCTACTTGCTAACGCCTTTCCTTATGGGGTTTTTATTACTTTAAGTAGAATTATGATTTCTGTGCAGCCACTACAGATCTTTAAGTACCTTCACATATGGTTCATCTGCACACTGATTTCGCAATGTCTCAAAAACTGCGGAGGCTTCGACTGAGTAAAATGCTCTTTCGTAGTCAATGAATGCTATGTAGAAGGATTGGTTTTAATCCGACAGCTTTTTTATCACCTGATTGATAGTATTGATATGATCGATAATAGAGTAATGTTTCTGAAAAGCGGCTTGATCCTTTGGATTATTGAAATCTTAAGTTGCCGTGATTGTATTAGCGATTACCTTAGTGAATACCTTGTACGTAATCGGATAGTAAGCTGACTGGTTTATAATTTTTCAAGTCTTTGCGCCCCTTTCTTATTAAATAAGTTAATGTTAGCGTTTCTTCGTGATTCTGGTACCGTCGATGTCACAAGGCATTGCGCAGACAAGGTGTCTAGTTTTTCTAGCCCGATTTTCTTTTGTCCTCCAACAATTACCTAATCCTCACTAGCTGCCTTTCCCCTTTTCAAATGTCCTGAAGGTCTTTAACCTCGTCCTTCGTTACTGGCGGAACGTCTGATTGTTTTTCACTACTGCCAATCGCATTATTCTCTTGACTACTTTGGCTTTGTATAGGACAGTATAGAACTCGATAACGATGGGTTTTAATGGCGCAAGGGCATCTCAAGCCAAAGAGTGCCAAACACAAGGTGAACGGCGAACTCAAGTTGGTACAATGTGCTTGTTGTGAGGAGTTGTGATGAGATGAAAACAGTGGTGTATGGGACCTAAAATTTTGATTCGCTTTCTATAATCTTTAAGAACAGTGGTAAATAGGGCCCAAACATTCCTTCGCTATGCATGATGAGCTGTGCAAAAATAGCCTGAGTAGCTTTGGGAAGTTAAGCCCCATAAACTAAACTAAACTAATATTTTAATTCATGTCTGCGAATGTGGACATGAATTTCAGGTGCTACCATTTCTACCCATTACTGTCCCGCACCCGCAGTTCATCGCGTCGTTAATAAAGAAAACGCCCTAGATTGAAGAAAAATGGGTGGTAGCTTAGCTCAGTTAGGCCAAGATATACGTAGTGAAACCATGTGTTCCTGGCGCTGGGCTGCCTACTCCTCACCATTCCAATCTAATCCCATCTAATCCAGTATAATATTATCCAGTATAGTGTAATCTAATCTAATCGAAATTAATCCTGTCTAATCCAATTTAGTCGAATCAAGCACAGTTCATTTCAGTCAAATACAATCCAATCCAACCCTGTTCAGTTTAAACAAGTCCAAACGAGTCCAATCCAAGTCAGTCTAACCTAATCTTGGTAAATCCATTCCTATCCAATGGTGAGTACACGGTCGCTCGAAATGCGTCACTGGCTAGGATATCATCATCACTACTTTCATCCTCATGCAAGAGAAGAATTGAGGTGCGCTACTCATGATCCTGGGCGTGACGCAGTTGGTTGAAGCGTTTGTCTAGGGATGCGTGGGATGGAGGCTAGATTCCCGGTGGGGACAATTTTCCTTATGAGGCATAAACTTAGCAGTGGCCTAGCTCGGCTATGCCATCTTAATCTTGATTGCAAGTTGAAGTTAGTCTGGTTATCTAGCTATGTCGCCGCATTACTGATGAGCATCTCTTCTTCGTCTTCTTCTTCTTCTGGTTGCTTCTTTATTGCCAGATGGTGCGCCGAGCTCGCGGCGTCCACAGCTACGGCGGTAGCTAAGCAACCGCTCTGTTTCTCCTCGCAGAACCGCCTCAGCGAAATCACAAGTTCGCGGCCAATGTAGCTTTCGCTACAATACATGCATACCGAATTCGTATGCCATCCCGTTAAGCATGCACAAGTGAAAGGCGGAAAAGGAGACTGTGCGCATACGCTGGACGTTACTGATATATGTCCTATGACTTGCAGATTCGGGGTCATTCTGTCCGGTTCGGCATGTGTTCGTTGCGCTGTGGGCTGAAAGCACAGTTTCTAATTGAAACATTAGCCCTGGAAGCAGGCGATTAAAAAAGAAGTTAACTCTTTTTGGTTTTGGCTGGGAGTTCGCGGTGGCGCCAACGCACCGACACCAACGGCGGCTAACCGAAGTGCTCCTGCGATGTGCCTTTCCATTCGTCGTCGAAACGGACAGTACTCAGCTCGGAAACCCACGGTGTCGCAAATCACCGAACAGCGGGGGCGAACCACTCAGCTGCTCCTGTGGGTGCGCGTCCACAGCCTGAGCCCCGAAGGGCCCAGGGGCGGCGGCGCCCTGGCGGCCCAGGCACCGACGCGGAAGTGGGCATAGTTTCGATCGCTGCCATGCCATCGCAGCCATCGAAGCAACCCTGGTTTGGCTGGATTCCCCCACGGTGGCGCCACTCACCGGCATCCGCTGCATACAGCTACTATGTCCTGTGGGGAGGGCCCCCCGGGGCTCAGGTTGGAGACGCGCAGGCGCACGGGCCAACGTTTGCTTGGCCAACGAAGCTCTGGCGCCGCTCGGAGTCCGCGGTGTCGCAACACACCGACACCCAAGGGCCTTCTAAGGTGCTCCTGCGGGGTCCTGTTTCGACGGACATATGGAAAGCACTTGGCTCGGAAACCCACAGTGTCGCCACTCACCGACACGCCACTTGGGCGTGCTCCTGTGGGGGAAACGATATTCCATATGTTGGCAGGAAGTAGCTTGGTATGGGCAGGAGGCAGCAACCTGGATTGCAACTGCCATCTGCTCTTGTTCATTGCCATGCCATCCTGCCATCACCACCTCGTTTCCAGCGATAGGCTATGTTAATCCGACAATAGTAGATGCAGTTTTGTCGCTTATAAACCAAAACTGATTTACGTTTCGTCGCTGTCGCCGGCTGCGCCCACAGGAGGTGTACAGTGCAGAGTTCGCGCGCACTGAAACTTGGTAGTATTCTGCACGCCGGTGCAACTTGATTTAGACAACAGAGTTCAATACCTCAATTAGTAGGCCGCCAGATCACAATTTTTTGGCCTTGTAATTCGTCCCAATGATTGCCTTCAAAGCGCTTTCAATTAGAAAAACCGACGGGTCATTGATGGACTTCAACTCGCTGAAGGAGTGTACAGACAAGAAGCTGAAAAAGTTTCAGTTGGTACGGGGTTTGGCATCACTTCGGTGCAACCAGACCGGTCAGACTTCTTTTAGTGTTTTTCCATGTGGCATGGATAGTCTATGGACCCATATGTAATTTCACCTCTGTTTCGCCCTTATACTCAGATAAAGATCCCGGAGACCCCCGCCTGGGCGACAAGCAAGCGGGCTGTCAGCCGGGTCTGACCACGGCCGCGACCGCCACAGTTCTTTGTTTCTTCACTCCATCTTACAACCTATCGCCACGGTGCCGATGCCAGCTTCGGTATGGGAGCTAAGTTTCCGTTGTGGCGTCAAGCACATCTATACTTTGTAAGACAAGGGGCTCCTGCGGTGGCAAGTTTAGAAATCCTCGGCTACTTTGACTGTCTGCTTCATATTAATGATGACACTCTCCTACTGGTCACTTAGCGCATATGCCTGATTTTGAATTATGCCTGATTTCCTCTTCACCGCTTTGAAGCTGCCACCGTCCTTAAGAGCATGGTCGAATTTCTCCATCTTATGCTTCCTTATGGCTAACAATTTGCACCTATTGATTAGCTTTGATAGCTCTGCCATTTCTATTCTGTCGGTTGGGCTGGAGGCTCTCCGGTAAACCTCAGTAACACAATACATTGGCGCCATTCAGTATACTGTATGCCTTATTTTTCTTCCTAACCTCACTAAGCCCTATGACATCCCATTCCAATCCCCGCTAGTTCCTCGAGAGGACCGCTAAACTAGACTCGTTATCTAGAGTTCTAGCAGATAAATGTTGCCACTGTCAGTTTCTATTGGTTGCCTGTGCTTAGCCAGCAATTCGTAGCACCCTCCGCTGCGTTACAGGACTGACCGCCGCAGTGGAGATTTGCTCCACAGCCAGTGAGGACTGAGGGCGGGGCGTTCGTAAGTGTATTTACACATAACGTAAGGCATGAACTTCGTCCAGGGGGCGTACCATCATGCAGCGCTTGTTCTTGTCTTCCCGTTTGTTGCGTGTTCTCGCTGCTGCTAGATAGGTAGGATCTATGCTCTAGTCAAAACGTTTTAGCTAGTTTTTAGCCACACAAATTCTTTTGAAATTCCCGGAAAGGAATATCCTCGCAGGAAGGGCACGACCAATGTTGACAAATTTCCCCTGCCTGCTCACCTTCATGTATTTTGTCATATTGCCACGTGGTGGTGACCAGGGTTGTTGATGACACAAATGAAGAGTCGGGGATTGCACTGAAGAAACTATTTATTGGGCTGACTTGCGCCCGCAAAAGAACTAAGCAACTCGGCGGCGGTGATAGCAACAAACATACTCGTCGATCGTCGAACAAACAATGCCCGTCACACTCGTCAACGCTCAATTTAAAGGCTCCTCAGAACAATCTTGATAACGTAGCAAACTGCTACTAGCACAACCTGGAACATTGTAGAAACATACGCAAGTGATCGGAATCTTCGAGACAGATCTCGGCGCACCTTTCGCGACAACAAAAATGATAACTCGTCGTATCGCTACAACGAGCATGAACAAACACGGGATACGGAATTGATACGCGTGCCAGAATCACAGTGATAAGCCCGCATGCTGGCGGCTGTTTAAAAACAACAAATACAGTTTTGAAGGTTTCACGGCATTACTCCCCCCTTAAAAAAAAAGCATCGCCTCGGTGTTCCAAAATAAACAAAGCAACTTAAATAGAAACATTACAAAGTTTAAGCACCACGGATTTATTAAAGCGTGTAATAAGGCTTCGCGCGAACAACATGTACACTTTCTGGGCGTGCGCGTCGCCGTTGTGATGCTGACGTTCCGTCGGAAATGACTTCATTGTCCAGTGGTCCGACGCGGCGAATGATCTTGTACGGCCCAAAGTATCGACGCAACAACTTTTCACTTAGTCCGCGACGGCGAATTGTCCAAGCCCACACTTGGTCTCCTGGATTGTACTCTGCGTGGCATCGCCGTAAGCTGTATCGTCGGCTGTCGGTGCGCTGTTGGTCTTTAATACGCAGCCGTGCGGGTCGTCGAGCTTCCTCTGCATGCTGCAGGTAGGCGGCGACGTCAAGGTTGTCCTCGTTGGTTACGTACGGTAGCATTGCGTCGAGCGTCGTCGTGGGCTCCTTGCTGTACACAAGCTTGAACGGGGTCGCTCTGGTAGTCTCCTGGACTGCGGTGTTATACGCGAAGATCACGTACGGCAAGATGGCGTCCCAGGTACTGTGTCCAGCGTCGACATACATGGCGATCATGTCCGCGATCGTTTTTTTAGGCGCTCCGTAAGGCCATTGGTCTGGGAATGGTACGCAGTTGTTCGTCGATGGCTTGCATGACTGTATTCCAGGATGGCTTGCGTCAACTCTGCCGTAAACGCGGTTCCCCTGTCCATGATGAGCACTTCTGGTCGTCGTATAGCAAGATAATTTATTCGACAAAAAATTTGGCAACTTCTGCTGCGGTACCATTGGGCAGTGCTTTTGCTTCGGCGTAACGGGTAAGGCAGTCAGTGGCCACGATGATCCACTGTTACCCATAGACGAAGCTGGAAAGGGGCCTTGCAGATCCATGCCAATTTCTTGAAAGGTCGGGTCTGGGGGCGGATTCGGGTTTTGTAGTCCTGCTGGTCTGATAGGCGGTGTTTTTCGTCGTTGGCACTCGCGACATGTCTTCACGTAGTGGGAAGCTTCGGCAGGCAGTCGCGGCTAGTAGTACTCCAGGATTCGACGCAACGTGCGTGGAAATCCGAGATCGCCTACTGTGGGCTCATCATGCAACGTCTTCAGAATTTCCTGCCGGAGTTTTTTAGGCACTGCATGAAGTTGCGCGGTCCTGTTGGGTACGAAGTTCTTCTTCACGAGCAGGCCATTGCTTAATGCGAACGATGATAAATATTGCCTGAACACACCAGGAGGGGAAGCGGAGGGGAAGGTGTCTACTAGGGCAGTGACTCTGCGACCGTCGACATCAACTTCAAGGTCGCTTATTCGCATCCTCGCATTGCATGTTGGCCTTGGTGTCCGATCTCGGCTCCGTCGTTTCTTCAGGTCATGGCCGGGGCATATCTTTGTTACTTCGCTGGGCGGCGGTGTCGGCTTGCCCTCTGGTCGTGGTGTCGTCGATGTCGTCGTGTGGAGCGGCAATGAAATGGCTGCCTCAGTTTTGAAGTGTTCGCGGCAATACGTTCATCGCCGGATACTTTTTTCTTCAAACCCTGCGCATGAATACCATTACACAGAAAGCTTAGTAAGTATTTTGCTTTAACTCTACACTGCCATCGCTGTCAGTGCTAAGCGCACACTCTAGAAACCGCCCTTTTCTCACATCTTCAAAATAAATACGAAGATATATTAAGGTTGAAGCAAAATACGGGCCCACCAAAGATGGCTTCGTTCACCGAATGTTGCCGAACGTTAATTGGTTGCGTTGTTGATTCTGTTTCCGCGTTCATTTTCCGTGTCCCGGGAACGAGCGTGCACATGACGGTGCACAGCTGCTCGTGTATTATCGAGAGGACTCTGAAGCACTCCCTGAGGAGCCTCCGTTATTGTTCACAACGACCCTTGAGGAGAAACAATCACGTTGTCATTACAAACGACATTTCCTCTTAATAACTGTTCTTGTTTATTCAGTGTCCTTGTGGTTGAGTGACTTCGCTATATTTGGTAAGGAGACCAATTAGTCGTAAATGTTTCTTTTCTCCTTTTCTTAAAGAGAAAGGCTCATGGAATGAAATCCTCAGCGCGAGAGTTGTGCTTCCGATCCGTGCATGGGATCTGTGCGCTGACGTGTCGCTTGCTAATATCGGATGCATGAGAAGAAAAATTAGCTGTCAGTCGTCCTGATGACGTCATCAGAAAAATAAATATCCCGTCTCCACCGGGAATCGAACCTCCATCCATGGGATCCCCAGCCAAGCGCTTTAATCAACTGCGCTAAGCCCGGAATTGTTAAACGCACATTATAATTCTCCTTTTCTACCATGCGGATGATAATAGCCATGACAATGACGCTGCAATTTCTGATAATGACTCTTCTCTCTGCTTTGAGATATTGGAGAGCGTATACATCTGACCTTGTATCTTGGCTTGCTTCTTCGCAAAGAAATGCTTTTTTTCATGATTGCCATCTCAGAAAGCACACTGCCATGAAAAAGTGCCACACGATAATATGTTAGATGCAATAAACAGATCAGTTCTATCTTTACAGGCGGGTCTACAAGATGAAGGCATGATGCCGTTGTTTATGAGAGTGTGATGGTGATCTAAATGGTATGAACGGCTCATAAATTTATCTCTCACATAAACGTATATTATTTTTCATAAATTAGTTTTCAATTTCTTGATAAATTTATTAAAATTAGATAAAAACTTGTTGTAATATCTTTATGCGCAGGAACAGACTTTTGCAAATTAGGAAAGAAAGAGCTAAGAATAAGGACGAGTAGTTTCTGTTCGTATCGAAAATCTAGTCTCGGACTTTGTCTTGTTATGTTGAATTGGCAGGAGCAAGTGCTTTGACAAAATATTTGCGTGTACAACTTTATCCGCAAACACAAACTCAAAATGTCCACCTGAAGGATATTCACTGAAATGTTTGCCACTTAGCGGCTACTTTGCGCACCGAAAAGCAATTCTGACCGTATATAGTTTACATTACGATCGGTGTGTGATATTGAAAGTTCAATATGTTTTTACGTTTACCAGTTACAATTAGCTCACTTTCAAAAATAATCACAGGAAATGTACAGAGATTTGCAATCCATAGAGGAATAATAGTTCATCCTCATTGTCTGTTTAAAACATCCAGAAGTGCGGCATGTGCAAAAATCACTGTTGTATTATTTATAACATTAGGGACATCTTAACATCATATAAATATGGCATCCTGAGAAGAAAAGAAAAAAGTGCTTTTGCCGGAACGTGTCTGTCGAAAAAAGAATACAGCAAAGAGTGCCTATAACGTGCTGGGCATGCCTCTAAACTGAGCGTTCTAACTACAGGCCTACTAATGCGAGTTTTTGTGGGCATAAGCTCAAACGCGAAGGACGGCCTTTGCGGCAGACTGCGACAATCGCTATAGCATTGAAACTCCTCGACGAACGTGTGTTGGAAACCAAAATCAGACGTGCTAACGTAGTAGTTTATATTTCTCTAAATATACACCCTATCAACCTTTCTTGGCTTCTCAAACAAAAGGAGAATCTAGGTGCCAAGCTTGTCCTCATGGATGGCAGTGATCTTGCCTTCTTTGTAGCCAATTAGCAGTTTTACTAGTTCAGTTGTAGCCTATAATCAAGCGATCATTTATCTACTAGCCGAGCTAAAACGCTGATTGCCTCTTGCATGAAGCGTTCGTACGTTTTGCGAAGTCTCTGTTTCTGAGAAATAATTCGTAAACTTAGTCAATGTGTTGAAAAATACACCTAAAATTGTCGTACTTCTCTTGCTCAGTTCATGCGCTTTGCTAATTTTTTTCACGAGCAATCCGACATTTGCGATCTGAATTTGTGTCACTGAGACACACTCTCTGATGAGAAGAGAGGAGTCGCTGGAGAAATATTTGATGTTGGGAAAGGTTGAGGGTCGCCGGAGAAGGAGTAAGCAATGAACGCGATGGTTAGATGGCATCCTCGAGGCACTGCAGATGAAGTTCTGTGATGTTAGGAAGATAGTGAGAGACCGGAAAGCGTGGCGTGACATGGTCCATAGGGTCACAAAGAGTCGGACACAATTGAACGACTGAACTGAACTGAACTGAGACACACTGGCTTTTTCCCATGGCTCTCTTTGAAGTTCACGGATAATTCATTCCGAAACATCTTGGTTTAGTCCCGTTACTGCCGCCAACTCTTCGTTCCTTTTTCGAACTACGAGGATGTTGTGCAGAATAGTTACGGCAAGCACTAATAAAATTGGCCTTGTATTTCATTATTGATGGTAAACCTACGACTCATTTATTACCATAGAAATGCGCAGCATCGTTATGCGTGCAAGCATTAGGATTTCATATTACGTTCCTGCTGGTTAGTCTTCATCAACCGTTAAGGACAGAGTCACTGAAAGCACACCAACAAAACAGACACTCATGTAGTGCAAAACTGCACTTTTGCGGACCCGTATTGATGCGTGCGCTTCCGGCTGCATTGCATGAATCCCAACAGTGACAATAATAATAAAAGCAGGCAATGGAAGAATGTGGAAATTATGCAAGGTACATTACCTAGTTGATGCTTTCAGTTTGTTCTTTTCATCTTCACAATGAGCGCGACAGGACATAAATGACGGAGTTCGGTATGTTGGGCATCTTCCCTGCGCTCATGAATAGAAGGAGGTTGCTCATGTAGAACTGGCCGCATACAATGGGTCTTCCTTTATGACGCCAGAAGTCTCGGTTCTCGCATCTATTATGTAGGTGATGTCTCTTTCTCTATCACAGAAGCACTCATGCCAATCTACTCGCTGCCGCGTCAGTAAATGGATGTGATGAGAAGGACAAAGTTCTGGTGGAAAGGGAATGGTAGGACAGTCATTTTTGAGGGGCGACACGGCATGCGACTCTCATGTCCGAAATACTGTATTGCTTCTTTTGATTTCTTTTATCATGCAGTTGAGAGAAGTGAACAACATTGTTTGGGTAGCTAAATAATCGCGTTTTGTTTCGTTCGTGATGCTTAATAATCCTTGACAGCATTGAGAGCAAGAAATGAGGTCGATAATAAAAAGGGGAAAGCATTTCCGGAGTTTTAAAGCACAATAAACCGGCACGGAGTTTACACTTTTAGTTACAGAACTAACTTTAAACTAAGTTTGTACCCTCGACGAAGGACCAAGATATATTTTGCCGTAACTGTGACAGGAAGAAATTAGCAAAAAAGTATATTTTATCGCATGTGTTAACACCGTTATTGCATAACTTATCGATGGGGACATTACTGACGACGGCATGCACGCAACATCAGCAGCAAGTTACTTCGACTCTTCATGTGATTATAGATGTAGAGAAAACAAGGATACCGTTACCGTCGCATTCTAACCATTCTTGTGTGTATTTGCCGAACATTTCTTCATTGCGTGCGGATGAAGCGAATTTAATGAGAAGGCAGGGTAACTTTGAGAAAGAAACTAAGTTTATGTTTACATTTTGTAGCAGTTCTAGTTAGAAACGTGGGCTAAGGCTGCTGGCGAAGAACTGAGCACAGGTACACATTTTTACTTTCAGTCTGAGACTCAGCTTGATTGCAAAATTTCAGGCAACAAAAATGCTGCCAGCTGCATGCAGTCGCACGGTTTAATGAAGAGATGTCACGCTATTTTTAGGCTAATTGCAATGCGGGAAAGGATATCAAAGACTGACTGGAGGATAATACGCACACTGCACGTTTGTAGCTGCGTACTTGTTTCCTTTTTTGATGTATTGTATAAATTCCTTCCTGAATCAGTTATACCTATGGGTGAAGCACACTAAATGTAACTCATACAAAAGCAGAGCAGCATCTAGTCATTTTATTAGCATAACTGTGTTTATGAAGTGCAGTGAAAAAAAGCGGAACTATCCGTAACTTCCTTCAGCATCACAGACTTACCAAAGCTGTCTTGGTTCTTTAGGATTAGGATAAGCAGATAACTTGAAAAGCGTGAATTCTGAGATCATGTCCAGGTTTCTGGGAATGGCTTGGCCTAACGGCTTTATTAATGAAGGAGAGAAAAATTGAATTTTTGTTTGTTTTTCTACCCAGGCCCTCTACAATCCTTAAATGTAGATTTTACGACAGCGTATATTACAAATTCAAGAGTTCAGTGATCAGGTGCTTAAAAAAAATTATTCCTTTGACATAGGCTACTTGCTAGCACACATTTTAAAATGATGTCGAAATCTTCTACATTACTTTGCAATGCTTCTGGTTTCTTAAATGGTTGTTGTTAAGGTAATCGAGCCTGAAATGAGCTCACTAGAAGCTCCTTACAAAAATGTGTCTGTTTGTGTGGCTTAATCTTGCGTGGACCTTGCCCATATGTTTAAATTCTTTGCCAGGAATAGGAACAAAGGCCTAGCGCAGTCATGAACCAAATGGCGCTATGAAATTATATCTGAGGATCTGCAGCTTAGATGAAATGTCTTCTATCATTTTCTCTTTGTGTATCTTTGCAGAGACACTTTCAACAATTATATCTCTATATCGTCAAAGCAGTTACATTTTGTTATTTGTTAATTGATTTCTGGAGAACACTGAAAGAATGTCGCATATGTGTGTGTTTTCTGTCGTTGCCGTTTTCCAGAAGTCATTCATGTGACAACGAATTTCAAGACCAAGACAAAAATTCGGTGGCTGTCTTTCTGAGATGTAAATACGTGAGTTTTATGCTTTTTGTGTGTCACAACAGGAAAGGGAGGCTTCCGCAAGAAAGGGTGTGAAACGATGCTGATAAGTGCGTATTCTTTCCTTCGTTAGCAATGTAATGTTTGGTGTTCAACCACCTGGGCTCCCTTAAACCATTCACGGTGTGTTATTAAAAGCTGCGCATTCGTTCAAATACCTGGGTGTAAGCCTTACATCATATTTATCTTAGAAGAAACACGTTTCTGCACAGCATATAAAGCGCAAAAATGTTTGGATATTTTTTATCGAAACTTCAAAACCATTCCCGTTCTCTGAAATATTTTATTTCTAGAATGTTTCCTTCATTTTGGAGCACGCGCGCACTTATTGCGATCCTGACACCGCAAAAACAAGAACGAAAGATAACTTCGGCAAAATTCGTGCGGTGTGTTTATTTTTAGTTACTTATAATAACGTATAATAGAAATATGAACCTTACCATTACTACACAAAGCTTGGGATGGCAAAAACAGCCATAAAAAAAACGTCTCTTCCTTAAATCATTACTCCATATATTTAAAAATTGCACTGGCATCGCAAAAATAAATTACCTTAAATCCGCAAGCTATGTATAGCAATGAAGAGACCACGCAAATAAGATTTAGATCATTTCAATGTACAACTAATTCTTTTAAACGTCGTTTCTTTCCGATAACGGTGGTAGACTGGTATAATTTGTCAAATGCCCAACGCGAGGCGCCTATGGGTGCCAAGCCTCAACATCAAGGGCGGTGCAATTTTATGCTATGTGTGTGTGCAGGGGGAGGGGGGGGGGAATGTCAGCATCGCTCAACGCTAATTTGAAACACTCGCCATTGCCTTAGACATCCTTCACGTGTATTATGCCGCCAGTCTTCTGGGCTGCAGTTGTATATTTCGCGAAGTTTTGTATTAATTATGTTTTAATTTGCACACCTCGAGACAACACATTTAGCACTATATTTATGATGCAAGGCGTGACAAGAGTTATCACGAAAGGGCTGCGACCACACGTAACTAATTCTCCATTACCCAATATAGTTGCGGTCCCATCTCATCTTTTACGTCATGTTTTTTATTAGCTTCAAACTGCATATGTCTGAAACATTTGATAAGTCAGTACTTCTACGACTACCCAGCCCGTGTTTTGCAACCTTAAGCTCTAGTTGTTCTAGTTTTCTGTCTTGAAGTCAGGTCTCTAGAGAATATCTCAACAAAACCTATTCGCCATCTTTTTGCTGCAATCGATCACCACTGCCTTAAAATATTGTTTTATCATAAACTTTAACCAGCGGTGTAGGCGGCCCAAACGCTAGAGCACACGTAGGCTTGCCTATCTTAGTGGAGTTCGAAGGCGTGGCCGCTTTTTATACATCTCCCTAAAGCAAGAGCAAATGACCACTGGGAGATAAAGGGGATGCGCAAGAAAGCACTATACCACGAGCATACAACTCGTCACAGAAAGCGGCGACAAAGCAAGTCATTTCATCAGCATTAAGCAAGTCACAGGGAAAGTGAGCGATGACGACAGAACATTAACGAAACTTACTATTTATAAATGAGGTATAATGGCATTAGTAAAACAAAATAGTGAACGCTGCTGACATTGCGAAGGAATTTTTAATGTGGGCATTTGATTGAACACTGTTTTGTATGGGTAGAAAAAATTGAGCTTATACCAAGCAATCCTGATAAGCTGTTCCCAATGGAGGAGTAGATATTTTATCTGCTGTGCTAAACCTGGAAACACTGAGAGTGATGAGTGGCGACAAAAATAATACAAGCATTTCTTGCAAAATGGCGGCGTATTGGGCCATATGGAGCGTCAACCGCCACCAGCCGAGAGCCCTCGATGCCTTTGATCACTCCTGCACACCATGCTCCTCCCCTGCGCAAGGTTGCACACCCACACTAGATCCCTGCACTGGAACCTGGAAATGTGTGTAGAACTCTGAGATATTGACTGCAGACATGCCGAAAATGAAGAGACCGCCTGGTCTGAGTAATTTTAGAAGGTGGGAGAGGAAATGGCGTAAAGTTAATGGCAAATATAGCATGCAGGAAATGTTATATATGTTAGGTATCCCATGGCTATATGAAAAAGTTGTTTATATATTGCCGAAAAGACCTTATGGGCGATGTGGAGACCAGAACAGTACGTCACTACGGAAGTGGAATAAATATATGCTCCATGAGACGCTATAGCAAAGGGCACCTTAATATGTGATAAAAAAAAAGTGCGGTTGGTGAACAAGACAAAGCGGAGACGTGAGCGTTTTCTCATGTTAAGACCTCCATTGTCAGCACTAAACAGTCCGAGAGACGGCAATGCCGTTGGAAACGTACCGCGAACAGCGAATCTTGAAAACCTATATACGGAGGGGGTCTTGTTGGTACCTTCAAGAGTTTCTCGCCGAGCACGTTTTCGGGCGTACAATTGATTATTGATTTTAGCAGACCGAAGCAAGATACTTATCTCGTCGCTGGTCAAAATTTTTTGGTTGCTCGACTAACATTTTTTTTTTCTCCTTGATACAATTTTTTTCCTTACGCGTAGGGATTAGATATTGGCTGACGTCGTTCGAACCATGTCTAGAAATCGTGTTCGTGCTCCCTTACAGCACCAGCGCTGTAACCTTGCTCAAGTTGAAAACTTTCTTTCCGCTCTCCTGCCTCCTTCCTTGGGAAAAAGAAGGCCTGTAAGCACAGCTGTTATCGATTCTTTTGAGCCATGTAAAGAAAATCAGTTACGACTGCAAATATCCTCCATGCGCAATATACAATTCAGCCGTTTGAAGTATGACCAATAGCAGTAAATGTCAAGCCTAATGTGCCGATATCTGGGGCATATGGTTACCGTGCGGGGCTCTCTTAAGCGCAGGTTTGCTGCGTCACCCGACGCCTGTGTAGTCGGAATCAGTGGGACACTTGTGGTCCGCAGTTGGAATGGGTAGGGCAGAAAAGTTTGGTGCTCTAGTTTTAAAAGCATCCTGTTTCGGACGGGGAATTAGACAGAACGCAGCAAATTAGACGCACGAAAGCAATGTCTCTATTTCATGTTCTCATCTTTAAAAATATCAGAGTAATGCGTCGATATCAGTAAGGCCGATGCTATCAGAATGTTGATACTCTATAGGACCTCTTTGAAAGAAAACACAAAAGCAAGATCTGTTTTTAGAATAGGCTCGGCTTGATGAAAAAAAATTGCCTGTCTAATCCGGACTACGCCTACCTTATGCAACTACAGGAATGCATGCGTGCTGGTACATATTCTGTTGGCATAAAAGTATAGATTGCGAGGAAACTAAGTTTTAATCGTGTGTGCTGCTGTGCTATTGCACAGGAGGATAAGTAGAGGCATGTGATAACTGACGTACTACACATAGTCGATGCTGGTTACATAAACTTGTTGTGAAACTTTATAGTCAATACAAGACGCACTTCTGACAGTGGCTTGAAGTGGGTTATTAACCGGTGCGACCCCAGGTAGTTCGCGCGTGAAGGCTGGAAACGACTGCGATTTCTTAGCGTCGACATAAATGTCGCAGCAAGTTATGAGGGTAACGACCGGTCTTCTTCCATGGATATAGCAAGCTCCTGTCACTTCTAAAGGCGGTCACTTTCTCGTCGAATGCTTTCTTGGCAATCAGCAGCAGTACTCGGGATAGGTTCCTCCGATGACGACGACATTATGTGAGCACATAGCGTCTGAGCAACACAGGTGGCAGTTTACAAGTGAGATACGCCAAAAGGAAAATAGTCATCCATACATGAGTATACAGCTACTTTTTGGACAAGTTGCGCACCTGATGCCATTAACGCGATCCAAAGAAAATTACGGTGACTGTTAACCAGAGGGCACAACTAGTCCATCCTTGGCACCGGGCTAGAATGTTTTCCTGACTAAGAATCCTGTACTTTCGCAATGCGATTATTGGAGGTCATAAATATAAGACTATTTGTAGTATAAGTACCTATTCAGTTGACTTTATTTTAAAGTAACATTTACTACAACAACACACAACAGTTTTTAAAAAAATCATCCGATAGTAAACGACCGACATCGCGATGTCGACCTGCCTTGGTGAAGAGAATTTTGGCGGACAATGGGAGCTGAAAATGTAGCCCTTGAATGCATTCCTGAATTCGAAAAGAAAACGGTAAATGCATGAACGGCGCTTTCTGCTCTAGACCCTGACGACACACGCTAGCATTTATTCCAAGTTTTACACCATCCTGGAAGCTCACCTTATCTGGATGGTGAAGAACTTGATCACGGATGGTGCAGGCTAGAGCCATTTACAAGAACATCTGACCGACAGGCTTGGTGCCCGATCATTCTGCTAAAGGGAGACCAGAAGATCGTGACGTCACTGCTGAATACCTAGTTGACTAAGGTGCCACCGGTGCTCAATTTCACTGCCCTGATATGCAGCTTGCAGGATGCACGGTGTTCTTAGCTCTCGCACTAACGTGTGATTTGTCGTTCACTTCGAGAACGGGGACATCGGGCTACTTTGTTTTCCTCGATCAGGCGAAAGCCTTTGATTGTGTTAGCACCACTACCTTTTTTGACGTTCTCGGGGCTTTTGGTTTTCCGAAGGAGTTCGTAAGTCATTTGGAGCGGCTCTACCCAGGCCTTCTAGTAAGCCTACTTACAATTCAAGGGAACGCTTAACGAACCCTTCGCCATTAAGCGCGACATCCGACAGGCTGTCCCCTGTCGCCGTTTGCTTGTTTTATTCTTAGATCCGTCGCTTCGTCGCACTGCGAAGA
Organism: Amblyomma maculatum; assembly: GCF_055883805.1. Taxonomy (NCBI): domain Eukaryota; kingdom Metazoa; phylum Arthropoda; class Arachnida; order Ixodida; family Ixodidae; genus Amblyomma; species Amblyomma maculatum. The sequence continues at coordinate 24,332,435 of NC_139352.1, read as the reverse complement.
TTAAAATAGTGCCTGGATTCCCTTGGCACACTCAAGATCAGGTAAAGGTGTCTTCATTCGCTGGTGCGTGTCCCTGGTTTTTCGGGGCGGGTACTGCTACGTAGTCTTTTTACGGAGTTTTCAAGAATACAACGAGCTGCCCCGCGTGCTTCTCAAAGGGGGAAGGGCAAAGTGTTGCCCTTTCGTGCTTTTCAGTCAGACCTGCATAGCGACATGGAATGGGTGTCAGCTGTGAAAGTGTTAAGTTCTTTTTTTTTCAGGACAGGTAGCATGCGAGGTAATAGCGATTGCGGAGGCCTGCCTGACAGTGACAGCGGGTTTTCATCTCCCATTGTCAGAGGGCGCGTTCATTATACAATCTTCAGTGTGAGCGAAGATCTTTCCGTTGCTCGCGAACTTTGTGGCCTCGATTTCTGGGCGGGAAAGACGGATGAAATTAGCGCGCACTCCTCTGCCTTCCTATGAGCACGGTGGTTTCAGCCTTCTTGACCTGCGTACAATTTGCAGTGTTATTGCATTCAGGGGATTACATGACCTGGTTAAAATCATCTACTAGCCGGAAAGAGGTCTTCTGGCCTACCTTCTGTAGACTTCGTGATGCCTGTTTTTTGACCACGTGTGGGCCCCACAGCCGTTCAGCGACTGAACTTCTTTTGGTATGTTTGCCGGGCGTTCGAGTCTCTTACCGCTGCCTTGCCCGCGGTCGACGTATTTCACACACCGACCTCGCGCGTTTGCGGGCTCCTTGACATAAAGGAGGCTTCACCAGAGCAATCGGAGCGGAGCAGGCGGGTGCCTAGGAGAGACTTGACGTCTTGCGTCCTACCACGTGACGTCCGTGACCTCGACTGGCTACGTGGGTGAGGTGTCTTACCCACTAGAGACCGCATTTCGGCGTGGGGGGTCGCACCCTCTGCCCGATGTCCGCAATGGGGCCTCCTGGAAACTCAGATGCCTACACTCTTTGACTGCCCTGCTTCAAGGGCGTTCTGGAGACTATTGTTTCGCCTTTTCACTGCTAGGCAGGACGGCCGCAGCAGACCGAGGGACGGGTTTACTCTTTCGTCGCTATGTCTGGGAGCGCTTGTTTCATGGCGACAGAGAGGAGTCGCAACACTCCAAGGATGGACCCAGAGAGTTATGCTTTCAATGCTCCAACGCACGCAGAGAAAAAGAGAAGAGGGTGGAGCAGGCGAAGAAGGAGAAGGCGAAGGAGGAGAGAAAAAAGAAAAGCACGAAAAAAAAATTGTTTTTACATATCAACAGTTTATCCCTAAATATACTGAACGATGTCCCAAAGCATGAAGGCAATATCGGGACTTCCTAACATTAGATTAATGAATTCAAATGCAAACGTGTAAACAGCAGGTAACAGAAGCAGGAGTGAAAAGCTGTCTAAAAGGAAATAAGGAAAGCAGAAACACAGTAACAAAGGTTTTAAATTATCGACAGAAAATTCAGAAACAGCCGCAAATATGAATTTCGCTAACGCTAAATGATACCCAAAGATTTTTAAATAAGCCCGACCTCTTCTGTAAGCTTATTATTGAAGCCTTATATCTTTTCGTCGGGCTGTGGCGACGCTGCTGTTGATTAAACATGTAGGGCAAATGAAGATGTCGTTCTCGAGCAAGGTGCGCACTTGCTAGAGATCATAGACGAGGCTATTTCTATCTTATCTGTGTTTACTCCAGTCCAGCGCATCAGCTCCACACGTGGGTGTGCCTTGACTGCTATTTACACAATAAGAAAACGTCCGTAGTAAAATACAATACATCTGGTTACGGCATAATCTGATCCATCGTTCGCAAATTTGTTCGTATCGGGGATGGTTGAAGATTGAATTGCACGGCAGCGTCTTTGCTTCGTATCACACATACCTTCCCCCTAAGAAGCTTTGTTGCCTTGGGGAATTTCTACTGAGGTGGGACTCTTTCGTGGCTTTGGATGAGAACGCACGAATGGAAAGGAAAATAGAATGGAATAAATTAGCTTCCCATGCTACAAATGCGAGCACCACACCACACGCACGCTCTCTCATTTCTCGTCTTCTTCCCTATGAGCGGCGTTCTCATGTCGCCTCTTAGGCCATAGGCTTATCTCACTCCAGCAGCCAGCGTGGAGATCCTTGCCCTCCGTATACACCAGGCGAGCGTCTGTGCGCAGAGAAAAAACTATATAGAGCATTCAGCGAGACAGACCGAGATAGCGCGGTAAAACTTGCGCCTCCTCTCCCTCATTCTATCTTTCTACCTTCTTTCTCCTTCGATTCGGGACCGCTGCTTAGTGGCCCGCTTCGAGTATGGCTTCTCAGTAAAAAGATTGGGGAACATGCCAACACAAACAATTGAAAGAACATTGGCCAAGTTCCCTAAAGAACCATTGTACATTTCTTCTTTTTTTTTTTCCAAGCGCCACATTTGTGCGTTTCAGCGGATTCGATCCCACTTGCCTTAAGGCGTCTCTTCTCTAGAGGGGAGGGCGTGGGGCAGGACAGAGCCCTGTGCTGTCGAACAATAAAATTAATGCACTTACTCACTGATAAGAAGCGTGAGTTTTGCGGTAAACAGCAGGGCTATGGCATATTGTGGGGTGCTTAATAATAAAGACGGAGTTGAAAGCCCCTGGCGCCTGCTAAGGTTTGTAAATTTAGGTTTTAGCCATTATTTCGAGGTCTGTTGAGTATATATAGGAATATCTGAATATGTTAAACGTGTATAATACCTCATTACTTAAGCCCTTTCAGAAAACCTACGAATACGTTTGGCCGTTTAAACAACAAGGGTATTTCACCTGAACAATGGGCGTATATATGTTTCAAATATGTTAGACGCGACTGAATCGTTCGAAATAAAATCTTATGTGTTTCATCAACAAAATATTGTATCCTTGATTATACGTCAAGAATATTTTTATGAAGCTTAAGCCGTAAACAGTTCTTTTTTTCACTGGAAATTTCATCTCTTGTTGTGGCTGTTAAAAAGATTTTCTGTCTGTGATCTGTAATATTTTCTCAGCATTATCGAAATCGCTAAGCTAGTACAGGTGGTCTTTGTCCGCAGTATACCTTCTTTATATCGCAATAGTATGCGGTTAATTTATTTTGGACCCGTAATTACGTTTCAGTGGACAAAATAGATATCTTTTTTTTCTCCTGCCGCAAACTCAGCTCTTTTTCTTATTATTTGTTGTTTACCGACCAGGTACTTAAATTTCTGTGCTGAGAACGCTGCACCGCCTTTTGAATAGTCACGGCAAATGTTACAGGCACGTTATTATATGCAATGAACGTGTTTTTAAATGCCGCAACTGGGGCTTTCTATACTTATAGCAACTGGGGCTTTCGATACTTCGAACATTTATTTCTTGATACCTCTGTTTTATTCAAAGCCTCTTTGAACTAGGCTTTCAAGGAGCCTACGGGTTTTAGAGCACAAAGATGTTGACGTTTCTACCCTAATTTTGTTTCTATCCTTTAAGCAACTGAGATTTATGTTTCTTCGCCTTTTCTGTCAGGAAAAACTTCCTAAAAGCAGATTCTTACCAAGTCCCTGTTGAATAATAATGGAAACCGTTTTCTCACTTTATTGTTGCTAGGAAAAACATTTTCTGGACTTGCAAAGACGAAGTATATTTTTGTTACATTAAGAAGGTTGCCAGGACCATGCGATTGTGAGCGTACTGGGCTTACGATTGAAAAGTATAATACACGAGCGTGTAAACGGCAGTCCCTCAGTAACGACAGTCGTAACTTATTTAATCATGCAAATAATGCAATAACATACAGTGGGAAAGTTCACGTAATATATTCACTGAGGACTTGAAGTGTTATTGCTAGCGCTAGCCAACATTTCTTAATGAATTCCGTTTGGAAACAAGATATTCAAGTGATCGCTTTTTTTTTAATGTCAACACCCACAACATGTAAACAACTGGCATTGAAACGTTCTACGTGCATCTGTCAAATGACAAGAGACTCTGTAAATGAACTAAACACAATAACCTTTTAGCTGACAATGTTTATAGAATAACTGCTTTCAACGACCACTTTTCTTTTTAATTCACACCTTTACTTATTATAGCAGTCAAACTTAAGACAAGCCACAAAATCATCTAAAGCTATTCTACCAATAATTATCGAAGAGGAAAACATTGTCGTAATTAATAACGGTAAAATGAAGAAAAGTTATCTGGAAGAAAAACTTACCTTGAATGCCATCATTTAGATATATTCCACCTGGGAGGTTATGTGCCTATTCTCCTCCATATTTATGGAAGCATGCGGGCAGAAGGAGCTCCACACCACCGTATAATAGCTGCAATTATAAATTTCCAAAAAGCGCCATGCTAGAATATGTAGCTACAGGCAGCAATTATCTCTCAATTGAAATGAGGAGCATTTTTGTTCAAGCCCATATGATCGTTCCCAGAAGCAGCGAATGTTTATGGAAAAGTCAAAAAATTTTCATGAATGTCAGGTGGAAGTGGCCAACTAGCTCGTATAGCCAAAGTGATGATGATGTATATGAGAGCGGAATGACAAACAGATTGTTGTGAACTTTAAAAATAATTTTGTCGGGTATTGCACTGCATCCTGTTAACTCCTATTTTGTTCTTGCAGTTATTGAAGCCGTCTCGCTAGCGTTAAGGTTTGGTCAACTTCATTTCTTCATTTTGAACCGCCCTATTGCAATATCCTGCATGCGCTGCACGGTTCTTGCCGATATCTGCTATATAAAGCACAGCCACTTGTGTCTAATAACAATCACACCAAACCAAGCCTCGAGTTACAATGTATACCTGGTGCTACCCCTTGGAGATGGGCGAACACGTCCCAGGTGCATAAAAATGGCCCTGATTCGAAATGATGAATGCCTGCATCGCAGATAGAAAATTATCGGCCTTTCGATCCTCAGCATTTGAGACATAATTCCACGTTGCAATGATAACATCGAGGCGAAGCTGGATCGTGGAGCTGCAGTAAAGGCAGGCTTAAAGTCAACTTGAAGGTCCGTTTGAGAAGAGAATGTTCACCAAACAAGCTAGCACGACATTTCCAAAGAGATGCCATCTAAACATTCTAAAATTCGCCTTGTACAGTACCTTTGACATGACTAGTCCACTTGAAGGTCTGTTTCGGGAGAGAATGTTGAGTGAACAAGCTAGCGCGACATTTCCAAAAACTGCTATCTAAATGTTCTAACTTTCCCCTTGTACACTACCTTTGGCATGACTTCAATATATAGCCGTCTGAAGCCGTTTCCTACCCTTTTCTTAATACTCTTTTCCACAGTACAGTGACGTCTTCCTTCTTTCTCAGAAATTCTCCAAGAGACTCAGAGCCTCTTTGCAAGGTACGTTCGCCATGACTGCATAAACAGCAGCCAGGTTCGATTGGGTGTTTATGTTCTTGGAATGCTGCGAGTTTTTCTAGTCGATAAAATAAGGTTTATGGTAAGAGAAGGTGCTGGTGGCGGTTAAAGAATGACGACAAAGTGCGGCACTGTGACTACTGTTCAGCTTTAAAGGAAGAGAAACATTCTTTCTACCTTATTTCTCTCGCATTTTATTGGAGCGTCCGCATGAAGTGTACCATCATTCTGCAAAAGAAACAGTTCTGCCTATCCATTTTGTCAAAAATAACGCCCTTATAAAAAGCGAGGTGTCCTGATTGACAAAAATTTAAATTTCCGTGCATTGTCGATACAAATAAGCAGTTTGGAGGACGTCTTCTTCTAGATTACAGGCGTCACTAAGGTGCAAAACCCAAAGAACAGCGTTTTCTTAATAAACATGACATGTAACTGCCGACGTGGGAAATTTCGGCACATTCGGCTTAGTATTGCTCGGAACAAAATTTGCTGTCTATCTATTTTTCGGTAAGTAAGAGCACATAAAAAAAACACACTTTCTGGTGGCGACATTTATTATTAAGAAGTTTTCAGACACTCATGATGATTTATACTTGTGTCTTGAACCGCTACACACACTAATGTTGCGATATTCCAGTGCCAAGCTGCGAAGCGAATGGTAACGGCGGAGAATAATATGACGTGAATTGAGAGAGCGATACCGCTATTCATCCTTCGCCGGCGTTTTTAGTTGTAACGCGCACGGTTTAAGCAAGTCGTTTTTTTGTCGTTAGAGTGCTCGTGTCAAGTCAACTTTTTGTGGAATGAAAAGTGCACTCGGCAGCCGCCACTTCCAATTTTTTGTTCCTCTTTAAAGGACAGTTGAACAGATTTCAGATTCCGACAAGCTTAAAAGGTACAATTTTATGAAACTTGGCGGTGAAGAATGTGAAATCTTTTTGTGCTAGCATTTGAATTGCCGATGTGATCGCCAAATAAAACGACGTATGCATGCAGACTTCAACGCAGGGCACCGCAACGGGCTGGCGCCGCAACAATGTCGTAATGTAGAACGGCACTATGTTTCAAGCGAAGAAACAGTTGTTTGACGCTTGAAGGATAAAACCAATGGCACCGACAGTATTCCTTATGAGGTATTGGTTGGAGGAATCGGACGACGCCCGACAGCATCTGGGCGAAGCGATGGGAAATTTAACTATTCCGCAACAATGACGTTACTACGAGTTTTTCTGCAGTACGCCTGCTCATTCAGGAAAAAAATCTGACAGTGATTCTGTGATTATGTCGTCACTTTAAAAGCTAGAGCAAAACTATCTCGCACACTTTATCTATAAACTTATTACATTCGAAGAGTTGTATATCGTCCGAATATCGAAACATTACATCTGGTTTTCATTGTCTCCTGTAAAGGGTGCACCCTTGCCTAAAGGGTCTGTCTGCAAAGAAGCCTAACTACAAGGAGAAAATTGGTGCGGTTAAAGCTCCTGCGGTCGACCGACGAGTTTATAGGGTGATAGGAATGACGGTATTCAGTGGCTTGTTAAGCAACATCGAAAAGCTCTAATTGAATATAACCAAATTTGGTCTCCCCCTCCCCCCTCAGTAACAAGAACGCAGAAGAGCTAAAAACAAACTCTTCGTAACATTACTGTCGGATAAGGCCTGAAAATTTAGTGCCACTGTTTCCTGTTTAACGACTGACACACTAAGCAGTTTATTATGTTATTCCTAACTATTTTTTATTTATTTATTATTTGAAACATTTCAATAAAGAGTAATAGTCCCGCTCCGAGCTCCCTAAAAGGGCCTTTTAACAAGCTAATAATGTAAAACTTGGGATATATACTTCAATGAGAAACAAAACAAAGCATTGCCTGGACCCCTGGTAGTAGGCCTAGGTGCCTGAACTCCATACCTGCATTGATAATATGTTGTTGTAAATAAAAATCGTTTTACTTAGCATCTGTCGTCCGAAGAAAAACATTCCGATGCAGAAAAGCTGACATAGAGCCGAAAAATCAATCTGAGCAATGCACCAGCACCAATTAGGTTTGGGCTTTACGGGGTTTAACAACTCAAAGCGACTCAGGCTATGAGAGGCGCCGTAGTAGACACCGTAGTAGACGTCGTAGTAGACGCCGTAGTAGACGTCGTAGTAGACGTCGTAGTAGACGTCGTAGTAGACGCCGTAGTAGAAGTCGTAGTACAAGCCGCCAGGCGTAGAGACAAAATAATTTCGACCACCTGGGATTCCTTAACGTCCCTGACATCGCACATCACACGGGCGCCTAGCTTTTTGCCTCCACAGAAAAGCGCGCGCCGAAGCCGGGATTCGAACTCACAATCTTGGGCACACTAGTCGAGTGCCCTAAACCCTGCATCACGCTTGCGGGGCATACACAGAAATTACATATAGGTCCTATCTTAAAAACATTGCGAATAACTTCATGTCCGACGTGAAGGCTAGCGTCAAGTACGCGTCAACTAAAATTATATACGTGCTCTCATTTGCCGGCTATCAACAACCTGTTGCCAAAAGAAGAAAAGCAACTAGTGAAAGAGTGAAGAACATTTAAATATATGTAAGTATACCTTGCATGATTCTAAAATTTTAATTCTGTAGACAGACCCAAATCTACACAAGAAAATCACAGACAGCCACTTTGAACCAAAAATAGAAAAAAAAAACCATTGCCACCAGAATCATTCAACGTAGCAAGCATAATCTTTCAGCTATATTCAATGGCCAAGTATTTACTTAGCAAAGTCATCCCTGTGTTGAGAGCAAGCATAACCCAGAAGGCATCTAGAAGCAACAAATTACTTTTGTTCGCTATTAGTTTCAGCTGATGTGACGTACGAGAAACTACAGAACCTTTCCCTATGTGTGCATACATGTTTTATTCTATGAAGCAGCCTTAATTACCCGAAGTCTTTTTTTTCGACAAGTGGAAGTCAATATTTGTTTTATTTGAAGGTGCGGTTAAAGTTACCAGGTGCAATTATATTTTTATAACCCCGTATAGCTTCCATGAAAGCGACATTATCCTTTTGAAGCAAAGACAAAAAATGCAGACTAAACGTCCAAACTGTCATCATTCCTTTAGCTAGGAAACCGCAGGATAAGAACCCCTGGTGGTCGGAATTTCCATGGTCGCCCACTACGGCGGCTCTCATAGCCTGAGTCGCTTTGGGACTTTAAACCCCACAGACCAAACCAAACGTTATGGTAGGAAAAAAGTTTATGCGCTGTGTACATCTATTCTTATCTTGTACGAGGTTTCCCTATAAAATCAGCAGAACCACGTCAAAATGTGAGTTCTGTATGCGCCACCAGGCCTCACGTTGAGTGCTGAGTCAATGCAATGTGTGAAACGTGCGTAGGATATGGGATGACACTGAAGTTAGGCGTAAAGCATAGAAGGTAGAAGAGATAGAGCCACATTTAGGCGTCGGGAACAGTTTCACGAATTCGTCTCAGTAAGGAAACGTGCGTGCCTACGAGGGAGAAAAAAATGGCAACGAGCGAAAAACGAGATAAATAGTAAATAACCTCACTTTAGTGACATTTTGCATTATAGCACATCCAGGCCGACTGCTGTCGTTTGTACTAAGCATGCTCGGTACCTCAGGAGGATTTATTTTGGGTTGCATGTGGAAACTGATTGCATTCAATTGCAAATGTCACAAACGGCGGATGGTTTATGAATCACCGTTACGTGACACAGCTCTGCGAAGCATGATTTGCTTTTTACCCCTTCTTTGATGATTGATCGATTCAGTGGTCACTGACCATGGTCAATTTTAAAAACAAATGACGTTTCGGGAGCGCTACGGCTCCCTTGTTCACAATGAACAACCGGCCGGACGTCCCGGGCTTTTTGTAGCAGTTAGTACTGTTCTTAGAGATTTCGCGTAGATAGGATGCAGTGTGCCATCATTCTTGTTTATTGTGTTAGATGTTGTCTGGATGATTAGTGACTCGAGATTTCGGTGGGCTGATACGTTCTTTTCCGTTGTCATTATTTCTGCTTCATCCCAGTTAATTTCATGGCCAGTCTCTTGCGCATGCTCTGCGATTGCATTCGTTGTCACTTTTCCTTTACGTACATCGTACTGATGATCTTTCAGACGTCTTGTGAAATCTTTCGTTTCGCCTACGTAAACTGCTGAACAGTCTGCGCAGGAAATTTTGTAAACCACGCCGGGAAACTTCGCACGTGGGAGCTGATCTTTCACATTTACAAGCTCATTTCGTATCTTGCTTGTCGGGACATGTGCCACATTGACGCTATGCTTGCGGAACATCCGTGCCAGTGCCTCACTGATTCCTGATACGTACGGGATAGGGGCTCGTTTATAGGAGCCGTAGCGCTCCCGAAACGTCATTTGTTTTTAAAATTGACCATGGTCAGTGACCACTGAATCGATCACCAAACCATGATTCCTGACCAGACGGTATGCCGTCGAACCCTCGACTACATCACTTCTTTGATGATTGTGTCTCGGTGAACTTGCAGGTTGGTTAGTTGGATATGTCACCAATGTGTGGTGGGTTTCGCCGACTATATGCAGCTCCAAATAATATTGTCACGTGGTGGTGACCAGGGTCGATGACATAAATGAAGACACAGGCTTGATGGTACGGAAATTAACTCTTTATTGGGCTGACTTGCGCCCGCAAAAGAACTAAGCAACTCGGCGGCGGCGGCGATAGCAGCAAACGTGTTGGTCGATCGTCGAACAAAGAATGCTCGTCACACTCGTCAACGCTCAATTTAAAGGCTGCACAGAACAATCTAGATAACGTCGCAAACAGCTACCAGCACGGGCTGGAACATTGTGGAAAGACACACGAGTGGCCGGAATCTTCGAGATAGATCTCGGTGCATCTTGCGCTACAACGAAACTGATAAAGGTGTGAATCGCGACATCGAGCATTAACAAACAAAGGTTACGGAACTGATACGCGATCCAGAATCAGAGTGATAAGCCTGTATGCCGGCGGCAGTTCAAAAACAACAAACACAGTTTTGAAGGTATCGCGGCAATATTCTCTTCGCGGTGAAGGGCCGGTAATTAGAAACCTTGGGCTCCTGTGCATTATTTTAAGACTTATTATCACATAGCAGAAGTTTGGCGTCGTTTCATATAATTTACGTAGATGCTCGTTATTTAAAAAAAAAAATGTTTGATTTGTTTAAGCTCAGTGCAGCTGACAGAGTCTGTCATTTGTGTCTACATATTACGTCGACCTCGGATGTTAGACGTGCTGCAAAACGTTCGATTTGGAGAAGCGTAATTGGCGCTACATAAACGGAAAATGTTCTGAGTGGCGCATACACAATATCTTTATAATATATATTATATACATCCCTGTACACAACTGCTTTCAGCGTTATAAGGGGAGATAAGTTTAGCTTGAATTTTTCCTCCGCATGCGGGTATTCATGCTAGCGCTTCTGAAGCTGCTTCCAAAAGCAAGCTGAGGGATTCTCATTAACCGCTTGAGTTTTGAAAAAGGTTTGCACAATATGCTTTCTGTTTTTAATTGCAATGCAGACTGGCGGCTATGAAGGCGTAGAGAATAGCACCTGCATGTAGCTAACCTATTGTTGGATTGCTGGACGGCGAATCTGGGCACGCTTGACAAAGAACCATGAATTCTTTAAACTCTGCTAAATACGTTGCCGACATATGCCCTGCAAGAACCACTTATGTTTCTGACCTCATTCCAGGTTCTTTAAATACGATTGCAAAATGTTCAAGGTAGTATATCTCCCGCCATTAGTGCCTAGTTATACTCTACAATACCTTCAGCTTACGTCTTCTGGTGTTGATATATTAGTAAATGATAGCGATGGGAGCGCAACAACCGCTTTTGAGGTTGACTTGCCTGTATGTCTGTGTTTAGCCTTTCCTTATCAAAACACTCATAGTATGCATTTAGTCATCTTGGTATTATACCTGACTGTGGTCCAGATTCTTCCACTTTAATTACTGATTATTTCGTGGTGTGTTCACTGTGAAATTCTATTTTCAGCGTGGTACTGTTCAAAATAAAGCAGCAGTTTTCACCCCTCACTATCCACGTTGTGCGGGCGCCTGTTTGATCTATCGCTGACACGAGTGCAACTAGACGTTTATTGCTTTTTTTTTTTTTTAAGTCGATATTTATTGCCTCAGGGCATCAGTAGGTTATGAGATGAAGGATGAATAAATGATTAAATGAATGGAAAAAGGTTGGCTGATTTTATGAAGTCCAGAAGTGAGCGATGATGAGGTCCCTGCGTCCAAGTGACGTATGAGGCAGGATTGGTTGCTGAAAGGCCAGCTATTCTCAGGTGCCGGAATCGTGTTGGCTTGAGTGCTGGGCAGTCCCACAGCAAGTGGTGGATGTCGGCCTCGACATCTTCGTTGTTACAGATCGGGCATCCTGGGCGAGGATATAAGTGTTGGAAGTATGACCACGTCCTAGTTACAGCTGGTGTAAGGGCAACACCGACCCGGATCCTCCTAAGCGCAACCTCCTCTGCACGGGTGAGACCGCGGGGAAGGGATATCGCACACGGAGGGATAAGTGCACGTGTGCGGCGCCGGAGGTGCTCCTTTCTTGACAAAAGGAGGGTAGCGTCGTCGACTTCGAGAAGCTGTGGGATTGATGCGTCTTGGTTCACGAGGCGGGTTGCAAAATCAGCTTGACTTTGGGAAGGCAGCAGATCCCGTGGGACCCACTCAATGCGTATTGACTGTGGGATGCGCGCCGCAAGCTGGTGGATGTCCTGGCAAATTTTAGGGCAGCGGCTGACACGTCGGAGCAGACGTACTGCTTGAAGTGCGTCAGTGCGGATTACAATGTGGGCTGTAGGGAGCATGGTTATAGAAGTCACGGAGCAGAGTGCCTCTTGAACTGCCACAAGCTCAACGCAGAAAGATGTAAGTGGTTCCGAAAGCTGAAACGTAGTTGTCTGATTCAGGCTAGGCCTCCGTGGACAGTGGATTGCCGTTTTGGCTTCACAGCCTTGCAGGCTTCCATCTACGTACACTACTACGGAATCCTGAGGCAGGTTAGCATCTTGCTCTTCAAATCTCTGGCGTAGCAACGATGCAGAGTTGGCAGACGTCGGTCTGCGGATGTCAGTTGGCTTGTTGTCTCCTAACTGTATAAATTTCCAGGGAGGGAGAACTGGCGTAGGTGGCTGAAGAATAATGTGTGACGTTGCATACGCCCTCAGTGCTTGCGTGGAATGTGACAAAGTGGCCTTGAGTCTGCGAGCATCTCGGCGCTGCTGCACCAATTCATCGATGGTGTTGAGCTGCGCATTCTCCTGTAACGCTACGACCGGTGTGATTCGTGGAAGGCATGTTATGGTCCTCATAGCTTCTCGATTTAAGGCTTCAAGGCGATCCCATTGTGCCCTTGTAAGATGCTGGAACTGGGCCTGATAAACAATACGGGGCTGCAGAACCGCCCTCACTAACTGGCGTGCAACAGACGAGCCAGCGCCACCCGTTTTAGGTGCAATTCTTCTTATTAAACTTATAGTTTGAAGTGCTTGCTTTTTTGCCTGAGAGAGCCAAGCAGTCGCTGATCCTGATTGGTGAATTGTTAAGCCCAGAATTTTCAGGCTCGAACTTTCTTGTATTGGGGTGCCTGATAGAGAGAGACGAATTGGATTTGAGGCAAGTTTACGGCGTCCCCAGCGGTTGGCGACTGACGTGTATGACGTTTTACACACAGAAAGTTGAAGGCCAATGGAGGAGGCGTAATCAGAGGTTACGTCTAATGCTGACTGAAGGGCGGCCTCTTGAGTGAGAAGATCATGGTGAGTGCTCCATACCGTGATATCATCTGCGTACTGCAAAAACTTGATTTCAGGGATATCATGTAAGCGCCACGCCAATGGGATGAAAGTAATATTGAATAACGTCGGAGACAATACTGATCCCTGGGGCACGCCACGTAGTGAAACGAATGAACCAACAGTGTCACCGCTGAGACGTATTGCAAATTTTCGTCCATCCAAAAATGATGCGACAAAAGTGCGTACTCTCGGAGGGAGATGGAGCATGTCAATGAGATTCAGGATTGCAGCATGACTGATGTTGTCATATGCCTTTTCAACATCCATTGCTAATATGGTACGTACATCGCGGCTGCGGGTAGATGACAGAACTGCTGAGGCCAAGACAGCCAACCCGTCCTCTGTACCTATGTATGGACGAAATACAATTTGAGCAGGGTGATAAAAACCGTGCTGTTCAAGCCACCAAGAAAGTCGTGTGGCTAGCATTTTCTCTGCAAGCTTGCAAAGCGTTGATGTTAAGGAGATTGGTCGCAAGTTGGCGAGGTCCGTTGGAGGCTTCCCAGGTTTGGGAATAGGGATCACGACAGCGGTTTTCCAGCTCTCGGGTACGACACCATCAAGCCACACTTTGTTTATGGTGTCTAGTAGTTGAGGAAGTGCAGCAGTACTGAGGTTCTTGTAAACTTCATACTGAATTTTGTCCAGGCCAGGCGCTGTTTTCCGTTTCGCATCGTCAATTGCAGCCAGCAGCTCGCACATCGAAAAGGGGCTCGCAATTCCATCTGCGTCGGCAGCAGATGGTAATTTCCATGCGTCTGCAGGGATACCTGCCAAATTAAGGTTTACAGCTGAAGGAGGCAGTATATCGTATTTTGGGAAAAAATTTCGAGCAGCTTCTTTTGCGAAATCACCCGGCGACAGATTAGCCGCAAAGCATGCTGTTGCTGCTGCGTCAGTAGAACGACGACCATGTTCCATTGCACGAAACGTTCGCCATAGTGAGGCATTCGATGATTTATCAGAAAATTGTTCACACCATGCATGCCACTGGCGTCGCGATAGATCGCGTTCATATCTCCGAGCCTTCGCGGTGAGATAATTCAGTCGTGTACGTGCCTGCCCCGAAGTAGGGTCTCGTGTAGCAGCCAGCTCAGCTTGACGGCGGGCTGCCCACAGGTTAAGCAGGCCGAGATCTGGTGCCGGTCGACCTACATCAATCCAGGTAGTAGTCGTAGCGCTGTTTAGTGCTCTTTGTATACGGTCAACAAGGAGTGACGGCGAATCTGAAGACATACTGTCGAGACATGAGCGAAAGCTGTCCCAGTTTATCACAGAACATTTGCGGCGTAAAGGGCGGAGGCGGGAGGGATGGAGACCGATGAGGATAGGGTGGTGATCACTTCCCCAGCAGTCCGGCTCCATGTACCATGAGGGAGTTCCTGCGCCCAACCACCACGTCAAGTCTGGAGCATAAGCAGCACTATGTATGTGACGCACAGGCCATGTTGCTGTCCCAGGGTGATTAAGCAGAACAAACAGGGAATCAGTGAAGACGTCCCGCACACGCCTACCACGAGGGCTTGCAGTCGGATACCCCCAATCTGGGTGAGGGGCGTTAAAGTCGCCTCCGACTAAAATTGGACACCCGGGGTATTGCTGACGAACACTTAATAACCAGCCAAGATTAATACGGGAAGAGGCGCCTCCAGCTGGTCGAACGTAATAAGAAACAAGAACAACTGTTCCTTTCAGAAATTTCGCAGCAACTGCTACTACCTCTTGGTATGATGTGCACCAGTTTTCGAGAGAAAGGCGTACATGAGGAATACTCGTTTCGACATATATCGCCGCCTTTCCCGGGGGAGAAGCAGTCTGCACGCGACGGTCGGTCATTGAAGGGGACACGTAGCCGCTGAAGCCAGGAATAGATGGCAAGGCGTTCGTTTCCTGAAGTAACATAGCCCACACCCGAAGCTTGTTAAATCGCAGTCGGGTCCTGAGCTCGGCAACCTTCGTGGAAATGCCTCTACAGTTCCACTGTAGTACACCAGGACGACCGGATTTCGCCATTTTTGTGTGCTAGTCCAAGCGCTGTAGTATCACAGATGTCAGGTTGGATAACTGGTTGACCATATAGCGGAGCAGCGATGTTGCAGAGTTATCATTGGGCGTTGTGCTACACTGGGAAGAGGCAGCAAATGGCCCTGTTGCGCGGAATGAAGGCGGTTGTGTTGGGCAATTACTAGATTTGGCGGTTACTTCTGCAACTCGCCGACGTCGAGCAAGCATTTCGCGGTGTTGTCGGAGCTTAGAGACCTCTGCTAAGAGACGATTGATTTGCTCATCCACTACAGCCATATCGTCGTCTGGTAGATCAGTACACTGCTGTATTGGCTGTTGTCGACGGCGTTTCTTGAGCACCGTATCATTAGACTTTGTCTTAGCTGGAGGTGCATTCGAAGCGGGCTCAGGAAGCTCTGGCCACTCGTCATCATTCCACTGAAGAGCTGCAAAGCGATTGGATGTCTGCACCGGCGTCATGTCCTCTATTGGCCAACGCTTAGTGTTCCGAAGACGAGCCTTCTGCGTTGCCTTTTGCTTTGTCGGACAACTTGGAGATGTTATCTCCAAGCCGTAGTAGTACAGCGGAGCAGCCGTAGTAGTACAGACAAGCTGGGAGTGTCGGAGGGCCTTGCAAGGTGATCATGCAGGAACGCCCCTTTCCTATGTGTCGGGCCTGTATGACTCGGTGCGTTGGGCAGTACAGCTCACGTTGAAGGGTGGTTTGATCTTCGTTTATGTCGACGTTGTAAACAACGCAACGCTGCAAGTCGGAGCCTTCAACTAGATACACTTGCACAGGCACTGAGATCTCACTTGTGACTGAAATGTAACTAAGCGTTTGGACACGTTCCACCGCAGTAAGTGTCGGGAGCCACACAGCTATAGTGTTTGACTTCTTCCTTGCCGTGAAGCCCCGAAAACCTCTGGTTCCGAGACACGCGTCCAAGTTGGCCTGGATGATCCTGTTTGGTATATCGGTGAGGCTTTTGTTGGCAAGAGATTTAATCGCCACTTTATAAGATGACGATCCCGGTGTAGGTGCAACCTGGTTTTCGATAGTTAAACAGGAGCGCTTTCCTTGATAGCCACCACTTGCCGAGGACGAATTCGGTTGATTATCTTCCGAAGGACGCTTGTGAGGCGCACGGGTGCTCGTTGATACGGATGGTGGAGCCGATAGGTCCATTGAAGAGCTTGTCTCCTCAGGACGCACAGTTGGATGTGCATCTCGTCGTGTTAGCTGAGTGGCCATAGCCGTGCTCCACCCAGAGAATAGTTCACTTACGGGCTGTTGTCCATTTTGGGAAGGCTGAATGGGCGCTGGTGCTGAAGAACCGGGAGCACCAAGCTGGACCTGAGGCCGATGGTCAGGTTGAGGTGTCGACGGCAGGGCAGGAGTTGCAGCGAGCAACTCCGGCGAAGCTGCCTCTGCCAGCGTGGCAGCGGCAGCACTAGGCCTAGCCTCCGTGCCGACCTGAGCTGCAATCATGCATGAGTAGCATGCGCCGGAGGTCTCGCAACCTGACGCGGAGAGGACGTCTGGAGCTTCCTCGGAAATAGAAGATCTACTTCTTTGGAGACAGGACAGGTGCTTACAGGAACGGCAAGAATTTTCAGAGGAGCGATGAAGCCACCTTAGCAGGGAGATACTTCTTCTTCTCTCAACACGCGCTTTTTTGTCTCTTTAGCAGTAAAACGAACAACTGCTCCGTTGATGCGCTAGTATTTACCAAGAGAGCTCAGGTCAGGTTCTCTCTGCGGGTGGTTGGAGAAGCAGCAACAAATCGAAAACCCAGCGCGTGTTGACATCACAGCCCCTGCCGTGCTGAAGGGCTACTGGAGGCGCGGAGAAAAGCCGTCCTGGTCACGAGGTTGGACGTCGTGCCGTAGACAAGACCAAATGTAGTTATCACCAAGACAAAAGTAAATTTGTGGCATATCGAGACTGGGGCGGTGCGCCCAGCGAAAGCTTCGCTGTGACAGAAACTGGGCAGGATGCGATGCCTAGAGGCCAAGGGCTGTCAATTAATGGCGACCTTACGTGCATGCAGGCAGCGCTGAGAGGGAGCGCGTCAAGGTTCGGTGCAAATGAGTGGGCACCATGCTGTTGGCGCCTTACTCAGATTGCTGCCTATTTAGAGTGTTGACTAGTTTTACGAGCTATTTTTTTTATTTCTGGTATATTGTCACCAGGTACAGCTCTTTCTTTAGGGCAGGTCGCTATGATTAGTTTGCCTAACGCTATTTTCATATTTGCTTTTCATTGTTCATTGTTTATTAAGGATTAAGCAGTCTGAACTTCCTTGCTAGCATTGATGCATCGACCGTAAAGAAAAGGAATCTCTTTATACATCGTACCTAGTGTATTATTTAACACAGAAATAAAGTCATGCGGTACAGAAATAGAGTGAAAACGATAACAGGCCAAAACACAAAACGATAGAATAATAAAAAAGGAGCATTCGGTGCATAATATATGTGTCTTGCTGCTTTCAATGCATATAAGTCACTGTGTTCTCATTCACCACCTGGGTAAACGAACCTTTGTATTCCACAAATAGACCAGAGAGCATCGTACACGATGAGCTTCGTTGACTGACCCGAACCAGGTCACGTCCAATTTCCTACTTTTTTTTCTAGACGCGATTTCATACCGTTTCATTTATTTTTATTCCTTTTCTGTAGGATTATTGTTTTGCGGAATGGTTTCCATGGTGTCTGTCATTGTTAGTTTGACGGCCTCACTTTAGAGCAGAGCGATTGTTTTTTTTCTTTCCTGATAGAAACGCGCCCCCGATTAAGGCTTTCATGCCATAATAAGGCTAGGACAGGACCTCGTGATTTAAAAACTGCACAATTGGAGGCCATGAATTTTTCTTATGACTTTCTCGTTCAGTTTCAAGCAGCTCTATTCGATCAACCGCTTTTCATCCATTTATCTTTTACATTCATTGCTGTTCGGGAAAACGTTTTGGGATCACCGAAGATTCACCTGGCTAAGTTAATTGTATTTCTTTTCCAATAGACAGAAAGGTTGCTGAATAGAAGCAGTTCGAAAGGCAATCTTGGTTTCATTGCTTCTGACATAGGTGCAATCTGGCCACCGAGTTCATCGCCAGAATAAAAGTAAGTTTGCAAGCAGGGCACGGTTTTGACGCAAAGCACATCTTGATATTTTATTTTTTCCGCATTTCAATGTCATCCATGTAAATGTCGCCGCTAGTGAAGCTTTTACATTTTATTTAGACTTCTAGTAATGCTGGGGTCATATTTGTTCTCTCTTCTCTTTAGCCATGTACTAGTGTTTGCTGTTGACAGCTACTTAGAACATGGCAGCTGCATCACCATGAAGTAAGTTACTTACATAATTGTGTGCACGCCTTTGTCAAACTGTTGAATTGGCACAAGTGTTGATAAATAACACACGGGAACGACTTGAATGGCAATTGATGCAGGCTCTATCGACGCTATCCGTTTCAACATTGAATGTAGCTTGAAGGTTCCCAAACAATTTTTCATGGGTATACACGTAGCTTAAGTAAGCCGTCCCTTCTTTATTTGCCTTTTTTCTGATGCCTTATTACAGTGCAGTAACATTGCCTTAAAAAGTGATAGTACTCTCATATGTCGTCAAGTGCATGTTTGATACCGTACTGTACGCTCAGACCTGTGTCTATATTGATTATTGCTTTGTGGGCCGAAGACCTCAGGAGGGAAGGACCAGACAGCTGTCGCGGATCAAGGCCAGGACAGAACAGCTAGCCGTGGCTTTACGTGCCACCTCCCACCAACCTTTTTATTAATGCGAAAGCGTTAATTCGCTATGTGCACATTTCGGTCCGCAGACCGCGTCAGCAAAATCATGTCTGCAGCAGTTATGAGGAATTGATAAGTGCTACAGGTTAATGAATGATGTCAATCGATAGAGGGTGACGCAATGTTGTGCCCTAAAAATAATTAGGCCAATAAGTAATTAATTACAGGCGAATAATGTAAAAGCTGTCCGCAGCAGTTGTGAGTGAATCAGAAGTGGTAAAGGTTAATGAGGGGCGTCACTTGATAAAGGGTGACGTAATGTTGTGTCCGAAAAATAATTAGGCCAGTAAGTAATTAGGTAACCATTTATAGAAAAAAAATGTAAAAGTAACGGCGAAAATAGTCTATTAGCCAATGGCTTGGCGCCACATCTGAATGCAAACACTGAACTAGTTAATTAACTTGTATCGCGAACCACAAGAAGGGACGATGACAGAGTGAAAAGCGCTCTTTTCACTCTGTCTGTCGTCGTCCCTTTTTGTGGTTCGCGCTGCAATAGAAGTTAGATATGAACTAACTAGCCCGCCAAGCAACCGTTCTAGTTAATTAAATCAGTCAGTTAAGAGGTGACGTCAAATGTGACGTCACGCAACCTGAATTCGCACCAAAAAAAGGGCATAGGAAGTGATTGGCGCTCAAGTTGAAAGTACCGAAGTCTAAAATGGACAAACCAGAAGTTAATTAATGGGACGTCAAGGATGTGACCTCACGCAACCAGAAGTAGAGCGAAAAAAGGGAATATTCATAGATACTGCGATCTGGTACAGATCAAAGCAGGTGGGAAAACCAAAAAGAAATGCAAGCATATAAACGCACTCAAATTCATAAAATTTGCAGGCACTTTTCAAACATTAGTAAAGAACTCAGAGTTACAGTTTCGCTATTAGGTTAGTTCCCTCCGTAATTGTCCTCGGAAAGAAAGAATATTTAAAGTAGTTATTTCACTCGTTCACAGGGGTTATTGTTAGTGCATGCCTTTGTCTCGTATTATAACCTGAAGAGTAAGTAATATAATTGGAAGTGTTAATATTATAAAGACCTTTTACGAGCTGGAAAAGAAACTTTATACGGCAGATACGATTGCGCTCAGTCACAGAAGGTATTCCACTACGCTCCACAAGCTCGCTGACAGACGCACGCCCATATGAATTAAATACAAACCTAACAACCTTATGCTGTATGCGCTCAAGTTTATTAATGTTAGTTAAGGCGAGAGGGTCCCATATAATTACGGCATATTCTAACAGTGGACGGATGAGGGAGTTGTAAGCTAATAGGCGGACACTGGGCGGAGATGACTTCAGTGAGCGGGTTGGAGCGGATTGGCGCACAATTTAAGGTACCAAAGACTAAAATGGGTAAAGAAGGAGTGGATTAAATGAATCTGTGATTTCGTATTACTCCAATGCATATTCTGCAGTGCTCTTCAATTTTTTCTTCTTCCGGCAACCGCGCGTTGGCCGCGCTCGTGGCGCAGCTAGAGGAAAGCGCTACAAACTGTTATCCTGGCGATGAACCGTTAATATCGCATGTATGCGAGGCCTTATATGTTTCTTTAGCTACAAAAATCTAAGCTTGGAAAATTATTTCCACAGCCACTTAAGATCTCAAGCAAGGTTTAAAAGGCATCAATTAGAATACGCGCGGTTTAATGAAATCGTCATCAAAAGTTTTTTCTGTGGCGATTTATATTATACTGCTTTACATTTCATTGTTGATCACGACAGCATGGTGAATCGTGGACAATCAGCACAAGCCACGAAACGGGCGCAGCACATTTCCATAATTTCTGCTCAGCTTGCGTGCCTTACTTCATTCGGAACAGATGTAGCGATTTTCGTTTCAACTGCAATAAGACAGGTGCTGCATCCATCGCCATATCTAACATTAACCAGCCCTACCGAGCAGTAAGATTTTAATCCCACCTCTACTAGAAACTGCACATATTTTACGGCAAAGAAGACAACCCAACAAAAACAAATCTCGCAATTTACACCCTTCTCTGACCGGCGGTGTTAGTTCTTTCTATATTAGGACCAGTCTGCTTCAAAACGCGAGATGTTCGCGTGCCATTTTGAACAGACCACGTCTAAGCACAGATGCATGTAAGACGTTCATTTAAAAGAATCTCTGACCTATGTGGAGACGGGCAACGATCCAGTGATCCAGGCGAAAACGCTCAGCTTGAATACAACGGAGGCGGCGACAGGAATTTCTCTTCCAGCGCCCCGCACCGGGCCTTATATGCCGAGGGCCTTACGTTAGGGTTAGGTAGAGATATTACGGAAAGTTGAGCTAGTTGGTACATGATTGCAAATTACGAGCGCTGCGACGGAGAACAACAACGACAGAGTAATGACAAGGACAGTGCCTGTCCTTGTCATTCCTCTCTCGTTGTTGTTCTCCGTCGCAGCGCTCGTAGAGATATTGTTCTCGGCAATTGTTAGTACACTTTTGTTAATCCACTTTTACCGTAATTTATAAACACAAAATACTAACGCAATTTTACGCAGTGAAAACAGCAAAGACAGCTTAATGAAAGGCAGAGCCAACAGCCAAGTGCTACAGAAAAAGAGGAAGAGATCAGGTTTTAATCTTGCTGCTCAGTCAAGATGAGTTGGGTGACTTGCGCTCCAAACTCACGCCGAGCCTCGGTACTTTCTCGTTATCTCACGTGCTCCTGCCAGTGCAGTCATCTCCATTTCCCGCGCTTCCTCCTAACGAGGCATTCCGGAAGCCATTCCGCGGATACCTGTGTCCTGAGGCAAGGGCAAGCTCTTCGCAAGCTTTTATTGCCTGATTGAACAAAAAGCACAAAAAGGCCAGGATATAAAAAATAGAATCTATTCCCTAGTTCCACGTTATTTCCACTTCGTCAGTGCAAGGTTTCAGCGGTGCGCGGCACGTAACCCAGCAAAAAAAAAAAAAAAAAATTTCGCCTTGAAGCACGGCGCACCCTTAACTCTATAAGTTCAAACTTTGATATCTGCATATACTTCCGGAGAGTAATGGAATACTTATGACGTGTTATGCCATACTGAATAGCATTTTTATTGCATTTTGCAATATTCTCCTTGTGAGGCAGCTTACATTTTAACCTTTTAACCATATTCTGCAAATCATCCATCGTTACTTTCTCGTTTTTTTTTGTTTTGTTTTTAATAAGCAGAATATCACTGCAGCGAAAGTTTGCTCACGTTGTTCTATCGCCTTTTTGATTTGAAATTATTACCCTCGTTTTCGTGCCGTCTCCATTTTCCACGGAAATCATGCCAACAATTTTCGATGTGTTCTCAGTAAAATTTAGCTTTAATGCGCTCGAAAAAAATAAAGGCTGTCCAATTTTTTTTAAAATATAGATCGTAATAGAACATATACACAGTCGTCAAGAGTTCAGCGTTATAGCAGCTGAAATGATTTGGAATCTGAGCGTTCATAATATCATGCGAAATAAATAATTAAAGTTTGTGGTATTAATAAAATTATTTGTTAAGGAGAGCCTCTTTTAGAGCAATTCAGCTGAAATGTATATTTGAAACAACGACACCTGGAAACACTAAACCAACATGCTGATAAATGCTATAGTGAGATACAATTGTTAATTATTCACAAAAATTCTTTTTTTTTTCTTTTCTGAAAAAACAGTGCGAAGAGCAGGGGGTTTGGACTAATGTAAAATTTCTTTATAATTATCATAATACTAAGCTTCTTTTTCCCGCTTTCTTTAGGGAGGTTACTCTTTAAAGGGAACTCACATTAGGCGCTCAACAGAAGTACGTTATAAAACAGCTTAGCTACAGAAAATAGAGTGAGAGGAGCAGCAAGGATAATAGACTTTTGTATGGTTACAGGTTGTTCATTGAATCTGGTTTAATAGGTATGGGAGTCGAAATAAATAACAAATAGTGTGAACCACTAACACGACAGAAATCCTTTTGCTCCATTTTCTCATTATGAAAGCAGTGTGTTAGGCAAAATAGGCTAGAAATGTAGGAATGTTTGGGATTAGGCCGAACGGTAATCCTAAGGTCTACAGATGCTTAGTTCTTCCTTGTTGCTCTCCGTAAAAGCATTTAGAGATATCCTGAAGTGAAGAATTTGCCTAAAATAAAATACTCGCCTCGTCACACAAATGTGCTCACACACTGCAGCATCTCCGGTTGATTGCAAATCAAAGCCTCTAACATATCAGGTTTTGCAGCATTATAAGCTTTGTTGTTATAAGTTGTTATAGGCACAATATCTAGCGGCGTTGATTTGTAAGTTAAAAAGGTGTCCCAGGCAGATACACACAAAAGAGAGAGGCATCAGTGCAACAACCGGCTACCCCGTGCAGTCTAAGGGTTTCTGGGAGGGGGCGCACCAATAGTGGCGCTTCATTAATAAATTATAATAATTGAGGGGTGACAAACATTGTCGCATACAATGGGCACTGAGCCTAGAAGCTAATACAAAGCTTTCAAAACACCAGTCAAAAGGCAAAAAAGCCACCTGCTTCATAAATAAATTTGGTTGCAAATCTGCACCTTACTTTTGCCTGTGTATTCCTTCAGTCCCTATTTCGCGCAGCTTTACTCGTTTGCTTCAGATAAAACATTACATGGCATATCAGTGTCATTCAGGTGACTTCAAATGTAACGCAAAGCTCGCACAAGATAAACTTTTTTCTGTAGTTCTATAGTCTCGGCGTGGTATTTTTAATTTCAAGAAAATACAAAAGTTTTCATGCTTTAGTTGGAAATTGCGTCCTGTCCGTACATATGCTACACTACATATCACTCATTTTTTTGAACAATTATGATTTATTGAGTGTCCCAGTTTGGTTTGCTTTGGTTTATGTTGTTTATCGTGTCGAAGCGAATCGGGTTTCGGAAATTTCGACCAGTTGTTTTCTTCACACACACTGGCACCACGCAGCACGCTGGCACCTTCCTTCTTGCCTCCATCGCAGTGACCGCTGCGGCCAGGATTCGACCGCGCGTCTTGACCGCAGCCGAGTGCTTAACCACTGCGCCACTGCGGTGGAGCATCCTATTTTAAACGTATAATGCAGCCTTTATTCTCGCAGAAAAAGGCGAGGATAAAGGCTGCATTTACTGCAAAAAATGTATAAACCAGTACTCTGTTTCAATAAAAGATTGTATCTCAAAGAGAGAGAAACGTAGCGTAGCCAGTGGCAATAGGCAGTGGGGAGAAATAAAAGTGAAATTCTAAACAAACAATCCCGGATATCAGTGTAAGTTCTCTTTTCCCATTTACAACAATACTTTTCAAACCACTTTTACAGAAACGCTTCTGTCTCAAACACTCCGTGTGTTGCCAAAATATGTATAGATTATCCGAATTTGCATGTTAAACGTTCATGCCGCATGTCAGCTCTTAAACTGCTATGAAAAACTCCTATAGTCTGCTGACGCCCTACAACCGTTCCGCCAACGCAGCCACTGAAGTTTGTCAATAAAACAAGGTTTCTTTCTTAACTCAACAAATGGTCCTGCATCTTAATAAGAGCACACACGTTTGGTTGCATCGCACATTCGCTTCGAACTGCAAGCCCGGGAGCTGAAACTACTATATTTTCTTCCCTTTTTTCTGCTTGTAATCTCCACAAAATACCGTACCATATTGAGGCATCATCGAGAGCATCATCAGCTAATTTTAATTGCTCAAATTTTATACGCGCGTGGCCAACGCCCACAGCATTGAGAAGCGATCACAATAGACAGCGTGGCCAGGCGAATGACCAACCATTTATTCTCAGCTCGAGAATATATAGGCAATACATGGAAATATATAGAAAGACGCGATGCATGCGCCGCTAGCCAGTGGCTCGGGTATCGCTACCAGTCGGTGGCTGGTTCAGCTTGGCTATCAGTATAGAGACGTCCTAAACAAGCATGGAGAAGGTAGGCGCTAACAAAATTGCAGTCGCTCTGCATATGTTAGGCTAACACGAAGCATGTGCGCTAGCTTGCTGCGTTTATGTCACTTTCTATTCGAGGCTGCATTCACGTTCCATGCAAATGTAGGTGAAATTGGTGACTAGGCATCTTAATGGTAATGCACAACAAACTTTTTGAACCGTATAATGCACCCTTCAAGGGAAATGAGGTAGCGATGTATTGCGGATGCATTCGGTACACGTGAAGGGTAGTGATGTGCACGTCATGTATTTTAGAGATTTTGAGCGCTTCTTCGTTTCGCCTTCGGACAACTTCATTCCTGTAGCTTTATTCACGCCAGAATGAACCAACTAACCAAACAAAGCGTTTTAGTTCTATGGAGGTTATGCGCCTCCACATTTTTATTTTAAAAAGTGAGCAAAAATGTCCAACATTGTAAAAACAAATTAACAGCATATGCGATATGCTGAATATAAAAGGCTTTCTGTGTTCGGTACCGTGAATGCATTCATCTGGCATGAACACACACAAAATTGAACAGGCTTCACAGGCCTTTGCGGAAAAAGCGGTGCCTATGTTGGAAAGGTGACCAAGAGCGGAATGTCACTTGATTGCAATGCATATTTAGAAAACTTTGAGGACTACACATTGCTGTTAAGCGCGCTTGAGCTTTCGTCTACTACTGATGTCTCATCTAACCACTACGGCCTCAACCATACTGCCACTGACAAAAGTAGGAATAGCGGAAACAAGCCCTGTTCAATGCGGCGAATCTCGCCGAAGCCCCATGCTCATTGGAAAACGGAAGACGCTTGGACACGCGCCATGATTAATAGTTCGGCCACATGGCGGAGCCAGAACAGTGCCAGCAGTGTGGAAATATGCATTCCCAACAAGGCTGCAGACATTCATGAAAGTGTTTGGCAGTATGGGGCCGCTGAAAACATTAAAAATGGCTTCAAGTGACGTACGCTTGGGAAGATGGCGGAGCTTTATCTGAGGGTTCTACATTTGTTTGAGTATTTCAAGAAAGGCTGGAGCTCCAGTGGATGGTCTTACAATAGTGTGACCGAACGAGTCATGTACATGGTACAGAAAATAGGTAAAAGATTACCTTTACTAATTCTCAAATATAACTGATTAGAGTGGACAACTGCAGCTACAGACAAGTAACTGCATGATTACTGTGCAGTGATATATTATTACTGCGCTACTATTTTTCAAACTCTATCGCTGCAGCACAAACATCGCTCAAACTGCAATAAACTAGTGCTGTTTGAATGAAAGTTTCTTACAACTTGAATTTCAATAAGAGTTGTTCTTCAAAATTGCTGTCGCTCATTTTGCACCGTTTCCCCATAATCATCTATATAAAAAAGACGCTTGAAGGCATTGCGGTGTGCTACCGTATGAACCCCTCGCACAATTCTCCGATGTCAGTTTCTACGTTCACTATGAAGCACCGCGCTTCGTTTTAAAAAAGCGCTACAGGTAGGAGTGCTGGAAAGCTCGCTAAGTTGTCTATAGGTGTTTTCGTTTGGACATCAGACGTGGTTTTTGGTGATGAGCCATAGCGAGGACGGTTCAGCTCTTCGCCCACAATTGTGTGCAGTTTCTGCGGTTGCCAAGAGTACTGTCGCGCGGCCGAACAATTTAGGGCAATCGTATGGTCAGAAATGCTTCGGCTACGAAGCCTCGTTAGCAGTGTTATATCTGATTACCTGTAGTAGATGAAAAAAAAAAAAATTGAGCTAAACCAAACATTATTCAAACATTGTTTTGTAAAAAGTAATCAACTGACTCTACAAGTACAGGTAAATTTAATTAATTTCAAGTAATCAATTGCGTACAGGTACGTAATCAACTGACAGTTGATTAGTTAGTAAGGTACCGAAAAAGCGTTAACAGGTTTGAAAGTAGCACGCAGCTGTTCGTGTGCACTTCCTATATTATATTTTTCTTATCGAAACCCAATACAAGAAATGACTAAGGAAAGTTTTTCTAGGCAAGAAATTTGTCCCTAGTAACATATACGCACATAGTGAAGCCCTTGCCGCCTCCAACTGTGCTTTACTGATCTATTTTTTTAACCTGTATTTATCTGTGCCAAACATTTCTTTTTGCAAATGCCGGAGCCTCTAAAATACCGGATGCACTTCGACAAATTTTCTCACAATAAATCAACCCGAGCATCCTCAACCAGACAAAATTGCGTAATGAAAAAAAAAGTTGTTTTGAGTCATGCCTGGATTCGTAGCTACATAATCTTGCATATAGAGCCTTTTATTCTTGAAGCAAAAATCCAAGCACATAATATCCTGTACTCTAATTTCGCAACATCTGCTGAAAATTACACGTGCTAATCACAGAGGGAAGCACATGTTCTTCTTCAAAAACATTTCTGCTGATGGTTGCTGCATAAACTACCCGCAGCACAAATGAGGAATGACACTAGTACCTCCCCTGAAACATACTACCATGGTGCGTTGTAGAACCCTGCATGCCTGTTTCCAGCACCATTCCGAAAGACGCATGAGACTACTTTCAGCGCCGCAGAGAAACCCTAATTATGACCCTTATTTCCTAGAGCTTGCTGCAAGGAGGCCGGGCTGGCTTATGTACTGCCCATTGAGGAAGACGCAAAGTCTACTTGGCGTGCACTGTCAGGATGCGGTACGGAAGAATTGAATACGAAGTGAGATGAAGGTTGACAGCTGTAGGCGGAGTGCAAGCGGTGAAGAAAGGCAAAAGGGCTCGACGGTACTCCCTTCTGACTCGTATTTCTTTGGCGCATATATTGGTGGCGAGGTTTGGAACAGCTCTCAGCCCCACAGTTTGTCGTAGAAAATAAATTGATTGCTATTGCTTCATTTCATCATGTAAAGCAAAACCAATGACAGTCGGAGTACTTCTGCACATGACGTAAGAATCAGACTGCAGTAACAGTGGCTGTTGGATGTGTTTCACCACACACACACAAAACGTAGATTTAAGATAAGGGTGGCGTTTCGAGTGACCTAAAGTGCTGACTCTAACAAGGATGTTTCCTATTGCTAATCTCAAGTTATCGCTGATGATTTTGCTCCGATTCTACATATAACGTTGAATACAAATCTCTATCTCGACGACAATGGTATCTGTAGGATTTGGCCCCTGGACCCAAGGATCTAATATGAAAAATCCAGCTCTGTCTTCAACTTGCTTTCTATTTATCGCAATATACGAACGGGCTGGTGCTCACCAAGACGCATCATTATTTGCCAGTAGCAGCCATGTTTTGGTAGGGACGAAATCCAATGGGCAACCGTGCACTGTGTCATGACAGTACTGGAAAAATGAGACTTGTACAAGCTATTCCGGAGCGTTCCACGGCGGTGGCGCTTCACATTTCGATTTTGCATTCACTCTGTCGCATCTTCGCTCACAACATGACGCAAATATGCCTAGGATGATAGGTGCATATGTATTATAAATGTATTTATAAATTATTAGGAGCGCGGAGAGGAGCTTCACGTTTGGAAGTTATGTTCATTACTTCTCCAAGAACAACGCATAATGTAAAAGAGGCGATGGAAAGCATTATCTTTATGCATTTATTTGAAAAGCGACTAATCTGTTCCTTGTAATGCAAGAAATAGAGACGGTATGATTGAAAAAGAGAAGGCCCTGAAGGAAGGGGTGTAACGCTGCCCTCAGTTGTGACTGTGTTGCTAAAAGCGCAGAGATAACAACCGGAAGAATACGCATCATATTGCTCTAAATGGCAACAGACAAAACCGGGAAATAATGGGTGGTGTCCTGTTCACTAGACCCCTTTTTTCATTTACCTAACCAGCATGTCGCAGTGTTCTTCGGCTTGCGCTCAATGCTGACCGGTACGCTCTCCGTCTCAAAACCTCCGTGCTCCGCTTGAGAACAAGTCCGTAACAATATATAGCTTCTCGGTGGATTCGTAATTCGTGCTCTGATGTTCCCAGCTAAAAAGAACAAAGGTAAATAAATTTTAAGCCTTTTCCAGAACTAAAATCAAATGGGTGTTTCTAGAGGTAATGTGAACTGCCCACTGACATTTATTTTGTTGAATAATTTGTCGAACTTAAACAATTTTTCAATACCGCTCTATAAAGGCTCAAGTGTGTATAAAAAACTTCCCTAGTAACACGAAAATAGTTCAACGAATTTATTTTCTACGCGGAACTTTTGAGAAGTTTGTTGCATTCGGAAAACATTAAAGCTAAAAATCAAAATAAAAATTGCAGCGAAGATTAGAAGATATCAGCCGAGAGCACGCTCCATTCACCCTAATACGCCATGATTACAGGGCTTAAATAGGCGGCTGAGTAAACTGCTGCCAGATTTGCGCCCTCTGCGGGGGCCACAACAGGCTTTTGCGTTGCAGTAGGCTGGGAGATAACCACCAGTGGCGTGAGACGACGCGCCGGTAAGGCGCGCTGTCAGCAGACTTTGACACTTATTAAGTTCAAGGTTTAGAGGGGTAGAAACACTACATTAGAAGGTTTCGCAATGTCATGCGCTTCCTGTGCATGAAGACTATTACAGTCAGGTATTAAACTGAACCCCTTCATGGATCACTGCCTTGTCGTGGCGGAGGGGCTTGCGAAACTCGATGAAGTCATGAGCTCTGCTGTGTAGGGCCACCCAAGATAGACAGGTCACGGCAGAGAGTTCTGACAAAATGTGATTCACTGGAGAAGGTAATGGCAACCCACTCCAGTCTTTCCTGCCAAGAAAACCCTATGGCCAGTCACAATACCATTAATGATATGGCGCCGGAAGATGAGCCCCCCAGGTTGGACGGCGTCCCACATGTTACTGGGGATGAACAAAGGGCGATTCCTAGTAGCTCCAGGACGAATGAAGCGGCTGGGCTAAAGCCAAAAGGACGCTCAGTTGTGGATGTGTCGGGAAGCGACCGGAAAGTCCGATGTTGCAAGGAGATATATCACATAGCAACATGGAATGTAAGATCTATGACGCAAGGTAAACTGGATGTCGTCAAGCGAGAAATGGACAGATTGAACATTGATATCTTGGGTATCAGCGAGCTCAAGTGGACCGGAATGGGAGAATTTAACTCCGGCGACCATTATGTCTTTTACTGTGGGCACGAATCCAAGAGAAGGAATGGGGTCGCTCTCATAGTAAACAGAAGAATGGGCAAAGCAGTGCTAGGGTACAACCCCAAGAACGACCGAATGATTTCACTTCGGATCCAAGGTCAACCTTTCAACATAGCAGTTATCCAAGTCTATGCACCGACCACTACTGCTGAAGAAGCTGACGTTGAGAGATTTTATGCGGACCTACAATGCCGTTTAGACCGCACCCCATCATCAGACGTCGTTTTTCTCATAGGAGACTGGAATGCTAAGGTAGGGAGTGAAGAAATATCTGGAATTACAGGCAAGTTCGGTCTTGGTGAGCCAAATGAAGCTGGGCAGAGACTAGTAGAGTTTTGTCAAGGAAACAACCTGACCATAGCGAATACGCATTTCAACAGCACAAGAGGCGCCTGTACACATGGACTTCACCGGACGGTCTGTACAGGAATCAGATCGATTATATTATTTGCCGGCAGAGATGGAGAAGCGCTATACAAGCAGTAAAATCAAGCCCTGGGGCCGATTGCGGCACCGATCATCAGCTTCTTGTTGCCAAGATTAAGCTTCGATTGAGGAAAACGCAGTAAAACTAGAAGGCCTTTCAGGTATGATCTGGATCAAATTTCATTAGAATATGCAGTGGAATTGAGGAATCGATTTCAAGAATTAGATCTAGAAGAAAAAGAGCCCGAAGAGTTATGGACTGATGTTCGTGATATAATACAAGAAGTTGCTGCTAAGGTAGTTCCAAAGCAAAAGAAATGCAAGAAAGCAAACTGGTTATCTGAAGAGGCTTTGCAAATAGCTGAGGAAAGGAGGATGGCAAAAGTTATGGGGGAAAGAGAAAGATACAGAGTTCTCAATGCAGATTTTCAGAAAATAGCTAGGAGAGATAAGAATGCCTTCCTGAACATACAGTGCCAAGCAGTTGAGGACAACAGCCAATTAAGGAACACAAGAGCTCTGTATAAGACAAAGATATCAGAGGAAGCTTCTGTGCTAAGCTGGGCGTGATAAAGGACAAACGAGGCAAGGACCTCACTGAAACCTCAGAGATAAAGAAGAGGTGGCAGGAATACACAGAAGAACTGTACAAGAAGGACCCGTATGTGCAAGCCCAACATAAGACGGTTGTGATCACTGATCTCGAGCCGGGCATCCTGAAGAGTGAAGTTGAATGGGCCTTAGCCAGCCTTGCTAAGAACAAAGCTAGCGGAATTGATGGCATTCCAGCTGAGTTGCTTCAAAACCTCAACCATATGCTGTTAACATTCTGCATACATTATGCCAGAAGATTTGGACAACCCTGCAGTGGCCACAGGATTGGAGGAGGTCAGTTTACATCCCCATTCCAAAGAAAGGCAGTGCCAAAGATTTTTCCAACTACCGCACAATCGCGCTTATTTTGCATGCTAGCAAGGTGATGTTGAAAATCCTCCAAGGTAGGCTGCAGCAGTATGTGGATCGGGAGCTTCCGGACGTGCAAGCTGGGTTTCGCAAGGGCAGAGGAACTAGAGACCAAGTTGCCAACCTTCGCTTGATGATGGAAAAAGCAAGAGAGTTCCAGAAACCCATCTACTTCTGCTTTATTGATTATGCAAAAGCGTTTGACTGCGCAGATCACAGCAGATTGTGGCAAGCTCTCCAAGAGATGGGAGTTCCAATTCACCTTATCTGTCTCCTCAGCAACCTGTATGAAGGACAAGAGGCCACAGTCAGAACTGGGCATGGTCTTACTGATTGGTTTCCGATTGAGAAATGAGTGAGGCAAGGCTGCATACTGTCGCCCTGCCTATTTAACCTATATGCAGAGTGCATCATGAGGAAGGCCGGTCTGGACGAGTCTTCAGCTGGAGTGAAGATTGCTGGAAAATGTATCAACAACCTTAGATATGCGGATGATACCACTTTAATGGCAGAAAGTGAAGCGGAACTCAAGAGACTTCTGATGCGCGTACAAGAAGAGATCGAGTGAGAAGTTTGGCCTTAAACTGAACATTAAAAAGACAAAGATCATGGCGTCTTGCCTTATCAAGTCCTGGAGCATCAAGGAACAAGAAGTGGAAGCTGTGACAGATTTTCTGTTCTTGGGCTCCAAGATTACCTCGGAAGGAGACTGCAGCCATGAAATTAGGAGACGCCTGCTTCTTGGAAAGAGAGCAATGGTTAGCCTTGACCGCCTAGTAAAGAGCAGAGACATTAGTCTGCCAACCAAGATCCGTATAACTCGTGCTATGGTCTTTCCAGTTGTGATGTATGGATGCGAGAGTTGGACTGTGAAAAAGGCTGACCGCCGAATAATTGACGCGTTTGAATTGTGGTGCTGGCGAAGACTCCTGAGAGTTCCTTGGACTGCCAGAAGATTAAATCAGTCAATATTGTCGACCATAAACCCTGGCTGCTAATTGGAGGGTCAAATTCTAAAGTTAAAGCTCAGCTACTTTGGTCATCTTATGAGAAGAGAGGCGTCGCTGGAGAAAGATTTGATGTTGGGAAAGGTTGAGGGTCGCCGGAGAAGGGGTAGGCAGCGAACGCGATGGTTAGATGGCATCCTCGAGGCACTGCAGATGAAGTTATGTGATATTAGGAAGATAGTGAGAGACCGGAAAACGTGGCGTGACATGGTCCATAGGGTCACGAAGAGTTGGTCACGACTGAACGACTGAACTGAACTGATTAAACTGAAAGGAGGCGTCCAAAATATTTTGATCCTATACTAAAGTTTGTTGAAAAGATCGCACTAGCATTCTAGACCCATGGCTAGCGCTACGCTGTGACGTTGATTCGCTGAACAAAAACAAAATATCAAGTATTTATGACGCAATTGCACAGTTCTGTGACGCAAGAAATCGATGTCATCAGCCTAAGCAACCTTGCTGTTGCTTATTGGCTTCTCTTCGCTTTTTCATTGCTCCCTCACCTATGCCAGCGTGGCTGCGTTCTAACTATTCTAACTCAAGGACGACACGACGGCTCGGTGCAGCCACTGTAGCAAAACTATATTTTAAGGCCATTTTCATTCATGAGAACTTAAGAAGGCAGCTGCCGACGAGCCGGCGACTGTCGGCGAACGCGTTGTCGGTCACCGCGATAGCCGATGCCAGATTGGTCCTGCGGCGCAGGAGTGTTGCGCTCCTTGACTTCGGACCAGAAAAGACAAATGTTATCAGGACTGTCTGCTATACTTGTGCAACAGCAGTATGCCAGCACAAGCGCAGCGCGTTCGGCAAGGGCGCATCACGCTGTGCGCCAGGCGAAGAACTGCGCTGCTCTCTGCATGTCCCACTCGTCGCCGAACGGTACTTCGCTTTAACAAGCGTTCGTCTTTTATAACCGCTTTACTAGGAATCCCATTTCGGGAAGCGTCCTCAGTCGGCCTAATATATACTCTACAAGTAGAGCCGACGAGTGCTGTGGGCTTTTTGGAACATTGCTCGGCGCGCCGGGTGACACCGGCGCTTCTTAATGATTGTACTTCCGTCCTGCGATGTAAAGAAATTTCGTTTTCTAGAAAGTTCACTGTTGCCAAAACTATACTCGATTTTTTTTCTCCGCGATTGCCAGATTCGCACGCGTGAAAGCAGCGTTCAAAACTGTGCTGCTAGCGGCACCTCATTGTGATGGAAACTATAAACACGTGAGCATTTACGCGCCCTGCTTCATACTAAAATCGGGTTCAGACTAAAGGGGAGCCCTTCCGTTATTTACCTTGTTCCAGCCCTTGGTATAGCTTAGGAATTCGGGCGGAATTGTACAAAACAAGCGACTCTTGATAATGGTGCTGCAACGAGTAACACGGTCTCGTGGTGTGATACAGTGCTGCGCAACTGTCGGATAGCAAGTTAGTGACAGCTGCTGACGGGCGACAACGACGTGTTTTAGAATAATTAGTGTTTGCGCGGCTTTACAAGATCGCCAACACGACTCAAGCATCATGTATACGGATGCGCTTGACCAGCTGTTTCCGCAGTGTGACGCCGCCATGACGGTCGCACACACCAAACAAAGCAGACTACGCGCCTATTCGTTTGCGTTCCGGGTTTTTAGCCACGTGACGTTTCAGTTTTATGTTTTATTTTTTTTACTTCAAGTAAAAATCCGGTAACTGTGAACTGGAATCGAGGCTGCTGGGGACTAATAATACAATAATAAAACATTTTGATATGATTTCGTGCTTCTAAAACTGTGTTCTGTGCTCACAGAATACAACAAAGTTGATGACTGGTCACGTTGGTATGGGTTCATACTTAACCAGCCAAAAGACGAGACACAGCAAAGAGGAGGACAGGACAAGGCTGGACTATCAACTGAATGTTTATGATCGGAAGAAAACAACGAAGACTCCTTCCGAAAAGCTCGTGCACAACCCAACCGGTGGAATGCAAGACATTGGGAAGAAGATGAAGACGAAAATACAAAGCCAATTCAAAGTCCAGGCCTAACTAACGACTTTTCTAAAAGGTCAAATTCTTTACAATGAAGGCTAACCGACGCCTTAGCCACACACTTGTCCTCGGCTTTAGCAATATAAAATGCCTCAACCAACTCCCTGCAGAGTTGATTACCATCGCTGTAAACTACACCCGTATTATTGAAGTCAGGCGCACAAAGGGACGGGTCATGCTTCGACTTACACTCTCGGGATTGCACATGCAGCGCAAGATTGGAACTCGCCTTCCCTCCCAGAGAATTAGAGTGTTAGCCTTCATTGTAAGGAATTTGACCTTTTAGAAAAGTCGTTAGTTAGGCCTTGACTTTGAATTGGCTTTGTATTTTCGTCTTCATCTTCTTCCCAATGTCTTGCATTCCACCGGTTGGGTTGTGCACGAGCTTTTCGGAAGGTGTCTTCGTTGTTTTCTTCCGATCATAAACATTCAGTTGATAGCCCAGCCTTGTCCTGTCCTCCTCTTTGCTGTGTCTCGTCTTTTGGCTGGTTAAATTTGAGCTCACAGAATAGCTACGCACTATCTACAAGACAAAACTACGACACAAAAACTTGGTTTTCCTGCCCCTTTGGATCTCGAAATTTGTAGTCGCCTAGTCATCCTTCTTTATTTATTTTATCATAAAACCGCTGGAATAATTTACCGAAGAGCAAGAGTAGCAGAAAGACGCGCTTAGCTCAAAGAAGCATGCTAGGACGACACTTAAGAGGGCCGTAGCTGAGCGCTCGAGTTTACATTTTACATTTTACATTGAATAACTTGCACGCCTTCGCAATCCGCCTGGCATTAGCACTATATATACAGTGTATATTTCCTTCCTATTCAAATAGACAGTTTGTAGGGCCAGTCCCGCTGTTCCTAACAGACTGCGAACTTCTTGACTACAAAGCCGGGCGCTGCCCTGAGGGTCTGCGGCAAAACCGGCCCGAGTTATGGTTGTCGCGTACAAGAGAAGTCCGATACTCAGGTCACGTTTCATTGAACCTCTCTGGATGGGAGAGTTCGCTGATTCTCATTGTACCCGCAGGTCGGGAGTGGAAAAAGGATGTTACGTGCGAACAGGCATAGTACCCTGCACAAAATATTAACGAAGGCAATTTCCTCAGATCTCGTCGGTGAATGTTAGCAATCAAAAGAGGCTCAAGAGATTTTTTTTTTTTATCATCATCAGGAGGAATATGCATGACCACAGAAAAAGAACTTTCAGATTTCTCCTAATACCACAGTCACGGGATAACTGTGACCATGACAAATTTATAAATAGTTCAACATCAGTAGTCATCCCTCGTGGGATAATTTCATTGTTTAATGTATGTTGACGCCAAAAGAGCTCCGCCGCTTCCAATGAGCAATCCATTGCATGCATTTGGGCAATTGAAAAAAGTATTGAGTTCTAACATTTTTTGACGCACATAAGTCTTCAATTGTTCCCTACGTCCAAGCACCATGTCACTTTAAAGGGTTCTTCCAGGCTCAACTCCGTCATTAACTGATCTTGTTTGATTTCCTGAGCACGATAAGCTTTTTATTGCTAGAACAAAGCGGCTGCACTAATAGGTTTGATTGTGATGTTTGACGTCGCAAAGCGACTCATGCTATGAGAGACGTCGTAGTGGAGGGATCCAGAAATTTCGACCATCTTGGGCTCTTTATTGTGCACTGACTTCGCACAGTACACGGGCGCCTAGCATTAGCATTTTGCCTCCACCGAAAAGCGGTCGCCGAGGCCGGAATTCGATCCCGCATCCTTAGGTGCAGTTGTCGAGCGCCCTAACCACTGCGCCATCCCTGCGGGTGGCTACACTATTAGTAACATGATGTTAGTAGCATTGCATAAAACATAGCAACCACTGGCGCCGATTCCAGAGGCTTTAAACGTTTCCTTTTTCCAGGTTTTGCGTCAGAGTTTTATGTTTTTGCGTTCTGTGTGTTCACATAGCGCAGGCACGTTTTCGGCTGCAATTTTATGATTCGACGCCGTAGACAGCGTTGTAATCCTTCAATAAAAACAAAACAATTTTGACATTTGTAACAAGAAAGCCACCATTTATGATTTGAATAGTTGCTTTGGAGCGGATATCAAATATTAGGAGCTTTACCGCAGATAAAGGGTAGCAAATTTTCCTACTGGCTTGCACTGAAGAACGGTTCCTCACTGTCAGTGGCGAGAAAAAACATTTACACCAGTTATTGCATGGAGATAAACATCGATATAAATTAATAATTTTTCTGAAATTATATATATATATATATTTTTTTCGAATTACTGAAGTACAGTAGTTTTTGGTTTGATGCGGCTCGTGCGGTTCAGTGGGATGCCACAAGCATGGAATAAAACCTTTCTTTATATCCCAAGCGAGTCAAAGTTGCCTAAGAAGTGCACCTGCACCGTCGTAGAAAAGCAGACACAAAAACACTGCACGAAAATCTGCCCTCCCACTCAGCTTACATGCCGGGTGCTTCACAAAGTAGCATTTCGGTAACAATGCTTAGTTGGATAAAATGACAGGGCGTGGAGGCCCTCACGCAGAGTGCCGCTTAAGGCTCCGTGCCGCTTCTGGCTGTCGGTGAACGATCGTTGAGGAGTCAAGAAGGAAAGGCTGCTCGCAAATCGTGGTATGGCATTGTTTACAATGCTGCGACAGTCTGCCCGAACTACAATGCCAACGGGCAGCCTGACCGTGTCGCATACATCCTTTCATGACCGCACGCTACGCGCCCATCTATCATCGCCACCGCAATCACGTGCGTGCTCCTTGCGCGGTTCGGTAAAAAACTTGCAGGCCATACGTAGTAGTGATCGATCTGTTTACACCGGCCGACTTTCGATTCAAGAGAAAGATAGGCGCGCCTAAGCATTCGAGTCTTGCATTATTTTGGTTTGAACAGTAAGTGACTAGGCTTCCTAGAAACCTTTCTGTAGAGTCTGAATCACTTGTTTCATGACCGATGCTGAATGGCCTGTTTTCAATGCAGGTATACATTCTTTTGTTTGGACATCGCGCTTTTCGTGTAAGCATCTGGCGCCTCAACACGAGGGCGAGAGAGAGAGAGATGCAGGGTTTCGGAGCTGTCATGACCTACGGCCTTTTACTGTTTGTACACCATTCACAACTTCATCCTGAGTATTTGATATATGTTGTGGGTGCCTTTGCAACTAAAACGGTCAACCTTCTTTTTCACCCCCGTCTCTAAAGCGACGTTTCCATGCGTTCCATTTTATTATCCTCTTACGCTCTTGGCAGCGTCTGCTCACCACCTTATCTGGATAATTTTCGTTTTTTTTAAGTAAATTTCTTTTCTCGTACTGAAGTACTGTCCTCCCCTCTATTTCTGCCCCATGCTCCAGGCAATGTTCATGCAAAATCAGCGTTTTTCAGTGTCTTTCGATTTGCCGGTCTCTACCAAACCGAAGAACATGTGAGGAGACGTAGCGTTTTGTTAGGTTTACATCTCATTGTGGAATGTAACATAGTGCTTGACGCATACGCTTTATGAGTCTGTGGCCGTTCGGGTTTATTGGCCATGAAAAAAAAGCGCCCTTAATCTCTACGCGAACGATATGCTTTTAACGTGCACAGACATCGCACATAACGCGGGTGTCTTGCTTTTACACTCCATTGAAAGGCGGTATGCTTCTGACGGGATTCGTTCCACACCTTGGGATTGAGCAGTCGAGCGCCCTTACCAATGAGCGACTGAGCTGCTGCGGAAAATCGTGCAGTACCACTGCTTTCCTAGATGTATACATTGCAGTGATCTGCGGTGCCACGACCTTATATTACAATGACTCCCACTAAAGCCGTCCTCTTGCCCACTATTCGCGTCGTCGAGTACGGTGCTGCTGTGGTTCAGATAATCCGAACGAGCTGGATGAGCGACCAGACTATTCCGACTATGATTTTGCTTGGATTATAATGTTTTACGTCACTAAGCGACACAAAATACGAGTGACGGGGTAGTGAAAGACATCGAAAATTTCGACGACCTGTGGTTCTTTAACGTGTAACGTCATCTCCCAGTACAAGGGCTTCCAACAATTCTCCTCCATCGAAAAATGACAGCCATGGACTGAGTCGAACCCGCTTCTTTGGTGCTACCCAACCAAACAGGTAAAATTGGCGCCTGTAGTTGTTATTGTTTTTTTTTTCAACCTAATGAAGCATACTCAGAAAGGTCATTGAACTGTTCAGTCACTGAGGGCCTGAAAAACTTCATTAAGAGTTTAGGGGGGGGGGGGGGGGGGATGTGTGAATGCAGTTCCTGGTTCTGGACTCCAGCGGCTGCCGCTGCAATCTGTGAGCGTGCCACGAGGGTACTTTAGGCCTTGAGTCCGGAGCTTGATAAGGTAACTTTCCACCACTCAATGTTCGAACCAAGTTTGGTTCATCAGGTGGATTGTTAGGGCTGGTCCATACCATGTGATACAGGCCTGCGTTCTCCCCGGAAAGTTTGCATTTGGGGCCACTAGGCCCGGCTTGTTCTGTACTTAAACAGGATGGTGAGCTGTGCCTGTCTGTAGGCGTTGCGCCATCTAACTTCTTAATAAAGAAGTAATTACTCATTGACATTAACCAAAGCGCATGGAAAGGGCTACAAAGGAAAGCTGCACATTTTTCTCAGAAACTTTGTAGTGAGAAACAAAATCCGTCTTGATCCGGGGATCACAGCCAATTTTGGTATCTTCCTGCACGCCTGCCTTCCAACCCAATTACGGCCGATGTGAGACCTAAAGCGGTTTAGCTAAGGCTGCCTCATTTGGGCTGCCCGAGGGCTTGCCGAAATTGAGCTCTCATTCACATTCCACCTGCCCTCAAGTAACCTACAAGGGGCCGAATGGGGCAGCATGTGCACATGCTCGCTTATTTGCCCCACTACGGCCGATGTAGGTTCCACAGACGCCTAATGTGGGCGGCCTCATTTCAGATCTATGAGGGCTTTTCCCATAAAGAGCCCACATTTAGGTTGGTTTTGCCCTTGTCGGACAATTTTGGTCTGGACGCAGGAATGTGTTCTGCAATAGCCCGAGCAACGCCGCTATAGGACAAATGTATCATAAACAGGGGTGATCCATAACAACAGCGCGACAGACGGGACGTGGAAGAAAGGACGACAACACAGCGCTGTCGCGCTATTGTTATGGATCCCCGTGCACACCAACTCGCCCAACAACTGGTATTGATACACAGGGGCAAGTTCCAATGGAGCTTGCCTACTTTCGCCCCATCGGGGGCCGATGCAGGTTTTATTATGGTTGTCCTAGCCCTACTTGCTTACATTGGACCTACTGGGACCCCACATTCTGTGCTACCTGAGGAAGTACACGTTCATCAGTTTCCGCTAGTCGTCCCATCGGTTGAACGCGGCCATGGCGTTGCTGGACTTGTCTGGGCACTTGTCACGGGTATCATGGCTCGCACCGGTGTGGTCAGTGGTTGAAACTCGAGTTGAAAGCCTCGGAGGCGATGGCTCGCTTTATGTATGGGAGTGAAGTCGGCGCGTCAATGAGCGCCGTCACTAATGTCTTCGAGGGCACTGTACATTTGTGCGTCTAGCAACATTTGCTAAGCGCTAATTATAAAGTCGTTCCTAGACGGCACTGATTAAGTGAACTGTTGAAATGCTGCAAATGCAGCATTCCGGCAAATCCAAAAATAGAGAAGTACTTATTTCATTAGGCCACTAATTAAGGGAATCTGCTTTCAACCTAGTGCCATTACCAGGGAGAGGTGCGCGAGCCTGTATCCGGAAGGCTTGAATTAAGTGATGCTGGTGTGTGGAACAGTATTCGAGGATGTGCCGCGCTTGTTTCGATAACAGGCCAGAGACTTACAACACAGACATGACGCTTGATGACCGGTTAAGGGCGTCGATTCTGATGTCCTCATTCTCGGCGCATACTGATATGCAGCTGATGGCAAGGTAAATAGCTTCCCTATCCATATTGTGATAGGATGGCCTAAATGTACCGTGCCATTAGATTTACATCAATCGCATTTCTGAACTTTTTAAAACTTTTTAAAACAAAATATGGCTATGCTAAGAGACAGGCGGCGGATACGACTAGTCGTGACATGTATTACATATCGAAGCTATTTAGACCAACGAGCGCGGGTGCCTTCATTATGGCTGACAGGTAACAATCCTATTAAAAACCACTGAAACACTAAAAACTGCAAAATTTCAATGCTTAGTTAGAAAAGAGTTTTACTATTTGATGAAGACATGCAGTCCAGGTTTTTCTAAGAACAAAACTCAACTCTATATTTATAAAAGAAGGTTACTAACTTCAACCTCAGGGCTTCATTTAACTTTCTTGTAGTTCTGTGGAGCCTAGGTTTACGTTTAAATAGTGACGCAAAAAAAAGGGAAAAAAAAATCGGTATCGCAATATGGAAGGCAGGGGTTGATAATATTACAAATTCTATAAGCTTGTGATTTGAGTAGTGGCAGTGACGATACAAACCCATGAACTTGAAGCAACTTTGAAAGTGATCGCTGTGATTTTACATGCTCAAAGTAATGTTATTGGTCCCCCTTAGCCTGAATTCTTCATACATAACGCATGTCAGGCATTAACATAAAAAAGATTACATCAGCGCGATTGTTGCATATACCCCTCTTTGTTTTTCGTCATACAGAGTTGAGCGCTCAAACATTTAAAGCAATCATAAATTTTGGCTATTGCAAGAGCAATGAAAGAATTAAATGCAATATTTCTTTTGTGTGGACAAATGATACAGAAAAGTGGTAAGCAACAACGTTTGTTTACGTTTCTCAGATTTGTGTTTTAGGGTGGAGAATGAATCATTTTATTCTCAGCAATCGTTTCAATGTTCTTTTTTTGTGAAGACCATGTTAAAATTTCGTACAAATTTTACAGGGAACCTCACCCTTTGTGCCTCTAGCTGTACCTAATACTCTATGTAAATGATGACCACTGCCCGAAGTTCCAGTGCCAGTTACAGCTCGACACTTTAATCTAGGAACACGATCTAAGGAGTATTCCTCTGAACTGAGTATAAAGGCGTCAAGCAAGTGGCTCATTTTATCCTCTACCCCCTGCAATTCGTTAGGATTTGTTTAAGAAATTAAGGAGCATGGTTTTCAAAGTACCATTGAATGCTCAGCTATACCTTAACATTGAGAATTAAGCCCTGGAAATTTTAGACCGTTCTCGTCTGACAGGGACGCATAATTTTAAGGAGGAAGACAGGGGAGTGCGAGGACGATAGACGGCGCAAGTGACAAAGCGGCCGCTTTGCGTCGCACGAGTGCCTGTGTACGAACTCTGCTACTGTACTCAAACACATAAACTTTGTATTAAGCACACTCAACTCATCGTACTTGCGTGCGCTGAGTTTCCCGGCAGCGATGGATCATAAAACGTGTCGCAGCTTCAGAGCTCAAGGGATTTGTACAACCCTCGTTAGCTTGGAATAATGAATTCAAGCTTTGCGAAGCTTTACGGCGTACATCGTCGTATAGTTCACAGTTCTTAGCTCCACCTAAATGTTTCATAATCTTCAGGGCTTCGTTGTGTACTGCGTTTATAAAAAGGGCTTTTTCGTTGGATGCTAAATTTGAGCTGGCGAGCGCTGAGACAGCTTGCTAATAGAATGTCCTGCCTAAATCAGCTGCCATTGTTTTCTAGCTAGCGCATATGCAGCAATTATAGGTGAGCGTCATACCGTCAACATACCATGGCAGTGAATTAAGAGTTTTTGAAGCTGACATAATGACGGAAATGCCATATTGTTGTAACTTCAATACATCACTAAACATATTACATCGTTTCCCCATAAAATAATTGCAATTATTTAGTTAGCAATTCCGTCAGCCGCTCGTAGTTAAGCAGCGCCTTTTGGCAGCATTATAAATAATTTCAGTGCCAAATCTGTATTTACCTATACTTTAGAGCTTCCTAATTATATGTTCGTTGCGGACGAAGTGTGAATCGATAACATTATGTTAGTACCAGAACTCTTCATAGGCCTTACAGAATGCTTTAGTAATTCTGTTCAAAACGCTTCTCTTGATGCCATTGACGAGTCTTGAAGATCGTCTAGAGGAAGCATGCGAAAGGAAACCCTTAGTGATCACTGTCCACGAACTGTTCACGGGGGAACTCCAGTTTAATGAAGTGAACACATTTGTCGCAAAACATTTAACAGCCACACACGAGTAAACTAATGGCCAAACTATGTTTGCATTTTCAAATCGCTCCTCAAAACATACTGTCGCTGAGCGTCTTATTAATGCCCTTGAACTGGGTCTTATTAGCGGGGCGCCGAAATCGCCCGTCGGTATCAAGGCAGCTCACCTGCGACTAATTAACCTGTAGCATACGCCATAGGCTGAAAGCGCCGATAAATCCGCCATCTCGAGAGAGAACACAAGCGCTAATTGGGAGAGAGAGGGCCCGCAAGACCACAACCGCTCGAGTTTTGTCCGCTAAAAGAAAACAAAGGGCATGCTAACAACGAGCTTTTATCTGCTTTGGTTCTTAAAAACCAGCACAGATACAAGCCAAAACGACTGGCCGCCCCAGCGATGAGAACTTCATCAGTCAAGGCACTCGCTCCTGTTCTATAGGGTTTTCAACCGCTGTGGCACGGATTATCTACCCCTGGGCTTTCCTTTTTTGAAACTTCTTTTAATGGGCTCGTCTGTCTCTTTAATTCTTCCTGTGGATGATATGATGGCATTTGGCACTCCCGGTGAGATAATTTCGTAATCAGTGAAACGTATGGAAGTTGTATATCAGTGTGTTTTGATTCTCTGGCATAGTCGTGCTTAATACTGCGGGGCTAAAATAAAGTGATAACTACGGCTACTGCACGTTGAGAGCTTCGTTTGTTGCCCTTGTATCGCGTGCTGCGCTAAATGCAGATAATCGTTTTGAAATGGCTCGAACCATTTTCCAGTTGACGTATTTGGGAAGGCCACAGGAGAACTACAAAAAAAAAAAGAAACGACCAAAGAAATAATGCGCAGCTTCCTAGCTTTGTTCATATCCAGTACATTCCCATCCAGAAACGGAGCTCGAAAATGAGCTGCCGCTAGATTGAGCTTTTGCGTTCGAGGACCTCTTATTACGAAAGCAATGCGGTGTTATTCTGTTGAGAATTTATATTTATTTCTTTTTATGTTGTTTTTTTATACCTCAGTCTAAAGAACTTCAATTGCGAAGATATTGATGTATTGGCCACTGTACCACTGTAAGTACTCGTGTTCATATAGAACATCGCAATTGAATTCAATAATTAATACAATACTGGGAAGTGAGCAATCGTTTTAATACACAAAAAAATATTGTTTTCTAACGTGAATGAAATGGAAAAGAAAAACTACTGAGGGTGCGTACGATATTACCGAATGCCAAATCTGAGAGAAGCGGAGGCGTGAAAAGAAGGGTCCTCTCGAAGAGAACGCCAAGCTGCCTACTCGGGATCGCAAATAAGATGGGATACCTAAACCTTGTACGCGAAGACCCTCTTCTTAATTCTTTTGATCTTTCACATAATCTAATAGTCTATGCCACTATGCTAAAGAGTGTGAGTAAGATAAGAAAGCATCAAATCAAGGAATGAGTCATTAA
The DNA here is from genome assembly GCF_055883805.1 of Amblyomma maculatum. NCBI lineage: Eukaryota > Metazoa > Arthropoda > Arachnida > Ixodida > Ixodidae > Amblyomma > Amblyomma maculatum. Next base: position 24,288,303 of record NC_139352.1, on the reverse strand, counting down.
GCGACTTGCAATCTTAATGAACGCGTACGGGGATCCGCAAGGGGATTCGATTACAAGGTGTGATACCGCAGTCATGGCCTTGTGGCAAAGGCGCACAGCTCGGCTGTGGGAGTGGTTGGTTTGAAGCTCAACGCCGGACAGCTGCCAATAAAAATGGGCGCAGGCGTTCCCTGGCCTAGTGCCCGGCTTTCGTCAGAAACTTACCCTGGGGAGAAGCTCCGTACACCCCGTAGTGGCCCTGGCGACCCAAAGAGCCATTTTGAATGATTCCCGCAGCCTTCAAAAGTGGTTCACAAGTTTCACCTTCGTTGCAACCTAAGCAATTTTCACGCAAATAAAGCGGGACAGATATGAGCTTCTGCCGCACGAGACCGACTTGGAAGTGGGCTGATGGCGGAACAAATCACTGACCTACCAGCGTAAGTTTGATCGACCATTTCCCCATGCATTTTATCCTTGAAAGGCCGAGTGCCAGGCCAGTGAAAAACTTGTCCCCATTGAAAAATCTATGGATACTTGGTGGCACCAAGGATCGAACTCACGGTGAAAAATCTGAAGCCGGTGTGCCTAGCAAAAGCGAAGTGCTGCCAGAGAGTTGTAGGCTGTTAAACCGACCTAAACAGACAGAATTCTATTCTACTTGGGTTAAAGACGCATTTTGATTTATTATGTGGCTAGCACTGCACTCGACTCTGGACCTAAAATTGGCAGTGCTTTTTCAGACTCTGCTATATACTAGAAGAGAACCTGCGGCGGACAATTTCACGTTACACTTCGCTGCAGGTGCCTAAGCACGGCGCGTACCATTGCAAAAGCACACAGGCAAGAAGAGGCAGAGATAGTTCTGAAAGCAGCAGAGGTCTGGAGGAGCGCAGAAACTCGTACCTGCTGAAAAATTCATTCACGAACGGGTGTATACGCCCGCCCGCAAATTGGAGCTCACGTAGACGTAAGCGTCCGCCAAAAAAGGAAAAAGGAGCATCTGGATGGATGCTTGTGAAGGCAAAAGTGCGCAAGCGGTGGAGTTTTTTCGCACGCGTTTAGAATCATACTCACGCACCTTGAGCTTAGTTTGCGTATACATTAGGGCGCAAAGCGCGCACCTATTTATCTTTCTGTTTCTCTGACAGCGTTCTTATTCGTTGACATTTGTGCTGGCTGCATGTTAGAAAGCAGAACCAGGTATGAAAGACTAAAAACTCTTTACCTCATTATCAATAATTATCTAAAAATTAATAAATCAGACTACTTTGAGATCAAAACTAATGAGACATCAAGGCATCGTCATAGTAGGTTCATTCCATTGCCGGCTATAAAAAATAATTGCTTCAAGTTTAGTTATTTCCCGCGAACTTGTAAGGACTGGAACTCTCTTCCAGATTCTGCTGTTCGATCATCATCATTATCTGAATTTGTACGCCATTTAGAAAATTTCATCTATGGCACTACCACAGGGTGATGAGGTTCTATTGCTGTTGTGTAGGATGGCTGTTGTTCCGATTTCTGTGTAATTCATTTTTGTTTTGTTTGTGTGTGCATTCAGAGACAATTTTTGATTGACTATTGATTTTCATCGTGTTCTATATTGCTCAATTTTCGTTTTGTATTTTCCACTCCTTATAGTGGCTGACAGTATAAATAAATGAAATGAAATGAAATGAAAAGCACGAGGACAAGGGAGATCGATGCTTCAGCAGCTGGTCTTGGAATGTTCGGCTTTTAATTTTGTTTAATGTATTTGGAGACACCGAAACGTTGGGGGAGCATAAGCAAGCCTCACGTCGAGCACTACAGTTTACGAAGAAACGGCACTGTTAAGAAGCAATACGTGTCGAGTAAAAACAATTCGAGCTTGCGATATTTACACATTCTACCGTAATCTTGCCCTTTGGTTTATCTTGCATGGTGGGTCGCGTAAATTGATTAGTCATTCATATGTCTAGAAGCACAAGGTATGAGAAGTGATTAAAAAAGCCCTGGCGCTGAGGTAGAAAAATTAGGAGATTAATCGAGAAGGATTATTAGTGATTTGGTATGTTTTACAAGGTTTGACATCCCAAACAGACCCAAGTTCGAAACACGCCGTTGAGGAGGGCGTTTCGCCTCCGTCAAAAAGCCTCCACCGCGGCCGGGATCCCACCCGCGTCCTTGCAATCCGCAGTCGAATAATCTAAGCACTGCTCCCAAACGGCCGGCTTGGTCGAAATTTGAGTTCAGTAGTTATGGCAAAATGGAGTAAGCGAGAAGACAGCAGGGAGGTCGAAATACGGATGCAGAAAGCCAGCGCAATGCTTACATTTTTGGTTGAAAGAGACACCGTAACTTGCTTAGACTTTTAATGTAACATAATATTATCTGCAGCCACCCTCCAAACGGCCTCACCTTTTTGCGTGTTAACTTAGCGTGGCAGTAAAAGTCTCATTATGCTTTCTGTTTTTTTCCTCTCAGTACATAACTTATGGAAGTCCAGGTGGAAATCAGAAGAAATGGAAACAAAATGAACAAAGGTATCGATCTGTGGACCATGGCCTATTCCCGTCTCTTTATTAAAGAAAATGTAAGTATTGGAGACAGGCCTAGGCCACGGTCCACAGGTTATAATCTTTCCTTGCGTCAGAAATAACACTAGGAGAAACGAACTGTAGTAGGGATTGTTGGGAACAGAGTGGGGGGGAAGAAAGAAAGTGTATGTGTAAGAAGGGCCTTCTAAGCTTGACAGACAGAGAGATGAGAAATGGCGTCCCAAAAGCGTTCATACACAGTTACGAAGATGGTCGGGACTATGTAGGCCTGACGCCAACTCTGACTGAGTCAGGCATCGTTCCCGTTAGCAATGACTCAGTCCCCAACGTATCGGCCTTGAAGACAATGTAAACATCTTGGAGAAAGTACACGTAATTCGGTTGGATAAGCAGGTGAGACAAGTGCGAGAACAGAGCCAGCGTACCTTGGCCAGCGTATGAAGCAAGCCGCGATCGACGTGACCCGTGTGTGTTCACAAGGCTTCCAGTCCTCTTCGTTGCATGCAGTCAACCCTATATATGGAGGCTGGTTAGCTGACCCCTAGGGCCATGATGGACAAAATTGTAGCGCCTGGTTGTTTTTCGTATTAAGCGCCCATTCAGCTAAGGAAAATTGAGGCCGCGCATACCACGATATCGCGGGTCAATTTCAGTTCTATGTGTCAGTTTTATATATATTACTCAAAATAGGAAACGAATTTTCCCTTTCGCATTTTATTCTTTAGAATATCAATAATAAACTTTTTTTTCTTATTCTATAGGCAACGCAGAGAAAAATAAATACTAGTCAAGTCAGGTTCCGGACGTATTGCTAAACGCGTCGAGCAGCCTTTCCAGCTCTGCGTTGGCTGCGGAAAGACTTGACGTGGAGATCATGTCGGGTCACACACGTGCCTCAACAAGCGACACATAGGTGGGCACTTAAGGCGAGGAGAACAGGGTATATGAAACATCCAACACTTCAAACGAGAAGGCAGTTTCTACTTCCTTCCACAGAAGCACGTTACAAAAAAAAAAAAAAGAGAGAATTCATCCGGTGTCTCGGGCGGAGAAAAGCAAAGCAGCGCCGATCGTCTTTTGCAGATGGTTAGCTTTGGCTGCTGTTTTCTCGGCGCTGAGTTATAGCTCAGCTCACTTTACAAGTATTGCAATGCGCTTAAAAACGCGAGGGTACAATTTTTGCGTCCCTAGGGTTCGCAATGAGCATTTAAAAGGAATCCAACTCCACATGCAGCGGATTGCTTCATTACTCGTTCCCAAGGGAGACCCTTGCTTCCTATTTTTTCGCGAAGAAATTGAGATTTATACAAGGTAAAAATATGATCCCCCGCCTGGAGTTGCCGCCTTTCAAGAACCCATACTTCCAAAGAATAAAGCGAGAACTGTAATATAAGTTGGAGAGTGCGGGGGGAGGGCACACAAAAGACCCGCTTTTAAGGACGCACTGAAAATCACGCACCATTACCGCGTATCGTCATTACTGTCGGTACCGCGTACCGTGGCACCGTGCCACGTAACTGTTGCCTAGCAACTGTCACGTGTTATAGACTTAGAGCTGGGCCAAAAGTTAGAGGAAGAAAGAAAAAGTAGATAGAAGCAGAAAAAAAAAAGAAGAGAAAGAACATGAAAAAGAAGAAGGGAAGGAAAAGAAAAATAAGTGAAAGAAGAAGACAGATAACTCGGTAGTTGGTAGAGGTGAACGACCACTGAGAGTTGCTAAGGCAAAAAGTTGTAAGGAAAGTTGTGACGGCGGCACAATAAATCCAGATGCCCGCAGAAAAATTCGCTGCAGCACTCACAGCTTTCGCTGTATCACTAGGTTCGAGGTTTGCTTAAACCTCCAAACTTTCATCTTTACTGCCTTTATTTTAAAATCACGGTGCTATCTTGAATATTTTAATAGCCTTCGTGCTCAGCGATTAACCACCATTAAAAATAATCATGGTTCCGCGTAAATCACATGCATTACAATAATCTCTCTAATATGCATTTTGTCCACGCAAGGTTCACGGGTGGAACTACGTATTGTTGGCATATATGCATTTTTCGAACCTAATGCTCCTTTCGTCTTTCTACGCTGGTTTTCACTGCCGGAATGGAAAGTACGAAGGTGACATGTATCCTGAAATGAAATTTCGGGTATAAGTACAGCTCCTCCTTTTCTTCATTTACGTTCTGGTTCAGTCTTGTGCCATTTATCTTTTTCACACAGGTAAAATACCAAACATTCTTTCCAAAATCAAAACAAGAGGAGCTTTCCAAACTGTCCAATGAAATGCGCGCGGCTTCTGGACAGATTCTCTAGTTACACCATATTTTTTAGGAATAAGTAAACACCACTCATGCCCTACATGCAATGAAGTCACGACTGAAATGCCTCCCGCCACCTTAGTTCTGACACAAGATTTTCCAAGTACCAAAGCTGTCGTATTCTCCAGCTTCACATGACGCCCCTCTTCAATCTATTGTATGGAAAAATCTACGTCATCGCTAAGCCCAACGAGAATCTGGTGAATATGCCATGTTATGCCACGAATTATAGTTTAGGAATGTTCGCTACGCTTTTCCATTTAATTTGGTCCTCGTGGCAGTGACTACAAGAACATTATTTCTCCTGAACGGATTTTTCTTTCTCTGCTACGTGTGCTTGGGTGGGCGTGGATTTCCCTGAAATTAAATTATAGTGAGGGCTAAGGTAAGTGCAAGTGTGGTGGAGTGGGAGGCGGAATTGCATTTTTACCAATGTGGGCTCCAGATAGAAATTTATATGAATATCTCCCGAGAAGGCGTCTTGACAGGCTCGGCCGTACTCTAGTTCTGTTATGGCCGGTGGGAAGAAGAGATAAGAACGGCCATGCACGCGGCCCACTCACTGTTTCCGCAAGATCACTTCGAAGATAACGCATGCATAAGAAAGTGTTGTATTGCCTCGCGCAGTGTACAATCAGCAACCATGAACTCTTTAACGAAGTAGCTGTCACGAGCATAAGAACGATGCGATCAACTAACTCCCTTTTGCAGTCTCCGAAACAATGCACGCCCGCAAAACTTATGGCTGTTGTGTCGGACAAGCGCCGAGCATGGGTTTAACGACGTCGTTAACGCCAGCAGCTATCACGACAGGACACAAGAAGCATGTACAATCGGGCCCCTCAATTTAATATTTATCTTTTATATCTGAGACTTCAGTTATTTGCTACCGTGCAATCCTATCGCCCAAGTGCTGTTTTTGGTTTCCTTGATCAACGGCAGTAACGCCTTTTAGTTTGCTCAGAGGGTAGGATTGTTAAAGATGCATTGTAACAAGCCATCGATTGCAAAGGCGGTAAAACATGGCCTGTCTGATGCCCGTCGTTTTAGCTGTGCAGAAAACAAGCGTGTGGTTTACACAAGCGCTAATCTATTTCCGTAATCCTGCCTGCAAATGCATGCCCGTAATTCTCTTCTACGATAGCAGTCCAAGTGCACTCTTTTTACTATAAGGGGCACAGGCAACTTATAGCTCAATAAATGTGCAGATGTCTGCTTGTAACGAAGAAATAAGGTATAACGCCTTAAGAGTATGTGGCCTGTGGACCTCTCCAATTGCACACACAGCGATTAACGAAGAATGCTAAGATACCACATAACGGGAACGATCAAACTACTACATATCTACAACCCTTGCTCCCACTCCATAAAAGTGGACCTTGCGTGACCTATTCTGTATTATTTCTAGCCAGAAACCAAAGAGTGGTGGCTTAGACTCCGGCCTAAAATGTGAAATTGTAGACAATATTTTTTACTCAAAATAATCGTGTAGTAACCATGACGGCCGCATCTGAGAAAGACGGAGAAGATAACGACCAAGTGCCGCCGCGAGTCTACAGCTCTCTTAAGGTAATGCATACACTGGCTATGTTTCGTGCTGCTCAGCGTTCAGTTTGCAGATAATTATATTTCCCGTTTAAATACTCAATAGGCCCCCTTTCAATTTATTTAATTGGTAAAATCCATTAGGATATATGGCGATTCTATTTCTCATTTTGTATAAATGTTTAATACATTTTGATGAGCGCATGAACTTATGTTTGACGTGACAATGCGGATTGTTTGATGTTCAATAACGAGGTTATGTGGCTGCGACATCATGACCTTGCCGACCAATCAAACTTTTCTCGGTAGACTACCAGACGTAGGCGGAATAACACCGAGTTTTCTACTGAACGGCCTCTTAAAGCTACCCTCCTTAGCATAGTTACGAGTGAGCATCAGAAGAGGGCGCGTGAACTACATTGCCAGGAAGCCAAAATTTGTTGCTAAATCGAATAGTTATGCGTATTTCCTTGCAGGTGATATTGCTATTTCTTACACTGTGCTCATTCAGCTCAAGGCAAGAATACTAAATTTTTCTAGTTCAATACACAGGGATAATATTGTAACGGACCCACCTACTGAGCCCGTACTGCTTCACTTAATTATTTGCAAGTGCTCCCACGAAGACTGAGAGCTACACACAGTCAGCTCTATCAGCTTTTACTTCTACGCTGTTTTACTGTTCACTTCGTCGAATGCTTAAATACGTGACAATAGCAGTGCTGCTTATCTAGCGCCTCCTCTCTACTCTAGCGCGATCGAGAACCATGATGGTCACATGACAAGTGACTAATGAAGTGACATGTAATTGCGAGCTTTCTAGTGCACATGGCGCAAACTAGCTCTCTGGAAACGCATGCTTGACAACTAGAATTTTTGTAATCGTGACATGAAGGCCAAGCACGTCTCCGATACGACATCTTTATTGCTGACTTCGATCTAAAAGTTACTGTCAATAACCCAGCTTTTCAATCTTACGGTTTAATTATTAGGAAATAAAATTTACTTACCGTGTTCCGAAGCAATAAATCCTTGTTTCTGGTGCCCACCAGTGGCATTCCGATTTGGGAAAACAGGTTTAAGCATGATAAACCGTACGCGTGCATTGTGTTTGTGCGTTGTGGTGAAGTGTTTTCCCGCTAATTGTGCTTGTTTGTTTGGTTCATCATCTAGTGGTGCGTACCATGTATTCAGCCGATGGACATGTCGAGTGCGGAAAAAGTCCGCCCGTTTTTGACGGTGCCCTACTTTTTGTATGGGTCTCATTGAATGTATATACTTTTCAATGCGAAGCTAAAGACGCCTCCCACCCCGTCCAAATATTTTTTTCGTTAAAATTACTGACGATATGAAGGTCGAAACGAAACCATTGTTCATAGAGAAATATTACGCTTTACGACAAGGAGATATCAATAAAGGTTAAGCAGAATACGTTGCATGCCCGCTGCAGTTATGCATATGTTAATTGCACGTCATACGTAACGAAGAATTTTCTAGAATGGGTGTGTTTTTTTCCGCGCTAGAAATTGTTCTAAGTGCTACAACTTCGTCTTCACTCCAATTTCTATATGACAGAACGTTAAAGCATGTCCTACAGAAATGACACATCAAAGATAAAAGTCGCCCGTTATAAATTGGAAATGTAGATGTTCCTTGTCATTGAAAAATATACAGGATTGGACTTAGATTCGTTTAAGAGCTTAATGGCGAAAGCGTGTCCTCTTTCTTCTCTTTTTTCTCTTCTATACCTCCCTTCTTCTTCCTCTGTCTTGCGTGTTTGTCTACCCGTAATAAATTAAATACGTCGTTTTCTTGGTTTCATCGTCAGAAAATATTGCGACGTCCTTATCGGAGAAATTATGTTGACGTCAGAACTTACTGCCACCACTCAGTGACACATTTCGGGAATGTCGCAGAATGTCGCTGACACATGTTGCTGACACATCTCGCAGACGCGAGCTATTCACCATGAGCCTAGCCGTGAGAGTGCGTATCATAAACAAATATATGCGTCATAAAGAACGCTACTATTGTGAGCTACTCAATGTTTGCCAGTTTTGCCTTAATGAAAAAATATAATTAGAATATGTACAATGCTAATGTCTCCCGCAATGCGAAATGGACCGCAGAAACACAAAAATTGCTAAGAGAAAACCCCCATCACCCTATTTTATTTCCGTTTCTTTTGATTCGGCGAAGTAATTCTCGGAAAAATCACAAGGACCACGAAAGGGACCATTCCCGGTCCACAGGAGTACCAATTGGATAGCCATTCCGCTCGCCTGAGCCAGATTCAAAAACAAGGCCACAGCCAAATTGGGAACGTCATCACCGCCCTATACGAGCGACACCAGCGGCAACTGAAAAAATCAACGAGGGGCGTATCCCATCATTCGGCAGCAGCGGTCGCTCGCTAAGGACACGGTTGAGCTTTGGTCTCAAATTTTGCAGGTTGGTGGCTTTCCTGCCTTTAAATAATTTGCTCCCTGCCGCTGCTGCCGCAGTTTTATTTGATGTTAAACAGTGACTGATATAGATAGTGATGTCCCAGTTGCGTTGTTGTGCGTGCCGACGAGAACTTGACGAGGACGAACCCCAAATCAACTGCTGTGAGTGCAAATTTCTTTTTCATTGGGTGAATAATCCGGTGTCACTGAGAAAACGTACAGCGCGAAGAGGAAAAAGTCATGGAAATGTTACACATGCAGAGGTGATATAACTAAAGGCGAAAAGTCCGATTTCGAACCTGAAGGATAAAAAATTGAAAAAATCATAGCGGTTCACCTAACAAGATTTGAGAGAAAAATGAATGCATTTCTGGCATTGCCTAGCAAAGTGGAAGGTTTGGAAGCTTCTGTGCAGTTATTGTCAGAAAGGTTCGACGGGTTCCAGTCAAGGCTACTGATTCAAGAAAAACTGACGAAAGATCTGACGAAAAGAGTGGACGACTTTGAAAAAGTGTCCTAGTAGGGACTTCATCAAGATCAAACAGCCCATAGATAATCTTGAATACCGTAGCCGGCGCCTAAACATTAAAATACACGGCATTCCTTCTAGTGGAAATGAAGATCTCTTAAAGAAAGTGAATGAAATAGCACTAAAACTTAAAGTGCCGCCGCTGACTCGAAATGACATCACACATGTACACAGACTGCATGCGAAAGCAGGCAAGACACCCGGAGTAATTGTGCGGTTTCAGGTTCAAGAAGTGCATGATAACTGGCTATCAAACAAAAAAAGTTAAAAGGCGGAACTGATACCGTGTATGCCTGCGAAAACATGAAAAGAAGCTCCCGCAACCTTCTGACAATGGCCAAGGAATGGGCAGCCGTATCAGGCTATGCACATGTTTGGCATGCCAATGGCAAAGTCCTAGTAAGGCGCGAAAACGGTGAAAGTGCGGTTGCTGTACGCGGGAAGGAAGACCTTGACCGCCTCACATGAATTTTTTTTTTTGGACGCCATGAAAGCAATCCTTTGTCATTGTAACTCGAAATGTTGCTTTCAGTTTCAGATTTTTCTTGTCTTGTTCCGCAATTCAAAAACAATTGTAAAGTGTCAATATTTCACTTAAATGCGAGAAGTCTACGTAATATATTTGATGAAGTTCAGATACTTCTAATATAGATCATTCCTTTGATTTGATTTGTTTCACCTAGACGTGGGTCTCCTCCGATGAAGATTGCCTTTCACTTGATGGTTACAACTATGTCATGTCATGTCGAACAGAAAAGCGGGGAGGCAGCGTGTGCATCTATATCCACTCTGACTTACAATATCGAATAATACCAGAACTTAAGGTAATAAATGAGAGTCGCGAATGTATAGCCATAGAGTGTTCAGATACATTGTTTTCTACTTTGTACAGACCGCCATATGCTTGTTTTAAAGATTTCGTATCCTTCACAGAAAGACTGCTAGATAAAAGTTCTCAGCTAAATCTTCAAACTGTCGTGGTAGGGGACATTAATATCAATGTAACCTTAGATAACCCTATGTAGAGAGATTTCAAAGATATTTTAGATACATGCTTAAATGTGATCGATATTCCTACAAAAGTAACACTCACCACGGAAGCCACACTTGACCTCTGTGTCACACGGTTTGATCCTGATGATGTAAAAACGGGCGCTTTAAAATCGGACATTAGTGACCACTTCCAAGTATTTTGTTTTCTCCCTGGGAAAACACCACCTCGACCAAATGAAAAACCATCGCAGAGAATATACTCCTAATCTAACGTGAAAAAGTTTGTTGATCTTATGTCAAATTTCAGCTGGAAGGGCGTAAAGAATAAAACTAAGTCCAGTAAGTCCTATGTCTTTATATCGTCCTTTAAATCACATTATGACCAATGTTTTCCCCTCCAGCCTCACAAAAAATGCAGGAAATTGAGGAAACCTTGGATAACCACTGAACTATATGAGAGGATGAAGTTTCGTGATAACCTCTTTCAAACATTTTTAAACACAAGAGATGAGACTGATCTCCGCGACTACAAAAAAAAAAAAAACTCGAAATAAACTGAATAATGACATCAAAAGAGCTAAAACTGAGTACTATATAAATAAATTTCTTAGTACTGCCAGTAATCCCAAATTCATGAAGGAGACATTCAGCGAATTAATAAACAAGAAACCAATCAACAGAAAAATTATTTTCATAAACCTGGTGCCTCTGAAAGGGAGATCTCAAACTTGTTCAATAAACACTTTCTTACGGTAGGTTCCTCCTTGGACGCCTATCTTGGTATACCCTGTGAAAGTTGTATCGCTAGCAGTTGTAACTGTCTTCCTGCACCCAACAGACTAACATGAGGTGCAGAGTGAAATTTCTTTAGTGAAATCGACTGATAGTAGCCAGAGCTGCTTATATCCGGTGCTCTCCGGTTACATCCAAGAATCAGCTTGGCCATACTATTTTTGTGCATGGCACTACTGGCAACTGAAATATCTGTTTTTTCTAATGCTATATACACAAAATTTCAACTAAAGCATAAAATATTCACAAAAGGTAACAATTAGGTGCCGCTCAGCCATGATGAAATTTTATGTATGCACAAAAATATCTTCTGAGCACGACTGTTAAGGCTGTTTTGATTCTATTAACTTCGGAACATCTCAGAAAACTCAATTTTATCGGCAACAGAGCACAAGAAACAATTGGAGACTTGTCGGGCACCGTTATAAACTCAAAAACATGACAGCAGTAAAAGAAGAAAAATAAGGAATAGATTGAGCTTGGTGAGTTGCCCCCAATGCGCCAGGCACCTTTCTCCGCCTATCAAGCCTCGTTACTTAGCGATTGTTTGGGAAGCTGACGGCCGGGAATGCCGCGTTACTGGGCACACACGATCGAAGGGGACGTGAACAGGGATAGGGCGAGGTGGATTGGGTTCTCGTGTAGCGGCTCGAGAACATTGCGGTGCACCACACTGTTCATTTCTCACCCCTTTTTAGGTTACCTGACGCCTCTGTTATTTCCGCTACGTCTCTGCTTTCTTTTCTCATCACGCCTGCTTGACTGACCCGTCCACGCACAAATGCTATGTTTTTAAGGGATCGAGTCAATTTCTTTTTCTCACTTTCTTTCCCTCTAACCACTACGGAAAAATACCTGTCTTTTTTTCGTTAAGCATAAAAATAACGAATGATTAAGTCTTTTTGTCAATGTCGAGCGACCCTGTTTGTCTTCATGCTTCTTTTTTTTTTTTTTTTTTTACCTGCGACGGCACTTATTTATCCTCTTTTCCTTCTATCGTTGCGATCCCGCGTCCAGTGTGCCTGACAAAACAGTTACGTTAGTCAGTCGACTACGTAGGCAATTGACCACATTGGTCAAGGTGTACCGCTCTGGCTCTTTTAGAAAGGGAATTATCCCTGCGATGTCATTAAAGGTTATTACTTGCTTCAGAAGTGCTGATATTTTAAAAAGCATAACAGCTCCGATTTCTGACCTGTGCCTTCTTCTAATTAAGAATATTTGGGGCAAGCGAATGGTTAAATAACTGGCTAAATCTAATTATAGAAGGTGATAATGTTGACGAATTTTTTTACCCTTTTTGCCGAACTGCTGCGCTGTTAGCTGCGCAAGTCTCTACAACGCGACCTTTCCGCTCATTTCCTCAAAACTTGTGTCAGTATTATATTATCCTCTTACATCAGCTCTCCCCTTTTTTTTTCAAGTGCAGTGCGACCGAAAAAAGCGTGATCAGAGGTTTGACTTCATCATTTTTTTTTCTCTTCCGTCTTGCCTGCCTAAAACAAAATCCTTTCAGATTCTCAGCAGACTGGTAAAGCCATTGATATTTTATTTAACTTTCAGTAAGGAAATAGCTTCAACAGAGTCCTAAAATTTTTATTTATCTGAAAATGGTTGGTTGCAAAGCTGAAAACAAGGCCAGAGAGGGACTGGAAACCATCTCTTATTGGCATACACATATCGATAATGAGATCTGAACGCGGCACAACTTGGCACTAAACTATCAAATGCCGACTCCCCGAGGCCTCCGTATATTAGGAATAACTTGGAATTCCAAGGAGTTAGTCCCGCAGTGGCTTCTTCATGGGCATTCAACGTTTAATATGTTTGAAATCTCTAAAGCTGACGCTTTTTAATTGTAGCATGCCTTATACAAGTGTCGTTCGTGCCTCCTCAGCAAGTTAAGAACTAATCGGCATTTCCCAGTCAACGTAAAGGCTACCATTCAATGACATTGCAAACCTGTATGCACGTGGAATGTGCACTCCAAGAATGATAGTCATTGCGCCACAAGTTAAGTGAACTTCCACCGCATTTATTACTCAATGCATTCCTCCTGACGGCAGAGCTTGCACCGAAAGTCCCAATTCTTCTGCCACTTTTATGACGTTGCAACATCTTGTGCGCTCTGAATGGGTGCCATATTCCCACGAGGGCGTCTCGTAATAGATTGCAGCATGCATCACGCTACGAGGAGGTTATTTAGGGCATAGCATGAGCTCGTGTCGTGTTGCAAGACCATCGACCACGCACTCATTCACAATGTTCAGAGCTCTGCTTCTCGTGAACCCTTTCAGTAGCACGAACAGCGGAAACAACTGGCTAAAGTTGAGTGCAGTACGATGAAACCCAGCTTGTAAATATGCACAATGTGTTTCTTTTGCGGTTACAGGGAGTGCATAGCGAGCTCCAGGGCATTTACGTTTAAAGTGAAAATGCAAAAAACGGAACATATATCATTATCTTCGCTTCAGTGTGTAGTCATTTTCGCACTCCGTAAGAACAGAGGCATGTACTTCTCCGAATAGCTCAGTGAGCGTTACTAGGCTCTTCCACTACGCTCATTGAAGACATGCAGTGTTGGGGAGGGATTCCTTTGGGAACCGTTGATGCCCTGATGGAGTGAGCACATGCATTTTCTGGTTCGATGACCTTATTCCTCGAGATTGCTTTGTCTAGATGATCTGCTCGGATACAACGTATATAGAAGCATGTTCTTGGCATTACGTTTGTCTTGAAAGCTTGCGCAAGTGCTGTGACAAGGAAGCTAGAATGGGATCTGCAACGTGACTTGTGGGAATTGGTGCATAGTTCATGAAAACACCAGAACTCCAACGAAAGACGAGGGTAAAGAAGCAGAACATAAGAAACCAGACCGTCTCTCTTATAGTGGGGCATGCACGTATATTTGAGCAAGGAATAGTAGGATTTCTTTAAGATCGCTGGATACCACGTGAATGGCATATACGCAAGCTTCATACTCAAATAATCCATCGCAAAATACACCTACACTGAGATTAAAGGACCAACACGGAATGATACTTGAGTATGAATCCTTTACAGCTACCTCAGTTAACTGTAATTTAATTCCTTTTCTCGTAGAGAATATCCTTCTTTCTTTAGGTCTGAAAGTGGGTGTTTTCACTCTGGTTCTAATTTGAATATAGATTCCTCACAACTCTCGCAGTACGCTGTCCTAAAGGAAAGCAAGTTTCACTTAGAGGAATGTCTTTTAACAGCACGTTCAATACATTAAGCTGACAAGATAGTGTACTGGTACATACAAAAATGAATGGCACACATTAGTAGCTGATAAGTTCAATCATGCTTTCCTTATCAGACAGAAAGGGGCAATACAGTTTTAGCTGTAAAGCGCACAACCATCTTCTAGCAGCCTACGCAACTGACAGCTACCAGTTTCGGTTAGGGAACTGACATAAAATTTTACAGGGAAGTGGCTTGCTTGCTTCTTTTTTTTTATCCCCAGTTGTACACGTGTTGGCCCTTCAAATATCTATGTGCGTTGCCATGGTGGGTCAGGAGTTAGCATGCTCGACTGCTGATCGCAAGGGTGTGGGTTCCGTGAAGACCGCGGTAGTCGCTTTTCGGTAGAGGCAAGCAACCACCCTGTCGTGTCCTTCCCGATGTCACTGCATGTTGAAGAAACACAGTTGGGCAAATTTCCCAGAATTTTTCATCATGATGTCCCTCATATCCTGAGTCACTTTAGAGCAGGAGGTTGTCAAACCTCAACTCTGCACGTTTTTTACCCTTCCGAGGAAGGACAAAGCCTATGCGAAGATAGGTAATTGCAATAATTTTTGCAGACTTGTTTGGCCACTGCTAAGGTCCACTCTGCTCGTGTATCTTTTATTCACATTCATAGAAGGGTGCATAGGGTCGCCGTTGTGTTTTTAAACTCGTATAGAAAGCTCCAAATCCTCCATCCTGGTGGATTAAAATTTCGTAAGTTTGTTGATAAATTCCTTTGCTCATTACATCTTGAATTTGGCCAGGATTGGCATCGATACAAAACAGGAATCAGTCTTTTGCGCAACGTTCCTGCGTATATGGGTCAAAACTGGAAGGTCATGATGTTGAAATGATGTGCGGTAATGTAAAATGCGTTTATACAAACAAAATTGTGGAACACTTGGTTGATTAGATTCAAAGAATTTTCCACACGATTGATTGTAAATTCTTGTGTGTCACAAGTCCCCATCCAGTCCTCTGTGCAACATGTGGGCCCACTATCCTTGCTTGCGTTTTGTCGTGCAGACACTTGCCTAGGTTGGTGGTTTTCGTATAATGGGTCACGAAATGAAGGCTTACTACGATAACTTTGCGTTTTTCAGCAGTGACGAACCATGTGTCGATGAGATATTCGTTTAACGGAGGACCTTGGTTCAGTGTCAGGTGCTCAGAATATCTGTTCCAGGAATTTTGGGCTCCGGTTTGGCATATTGGCATATGGGGATTGACAACTGCTGGTTTGCTGATGTGGCATTAAGATTTAAACCACCTAAGTACCTTAAAGATTTTGAGCGCCTGTTAACACAGTGCGGGTTACTGGAAAGATCATGTGCCAATTCTTCAGCGTACGCTAAAACTGTTCTCTTTTATAGTCTCTATATTTGGGAGGGCGAAAACCTGTATTGTTTCTAGCCACTAAAATTTTAAATTCTCCACATTAATCACAGCTCATGCCTTTCCCTCCAGTGCTTCCACATAGTGTTCGCTGATTTTGTGTGTGATTCGTCTTTTCAATTTACGGGACTGGACAAGCTTTTCCAGCGTGTAATCGCAGGTGACCACGGTTTAGTCCACCTATATATCCATCAGCTGATTTAACGTTTGATGCCTTTCCGTGAATTTTCCCATTCGATGTTACGGTAATTTGAGAATGCAAATTTAATTCATGTATAAGCACATCTAATTGTGTCTTCTAATAGGCGTAAGGAGCCTGCTTATGCGGTGCCGTGCAAGAGGTGTATTTGGCTGTTCTATTCCTACTTGTATCCTGTTCTCCTGAGATCCTGTTTACAGTGTCGAAAAAGATTTTGTACAAGCATTTACTTTCTATACCCTTCCCCCCCCCCCCCCCCCCCCCGTACCGTCCTTCGTATCCTGGTCTAGCGGGACATGATATGTTTCAAGGAGTACGAAAAACTGCTCCCACCCTGTACAAATAATTATTTAAGCAACATACCGAGACTCTGCTCGTTAAAGCCTCGTTAGGTAAAAAGGGCATTTCTGTAGCTGCGGTAATGTTCCGTCAGTGTGATTCTCCAGCAATCACTGAACATTGTTTCAGTGCTTCCAGAAGTGCAACGCTATTGTGGGATGTTATAGAAAGGAATTAAAAAAAAACTATTTGACACCGCACTTAACTCGGCACCTTACTGCGCTACCACTTGTTGATGGGCATATAGACATGTCCTCTCTAATTGGATTACATAGCCTCTGGAAGACGCGCATTATGGACCAACATTGTAAATCGATTGTTTTTGCAAAGGTCCGTTTCTGTAGGATGATTGTTTATGTAAACGAATTGTACGAACAAGCCAAGTTCGAGCCGGAGTGGCACTAACTCTTAGTGGTGCTTTCTGTATGCCGCTTGTTTAGAGCTTTCTTCACTAGGTATGACCTATAGTGCATCGAGTTGAACTTATGCTGTTTTCCTAATAAGCTGTACGGAGTTCTTCTAAACTACCTGATGAGTTCTCGGCCTTTGAAGTTATTTTAATCTGAGAAATTACATACTGAAGAAAACAAAAGAGGCGACGGCTATGATACTCCCCGATTGCTGACCACAAGATATTCTAGGGCTTGAACGTGTTCCGCTACAACGCTTTATTTTTGTGTGAAAACTCTAGAAGCGAACATGCAAGCATTAGACGATTTTGCAACGCTTTGAGCCTCCAGTTTAAAGTTCTCGCGCTAAAGAATTTTGAGCTCATCACAGAGGCTGTGAGTAATTGCAGAACATTAACAGTCAAATTGTGCTTTCTTAAGGCGAAAACCTTTCATCGCTCATGAGGGCATCTGCAGAAGTTGTATATCGGCTCAGACCAAACCAAAGCCAATCCAACCGAACTCACATAACAAGCAAGACCAGAATTCAGTCCATAACCAAACAGTCCACAATCGAATCAATTATTCCATACCCCAAGAAAAGACGTCATAATCTATTGCTATAGTCCGTGATCTGATTCAAACCTAATTCAGTAAACCCATTAACATTTAAGAAAATCGTCCTTCACAGCTAATCGAACTCCTACCCCTCCAATCACCAGCCGAATTACGCGCTAACCAACTATGCCATGCCGGGCACGTGAGAAATGTATCTTAAGTTTCCTAGTCTAGCGTTCCTGCCATTTCCATGGCAACGATGGCTTTCCCACCATCTTCAGGAGGAAGCATGGTCGGCCGCAGCCATGTGTCGTACACCACCGCACGCAATCTGCCCGCAGGTCTGAAGACCAAGAGGCGCAAGGAGTGTGCGCCTTCACCGCCGATGCTCTAAAGACCAAGCGGTGCAATGAGCTCAGGCCTTCGCCGTCGAGTGGACATACTGATTTGGAATCCGGCATTGAAGAAGCCACTCTCCTTCCATGTGTCATCGGCAGTGTCCTAACGAATAAACGCTACAGTATAACGAGCCCCAAAGGCTTTCGCCATATCATTCTTAAGGGGTCTCACGTGGAACGAAACGAAGAAACAGCGCTAACAGACCGGACGAGTGAAACGGTTATATAGGCACATGCGCTGACTAACAACGACACAATTTATTGCGACACAAGGAGCAATATAAAGCAGAGCACAGATGAAAAAAAAAAAGAAATTGTGGCACAGTGATGGTCTTTAGATACACAAGGGAGCCATCAAAATCGTCCCTGATTGAGATAGGGAAGCTGTTGTGGGAATAAAGCTACCGATGGTTGGATAACACGTGTCACCAAATACGTGAATGTTAAAGGCCTCTGAAATGAGGCATGAGGTCAGATATTGTTATATTTGGCGATGGTTGTGGTCTGATTTAAAAACGCCTCACAGTCCTTGCAATCGGTTGAATGGATGGCTAGGACATTTCGGCGTGACCGGTTTTCTATGTCTTTCGCGTGCTCGCGTAGTGACTCATTGATGCACCGTCCAGTTTACCCGATGTAAAAGCGGCCGCATAACAGCGGAAATTTGGATACAACACCACAACAACAGTTTAAAAATTACCTTCGGTGTTTCTTTTCACGTGCCTTCTTTCTAATTTCCTGCTTAACGTTCTTACACAACCCTCCTAATTTATTCCTGGCGGAAAAAAGGAGCTTTACGCCAGCTTTGCTCACGGTCTTTTTCAGTTTGGGCGAAAGTTTATTAAAATACGGAATACACTCCACGTTGCTATTATTTGAATCGCATGGAACCTTCTGAATCCTGCTTTCTGATAATATGGATGCTTGAAAGGATCTTTGTCGGATAGTCTGCAGCGGTAAGCCTAGTGATCTGCGCGTCAAAGCTTGTTTTAGTTTTGTTTCCACGACCTATACAAAGCTGCTTTCATGCAGGTTTTCGCTACTCCGCGTTTAAATAACTTTGAGTAGGCCGACTAGAACAGAAGGTTCTTGCGGAAGCGCGGGCAGTACATTGAATATACATCTTCGTCCCATAGCACAAGTTTCATATTCAAAAACCTTAGTTTGTTGATAACAGAAAATTCTCTGGTGAGTTTTACGTCATTAAGTTCAGTGCTTAACGCGTAAGAATTCTGAGAAACAGGTTATTGAGGTTAATGACTTATATCACTCCGTACATGGATGAAATACTGAGGTAAGCTGGCATATCTTAACTCAAGAGCCCCTGTGACCTCAGGAACTCATAGGTGGTCACAGGCTCTTGTGAGCTGAGGTGGGTTTGGTGGCCGTGGTGGTGGTGATGGCGGCGGGAGGAGCAACAGCAGTATTTATTTGGTCACATTGTACAACATGTCTGTGAAGTCTGTTCGGCTCATTCCGTGGCTGAAATCTAAACTTCGAAAGTGCTTTACGTTCGGTGCGGTAGTCGACATGCAACATATTTTTATTTATTTTTAGATTCTTATTAAGATGATAATATAAATCCGAATGCAAAGTTTAATACAGCAACCTCTGCTATGGCAACAGAGTAGGATTCTTCAAGTAAACGTATAATGTCGTAAAAGATCCAGTTTTAGCTCAGAAATGCTGCTTTCTACTATTCAAAATACTACTGAAAAAAGGTCGTGTCGGTTTATTTATTCGTTCGTAATATTGTGAAGAGAAAACCAAAATTTTAAATTCTGAACGTCAAACAATTGGCAATATTTTTTTCCGTACTAGATTATTGCTTGTTCATGTTGTGCGGCGCTTCTTTCAATGTTCTCACCTCAATCAACTCTGAATAGGAATAAAGGCCTTCGGGCTCTGCAGACAACAGGAGAATAGCTACGTTCTAAAGAATTTTGATGCAGGTCGTTTCCAAATTTAATTCCCCCTCCCCTCTTCCAAAGAATCTTAAGTTGACTTTCTATGGCGATACTACACCTTGGCGCCCATTTTTATCGCTAAAAGCCCCGTTAACCAAAAATACGCTGTCCGCTGCCGTCCACCGGCATTGGCGTTATAAGGGAAAAATCCCGAGCATGGATGGCGCTGGCATGCGGTACGCGACGTGGCCGAACACTAACTGGCCGTAGGGCTGCCTAACATTACGTTTGGAAGGAGCTACCTACTCTGACCGGTCTTTTATATGGGAGGGCGATATCAAAATCAGCCTGCAACGATCCTTGGATTTACGTTACCTCTGGACTACACAGGCACATTCATACGGCTTGGTTAAAGCGGGGATGTTATATATAGGCTCGTAGTCTACACTATCGCATCAAAAGCTTAAAGAATTAAGGATCTTAAATGGCCGTCATAATTTAATTTTCTGCTTCCAAACATACCAGAATTGTTCTCAGGCTATGGTTTTGTTTCAGGTTATTGACTCATGGACTCTGCGGCAAGAAAGGCGTGTCGTTTACCCTCACTCATGTTTCCTAGGGACACTCACTGACCACTAACACTCACACCTTTTTCCACGAAAGTTTACCCGAAGTAAAGGCTAGAGCTCGGAAAGAGCCCGGCCCTAAAAATTTTTACGTCTTTTTTTCTTCTATCTCTTCTCTTTCTCATTTATATCTTCTATCTTCTATAAATCTCGGAGGCTTTTCTGCATGGCATTCGAAAGATTTTTTGATGGAATAAAGACGCAAAATTTTGTAACCTTCTTCATCCGTATATAAACTGGGTTTGCGAAGGACTGCATTTTCATAGGTTTTGCGCAAGCTTTCCAAGGCTCTACGGCGGCTTACACCTTGGTGCAGTTTGCCCCATTTCAATTCCTACTTGGATACGGGCTGAATAGTCAGAGCAAATAAGCACTGCCTTGAGCAACCAGTACGCAGGTGACCACAGTGCATTATTTTTTATTTCATAGAGGCAACTGCTGTAAACAAGCACGCAATGCGTACGTTTGTGCGGAATGTTATTTAAAGTGTGCTTATTACAAGAAGAAATACATTAGTAGGGGATAATGCATTGATAGGTATAACAAAAAATCAACAAATATTGGTCGCATTACAATTCTTACAAATCTTTATGCATTTTTGCTTTCTGTCGCTTCTCTCTAGTTGACCAATATACGGTAATGCTGAGGAGGTAGAACGCTCTTTTATAGTCTCATCCTGGTATTTACATTCACGAATTACTCGAGGCGATAGTCGTGGTACAAGTTGTTATAAAAATGCCCACATTGACCATTGCTTTAAAAGATTTTTTCCAGAAATAATAAAACTACAATAATGTCATTGGACGCCGCATACTATAAATAGCATGCACACACACCAAGCTTAAGTGCTGGCAAAAATGACATGTTCTGTGAAACGAATCCGATGATCTATAGAAGAAAATATTGCTCCAATGTCAACAAGATTTTTCCAATTTTTTCTTGCTTAAGGTAATAAAACAGTTTCATTACCATAGGTAGAGATACCCATCAGTCCTGAAGTCACGCTTTCGTTTTATAAACTCATTCGAACAGAAGTAATTGGAGGAACTCGCACGTCCCCTATTGAGAACTTCTGAAAATAGGATTACAATTTTTGATCATTGAAAGACTCAAGGGTGTGTAAGGAGTACCGACTCGCCCTTACTTCCAGAAGTGACAACGCAGCCTAAAGTTTCTTCTCACTTTTTTGCTGAATACTTCGCAAAGAAACGGAAACATCTATTTTATCGTACACATCTCACTTCTATTCTCAAAGTTTACAAACAAAAACAATTGGTGCAGCGTGCTAAGTCACGTCCTCAATCACCCGTCTGCTTTCGTCACCGTGGTCTTTCCTACTGGTATCAAAAAGCCATTGCACACACTCCGTCGTCCTATTAACTTTTTGTTGACGTTCGGATACGTGCTCTGCGCACACTGTGGTACAGTCACGTCGAGTTTGCGCGAAGTTTACCGATCTCGTTGTGTCGAAAAGCTGCTGCCGTACTCGAGCTTGAGAGGGAGCTTTCAACGAAGAATCAAAATCCTTCCGGGGAAAAGACTTGAGTGAAACGGATTCTCCACGGCGATGGCCACCGAAACTGACCTGATACCGTAAAATGAGGTTACTTTGTGACTGCAGGGGTTACTTTGTGACACGCGCTCGGTTTTCTGTATTTTATATCTTGCGCCACACCCAGGCGCCGCCGAAAAGCTACGAGCCACTCAACAAGCTCGCCTGACATGCCGTGCCACTTACCGGCAGCCGGCCGAAGTTCCCGCGCTCAGGAGCCACCCAGACGTCGACAGGTTGAATCGTGTTTTCGCGCCCATCTGGTGAAGCACCGTAAACTTTGTGTGCTCGACCCGTCCGCACGAGAAAACCAGCGAAAACAGCTATGTACTTCTGATTGCTAATATCTAGGCTAAAATAAACTGTAATATAAATTTAATCAAGTCATGTTTGTATAAGGTTGTAGAAAGGAAACTGAAATGTTGGTACTTCGCGGGGTAACTTTGTGACACGCCAACAAAGAAGCCAACTGGACAGGAAATCCGACAACCGGAAAGAAGGGCAGCTCTTCCTCCGGTATCAGAGCTAGACGACCTAGGAAGAGGTCTTCTCTTGAGGACGACCGCGCAGAAGAAAGCAGTGACAGCGAATCGTCTTCAGATGGTCGGCATGGAGACAACAAAAAGTGGTCGGAATGAGATACAAGTGATTCCGAGGTACTGTCCGAAAGTTTTGACAACCTATCGGAAACGGACACTCCTACCACTTCCGTGGTTCCAAATACTAGCAACGTCCCGAGGGTTCGCGGTACGGTTTCCGGAGAAAGCACCTTCAAGGGGGATGACTGTCGTAGTAAACTTCGAAGGACAACTTTTCCCGGGAAGAGTGACGGAAGTCAAACCTGAGGGGTACATCGTCAGCACTATGGAGAGGACCAAAAAGAATTGGAGATGGCCGGACCGCGAAGACCCTTTTTTGTACTCAAAAGAAGAAATTTTGTGCACAATTGAATCCCCTAGCCAGTAGGCAAGCGAGGCATCTTTGAAGTAAAAGATCTTGATTGAGGAGGTACATGTATCAATCATTTGTAATACAATTGTAACGCTGCCGGAGCAGAAACCAATTGTAGACAACGCAAGTAAACTTTTGATGGGGTAACTTTATGCCAGCTCTTTTTTTCCCAATCATATTCAGCCAAAAACAATGTTGTCACAAAGTTGCCCCACACGGCGGGGCAACATTGTGACAGCTTTTAGCCAGAATATTGCCGTTTGTATTAAAGATGCGGATTTGTAGAACATACCGTCGTGTGAGGGAAGGCTTTAGCAGCGTTATGCCACTATTCATTCGTCTTTATGTTTATAATTGTTCAGCGAGAGAATGAAAACGTATGAAATCTGTCACAAAGTAACCCCATTTTACGGTACGTCTTTACTAAGATGGCGCTTGCGCAAACTGCGCGTCTAGAGCTGAAAAACATGAATGATAGACGCTTTGTGTGGAATGCATATGATATATTTAATGTTGGTGCGTTCGGCGGTGGTCGATAGCATGATTGTTTGCCTGATTTGTGAGCAGTGACTCATGATTATTGAAAGAAGCCAGCGTGTTGTAGGATGATAATCTAGTGTTTGTATGTTTGAGTTTGCGCACGTGTGATTGAACCTGTTGCTGATACTAGTGCAGAGTCGTCGTCGTACATCATACCAGATCAGTACAGTAGTGTGTGGGCTTTGTTTAATGATGTCTTCTCGTGATGGTGGACCAGACTGCTAGTGAGACTCAATACGAAAGAGGCTGAGAATTCTTGAGGAAAACAACACTCGGTATGAAGGTCTTGTAATTTTTTTTTTCGTTCTTTCACATACGAAATCTCCCGCTTAAACTTAGTTGCTTATGTCTCATAAAGCACAACAAAGTACAATACACTTATGGACATTACGTTTTACTTTTTATGCCTCATATAAGCTAAAATTGCACCTATTCTGTGCTGTACTAGCGGAATTAATTATAAAGGATCAGCTCGACATGTAAGCGCATTCACTGCCGCCTTCCACATAGCGATCCACGTCTTCATTACTACAAGTAGAATAATTAAAGAGAAAGTGATAGTGTTAGATGAAGAAATTGATAGTGATAGATGAAGATCAAGCTAAGAATTAGTCACTGCAAAGATGCTTGAAATAACTACGCAAGGGCGTGTTTGTATGCTCGGGCGAGAAACTTTGAGAAGGCGTACTAGCGGAATTAATTATAAAGGATCAGCTCGACATGTAAGCGCATTCACTGCCGCCTTCCACATAGCGATCCACGTCTTCATTACTACAAGTAGAATAATTAAAGCATTTAACCATATTAACAAGTAGGAACCTCTCAAAACACTATGGTGAACAAAAGTCAAGACCAGCCTTCTCACCTGCCAAGGGGTTTCTCAATATTATAACAGATTGTAGTCTGTGTTTCCTTTCTAGATGTGAAAAGATTCTTTCCATGGGTATATTTAAATGTGCTGTCGTCTTTCAAGCTGCGACATTACATTAAGCTGGTAAATTTATTTTTACTTTAGCTGATACAAAAAATGTATACTTCAAGCTTATTCGCATGTACGCCAGTAGGTGCCTTTTTCTCTGTGCAGCGCTATTGTGATGTTGCGCTTCGCACGAAAAAAATATTGTATTCTAACTTTTATTAACTTCCTCGGTTAAATAGCGTGTGACCAGTATAATTCGTGCACCCAAGAATTACGCAAATTTATGAGGTGTAAAAATTTAGTTTTCTTCACTAATATTAAGCTGGTCGCCGCTTCACGTCGGGGTTACCACTGCACACTTTGACGGGGTTGCAGCGTAGCGCCAGATGCAGATGAGCAACTTAGCAGGCTTCCAGGAACGAATCGCGCATGCTCGGATTGCACCTCGGATACGCGCCACTCGAGTTTATTTTCTTCGTCTCCACATTCCGCCTACACAGAGTGTCAAACTTATCGAGACCGCGTGGAGACGTCGGTGGGTGGTAAAAGCAAAGAATTGCCGCGGTAGAAAACATTCTCTATATTCAATTACAAATTACGGTCACACTTACAGAAGGCATCAAATATTGTTTCTTTTTGTTTTGAGTTACTGCAAGGAGACACTCAAATTTGCAAAGCTGTAAGCTGTGTATTTGATTTGTTACACGTACGTTCTTAAAACTATTATATTTAGCAGTGTGCAGTTGATGCGTTCTGTTAATTCAAGTAATGCAACTATTAACAGCACAACCATCTTCTGTACTTTATTATTGATGATTTATAAACATAAATGTCACCATCCCATCTGATTAACTGCGCAGACCGTAGCTCAGAACGCCGAATGCAAGTTTCAACATTATTTGAGAAAAGCTCGTTCTTCCACATCTCTTTAATTACCCAGGCCTGTGCCAAATCCTGCAGTTTAAACCCCGCAAACAGCTCGATTTCATTTCCCCCCAAAAAATTCCCACCGCTGTTGAGGAGCCCCTCTCTCACGCCCTCTGCGATTACTTCTTGCTTTTTTTTTTTGCTTCTTTGGACCGCAATTTTATAAAACACAAAACAGGCTCTTGCGACAGGGGGGTAAATAGATTGTTCCTTTGTCGTTATTGTGTAAAATGTTAGCTTTGTTTTGCTAAGCTATGGCGAAGAAAGTTGAGGTTAACAGAAATAAAACCATCTCTTAAAAAAAAAAACGATGAAATCTAACGTATGAAATTTACTGCCAAAGCTCTCCTTATTTAATGCTGGGAAAACATTTTTGGGCACGTAAATCAGGGAGTGATGATATTTACAACTGATTTTTCTTAAACAAGTCAACTTAGTTATCTCAAACCCCTACCTATAACTTTCTCACTGCGCCTAATACAGCAGCAGGTATGCGGAACATTTTTTTCGACCTACCGCGGTGGCGCAGTGGTTAGGGCGCTCGACTACTGTGCCCAAGGATGCGGGATCAAATCCCGGCCTCGGCATCCACTTTTCGATGGAGGCGAAAAGCAAGGCGCTCGTGTGCTGTGCGGTGTCAGTGCACGGTAAAGAACCCCGTGTGGGCGAAATTTCCGGCGTCTTACACTAGGGCGTCTCTCATAGCCTGGGTTGCTTTGTGACATTAAACCCCCAAAACCAAACCAAACCATTTTATTCTATACTAAGTGGGCTATGGGCATGTATTACGTGCGTTGGCGCATTTATTCAGTGAACAGAGAGAACTAGTTTGGGTCTACCAGTCAAAGTTCCCGATTAAAAGTATGACCTTTGTAATCATCTTGAAGCCCGCCCTAGCTATTAGGCTCAAGTGCATAAACTGAGTTAACATTTGCCGTTTGTGCTCCTGGATTTAACGGCCACTCTCCGTGCGCAACCACAGTGATATGCCGCAGAGATTGTGGACAGTACTTCCCTGCGCCTCCCTGGAGACTTCTTCACATCAGCGTAGCTGCCAGACCAGCCGCAAGTGTACCTTAAGCGTCTTGTGGATTGCGTTAAAAATCTATGGCTTGTTACACGTCGCCTCTCCTGTCGCAATGCCAATTTTTTTGCAGCCTATTCAGCCCCTTCCACACATTGTTTTGTTCGCCGCGACGCTGTCCGGCCACCGCTATCCCCAACCTACCATGGACCATTCCGCGTCGCTCGCCGCACCACGAACACTGGCACCCTGAAGCAGAGTGGTCATCAAGAGATGATCAGGTTGGACTACCTTAACCCAGCGTACCTGGAGATTACGGTCGAGTGCCTCGCAGTGCCACCTGACATTAGCAACCCCCGTCCGTGGTTTCCGACTACACGCTGCCCCTCTTACGCCGCCGGCCTTCAGTTCGCTTTCGAATTTCAATCTAAGAGGGCGGCCCTTGTAGTGCCTTCCTCTGGTTGCACCAAGAGCGCGGATAATGCACAAACGCTGGAGAAAGAAAATAAAACCGGCCGTTGTGTGTTGTAAGCCGAAGACCTCAGAAGTGAAGGACGTGACAGCTGGCCCGGATCTAACAATAAAGTCACGCAGAGCCGATGGCGCAGCATTTCTGGGCTCGTTGGGAAAGGAGGGGCGCGGGTAGAAAAAACGTTCGTGGGAAACTGCGCAGCTTACTACACAGTGTCGTCAATGGCGCGGCTGCTAATATAATTTTCCGTACCATGAAATCTCTACTAACAGCGCGCGATATACCATGTGCAGCAGCAATTCTCATGCGCATGAATTTCTCCTAAGTAGATTCTGCAGTGCTTTCGAAATTTGTTTGAAGCGATAGCTCTACTATGCGAGGTAAAGCCAAGGTTGCCATGTGCTTCCGATGACCTTCAAACAGCTTCGAGGTAACGTTGGTACTTAAGCCACAAACACATTGGGTAGCTATGTTCCCACCAATGATAAACTCTAAGGACAAATGACGTGGGAAATAGCTTAATGCCTGAGGAGCTGCGTGGCGAGACACATGATCGCTGACGTCAATCTCGGGTATATATACAGACGCGGCTCAGGATAGAGTCACAGGAAGAGCAATTGAGCTACCGTGCTCGCTAGGGTCATTGGTTGGCTGCATCTGACGACTCAGAAGAGATTAAGATGCGAGCTGAAAGTTTGCGGAGAAGAACAATGACTGAAGCCAAAACAGCGGCGGAAACGCTGGAACAATGTGAGGAGAGTCTGGTGAAACGCCAACGCAACAGTGCTGGAAGGCGTGAGTGACAACCAGCACAGATGACCGCCGCCGCTTCTCTGTCAATACTATAGTCAATACCGACAGTAACAACGACGAAATTCAACTGTCGCTTCCAATTAGGTTTAACCGAAGCTAAACCAAAGGCAATTTTATTGAACGAAATCCCGTGCGCGAGAGTTGGGCGCGAGATTTGTGTGCGAGATCTGTGCGCGAGATTCATCGAGATGTGTGCTTGTCTAGCGTTCCAGCCAACTGCAATCCCACACTTCAACGCGCGCCATGGAACGCCAAGCGACAGGCGCGATGGTGGACCGTCCAAACTCACACTTGCCGGAAAAAGTGTAATAGATATCGAGCCTTTCCTTTCCTGTAAACATATAATGATATGTACCACTGCAACGAACGCCGATAAGATGCAAACGATCAGAGGCAAACGATAGGAGAGGAATGGTAGGCTTTCGACATTCTTCTCTTAAGAGACAGAAGAGAAAATAAAGAAAGGAAAGGAATAGGGAGAGAAAGACGCGTGCCGCAACAACAGCTGTCGTCCACCGCCGAAGCGGTGACGGGTGCAATGACGGCCTACAAAGAGAGCTAGTTGTAATCCTTCACTTCGTGCAATGATGGGATATCAGTTTTAAGTGTTACCTGTGTTTTCCTGTCATTGCGGTTTTGGTGATATGAGCAGCTGCTGTATATAAGCGCCTCATCGGTAAATAAAATGCGTGAATATTTAGTAGCACTCTGTCCTCTCACTTGAATCTTTCCTGCGGTTGTCTGTCAGTGCTGTAAACCATTTTAATTCCTCTTCATCTAGCGGCCGTGCGTTGGCCAAGCTCTTGGCGCAGCCAGGGGAAGGCGTGATAGTCTAATATAGAAACAGACGTGTCGAACTTCAATTGAGAGCCTTCCTTTCTTTAAAAGCATTGTCGTCTCAATATATAACCGCTGTAGTGGTCATCTTCATCGTTATAGCCACTGACATGCGCCGCGTGCTGGCGCTATCGAGAACGAAGTTGATTGTTGTCTTTGTGATTCGGTACGCCTGACGTTCCGCTGCGAATTCATCCGGAGCAGCTGAATCCATCTGCGTCGACTGAATAAACCCACTCTTACATTGTGTTTACCATGCGCTAGCACTTGTACTTTTGGTTGCTTATTTGCTTATCTTCTACTTCTTATCTAAACTACTTATTTTCTTCATTCCCTTGCTGTGTGTTTCTCTTATATATAGTTAGTGGTTTTTTTCTTCGTCTGCCGAGAAAAAGGCTGAGAAACTGTGCAGTTAGGGATGTTGCTCTCTCCGATTCCCCTCTGTCAAGCATGGTAGGCTGTTTTCTCGGGTACCAAACGTAACAGGTGTAAAACACCGAACTCCTTTCCCACTCGATGACGCTTCCAGAGCTAACGCACTATAGATAGGGAGTGAACTCGGAGCTCAGTCATCAATCGACCATTCTGACTCCGCATTCACTTAGGGGAGTAATAATTGTGCAAGCCTTTTGTTTTTCATACCATTCAATTCAACTGAGTTGATTTATTTTTTTATAGCCTTCATCAAACCAATAACTACTGCACGCGCTCTACACATGCCTCTATATAGTTTATTAGGAGGTCGTGGGTTCAGATCCCACAAGCGAGGGTTGTTTTATTGCGAAAGCAATACTAAGATCACTTTTCAGCCGTTCGCGTAGCGCGGCGGTGCACATGAAATGACCTTTTGCGTAACCCCGTGTGACGTCACGCCGAAGAGCTGGGCGACCAACTTGAGCCGTTCGCGAGGGGCGGCGGTGCACATGAAGCGGCGGCCTAACTCTCGGTCTCTCCACGAGGAGCGCCACAGGTGTTGTGACGTCACGCTGAAGAGCTGGGCGACCAACGTGAGCCGTTCGCGAGGGGCGGCAGCGCACATGAAGCGGCATGGCCTCCGAGATTACCTCCGCGCGCACAGAAACACACGCGCGAGGGTGATCTCGGAGACCATGGAAGCGGCGGCCTAACTCCCGATCTCTCCACGAGGAGCGCCACAGGTGTTGTGACGTCATATAGTTGTATAAGTAGGCGACCGAACCATTAGGCCAATAAGTTAATTAGGTAATTAACTAGAATAACTATAGTTCACAGGAAAGGAAAGGCGCAGTATCTGCTACACGTTCTGTGGACACCTGAACCACGCGAACGGAAGGGAGGAAGGTGAGAGTGAAAGCGGAAAGAGGAAGAGGTGCCCTAGTGGATATGACGTCAAGGATGTGACGTCACGCAACCGGAAGTAGAGTCGAAAAAAGGGTATAAGAAGGGATTGGCGCGCAATTTAAAAGTACCCAAGACTAAAATGGGCAAACAAGAAGTGAATTAAAACTGGAAGCAACCAGAAGGAACCAACAGCAGCGTCCGTGCTTTCGCATTACTCCAATGCAGACTCTGCAGTGCTCTTCAATTTTTCTCCCACTTTAAGTCAGTTATCTCTGTAATTATGTTAGCCTACCCTCCTCTTACAGCGTGGCTTAGGTGTCCACAGAACTAAGGTGACATATACTGCTCCTTTCCTTTCCTGTGAACCAATTATTAATATTATTGTTTCCAACAAAAACGACTGTATGAATGCGTTTTGTATTTCTTGTGCAGCATCACATCTGTTATTTAGAATAAAATAATTGAGCATCAGAAGCAAAGAAATGTTGTACCCGGAGATAGCAAATGCGAGATCGAAGATTTGATAATAATCGAAACATGCTCAGATGTACTCCAGATGATTCCGCACACGTTTATTTGTAAGAAAGAAGCAGTCTGTGAAATGCTGCATTGATCATACTTGACGTTCAAAAGAGGAGAGAGTTCATAAGGCCGCATTTGTTGTCTTGGTATCCTGCGAAGTGGTTACTCAACCTGTTGGTGTCGGGCACCTCAGCGACCACCTCCCGGTGGTTGTGTCGTTGAGGAGTGCGTCGGGCCGTCCGGACTCGTCTGGAACTTGGCGTACGTCCTCCACGATCTCGTCAGTGTCCGCGACATCCGCCGAGACTAGATCAGCTCAGTTGGTAAGATTGTAGGTTTCAGTCCTGAGGTGTGGGATTCGTTGAAGCTTGAATGGCGCGATATTGTGGTCCGTGCAGGTAAGCAAAGGCGGGAGCGCAACGCTGCAGCATTGAACGACGTGCTGCGCCACATGAGAATCGTTGGAAACGCTGACGAGTTGACGTTCGCGATGCGTGAGTATCTAGAAGGTTTTCGCATGCGGTATCACAAGATTCTGGCGGAGGGATCGCGAGCCTCGCGCATCGCTGCGGACCTGCGTCTGCATGCTTACGATACGGACGACTAAATGTACGCGCGCAGCTGTCGGCACAAAAATGACAGACCTGCCCGCATCGAGGAAGTACGCATGCAAGACGGGACAACGTCCGTGGAGCCTGCAGATATCGACCGCGTTTTTCGAGGCTACTTCAAAGCGATCTTCGCGTCGGAAGGCCTCTGCGAGCGCGAAGGTTTTGGGAGAGTGACTGCAGACTTTTATGGAACATTACCCCACCCACCGGATGACATGACTGACACGCTGTGCGCCCCAGCAACGGCTGAGAAAATTGTAAGCGTGTTGCGAAGCATGCACCAAGCTTCGGCACCCGGACCAGATGGATTGGTTGCGGGGTTCTATTGCACTTTCTTTGATGTCATTGGAAGGTATCTGACGCGCCTTGTGAAGATTTTCCTCGAAGAGGGTAAAAAGCCAGCATCCTTTTCTTCAAGCCGTATCGCGCTAGTGCCGAAGCATGATGCGACGTTATCGGAACCGGAGGCGTGGCGCCCGATTACGCTACTTAACACAGATTACAAGTTGGTCGCCTCCCTTTTGGTCAAACTCCTGCGCCCCGTCCTACCATTTCTTGTAAGCGAGTATCAGACATGTGCAGTTCCGGGTCACTCCGTCTTTACGTCACTCACGCTTACACGAGATGTGTTCGCTTATGCAAAAGAGAAGGCAGTAGACGGGGTCTTTCTCTCATTTGATCAGTCCAAGGCATTTGACAGAATCGAGCACGGCTACTTGTTTGCTGTCCTCCACTGCTTCGGTCTGCCTCCGGTATTTATTGACAGGATACTAGTTTTGTGCAGCAACCTAAGTAATGCACTTGTTCTGAACTGCTCACTAGCCCCTCCTTTCGCCGTACCAAGGGGAGTTCGCCAGGGTTGCCCCTTGTCGCTTGCACTTTTTGTCCTGTCATCGGATTTTCCACTTTCATTCCCACCTTCCTCCCCTCCCTTACGGCGCGGTTCGGGTGTCCACAGAGCAAGTGTGACAGTTACTGCGCCTTTCCCTTCCTGTGAACCAATTTAACTTTAACTTTTAACTCTTGAGAAAAGTTGCCTGTGATGGGCAGATCCGGGGCTTTCCGATGACTACAGTGCGTGTGTGTGTATAAAGTACCTATGTGTAAGGAAGATAATAGATTCCCTCTACTCAAGAAGGCCGACGACACCGTGGTAGTGGTCGGCACTGTGTGCCGAAAATAGTTGGGGGTTGCGTAAAAAATATATTACGGTAACTTGTGCTAAGTAGCGATTCAAGACTGAAGGCTGTGTGATAGCCGGCGACGAGTTAGGAATTAAATGACGAATTTTAGAAAAGGAGGTTCAAACTTGTCAAATTAATGAGGCGGTCTCAGATGTTTGTTGAGCGGAGAATGGCGAAAGCCTACAATTCGAATCCTATAATTTGCTTCTCACCATTTGCCTCTTATGGCCGTTCGTTGCGGTGTCCGCTCCTCTGGGGATCGGAGGGTGGCTGCTCCTGGCCCTGATGGGGCTGGGACAGGTAAGTCACCACCGCTTGCGGCGGGGGGCTAGCCTGCCACCGAAGTTTTATCTGTTGTAGGCCGTTATTGCACGCGCCACCGCTTCGGTGCTGGACGACGACTGTTGCGGCCCGCGTCTTTCTCTCCTTCTTCTTTTTCTTTCTTGTCTATTTCCTCTTCCGTACGCACGAGGCAGCGGAGGTGGGTCAGCTAAAGAGCCTGTAGCAGGCCCGTGCATTTTCTTTTCATTCCTACAGCCAAATCAACAAGAACATATCCGCCACCCGCCAATTTGCAGCCAGCTCCATCTCTGGAGGAGTGGAAGGCGATGCTGCGTGCTCTGGCCCGGCTATCCAGGCTCGGGTCACTGAGTGGGCCGAAGAGATCGCCGACAGGACGCAACTGGTGGCCATCTGGCGCGGCCAGCAATCAAACTGAACACTGACCTCTTAAAGCCGATTATAATGTTTTCCCATCCATTCATTATTATTTATAACAACTGGTTCAAAGGAAAGGAAAGGCACAATAAACTGTGAAAAGGCTTCAGTAAACTGTGATTTGCTGGCAGTGACTTTGCCTTGTTCAGTAGCTCAGGAAAAATAATTCAAAGAATGATTAAAGGTCCACAATGCGAAGCACAATGGTAGGCCCAGAGGTTAACAGGCATAATACTAGCTTTTTTTAACAGCCTCAGTAAATAATAGCAGTTTACAATAGGTAACGAGGTGCTGGATTTGAGAAAGGAATAATCGGTAGGATAGGCGGCAGCCGCAGATGCGGACCACGAATGGGAAAATGAAGGTGAATCAGACTGTGATGGTGCACATATAACAAGTACGTGTCTAATAGGTTACAGGTATCCCTCAAAACAAAGTATATAACAGCGATATCTCCCCTGTAGCAGCGTACGCGGCAGAAAGGGAAGCGCTATAACGCAAGTGGTCTACTTCAAATAATGACAACAGAGGTATGGAACGGAAAATGGTCGGTATAACCTTAAGAAAAGGAAAGCATGTAGAATGGATCAGGGAACAAGCTTGAGTTACTGACTTTCTAGACGTAATCAAGGAAACTAATTGGGCGTGAGCAAAACATGAAATAAGAAAGAAAGAGAACCGATGCTTGCAAATGGCAACATAATGGACTTCAAGGTCCGGCAAGCGTAGCATGCGGCAGAACGTTAGGAGGGTGGATGAGGTTGAAAATCTTCCAGAGGTCAAGGAGAAGCAACCGGCATAAACCGGTCCAATTGAAAAAAAAAATTACAAGGGTTCAACGCTGCTGAACCAAATATTGAGCGAAAACATTACCTTCGGGAGACCGAGCGTTCTTCTTCTCTTTTTCTTCTTCCTCAGCCCACATTATAAAGCCCCATTTTAACCAGACCGTATGAGCCTGCCCTATAGTGGCCTATAGGGGTAACGTGAATGCCAGGGTCCTAGCAGGCTGATTCTGATATAACCGTCCCATGTGAAACGAGAGACCCAAGTTGGCAGCTCCTGCCGACCGCTTGAGTTGTTAGCCCAGCTCTCACCCTAGTGTCACGTGGGGCGTGACGTCACAGCGTCACGTGGGTAAGAAGTGGCTACCGGCCACGCTACGCTTAAGGCTCGAAACCTAGAGAAGTATTGCTTTTGCAATAAAAACAAAAGGGCATGAAGGTACTCCCTTCTGACTCGGTTTCTTTGGCGCATGTCTTTGTGGCGAGGTTTGAAATAGCTCTCAACCAGAAAGCTTGTCGTACGAGTTAAAATGCTTGCTCTTGCTTTCTTTTACCATGCAAAGCTAAACCAGCGGCATTCGGAACAATGCGGATAATTCTGCTCATGACGTAAGAATTCATCCGTAATTCATTCATGGCGTAAGACTCATCCAACAGCCACGTAATAGTGGCTGCTGGATGAGTTTCATCACAAAAAAGATGCGGATTTAAGATTTAAGCGGAGTTTACGGAGCTTCTCCCAACCGCATACCTCTATAAAAGCCGAGCGCCAGGCCGGGGGGCGCTTGTACCCATTTTTACCGGTGGGTGTCCGGCGGTGGGTTTCGAACTAACCACCTCCCGTAGCCGAGACGGGCGCTCTAATTGTTACGACTGATGATGGTGATGAGTATGATGATGATGGTTATCCGAGAGAGACCATTCTGGTTTTCCACATATATTATGGTGAGGCAGCCCAAAAAATAAAAATACGCCTCTTCCCATTAAAAGTACTTCCCAAATGTCATAGGCCCGTGGAGCATGTGCGAGTGGCCATGTCACATTTCCTGGTCAAGTTGGACAGTAGCGCTTGTGTGCGGCCTCTGACAGTGGTAAGAGTGCGCAGGCGCACACCGTGATTCATTCCCTCTCAATGCTACCAAACACCAAGCCTCCCCTATGATAAACACAGTTCTGCCCCTCACAATGAAAAAATAACAAGTCTTTACTGGTAAATCCAACAGGCACCTTAAGATGTAATTGCAAACGTCCTCACATCGAAGAGCGGCTGACTGCGCATTGCTGCAAAGGAACACCCCTCGCGCCTGGCCCTGGTCCACATCTACGAGAGAAATACGCAACCGGCACAAGCAACGAAATTGGGAATATTAGGTACCTCGCGGGCACCGTCTTAGATTACGGGGAATAATATTGGTGCTGCGAAACATGTCTCAAAACTCGAAAGAGGTTGGCATACAAATATCAGGCAATGTTTGTCCCAAAAGGAAAACAGATATTATAGACATAAGTGAACAGTTTTTATTATTCGTGTGTCGTGTGAGTGAATTAAAAAGCAGTTCTCTTGGCCTTTGACAGTACAAAGCAGTTGCTGAGACATGCATATGTAGTATACGAGTCTTGTTCCCCGCCGTTGTGGTGCAGGAGTTAAGCCGCTCGGCTACGCTGCCTAAGGATGCGGGATCGAATCCCGGCTGCGGTGGCCGCATTTCGGCACTGCCGAAAAGCTAGGCACCCGTGTGCTGTGCGATGTCAGTGTAGTTAAGGAACCCCAGGTGGTTGAAATTTTCGGCGTCTCTAGTAGCCTGAGTCGCTTTGGAACGTTAAACCTAACAAATCAAACTAAACCAATCTTGTGTTTTTCTTGTGTGTGTGGCATTCAAAGCTGGTTTTGTTACGTGTATGTATAGTATAAAGCGGTTAGAACGATTAATGATAAGGCGTTGCCGATGGATGAATGCCACTATTGCCCGATCCTTTTTTTTTTTTTGTTCCCAAACTACCATTTATTAAGCTCGGTGTGTCCTAAATATCTAGTAATAAACTAGAACTGTTCATAGGGCTTTAAACTTTTCTATGGCAGTCAACGCCTGCATCTGGCTGCCATTAAGCAATCAGGAAGCTTACTGGATAGGATAAAGAAAAAAGCGGATCTTTCGAGTGTATACTTATTGGGAGCAAACGGATTACAAACAGTTTGGTGTTTGGTAAGCGGGCTAAATTTAGAGTTGGAAAACGTAAGTTCTATATTTCGATAAATGTTGTTTTTTAGTTTAGCCACGGTTACAACACTGATCGATACGTTACAACCGTCACACTGTTGTAACGTATCGTTCTGCTTGCTTTTTAGAATCTGTATTGATGTATACATCCTACTCCCCGCTGTTTCTAGTTTGTATTATGCATGTGACGAAGTGTCTGCATCATTGTATTTCATTTCTTGGACCCATAACTAGCCTATGGCTACGGGTCCAAACAGTGTTGGACACATCTTTATTGTATTTTCAAGAAAAAATAAAGGAAAAAAAAAATGTCGCTACGACCGTCAGAAAAGAGAACTATACTCGAGCCATCTTTTGATGCCGAAAAAACAACTTATGATGCGCAAAGGTTCAAACTGAGTGTTTCCAGTAGTTTCGAAGATCCCTGTCGTCTTTAAAATTCTCCGAGCGCCGAAGTATGAACACACGCTCGCAGCAGAGCTGGACAACTCCAGCTGGGTCCGTGCCATGTCTGTGATGTTTAATTGAATATTGATCTGCGAGCTACGCGCTGACTGAGTGCGGACGGCGTGGCTTTTTGACGACTTGAAATGTTAATGCAAGACCCCTGAGCATAGGCTAACATAGAACTTTGCTTTTCCGCCCGGCAGACGACTTGCTTTTAAGGAAACCTCGAAAGTTGGGGCTTTTGTAGAATGTCTCTCTAGCAACTACCCAAATGGTTCGTTACTTTTTAGGCGGCGTAACAACCTCATACTCAATAAAATTCACGCATCGTTACGATGGTATTTATTGCACGGAGTGTGAGCAGAAAAATACCACGTAAGCAATTTTACATGCATTACAAAATAGTAACCTGTTTGCTCCACATCTCAGCATCTTATAACATGATTCTTATTTAGATGAGAAAAAGAAAGGAAACGAATGCTAAAAAATCCCGAAAGCATTTAGAATACTGGAGGGATGTAGCGGATAATTCTTTTGGAGGTGGTTTCAAGGCACAACAGGGAATAACGAAATATTCTACTTTTGCGAAGAGCAAATCGAATTATCTGCTAATCGATTCTCCAAAAGTATCTTATAGTGCACGTTAATAATATTGAAATTTAATCAAATCTGCTGTCTGTTTCTTTTATTATTATATCTGTCTTAAGGTACGAATAAAGAAGGCCAGTATTGTCATTTTGTCGACGAATACATAACTTTTGGCTCGCTTGTGACTGAGAACTCTATACATTCTGAATCGGCCTGCGATAAATTCAAGTTTCGGCGTCTTGATATGCTCCGTTCATGTACTGGCCGTTGTAATTTTCAGGATTGATTACCAGAATTGGATGCCCCATTTATCAATGCAGCCTTAGTGCGGGACATTTTTTTTATCTATGTCTTGTCCAGCCTCGTCGACAGTGGGAAAATGGGTAGCTTTTTTACACGCATGACACCAAGATCAGGAACATAATATAGAAATTTCGTGTTGCATTCCTACCCTGGAAAGCTGCCGTTTAGTTTTTGTACAGCTATATCCTAACTGAATATATTGGTGTGCCGCAGTGGGTGATGCGGTGTTGTTGCGTGCAAATATGTTTGTAAGTAGAGAATAATAATACAACAGTTCAGACGTATTAGATTCGGTTGTATATCCATTCATTTCCTGCTCATTTTAGATTTTACAGTGCTCTTCATTTTAATTTGGTGGTCTTGTTGAGGGGTTCGTATTTGTTCTGGTTTGAAAATATGTTACTCGCATTTCAAATTCTGCAAGATTATTGCTTCCCTACTTTTGAAATATTCCAGGCTCCTCATAATGCTGTATTTACTTGAGCCTAGACCGCCTTCAGAAACTCAAAGCCTCTCTCTGAGCATCAATAGTTCTAAGCTGACACCCAATAGTTGTGGCAAAGTACCTTATAATAAATGCAGTATCCAACCGGTCACGAGATACTCATGTATAAAACCGCAACCTGCGGTCGGTGAGATACCAGCAAGGACGGAATTGACTATCACTTTTACACCTTCTTGAAAAATAGAACCTTGTATTTTAGAAACCGCTATTCTTTTCTGCCTGCGTGTATGTTTGGTGATTAATTTTCTCAATAAATGGAGGGTAGGAAACATTGTCCGATACTGCTCACTTTTACTTACCTTTAGTGCTACTGTATTCCCTCCAGGAAATCCAGAACTGGGTGTCATTCTGCCTGCAATCCAGTGTGCATCTCTCTGGAAGCCTGGATATGGCGCCTCTGGCAGTAGTCGTGAATTCGAGTCTAACTGGAAATCGAACTCTAAACCACAAGCATTGTATATGCTTGTGTGTTTGCATGTGATGTGGTCTTGACATTCTGTCATGTTTACATATTATCTGCATATGTGCGTGTACAACGCTTTTATTTTTATGAACAAGGAAACAACAACATGAAATCGACAAAGATAATACTCGGTGCTTTAAAACGTTATGATGCCCATAACGTTTTCTGAGAGGCACTGCATTTAGGATCTCCAGTTATTCTGAACCAGGCCTAAGATTCTTCAGACGAGAACGTTGCAAATGTATAAAAGGCAGACACTGGAGAAATGACGAAAGTTTCTATTGCGCATATAGTAACAGAGAAAACTTTAGGGGCACGGTTTAAAATAAGTAGCCTTCACGTATCAATTTAAATTATATGTTTTCCGTTCGCCTTAGCCAAAAAGAAGACCGATCTCAATACTGAGTTTGATGTTGAGTATTCAACGCTATAGGTTAATAGAACATTCCGGAGTAACACGACCTAGCCTCCCGTCAGTTTGCTAAGACTGCTTTGGCGTAAAAAAATAACGAAGAGGTAGAACGTCGCGGCTTTATTACCTTCGTTACTTAGAGTTTTATATGTCTAATGAATTTTGCAACATACATATTGAATTCTTTCAAATACTTCGCATAATATATACGAGATATAAAGTGCTCAAAATTATTTTTTCAGGAAAACGAGACGATGCAATATTGGATGGAAACGATGCGCGGCGGCGCTGTTAATATTACACTTCGTGAAACGTGCTCATAAACGCTTGAAATTTCGAGAACGCTTTAGCATTCCTGTCACATATTACCTTTCTGGTAATCAAAGTCGTAACATGAAGGCATGGTTTGAAGCTTGCAACCAAGCATTAAAAAACGACCCCAGACGTTGGTTTATACCGTACACGCACACAGGTTTGTCTGAGCCAGAAACCGAAATTAAATTCTTGCGGAGACCCATAAATCATTTTAGGCTCAATATGAGTTTGTAAGCCACGTGTTGCAACATATCACTAGGCGAGCACGTTGGATCAAAGGGTAATAAACTGTTATGGCCCTAACACTAAGAGGCGAAAAATGAGTTTTTGTGAAAAACATGAAATGTTACGAAAATGTAGCCGTCATGTACTTTCATGAGGGCGAAATATTTGGAGAGAAACCAGATTTATAGTCCTGTGGTTGTCGTGACAAAAACATAACTGCTGAAGGACAAACCCCAAACACTGACACTTACGATCGTTTATTTTTGAACCGGGTTCGGGGAAAAGACGTTAGAAAAAACATCACTGAGCCCGGTGTTTTTGTGCAGTGTTCTAAACGCGGAAATAAAATTATGATCACTGGAAAAAAACAATTAGAAGGACTAATGTGCAAGCATTGAAGCGTTAGTTTCTCGCGAAATGAATATTTACACTACAAAGCAATGTAAGATAAGAATTTATGCATTCTAATTCCTCACAGACACATCGCTAAGATTCCACAGAATGGTCACTGTGTATCATACCCTTTATATTACAGCCGCGTAAAATCTTTCTAGCAAGCATACAAAACAAAAGATCGACGAATCGAGAAGAATTAAACGATATGCTTGCAAAGAAAAGAAGACTAAAGAAACCGTATATTGTTCCTTTTAAAATTGGGAGTTTTGCACCAAGGAAAACGAGCTGTCTTCCCTATGTCCGCTCACACAGAACAATTCAACAATTTTGAAATATAAAAATATTACGATATTTCTTAGTGTGTTTGGTTTAAAAGCTTGGCCAGCCAAAGTCATAGAACTACTTGATAAAGTGTATATATGCATATCTATAAACATGAATAGTAATCATGCATTGGACGCAATATCGCTGCAAAATATTTTAGATTTACTCTCGATAACTACGGTGATGCTTTTATTTTAAGCAAAAACATACAGAGAGCTTCTATGCAGAGTCTAGGTTTAGGAGTGATGATAGAGCTAAGGAGTCGGAAGTGATCTTCCCAGCAAAATCTAGGAAAATTTCCGCTCTCAGTTTCGCTGAAATCAGTTCTGCAGTCGCATTATTTTAGTAGCTTCATTCACTTCTATTGGCCGGAGCCTTAGTTATGGTGTCTGACTTGCTCTCTGAACGCGGTTTGTACATCCGCTTGGCAGGCAACCTGATTTACAGACAGCTACAAAAAGACTTCAATTTCTCTTTTTTTAGTTTACTTTTAGAGCTAGCTTGGGCAGAAATATTCGGCTATGCCCGACTGGAATCTCACGATGTTCTCTTACCTCTTATAGATTATTTATTCTCATTCACTAACATCCATATAGAAATTAACTTAGTTTATTTACAGCCTGTTTCCTAAATAGTTTCTACTTGAGCTGTCGGCTCCATTTTACTTTCAGTGTAACTTACGCTTGGAAACTGAACAACACATATAAGAACTTTCTCCAATCTCTAGCAAAACTGAAAGAATGCGTGTGCGTGACTAGGGTCCAGATGAGGGCCCAATAAATGGATATAAGATTGAATCTGCACCACTTTCATCTGTGTCCCGCATTCCAGCTTGAGGGAAACAGGGAAAAAAATATTTTAAAATCTGCTTTCTTTGGACAGAAGTTTTTTTAAGGGCAGGGTGTGCAGACGGTGCACACAAGCTTCCAAAGTTGTACCAAATAAACAGCATCCTTCATAATATTGAGGAACAATGTGCCCTTCACATAGAAAAAAATATAATCCGCTTGCACTCCTTGGCAAGCTCGTCCATTAAAACCTGACCGTTGGCAACTGATTGCCCATTCGACTGTGTTCACCTTCTTCATCCAACCCAGCGAACAGATTGTCTGAAATTCAATTTTGGCTCGGCGTGCGATACGTATCCAGCCTGCTTTCCAGAGAGAAAATTCGAAGTATGTATTGCACACATTTCTTGTAAAGCCCTGTTACAGCCATGTCGCCTGTGTTTCGTTTGTTCAAATATATTGATTGCTACCTTTCGAGGAGCTTATGAGCACATTTAATGCCAGCCGTGAAGAACAAGGACATCTTGAATCAATGCTTTTTAATACGGACTGAGCAAATAAATACTGGTGCTATACAGAAAATACAGTTGTACTGAACTATTTCACCCCCTGATAGTTCTGCAGCATGGACAACCCTTATAAAGTTATTGCTGGAGTCTAAATGATTTGGTTAGTTTTATGCATTCTTCAAATAAAATACCACTGACAGCATCGTGCGTTTATGCGCCCTTTTATGAGCACCCTTTCGGGGGAGGAAGGAGGGGTATTTTATATTTTACTGCTTGTGCTCCTTAAAAGACGAACGCGGTGGAGCCAAGTGCTAGGATGTGTGTTCCTGGGCACTAGATGTTACTAGACAGTGAGTATTCTGTTTCAATTCAACAGAAGAGCCTCTAGAAAATAACATAAATTTCACAGATCAGCGCTGCTGCGTTCGCTGACAATCCCCATTACATTTTTTCGGCTCTCTTGGTAAATATTAGACCTATCGTACATACGGCCCACCAAAATTCATGTATGCCGTTGCACAGCTGAAGAGGATATGCCTGATTAATAAGCTCTCTCACAGAAAATTGGCAGCAGTTTAAAAATCGCAATACGTGAGTGCTACGGTTTACGAAGCTGCAACAGTGTGGACAATAGGAGCTAAAGTGGCCATCCAATGAGCCACAGGTGGCGCCGTAGGGGAAAACCTTAGACCTTCAAACGACTGCTTCGTGGTTCCACTTTTTTTTTTATGTTGACAACTCGTGTCCTTTTGTACTTCCTTTTCCTTCCGTGTATTCAAGTGTCAACATATAGCAAATATACACTTCCCTCTTTTTTACTGTGCACAGCTTGATGATCTTGTGGCTTCAGAGAGTGATGTGGTGAACGTACATTTAACGGCGAGCTAAATAGCGTGGCATATTCACTGGATAATTAACGCGCTTTCTCTGCTTCAGTGTCCAGTTCGTAATAAGCAATTCATTTCTAACATCTTCAACTCGCACCTGACGTTTTGACTATTTTCCTAACTTTCTCTATCTTATTCTCTTTAACCGAAGTTTTTCTTTCCAACAAAGAAAATAGACCTTCCGCAATATTGAAATTATTATGAAAGCAATAACCACGTCATGACCGACAATGCTGTAGTGGAGAGGAAATTTGACACATCATTATGGTACCAAATCTGCGGCAGGAAACGCAAAGTTATGGGGTCTAACGTTGAAATAATTTTCTCTTTCTGGCTGTTAGACCTTCATTCTCGCCCTTATAGAAAAGGGGACGTGACATGCAGATGTTGATGATGACGAAGCCAAAGAAGTGAAATATATGAAGCAACAAGTACACAAATAAGCAAAATAGAGGTAGAGGAAAATAGGTAGATAAAAGAGGTAGACGAAAAGGATAGGCTTTCGCTATTAAGCTCTTAAGGGAAGCTAAATGCAATCCTGTAATTTTTCAATTACTAAATTTGTGGATAGCATGTATGCATGCATAAAAAACAGTGTTTTGAATTAAACGTATTGCTACGACAGCGTCTGTGCGCTAAGGGATGTTCCTCTATTCAATAACTCTAAAGAGCCACGACCTTCCATGGGGATACGTACAGGCTGGGTCGAGCAAAAGCAACAGCTATATTTAATGGCTGCTATAGTGAAACTAGAGCCTGCATTGATTCCTTCACATGGAATTTTTTGTGCCGTGTCTATGGCCAGCGTCCATAAACAGACAAAAAAGATTTAAAATGTCCGTTGCGCGAATCGAAAAGTAAGAATGGCCCCAGATCATAAACAAAATTCCTACTACCCAGTCGGAAGACAATTTTCTTTAAAAGCGCCTGCAATGTTTTCTCAAAGTCTTATCGTTTAAATGTGGACACTGCACCTTCAAGACATGCAGATGGGAAACGCTTCCTAAATTAGTTCTTCGAATAATGCCGGTGCTCTAACACAGAGTTGAAGATAAGAAAAATATCATTTATTAGGAATATAGATCGCAACCTAATTAATTTCTCTGTCGTAGACCAAAATGATTTTTTTGCATTGTGAACATTAAAAGCTCTATTATCATTCTTTAGTATTACAACGAACTACCAGTCCACATAAAGTTTGCAATGTGTAGGATTACAACGAACTACCAGTACACATGAATTTCGAACTGTCAAGATTCCGCTACATTTCGAAGCGAAACACCAATGACCATACTGATAACCGAAATGTGTCCTTGTTTTGTATGCATATTGATCTATTGCATTGATGTCCTCGTGATTTATAATGTAAAATGATGCGCACGCTTCAACAGTGCTCTACTCTGTAAACCTCATAAATCGTACTTGGAAGCTAAACATACCGAACTGTAACCTAGAACAGAGGATGCTTTGCGACAACGCTGTCAACTGGCAGCAAGAAAATTTTCACAACAGTGCGAAGGGTTACGATCGAAAGGGAATTAATATGCTCTAAGCACAAATT
Organism: Amblyomma maculatum; assembly: GCF_055883805.1. Lineage (NCBI taxonomy): Eukaryota > Metazoa > Arthropoda > Arachnida > Ixodida > Ixodidae > Amblyomma > Amblyomma maculatum. The sequence goes on along the minus strand of NC_139352.1, from coordinate 24,244,986 downwards.
ACCCTATAAGGGTGTAAAAATTAAGTAGCATGACCTCTAGCGCACTCTCTTGCCAAGCAAGCAAGACTGTCTCGCAGTTTTGATCGTCTTGCTTGCTCCTTGTAACGACGTAAAGATCACTGGGTTAAAGATAGTTGTTTCAGCAGCATTTAACACAGATTAAAAGTCATCAGCGCTTTAATCCCAAGCAGAGGTTGTTTAGAACTTTTTATACGCGGACACAATAAATAAATCTATGCCTACTAGAGACCGCGTAACCCACTGTCTAATTGATAAAATGCTTATATATTTAGCACATTTAGAGACCGCATATATTTCAGTATTCCCAGAAACTTCGACAGAGATTAATTTTTAGTTTTTCATTTTTACCTTTCCAAAGTTCACCGCTTTCTGGGCATAGAGTGACTCGCTTCATGAATCGCCTCAGAAATATATTTGATGTGCCTGTTGGAGACGCCTGTGAAGGTGGAAAAAAGCATTCCGATCACGTCATTGCACTTTCGAGAAACTTTACCCGGTAACACTTTTGCATCGCTATCCCTTGTTACAAGAAAACACTGTTCTTTGATTACACGCAGCCTCTCACGTTAAACAACGTCCAATTATTATAAGTGGTATATTTTCCGTTTTCTATCAACTCCTAAAGTAACAGAAACTTTTCTTGCGCTACTGCCCCTTAAGAAGCTCATTATTCTTCAGTTCTTCTGCCGCATAACAGCGTTCCTCTCCTCGCTAATCTCCTATGTCCCCAACTATCACTAACCTAACCACTCTCATCAAAGCCTGCCTTCGAGGTTAGGAAATTTTGGGTGCCTCTGCGCAACTCTTAAGAAGATTGGATTACGCGCTAAGGAGGGTCTCAGCGGGCGGCTCCCGTGTAATGTAACGCCTGCAGCAAGTGTTAAGGCCAGCACAAGGTGACCCTATTGCGGAGGGCCTAGCTTGAAACCAGCTGAAGATTACATAAACAAGCTCGCTGCCGTAAATTGCCTTATACTTTCTCCTCATTTTGTATACATGGCCAAGGAGAGTTCAAAGTTGAAATTTTATTCTCGTTTTGGGGGATGAGGCCCAACTGACACTGCATCACTCATGTAGAGATCGAAAACACCGCGCATATCTCTAAACGCAGGCCGAAACAATTGACCTCCAGAATTTTTGCATTTTCACCGCATGTAAAACATCCACAGAGGGCAGATATTGCACTCAGTCGCTGTAAAAAGCATCAGACAGTCATAATCAACCTATAGTCATGGTAGGTAAAGAAGACCTACCCGACAATAGCGTACCTCCTTAACTGTAGCCTATAGCTGGGTAGAAATCATTTAAAAATTAACTAGCCAAACATGCATACGTTGGCTCCGCTATTTATTAATTCCTAAAAAATAAAAAAAAAAAACGGGAGAATATTCTTAGAAATCGCAAGTTTAAATTTGACGACTATGCATAGAAAGAATACTTGGCTTAAAAGCATTTTGATAAGAAACATAAGAGCTAGTGAGCTTTTTTTTATTGTATAAGTAGGTGCTAGCACTTACTTCAAACAAGTATGCGCGGCAACTACACCTATTGCAATCAAACGTCGAGTGAAACCATGTAACGCGCTTCCACTTTGTGAATGAGATTTGATCGCGGTTGTTTCCATGCTGTGGTTTCGCATTTTTCAATGTTGGCTCGCATTGATGATATTTATTTCGTAAATCCGACAATGCGATTTGACAGCGTTGTGATGAGCAGTTTCGTTAACAGAGAAAACATACAAAAACAAATTGTGCCACGGTATTCCGCTGTTAAAGCCGACATATTGTTCTAAGCAGGATTCTTTTAACAAGGTTTCATTTTACTTTTATCTAGGACATAATGCTAGAATTGGGATTCTATATGTGGATTTGAGTTTACTGATTTTTCCTTGGAAATATTTGTATCAATTTTGTATAAATGGCGTTAATGGCACCAGAACGCGCCACTTACTGTGGCTCATACTACAGTGCCTCGTGGACAAAGTGTGTCCCGCTATTGCGGCGGCTGTCGCGTGGCGTTCCTTGGCGCGCGTTAAAGTGTGGGATCGCAGATGGCAGGAACACTACACAAGATGAGACTGCTAGAGGAAAGGCGCAGTATCTGTCACACTTTCTCAGACAAGTGTGCATTTGGGTGGTACGCCATCGCTCCTGTCGCGTGTCGTTCCTTGGCGCGCGTTCAAGTGTGGAATTGCAGGTGGCGGGAACTCTAGACAAGATGAGATGCTTTAGTCACTAAAGTCCCTCGTAATTTATTTATTTCCAGGGCCCGTATTCCGAGTTTGTGTCGTTATCGAAGTGTCGCTATCCCACGTGACCTCGAGTCATCTGATTGATCGAAATATCGGAACCGGGTGCTGCCACTACAAAACCGGAAGAGGTGGCAACATCATGTTCCGGCATTTCCACCAATCGATGACTCGAGGTCCCGTGAATAAAGCGACAATTTCAATAACGACACAAACTCGGAATACGGGCCCAGGTGGTGGGAGCTACACCAGACGCCAGGATTGTGACACCCAGCACACTCACACCGCCTACCCAGACGACTCCATCAAGAATTTCCGCATTGCGAGCTTTAAAACGCAGTGCTTTGCTTTTGCTGGATTGAGGCGTGCAGCTGACAAGGAGCTATATGTGTGAAAATGACTCAGAAATGCTCTATAACTGTTAATCTTCTTTATGAACAGAGAAATGTCAGTATTTGCTAAAAGTCTGAACATAAAGAGAATTTATTTGGTACATACATACATACAAAAAACGCACATTACTCACACAACAAAGCACTATACAAAACACTATAGGGTACATATGCATAATAAACTAAAAATAACATGACTCCCCAGAGAGGGGAAAACAGTATAAACGAGGAGGGTTCTAATAAAGGACGACAGGCATCTCAAGTCTGCTGCCTCGTACAACATAGAAGCGCGTGTGCCAGCGCCGCAGAAACCGCATCTCGATGTCCGTTTCTAACTGTCCACACAGATACTTCCAGATGACGAGGCGCAGCCTCTGCAAGGCTAGGTACATTGCTCGGGCGGGAATTCGACGCGCCTCAGCGCGGCACCTACACAACCAGAATACTACACAAACAGAACGACACTGAACACAAGGTGTTCAAAAGGGTTGTGCTGGAGCCTGACGCCGGGGTTCATGCGGACGTTAAACATCCTATATTCGAGCCGCCACATTGTTATCGCAACTACCCATTCGAAAAAAACATGCGCAAGGCTCTCGGGAGCACCGCAGTTGGCACACTGGTCATTGGGTACAACACCCCATCTGGCAAGGCGCTGTCTCGTGGGGAGGACGCCCAGCGCCTAAGGCAGTCAAATCTCGCACTTCATTTGGCAGCCGAGAAGCTGCCCACGCCATTTGCGTACATCGGTCTCTTGTTGCTCATCAGCTGAAAGCCTGCGAACGGCTACTAATTCGCTGATGCGTATGGCTGGTAGGTCGCCTACATTAACATCTGACAGGTCTGCATCTAGAGTCGACTTTATCTCGGCATCCTCGCAGTAAAAAGGCAGAGGTCTGTGCGCTTGTGGACCGAGGTATTGTTCGGGTGTAAGCACACGAAACGCTATTGCAGCGCGACCACACGACAAGCAAAGATACTACTCTTCAATCCCATCCACTTAATTAAGAAACTTGGCGCCTTAAAATCAGACGTCTTCTACACAACAGGTACACTAAAATGGTCCTCGCCTTATTTTAGCAGTGAAATGGAAAATAGATTGACATAAACACATCAACGCCCTACACTGTGCTTCATTCAAGGACGTTTTAGTAAATCATACAGAGTACCAAACAGAAAAAAGTGCCGGCGATTAAAGCAAATTTTGAGCTCAGCTCATCAGCTGTTGCACCTTTCCATAGACTGAGGCAAAGAATTCGAGCAATACATTTGTGCACAATTACGGATAACTATGTATTTTTCACACTAATCTTTCCTGATGAAACACTCCTTTTAATAGTTTTTGATTGTCATGAAGGAAGATTTCTGGTCGAAGAAATATATGGATATATGCTCGACTTGCTGTATTAAAGTCTGGTTCTCAAAGTCGAGACCTATTCAAGTATTTCGCGAGGTTGTCACCGCCGTGAGAGGCATTACTAGCGAGAGGAATGAGTTGTTCTCCCGTATAAGTGGTAAGAAATTCCTCTTTGTCGTTATATCTACATTAACCTGCTAACATCGGTGTATATCGATGGGCGCCTTTGCTAGCAAGGCCGGGGCTCGTGCCGCGCAGTAGAAATTTATTTCGTTGGGGCGCGTTCGTTGTAGGTGACCTCAACTCATTGAAGTGTTATTTATAATTATAATTGGTTTACAGGAAGGGAATGGCGCTGCATCTGTTGCACTTTTTCCGGCGTGTGTGTTTGGACGGTGCACCGCCACTCCTGTCGCGCGTTCAAGTGTGGGATCTCTGACGGCAGCAACGCTAGACAAGAACACATCTCGCAGAATCTCGCGAACAGATCTCGTGCACGCGAGATTTTGACGTGAAGCCAAGAAAGGCTTTCGCCTTACAATGGACAGATACTGTACCTTTCCTTTCCTATAAACATGCAGGCAAGGTGAGAGTGGGGCTGTTGCTCGGCGGTGCAGGTGTCCACAGAAATTCAGAGGGAAGAAAAGGCGTAGTATGTGTCACACTTGTTTCTGTGGACACCTGAATGGCGCCAGGAGCGAGTGCATCTATAGCAGCGCGCTACCCCCGGCTGGAAAATTGCAAACTGCGTCGCCAGGAAGTGAAGCACACGAATTGGGACGCCTTCAGATATGTCCGCTCGCAAAGGCTGCGAAAGGTATAGTAGATGTAAGACAATGGACGGAGCATCTATTGCAAGACGCCGCAAACACTTCAAAAACAGTGACACAGGAGGACAGCAGTCTCAGCCCGAATGCTAAGCTAGTGCACATTATTGAAGCACAAATGAGTATTCATGCTCGATGGCGTAAAATAAGCACAACCGACGTTTAAAAATTTGGTTAACCCGGCTTGAAAAGGAAATCGAGGCTTACTCGTGGGAACTTAGCAAAGAACAGTGGAATCAGACTTGCGACCGCCTTAATGGGCAACTGACCAACAAGAACACATGGTTTCTACTTAGATATTTACTTTATCCTACGAGAACTAAGGCCGATTCCCAACAGGAACCTACATAGGATCTCTCAATCTTCCCAAGGCACCGACGAAGAGCTCATGACCACATTAAAAGATCAATACGTTAACACCTCCCAGGATATACCCACGTCAGATGGGTACTCAGGATTGGATAATCCTCACATGAATAGCGTCTTTATCGTAGCAGAGATCAGGGCTGCTCTTAACCAAATTAACACCTCGGCACCGGGGGAAGATTGCATCACCAATAAGACGTTGCGCAATTTAGAGGACCAGTAAGTAGAGGCTTTTACGGACCTCTTCAACGGGTACAGGACAGAGGGCAGCATCCCTGAGGAATGGAAGCACGCTAAAATTATTTTCATACCTATACCGGGAAAAGACTGGTGATGGGGAACCTCCGCTCAATCTTGCTAACTTCATGTCTCGGGAAGGTAATGGAACACGTTGTCTTAAACAGGCGCCTTATGAAAAAACAATGCGGAGGCACGTTTTCTCCGTCCATGATTGGGCTTTGAGCAGGTCTTTCAACAAAGGACATCATGTGGCAAATTCAACATGATATTCTAGATCCAAATCGCATAAGAGCCAAGCGAATCATCCTGGGACCTTACCTGATATAAGCTGCTTACTACTGCATGAAGTACATAAGATTATGTTTCGCGATTCTATGCACGCCTTATAGTACGCAGTTCTTTTTGCTCGTCCACTACAAAGGTGCCCAGGAGATTGCCAGTGGAAAGATTGTAGTATCACTGCACAAACTTCGTTTATCCTCTGCACAAGAGCATATGTGTGCTTGTTCGAAAACTGAACATGTTATAACAAACCAAAATTCTAAACAAAGCAAGCCTTATAATACTCAGGCTGCAATGGGAGCATCCCTGTACCTTCCGTGGACAACGTTTTGAAACCATGCAGAAACTTGCTGAAAAGAACTTTCGCTCGTAAAAGTAGGTAAAAGCCATGCATAAATCGCACCATTTTCCAAGTATATATATATATCTCGCTTTTTGCACTTAGCGAACGGGGCTAAGCGAAGCGCCCTCTAAAGGGTAACGCGCGTCTCCCACGTGGCGAGGTAGTATGGAATCAGGTCGCCTGATACTCAGTGATGTAGGCAGCCTCTTTGGAATTCATAAGCGGATTGCATGCGTACACCTATCCTACTCCTGTACGAGCTTCACTAATACTTTGGAGACAAGTTTGCATACGCGTATATGGGGCTGCTGAAAATGGACAAGGTCTGCTTAAAAAGCATTGATGACACGCACTTATCTACCGTAGGAGACTCCAGACTTCCAGGTACCCTCATTTTCGTGGAACTTGTTCCGAGTAGAGCACTTAAATGGGCTCTAAGCTTGAGCCGCACTCCTGGGCATCCTGCAGTAAGAAATAGCACTTCCAGGAAATAGGTTGGTTAGCTCCACTTCAATCTAGTAAACCAACGGAGTTCTTTTTATGAAAATGCGATTCCTGGCTAACGTCCATAACAGTCTGTACGCTAAGACGTCTGCTCCGTGCTAAGTCCTGCCTCCTTCGAACACTACACGTGGGCGTAACTACTTTCTTTTAACATAGTCATGAGTAATATGAGAGGAAACAAGATTTTTGCAAAAATGGCGACTGTTGTCAGTATTTCTTTATTAAATATCAAGACGACCACTGGATGTTATGTACTGAAAAAAGCTACTGAGAAAAGTGAAGAAACTGCGCTTGTCACACAGAATTATGGAGTAATAAATAATTGAACGCTCAAACTTTATTCCCTCTTATATAGCTCAAGGCTGTACATTGATGTCAGCTACAATACTGCTTTCAAGAGGTAGGGCTTAAATGCTGTTGCAGGTCTTCAATACTTATCGAGACCTGCCTGTTGAAGTTCCTTGTTTACGCTTCGTACAGTAGTTAAGTCTCTTATTTCTTAAAATATATGTTACTAATCAATTAACCCATGAATTAATAACTATCATTTATTCGTAGCCCCCAAAACTTGCGATACCACTTTTCATGGGAAAACTTCGAAAACAAGCAAATGGTAAAGAAGGCCAATAAAGGAACAGCCAGAATAAAACATACAAAATTATATTGAAAAATATTTTGACAAATTCTAAAAAAATGAAGAATATTTTTTCAGCAAAAGAAAGCATAAATCACTAAATCACTCACAGGACCTACTGTGCTAAACAACTGTGTTGCACGGCCATCAAACCACCTGAAAATTAAAAGGTTCAGCATCTGATCAAATACTTTAAATCTACTGCTTCCCACTGCTATGCCAGCAGGAGTTTTACCGCGGATATTGCAACGAATTCAGACTGGCTCTACAGAAAGGCTTAACGTTTCACTTATCAGCACGTTCATGCACATAATAGGACAAAAAAATAGAATGCATGCGCTAAAGCATACTGGTACTTAAATTCTCGTAGCTGCGCACAGGTACACTTTGACTCTGTGATCACGACTTGGTATGAAATTTCTGCCTCGGCAAAGGATGCCGTCATCAAAAGCTCCTATAATTAGGCAATAAAAAATGGCTTGGGTAGAATTCGCTCAATCAAGCTTTCCGAAAGCGACAAGAGAGTGTGAGCAATGCTGTAATGACGGCTGGTTGGTTTTCCATCATAGGTAGGCGTGCTAAACTTTGACCCAAGACGATTATCTAAAGCGAGACAAGACTGGTACATGAGCGCATGCTCATGTACCAGACTTGTCTTGTTTTAGCGAATCGTCTTGGGTCAAAGTTTAGCGAACATACCTGTGAAAATCAGTGTGAAGTAATCTCTCTGCCATTTCATGCAGCACTGAAGAGCGGAAGCAGGTTACCATGAATCACCATAAAGTGATGACTAGCGCTGATAAGTGGTTTCATAGAAAATTTTAACCCCGGAAGCGTTGACGAATATGCATTTCCAGGACTCGCCTGCAGTTCAAAGCGAAATATTTTTCCTCCATTCTGAATTCTATCATAACATTTGCACTATTATATGAACTCAATACTTCGCTTCTCTTGATGAAAACTCCAGCTTGTGTTCGAAAGCGCCCATTCTACCGCAAAGCTTAGAGAATACTTTTACGCCTTGTTGTCTCATAGGAACTCCTATCAAATTTGTTTTCTCCCATGTTTATCAAACATTAAATATTGTTTTTTCAATTGAATGAAATCTTTTTGTTACATAAGTACCGCAGTACAACGCTTCGTCATTCTAAACGGGCATCGTTCACCGACCAACCGTTGTACTGCGGTATTTATGTAACAAAAAGATTTCATTTAATTCAAAAAACAATATTTAATGTTTGATAAACATGGTGAGCCAAATGAAGCTGGGCAGAGGCTAGTAGAGTTTTGTCAAGAAAACAACCTGACCATAGCGAATACTCATTTTCAACAGCACAAGAGGCGCCTGTACACATGGACTTCACCGGATGGTCTGTACAGAAATCAGATCGATTATATTATTTGCCGGCAGAGATGGAGAAGCGCTATACAAGCAGTAAAAACAAGGCCTGGGGCCGATTGTGGCACCGATCATCAGCTTCTTGTTCCCAAGATTAAGCTTCGATTGAGGAAAACGCAGAAAACTAGAAGGCCTTTCAGGTATAATCTGGATCAAGTTCCATTAGAATATGCTGTGGAAGTGAGGAATCGATTTCGAGAATTAGATCTAGAAGACAAAGAGCCCGAAGAGATGTGGACTGATGTTCGTGATATAATACAAGAAGTTGCTACTAAGGTAGTTCCAAAGCAAAAGAAATGCAAGAAAGCAAACTGGTTATCTGAAGAGGCTTTGCAAATAGCTGAGGAAAGGAGGATGGCAAAAATTATGGGGAAAGAGAAAGATACAATGTTCTCAATCCGGATTTTCAAAAATAGCAAGGAGAGATAAGAATGCCTTCCTGAACATACAGTGCCAAGCAGTTGAGGACAACAGCCAATTAAGGAACACAAGAGCTCTGTATAAGACAATCAAAGATATCAAAGGAAGCTTCTGTGCTAAGATGGGCGCGATAAAGGAGAAACGAGGCAAGGACCTCACTGAAGCCGCAGAGATAAAGAAGAGGTGGCAGGAATACACAGAAGAACTGTACAAGAAGGACCCGAATGTGCAAACCCAACATAAGACGGTTGTGATCACTGATCTCGAGCCGGGCATCCTGAAGAGTGAAGTTGAATGGGCCTTAGCCAGCCTTGCTAAGAACAAAGCTAGCGGAATTGATAGCATTCCAGCTGAGTTGCTTCAAAACCTCAACCATGACGCTGTTAACATTCTGCATACATTATGTCAGAAGATTTGGACAACCCTGCAGTGGCCACAGGATTGGAGGAGGTCAGTTTATATCCCCATTCCAAAGAAAGGCAGTGCCAAAGATTGTTCCAACTACCGCACGATCGCGCTTATTTCGCATGGTAGCAAGGTGATGTTGAAAATCCTCCAAGGTAGGCTGCAGCAGTATGTGGATCGGGAGCTTCCGGACGTGCAAGCTGGGTTTCGCAAGGGCAGAGGAACTAGAGACCAAGTTGCCAACCTTCGCTGGATCATGGAAAAAGCAAGACAGTTCCAGAAACCCATCTACTTCTGCTTTATTGATTATGCGAAAGCGTTTGACTGCGTAGATCACAGCAGATTGTGGCAAGCTTTCCAAGAGGTGGGAGTTCCAATTCACCTCATCTGTCTCCCCTGTATGAAGGGCAAGAGGCCAAAGTCAGAACTGGGCATGGTCTTACTGATTGGTTTCCGATTTATAAAGGAGAGAGGCAAGGCTGCATACTGTCGCCCTGCCTATTTAACCTATATGCAGAGTGCATCATGAGGAAGGCTGGTCTGGACGAGTCTTCAGCTGGAGTGAAGATTGCTGGAAAACGTATCAACAACCTTAGATATGCGGATGATACCACTTTAATGGCAGAAAGTGAAGCGGAACTCAAGAGACTTCTGATGCGCGTACAAGAAGAGAGTGAGAAGTTTGGGCTTAAACTGAACATTAAAAAGACAAAGATCATGGCGTCTTGCCCTATCAAGTCCTGGAGCATCAAGGGACAAGAAGTGGAAGCTGTGACAGATTTTCTGTTCTTGGGCTCCAAGATTACCTTGGAAGGACACTGCAGCCATGAAATTAGGAGACGCCTGTTTCTGGGAAAGAGAGCAATGGTTAGCCTTGACCGCCTAGTAAAGAGCAGAGACATTAGTCTGCCAACCAAGATCCGTATAACTCGTGCTATGGTCTTTCCAGTTGTGATGTATGGATGCGAGAGTTGGACTGTGAAAAAGGCTGACCGCCAAAGAATTGACGCGTTTGAATTGTGGTGCTGACGAAGACTCTTGAGAGTTCCTTGGACTGCCAGAAGATCAAATCAGTCAATATTGTCGACCATAAACCCTGACTGCTCATTGGAGGGTCAAATTCTAAAGTTAAAGCTCAGCTACTTTGGTCATCTGATGAGAAGAGGGGAGTCGCTGGAGAAATATTTGATGTTGGGAAAGGTTGAGGGTCGCCGGAGAAGGGGTAGGCAGCGAACGCGATGGTTAGATGGCATCCTCGACGCACTGCAGATGAAGTTATGTGATGTTAGGAAGATAGTGAGAGACCGGAAAGCGTGGCGTGACATGGTCAATAGGGTCACGAAGAGTCGGACACGACTGAACGACTGAACTGAACTGAGTGATAACCTGTGTTTTAACTCTTCAACCCACACAACGCAAATGTTAATTGATGTTTCTCGTGAACTAACTGCCTAATAATTATTTACCAGAACTTCTGCAGAGTGAAGTAACAAGCTAGCGATCTAAAGTGAATGGTGCACCAATCCTTTATAATTACCCTGGCGCATTCAACAATCGACATTGTCGCGTGGTGGAGACAAGGGCGATGACAACAAATGAAGAGCAGGGAATTCACTGAAGAATCTCTTTATTGGGCTGACTTGCGCCCACAGCTGAACTAAGCGATTGGGGGCGATGATAGACGCAATCGTGCTCGGCGGTCGTCGAACAAATGCCCGTCGTACGCGACGCTCAATTCAAAGGCGGCCAGGAAACATAGAAATAATGCCGCAGGATACCATAATTTGGGATATTGCTGAAACAAACGCAAGTGGCAGGAATAGTCTAGATTCCTCTCAGCGCATCTTGCGCGACAAAGAAAGTTATAAAGCAGCATCTCGCGACCACGAGCATAAACAAAAACAAAGCCCAGAGCCGATCCTCGCGCTAGAATCACCGTGATAAGGCCGCATGCTGGCAACTGTCAAAAAGAACAAATAAAGACTTGAATCGTTCGTGGCATTACTCCTTTCTTAAATGGGCATCACCTCGACGCCTACAAAATAAACACAGAGAGGTAGACAAAATACTAATAAATTAAAAATACTGCCCTCTAGCGCACGAAATAAGGCTTCAGGTGCACCACATGGACAATCTCTGGACGTGCCCGACGCCGCTGGGATGTGGTCGTGCCGTCGTGAATGACTTCGTATTCAAGTTGCCTTACGCTCCGAAGGACTTTGTATGGCCCAAAGTATCGGCGTACTAACATTCCACTTGGCCACGATGTCGAATTAGTCCAAACCCACACCTGGTCTTCTGGCTTCCACTGTGCGTTGCGTCGTCGTATGTTGTATCATCGGGTGTCGGTGCGCTGTTGGTCTTTAAAACGCAGCCATGCGAGTTGTCAGCCTTACTCTGCATGCTGGAGGTATGCGGCGACGTCGAGATTGTCTTCTTCTGTTGCGTGCTGCAGCATCGCGTCAAGCGTTGTCTCGGGCTCCCTGTCGTACACAGCCTTGAACGGAGTCGCTCTGGTTGTCTCCCGGATGGCCGTATTATACGCGAAGATCACAAACGGCAAGATGGCGCCCAAGGTCTTGTATTTTGTGTCGACGTAAATGGTAAGCATGTCCACTACAGGTTTAATCCCAGGCTCTTCATTTGTTGTCATCGGCATTGTCCCCACCATGTGACATCAGGTGGAGATAATGGGTAGGCTTGGCGGGCGGGGGCCAAGTGGCAGCTTTCATGAACAGGACGGTAGCGGCGATGGCTTGCAACGTTACGTAGAGGAGCAGGACGACGTAATACTGCAGCGTAATTCATCGATGTTGCTTCTTGTGCTCGAGCCGTCGGAGCCGTCGCTTGAAGAACACCCAGCGCCTGATGGACGTCCTCGCGGATGACGCCAATGAGCGACGCAACCTGCGGCTGCGCTTGTGGCGGCAGAAGTCGACGTAGATCTTCACGAACGACTTGACGGATCATGTCATGGAGGTTACCTCCGCTTATAGGTGTGGTGTCCTAGTTGCTTGCAGACAGCGTTTCAAGAGGCCGGTTGTAGTGTCGCGTCCTTGCTTCTAAGGTTTTTTTTTTTATATCTGCTGCTTCCTGGCAGAACTCGACGACTGTCGTTGGCGGCTAGAGAGCTAGACCTGCAGATAGCCGATGTTTCACACCGCGCATCAACTGTTTTACCTTCATTTCCTCGGTCATGCTGGGATCTGCGCGGCCGAAGAGACGCTTCATCTCCTCAATATAAGCAAAGACAGGCTCATTGGGGTACTGAATTCTTGATTAGAGGAGAGGCTGAGCTCTTTCCTTTCGAACGGAACCGGCAAAGGCTGTCAAAAACTCCTATTTGAATGTCCCCCAATCTGAGGCTAACAACAGCGCTAACATAGACGAAGCAGAGAGAGGGACACGAGCATCGTGTCCCTCTTTCGGCTTCGTCTCTGTTAGCGCTGTTTTTAGCCTCAGATCATGCACCACCACGCCAAATTTCCACCTTTTGAAGACTCTCAATCCTTCGAAGGAGTCTCGTGATTTGCAAACCAAACTAGTGCAAGTCCTTGAAGTGCAACGTTAACTTGCCTGGATTTCACAGCGTCCTTCCAGCCATTGAATTCTGCCACCAGGTCGAAGAAGTCCATCCAGTCTTCCACATCTCCAGTTGGCAGTCGTTGGATTTTTGGAGGCTCCCGAGGCTCCGCGAAAACAACCGGTGCTGTTGACTGGGCCGTTGCCAAAGTTGACGCCTTTAGAGGTCGAACGGGGTTCGGCATAAAACAGTGCTCGTGTTGGAGCGCTTGAAGTCGGCGGCCGGTTCGGTGGCCTGTTGGCTGGTTCCCCAGTGTGAGAGGAAGAGGGCTGTGGTTTTGGTTTGAAGGGTAAACCGCGACACGAGGGGCAGCACCTCCACCAGATGTCACGTATTGGTGACAAGGCTATGACAGCAAATGAAGAGGCTGGGAGCGCCAACGCTAAATTTAAAGGTGGCAAGGAAACATCGAGATAAAGCCGTAGACCGGAATTAGCATAATCTAGAACGTCGTGCGCCACCAAGAAAATAATAAAGCAGCATGCCGCGACAACGAGCATGAACAAAAACGAAGGACAGAATCAGTCCTCGCGCTAGAATCACTGTGATAAGGCCGCATGGCGGCGGCTCTCAGAAAAGAACAACTAAAGACTTGAATAGTTCGCGGAAATAAGGGGGAGAGAAACTTTTCCCACCTTTTCATTATCTGCATGGTGCGCAGCTTTCTTTTCCAACTAAGCCGGACTGTTTCTCAGCGCGCGTACGACTATTACATTTGCGCGGGAAAGAATTTCCTTCGCACAGAAAATTTTCTATCTGCTTTTTGCGTTACTTTTTCTTGAAAGTATCGGTTAATAGCAATCTAAACCAGCAAGAAATACTGAAGTGGGGAGCTTTTCTGGGAGGACGCTTGCAAGTGAAGACAGCAAGCCGCTGGCAGCAACCTCAACAACGCAAAACATCATCTCTCTCGGCACGAGAAAGTAAAATAAAAACGCTAGTACTTTTTTTTTTCTACCCCCGCGTGTGTGTGGCTCGCGTTCAATTTGTGACCCAACAGCATTCTTGTTTCTGTGTCCTATATGCAGCCAATAAAACCCCGAATCTCTGTAGGAGGGAATAGGTTGCACACTCAAATTATTTAGTGATATATAGAGGTTCGTACGGAGGCAAAGTGAGCATTCCTTTTTTTTATAAGAACTCATATATTTCATCAATTTATTTTATTTTTTATTGTGAAAAGTCAGTGAGCAAGGGATCAGCTGCAAGTGCAGACGCATCTAAACCGTCTCCTCTTTTCCGTGCAGGCTTTTGTTGCATGCGGCGGTCTTTTCCATGAAGGCACAGCTGGGCCAGTCACCGTGCACCAACCATCGTGGACTGTATGTACAGGGTCGTCCACTTTAAGTGCGAACACGGCTCCGCGTGGCCGCGCTCCGCGAAGCGCCAGCGGATGCGGCCCGTTCGCGCATCGAAGCAAAGCCACGCAGGCGCACAGGGGCCCGGGGATGGAGCTTCGTGTCGTCTGCTACAGCGCTGGCGCGCACCTCGCTTGCATTGCTGGAAAGCAGACGACACGAAGCTCCTCCCCCGGGCCCCTGTGCGCCTGCGCGGCTTTGCTTCGATGCGCGAACGCGCCGGATCCGCTGGCGCTCCGCGGAGCGCGGCCACGCGGAGCCGTGTTCGCACTTAGAGTGGACGACCCTGTACCTGTATTGCCCATCGTCGATCGTCAAAGCTCAGCGTCAAATGCCAGTGATGTGAACTTATCGGAACTTTTTCGTGCGCGTCATGGTCATGTCAGAGTGACATCGACATCGTTGGATGCATCAAAACATGCCCCCCCCCCCCCCCCCCCCCCCCCCCCAGCGTTTTTCGCCAGTGAGCAAGGGAGCAGCTGCAAGATGCACACGCATCTAAACAGTCTCTTTTTCGTGCAGGTCAGTAATAAGCAATGTCTTGACTGTAAGAGTGACTTGTTATGTTTGGTTGTGCTCCCTTGCTCAGAGGTGCTATGTGAGTGTGTGGCGGGTTCTTTTAACTCATTCTGCCATCTAGTGCTTTTGCTAAGTGGGGACGTAGAGACCAATCCAGGCCCATTGACTGTATCTGAACAGCTGGAAACCATGATCGAAAATCAGAAAATGTCATCTAGTGAGCTAAAATGTGTCAGAGAGAAGTTAGAGGGCCATATATCAGAGTCAAATCGCAGGCTGACTGCCATCGAAGAAAAAAATAGAATTCTTTGCACCAACAGTAAAGGGAGTAGAAGAATGCGAAAGTTCAATTCTGGAGCTACAGGAGCAGAATTCATCACTGTGTAGCAAAGTTGAAGACCTAGAGTACCGCTAACGGCGTAATAACTTGATTATCTTCTTGATCAAGGAAGACATCACAGAAACTTCGAAGAGCCTGAAGAATGCTGGGTTAACAGAAGTGTTTGAAGGAAACTGAACGTATCGGCAGGCAATCTGAGGATAAGAGCCGATCAGTGATAATACGGTTCTCCGACTTTGATGAAAAAATGGACCTCCTTAGGAATGCGAAAAAATTAAACCGTTCCGGGATGTCATTATCTGAAGACTACCCTCTTCGAATTCAAAAAGTACGAAAGCTGCTCTGGTCTACCGTTAAAAAAAGTTGCAATCTCGAAAACAAGGTATACCTAAAACTTGACAAGCTAGTTATCAATAGGAACACGTATGTATGGGACGAGGAAAGAAAAGAAAGACGAATGCTTGCTACATCGAATGAACATAAAGATAATTCTGGTGGCCAAACTGGTGATAGTGACAGTGCTGCCTCATCGTCGCGACGTGCAGTCACTCGACGTCAGAAACGAAAGAATTATAAATGACGGGCCGATAAGAGCAGACCTTGCAAATAATTTCTCTCAGCGCACAAAGCATCGCAAATAAGACAGCTGAATTCGAAGCGCTCCTTTACGAACTGAACCCTCACGTTGCGTTTGTGACAGAAACCTGGCTACATTCTGACATCCTTGACGATGTAATTGTTCCCCCCGCCTACAGAATTTTGCGACGCGCGGAGGAGGAGTCACGATAGTACTTAAGGAAAGTTTACCTGTTGTACTTCTGCCTGTGATTCCCAATCATGAAAGTCTGTTTTGTAAGTTTGATTTCTGTGGCAACACTATTGTATTGGGTGTAGCATATCAACCTCCTAATGCGGATGTCGCTTTTCTCGAAAACCTGTGCGATTACGTTCAACGCTTTCGTGGCGACCGAGTGAAGTTTATTTTAGCTGGTGACATTAACTTGCCTGATATCGATTGGTCTAGCAAGGATGCTATGGGTGCCAATTCTGGTCATTCTGAGCTCCTTTTGCATATTGCCTTTATGTGTAATCTGACGCTGATTGTTGAGAGACTGGCCAGAATATATACCTCTGTATCCCGCATTCTTGATTTAGTGTTCAGTAGCCATGCCCTTATTTGTATTTCTGTTGTTTTGAAAAGTGTATCTGACCATAATCTCGTTTCGCGTGCTTTTTGACTGTCAGCATGTGTTGAATCTGAAAAAAGACCCATTGTCGTGAAAAATTTTATTAGAGCTGATGTGGGAATCTTGGATTTTCTAAAGACTCATTTTGACAGTTTCAAGGCTGAGAAGAATGTCAATATATTATGGTGTATGTTTAAAAAACTATGCCTTGATTGCTTGACAATGTATGTCCCACATATTGTGAGGAAAAAGAAACATAACCCATGCATTACAAGGGACATATTCTACACTAAACGTACATTAAAGCCGACACGGCGTTCTAGTACATGGATTGAGGCAATTGTGATCATGCTGGGCAACATATTAAGAAGTATTATCAAGCAAGCCTGGTATTCATTTTTTTACTAATACGCTTGGTCGTTTTCTCAGAGAAGCTCCAGAAAAGTTCTGGCGTTCCATAAATTGCACAAAACAACGCAATATGTCAATAACAGTGAATGGTTCACCTGTCACAGGACCAAAAAACATTGCTAAGGTATTCAACGAGTATTTTAAATCGGTGTATGCTGATAAAAACTCGAGTTTTCCTTCTAAGTCAGACGACTATTCCTCTTTAATGCCAGATGTTGTCTCCCGCGAAGGTATGTTTAACCCGCTTTTGAAACTTGACGTCAAAAAGTTCAGTGGGCCTGATAGCATTCCACCAGCTTTTCTTCGCCGCTATGCAGAATGGTTGTCCCAATATCTCTTTGTTATCTTCAATGCCTGTTTGACTCGGTGCGCAGTACCGTCAGAATGAGAAACTGCACGTGTCGTACCAATCTTTGGAGGAAACGAGCCAATTTGTGCATCTAATTATCGCCCAATTTCTTTGCTCTCAATCAGTAGCAAAATGTTTGAACATGTGATTTGCCGTGCCTTGACAGAATTTTCGAGATCCAGCAATTTTCTTTCTAATGAACATGGGTTTAGGCATGGCTTATCAACCGTCTCACAGCTGATTACCACTTGTCATAATTTTTTTTTATCCCAGTTATTAACAAACTACAAATGGACGCTGTTTTCCTAGATTTCGCGAAAGCCTTTGTTAAGGTTCCCCACACTAAACTCGTAGAAAAACTTAACATTGCCGGAATCAATCCTAATATTATTGACCTTATTAAAGCCTACCTAGAAGACAGATTTCAATACGTTAATGCTAACAATGAGTACTCTGATCCACTACTGGTTTCATCTGGTGTCCCACAAACATCTGTTCTAGAACCTATTTTATTTCTGATCTATGTAAACGACTTAACGAATATAGTTGACCCAGAGGTTAGAGTTAAATTATTTGCTGATGACTGCTTCTATACTTTACAATTAACTCCACAGCGGACCAAATTAAGCTTAACAGTAATCTTCAGAAATCTAATTGGTGCACCCAATGGGGCATGTTTCTTAACATTAATAAATGCTTGGTCCACTGAGTTTGTAGAAAGAAAACTGTCCTGATACATCTATATGTATAGCTGGCGTAAATCTTCCGGAATCCGCGTCTGTAAAATACCTTGGCGTCCAGATAAGTAATCATCTAGGTTGGAACGCCTACATCGATGTTATTTGCGGGAAAGCTCTGAAGACTATCTGGTGTTTGCGGCGTAAAGTGTCAAAGGCTCCAACAAACGTGAAATTGGCAGCGTACAAGGCTTTGGTGCGTCCTCGTCTCGAATATGCATGTTGTCTATGGGACCCTTACACAGCCAAGAATATTTCGAAATTAGAAAGAGCGCAAAGGATCGAAGCCAGCTTCATCTAACAGATTCAAGCGCATAGATAGTGCTTCAGACAGGATCAACTCCCTAGGTTTAGAATCCCTTCAGGCAAGGCGCACTGAAGCAAGGTTGACATTTTTGTGCCTAATATACAACAATCTGATTACAATTAACTCCCATGATTACACTACTCCTGTTTCGCGCGCAAGTACGTGTTTTAATCATGGAAAAATGCTAGAAGAATTCCGAGCATACTCTAATACAGTTAAGCATTCTTTCTTTTTGTGAAAACAATTGCAGAGTGAAATGATCTGCCGATGTGTGTAGTGAACAGCCCGAATGTGGAAATGTTTATTGATAGCTTGGGAGCCTCTCACATGTGAAACCTTGTTTGTTTTTTGCATCATCTGTTTCCCCTTCCATGAAGCTCGTGTAACTTTGTTGTACTTTTTTAATTGTATCTTTGCTTTTGGAGTCAAACGACTCCGCAGTATTACTAAATAAATAATAAAAAAATTAAAAAGTCGTACTGTCTCTTAGCACTCGTGCGACTGTTAAATTGGCGCGGGAAAGAATTTGTTTCGCGCAGCAAATTTTCGATCTGCTTTTTGCGTTACTTTCCTTGAACTTATCGGTGAATATCAATTTAAAACAGCAAGAAATATTGAAGTGGGAAGATTTTCTGGGAGGACGCTTGCAAGGGAGACAGCACACCGCACTGGGGAAGTTGCTTGCAGCACCCTCAACAAAGGAAAACATCGTCTCTCTCTGCACGAGAAACTAAGATAAAAACGCTCACACTATTTTTTTGTTTTGTTCCTACCCCCGCGTGTGTGGCTCGCGTTCAATCTGTACCCCGACTGCGTTCTTGTTTCTGGTCGGATATGCGTCCAATGAAACCCTGAATCTCTGTAGGAGAGAACGGGTTGCACACTGAAACTAATTGGTGATATTTTGAGGTTCGTACGGAGGCATGGTGATCATTTCATTTTACACGACAACTGGTATATTTTATAAATTTATTTTATTCTTTGTCGTGAAGGAAATAAGCATTCTTGAGAATAAAAGCAGCGCCAATGAATCAGGTTTATACGAATTGATCGAATATCGCATGCAGGATTACATCTGCGAGGATGTTGTTTCCTGTTTTCGTCTTTTTTGCTTTCTCCGAGGAGATTAGAAGAGAAGGCCGCTTGAAAAGGTTTATACACATGACATTTTCAGCTGAAAAAAAAAAAAAGGGCGTATTTATGAGCATGCATTATACGTTTTCCGCGAGAGTGTCACATTGTTCGGTTTTACCGGAAGATTCCGTTGCACAGAACGCGAACTCGAAGCCTCATAATGAATGGGAGCCGTCTGAGATGTTCAACACGTGTAAAATAATGTTTCACACCAAACAAAGAGAACCTTTCTGCAATATGGCTGTAAGGGCTACCTCCATATTTCATTCACTGTTGGCAGTGTCTTTTATGGAGTATCGCGTTCTTTTATATCATTCATGTATGCAAAACCGCAAGAAAATAAACACTAAAAGCGTAAGTCCTGTTTGAAGCTCCAATTAAATGCTGGTTCTAGCACGAACGAGCATGATGGACAGATAAGGAACCACAATGAACCGACCTTGGCTATTAATTCTGAGCAAATGCTGCGAGCGCTTCAGACACTAGATTACGGCATATTAATGAAGCAGAGATTGCATGTTGCTATATTCGTGCCCCTTTTTTTTTTTTGCGCCGTTTTGTCTGCTCTTAAACGCAGTCATTAGGTACCCGTGAACTTGCTCACAATTATTGCCCGAATTTATTTTTTTTTTCTCTTTAGAATAACTATGAAGCTCCAAGGGCTATGAAAGTTAGCCACGTGCACCAAGCGACGATTAGTGGCCTGTGTGGCTTCAAACTGTAAAACTTAATATCTAAGTATGCAGTACGCCATGGTGCGTACGCGCTCGTAATTTCTTATTCTTATAGTCAAGTGCGTGACACGTGTAATTACGCTTCCTCTTCATTTCCTCCGCTTTCAAACCCTATGCTTTTGCTGCCTAAAATGTTAAGGTCACGTGCCGTTCTTGGTGTACTTTCTTTTTATTCAAGAGGCGATCCTTCTTTTCGAGGAATGTTAATTTTTGTCAGCCTTCTCCTGATCCAAGCCTGTTGGTACCTACCGTCGTTCGCAAACCTGTGGTTGCGTGCTAGCGGGTCCGTGTAAGAGTGCGAACGAGCGAGAGCACGTGCTTTCATGTAGGCGAGGTCACGCGCAACGCAGCAAATATTTTCTACATATCGAGCTGCCAGCATCAGCCCTTGCAACCGCTGACAACCATCGCTTTCTTTTCGTATATCATGCTTCCTATGTTTCTTCTTAATGTATTTTTGAAGAGACACCTGTTAAAGGCACGTTTCTTGAAACTACGGCATCGGCCTAACATTAAGCCCCGGTGATTAGTGAGCACGTAGTGAGGTTGGGAAGCAGTTTAGCGCTCATGGCAGCGAGCGGCGCATCTCGCAGGTCGACATGCACGCACTCGCGGCACGCATCGCTTCATTGGGAAGCACTGTAGCAATATGGGCATGCTTGGCGAAAGCATTTGCAAAATCCAAGAATTCGGCTTGTAATATTTCTGCAAAATTATGTATGATGAAATAATATAGCCACTACCGTTTGCATGATATAAAGATCCTGGAGATATAGTTCTCCAAAGTGATTAATCAGCTGCTTGTATGTTGTTTTAGAATTCGTTTGACAGATGTTTAAGTCACTTTTTCAACGTCTCCTGCTTTTTACACTGGCGTTGATGCAACAGGTGCGAACAACATATAGACAGTAATATTACGCCATATCATACTTCGAATTTTATCGTTCGATTAACGACGACTTTCAATAAAGTTCATGGTTGTTGTGGACGGTAGAGCAAACGCGCCTATCCTTCCGTACTAGGAGGGTAGGCAAGTGTTTTTACATGTCTTAATATCATGATTTACGGTTCCAAAGAGCAACCTACACATAAATGATATTTTTACAAGCAAAAAACCTGTATGGCATCTATATTGTTTGTATGTGCGTCACTGAGTGCTTGCTAGGTCAATAAGTGTCCCTTAAAAATGCACTTTAAATTTGTGGAATTTTATAGAAAATAAAATTCTCTTAGAGAAAATATATTGGAACCTACTTTACGTTTTAACAGAAGAATTATTACAAATATTTTTACTATTCTTTCCAATTATGCAGCTTTACCTCATTGTGAAGATGCATTGAAATTCTGTTGTAAGGTACTTTGTGCAGAAACCTTACCCGTACGCAAAACATGCGGTGCACCCACATTTTCAGAGGTGCTTCGGCGGTTTTAATCACTGCAATCACGACGAACTGCGCAAGAGAGGTATATTTAAGATATGTTTAACTATTCACCCCTATAATCAGTGGTTAATCGGACGTGCAACAAGATCACACAGTAGGGTGAAAAAGATACTTTTTGTAAGTGCTGTCTTTTTTTTTTTTTTCCCCGAGACCAGTTGAAATACGTCTCTAATGAGTGCACACGACATCAAGGATAAAAATATGGTGTGCAGCAGTTCCCTGCTCTGGGGAATAGGGTTGAAAGGACACGATTCCTGCACGAAAATAATAAAAAGCTAATACAATTTCCGAAGAGTTGCTCACCTCATTCAATGCCATCAACAAAACAAAACAAAACAAAAAAAGCTGCGTTGTTTAGACATTGACGCTCTTTCTGTTTCGAGATAATAATAATAATTTATTACTATTATTATTATCTCGAAACAGAAAGAGCGTCAATGTCTAAACAACGCAGCTTTTTTTGTTTTGTTTTGTTTTGTTGATGGCATTGAATGAGGTGAGCAACTCTTCGGAAATTGTATTAGCTTTTTATTATTTTCGTGCAGGAATCGTGTCCTTTCAACCCTATTCCCCAGAGCAGGGAACTGCTGCACACCATATTTTTATCCTTGATGTCGTGTGCACTCATTAGAGACGTATTTCAACTGGTCTCGGGAAAAAAACAGCACTTACAAAAAGTATCTTAAAGTTGGCCAAACTTAGCCGTAGCCCAAGGGCTTCGGCAGGGTTTTGTCGTGAAGAAGGGAGGATGGGGCAAGCGCGTTGCAGTGCAGTGCTGAGGGAGGTATTCTAAGCTTGTTGAAGAGGGAGCTTGGGTGGATTGGGAGGAAAGCCAAGGGCTGGTGTGGCTGTTGTGAATACGGGGGGAAGATGGAAGGGAGAGCGGGGAGCGTTTGCCGACGCACACACCGTATGCTGCAGCAGCAAACCGGAACTGTGTGCCTGAATGATCGCAAAGGCATTGTTAAGCCCGATTTCTTTTTTCGCAAGCGAGTAAGGCCGAAGGCCAAATGATGAAACCCCCAACGTTGCGGTCACTGCACGCGGGTTTACTGTGAACGGTACCCTCATCACGTTTTCGCTTTTTCCACATTTTTTTTAGGCTTACTTCCCGAGGGCACTCGTTAGCATGAGTCACGAGCGATGTCAGGCGCATTGTCTGCGCTACAGGACAGTTGAGAACGTCTCCAAATTTCAATTTCGGAGGGTTAGAGTAAAAAAAAAAATGGAGGAATATATGAGAAAAGTGAAGGGCACCCCCGGATGTCCGCAGCCGTCATTACAAGCCAGTTTCAGTAAATCTGAATGTAGCAGCGCCCTGATTATTAGGAGTAAAGTTGTGGCAGCGTCCAGCATTCTAAAAAAACTTCACACATTCTGCAGTGTCTATGTTTTAAGGTTAAGAAAGTGCTCGCACGCCAAGAAAATATGTATAACGGAACATTAGTCCTTCAAGAAGTTAGTCTAGTGCAAGTCGTGATTATATGAATAGGGCAAGAAAAAGATCTACTATTAGTTTTAATGGAACATAACACACGCAGAGAACAAAGAAGTTTAGAGGAAAATCTACTATATTAAAGATGAGAAAAAAGTTCCAAGTATAAGCATTATGAAGACCAATACGTTAAATATATGTTAGATTGGAATAGTGATGAATTACCTCAGGTGCATTCGATTATTAGACACCACGCTCTGGGGATATCGCATGAAAGTTACTGATGTTTCCATGAAGAAGAAAACTCAGAAGGCCGGATATAAAACTTTTCCACATACTGGAAGAGCCGTAAGGACTGACCGAAGCTGCGGAGTCCGACATGATAGCGATCCCTTCTACATGGCGAGAAATGTATACATATATATTGCTTGAGGCTATAATATTGACATATATGTACCCTAAACTAAAAACAGCAAGCGAAAAGGTTTCTTAGTTATACTGAGGACAACACAGAAACAATGGATGGGGAAACTAAAGGTGTAACTTCAAGAAAAAGGTAGAAGCGTGCTGATTAGGATAGGGAACAAGCATGGGCTAACCAAAATTCTTGTCATAATCAAGGAAGAAAGTGGGCATGGGCGGGATACGTAATAAGGAGGCAGGATAAACGATAGTGGCTAAGACTAAGACTTTGGTTTACAAGAGAAGGAAAGTGTTGCAGAGGGCGCAAGAAAATTAGTTGGCGGGAGGAAGTAAAGAAGTTTACGAGGGTACACAGGACGCAAATAGGAGAGGACCGGGCTAATTGGAAGTATACAAAACAAGCATTTGCCCTGAAACGAGCACAATACATTTGACAATTATGATGACCATGATGACTGTAATGTATTGCTTTCATGCATAAGGTTTATTTTCTACTTAATCTTTCTTCACGTAAAACGCTTCACACTTATCGACAAGAGCCCGCAATCGGAGCTAAATAAATGCATACGACATTACGAAGTGAAGCTTTTAGTCTTACTTCAACAGGGCTGAGTGCTATCATGCACGCTACTAAGATGACACGCCCTATTCGGCACCAAGTTTTCCCAGTAGAGTGCCGCTTTACGTCTAGCAAAGCAACAGCTGGCATTTTATCTTGCACTTCGCCCCAGATCATGACAGCAAAATATGACGCTTTACATTGCAAATTCTCTACACGCTAAGCAATATCAGACCATAAACATTAATTTGGGTCTCTCTACTACGCTTCATTCTTTTTTCTGTCTTTCATTCCTCCAACCATCTCTTCCGAGACTCCCATGTTAAGGTGTACTACTAAAAATTAGAAGTCATGTGCCCAATATTTCTCCCTATCGAGACTATTTTTCTTGTTTCCGTGCTTTTAACTAAGCTTAGGGCGCAGCTGCCTGCGGTGTTCCCATTTTCATGTCAGTGAACAATGGCCACATGTCCGGCCTTCTGATTGGGCTCCATGACGTGGAGCAAGATTACAGCGTTTATAGAAATCCCTAGATTCCTTGCAAATACAGTGATTTTTCACAAAGCAGCTAAAACGCCAAAGCCGGAGATAAATTTCATGCGCTGGCATTACTGATGCTGGTACGTGGCCTTGATTCTAGAAGGCAACCAAAGAGTTCACATATGGCGACAAAGAAAGGCACCTGTTAACAAATTAAACGTTTTGTATATGAGGAACCAGGGATTAGAACCAACGAACAAGCTTTTCGAAAGAGCAATCCAGACTATGAGACGTCGTACTGGACGACTCCGAAAATTTCAACCACTTTGGATTTTTAACGTTCATTGCTGTCGCATAGCACACAGCCGCCTAGCTTTTCCGCCCTAGGAAAACCGGCCGCCGAGGCCGGATATCGATTCCGCATCTTTGAGCACAGTAGTCGAGCGCCATAACCACTGCATAATGTTAGAAAAGTAATTATTTACTGACAGTCTTAAGATATTCACCGCCGTGAAGAAAGAAGCAAGAAGTTTGCAGAGCTTAAAGGCGCGTTACATAAAATTGCCTTGCTTAGTATGTATAAGATACACTGAGTAAATAAATCTCCTTCCGTAATGTTCCACATTCTTGGACAAAAAAAGTGACGACGCTCTAGAAAATATACTATTGGGTGCAACCGTCCAGACAGAAAGCCTTTTAAGCTTTCTGTTAAAAAATGTGGTGTTCTCCATGTAGGACACTAGACATACATGTCTTAAACAGTATCTCGTCATTTCTCGAAATTACTATTAAAATCTTTTCAAAAATTTTTAGCTAGCCGCGGATTGCGAAAGCTCCGCCTTTAGGGATAAGACGCATTCGCCTTAATCGCTCACCTCTCCGAGTCTTGTTGCGGATGCTTCCTCTCGTACGCACTTTGCTAATGAATTAATCAATACCACCATCCTTTGTGTCTTCGTTGTATCACACACACTAAATAGAGTGCAGAAATGAGCAACAAAAGTTTGCATGAAAAACTGGAAAATTCCATTTCAGTTTCACCTTACTGTCACAAAGAAAAAACACGAGTTGGCAGAGCCTACCTTGTCATGTGGTCTCCTGACGCTAGGGAATCTGCCCACCATTCAGTATCAGGCCTTATCTCCCAACTACCAACTGTCAGAGCCAAGTCCGGACTTTTTGCTCACAACGCCGATGACGCCAGATTTTCTACATTGTAGGACCTTTTTCCTCTTATCACCATATAAGATTACATTGCAACTGTATTCTTTGCGATGGGTCTTTACGCCAAATGCTATAGGAAATATTGGTCACTGAAGTACTAATTTCGGGACTCTTATAATTTTCTTTTCTTTTTCTGCAAATGAATGGCAGGGAACACGAGGCTTAACTGCTGCTTTAATCAAATGAGCAGCAAATTACTTATTTGTCTCCTATGTAGCACCATCACAACAAAGCTTTCAGCTGAAAGTGATAGAACGAAAATAAACGTTTCACTACTAGACCGAAAAAACAATCCTCCGATTCCCAGTTTGTTACACAGTTCCATTCCTCATGCAAACATATATCACCCTTAGACCAGCCGCAAAGTCGTTTCGCTTCGTTTCATTCGTTTTATTCTTTTTCCAAAATGCACAAGAAATAATAACTCGCAGTGTAAAACTGCAATACAATAAAAAATACAAATATATATTTCTGTATGGTACCGCTCCTCAAGATTAATGCTTTTCGCACTGAACAACGCTCTGCACTAGCGCTTTCTCAGAATAATGTAGACTAATGATCCTAGCAAATTGTATGTATCAGCTGCAGCTGTCATTTATATAGACGCTATGGTTCATGTTCCGCAAGCGATAATTGAGAACCTGTCAAAACCAGATATATAGGAAAGCCCACTCCTTCGATGCTTTTCCAGTCTGTAATGAGCTGTGGTTCATGTATACTAGTTCCGCGCACCGTACACAAGAAGTTCCAGGGATCATTCGTAATGCGACCCTAAAACTCTCAGCGCTTTGATGCAACTCGTCCGACGTAATAAGCTCCCTCACGATAACTTCAGCGTTTTTCACAGGTTATACTATATTAATGATTTGAAGAGCCTGACCACCAACCATTCATTTTATGCTTCTTTTTTTTTTTTCGTATCGCGGAGGGAGGAAGAAGCGCTTGCAAAAATTACATTCCCTTCTAGTACAAGACAGTATATTTCGGTTTCAGTTAGTGGCTGAATCCTCATCTTTTTTCATGCCGCTTTAAACACCATGAGGATAATTTTTGTCTTAGGCCATAAATCATTATTAGCAATAATACATGCTTCTCGTACAGGTCCTCCGACAGCCTCCTATATAACATGTACGTTTCTTCTGTACCTAACTCTGTTCACTGCTAATCCGGTCGCTAAGACCGACCTCACTGTCATATGGAAGGAAGTCAATTCTGTGTTCTAAAAGAAACTATATCAATATATGCGCCAGGGCTTTCTGCGAGAGCTATATAGAAACAAGCGATTATTGTCAGTATTCGGTTTATTTGAAACTCCGGTACAAGATGTTCACTTCGTACCTGAGCTTATTAATTTATCAGATCTAGTTATTATATGGATATTGTGCTTGATAATCTCTGTTGCAAAAGCAGCTACATTTTTGTACTCTCTAGGAGATGGCACTCTCAGGCAAGTCTAATTAGTTTGACGACTTAAGAACTTTATTTGGGTACTTGGAAGAAGTGAAGTGCAAAATCTTCAGCATATAGTCAGTTATCTGGCCTTCCAGCTGCATCAATTAATAAACGTCGAATTATCTGGAACAAAACGAACTGCTGCCCTAAAAGACTGCGTGATCCTATATCGCAGATCGCTCCACTATGATCCCGACAGGAGGCAAATGTAATGTTACTAGCAACCCTGTATATCAGCGAATATCCTAATAAAATAATGTTCGCCACTTGCACACGTTTAAAGCATGAAAGATATCGTCAAAATAGTATGGTGTGACTAGCTTTTATTCACTATTATTGAATCTAAAAAACGAACTTGGGGAATGTTTGAGATTAAACCGACAGATTGCATTTATATTACTCCTGCCTGCAATTTCGCAAATCCAAAGAGCGTCACTAACACTAAATAGCCTTATTTTGTTACCGCTGTTGAGCACGATGATTCATAGCAAACGAAGATTGGTTTCGTAAGACACAGCAACATATACGCATCGCTAAACGGCTCAGAAGCGTGTGAGACGCCTCCTGAATTGCTGAGAAATGAAGTGAATTTGCCGAAACCTGAGCGCCGTATGCACCCGCTACAATCCTCTGAACCAAGGTTACGGCCCCATCAGCTTTGACTGGTGCCCGAACCCAGTTCTCGTCAACCACATATGACCGAAAATCACATCACAGAGATGCTCGTCTTGTAATGAAAGGAGATGGCTCGATCACATAATATGGGAATTTGAGAAGTCACCAGGTAGAGCTAAAACATTACAAAAAGACACCTGGGAGAAACTACTGCGAAGGTCGGGCCCTAGAGCCCAATAACAAAATGTTTAACTGGCCGAAGAGGCCACCAGCACCCAAGAACTACCGTCCTGCACCTAAGCATGGCCCCACCGTCAGGGCCTAACTCGTGAAGAAAGGGTATCAATTCTGTTAGACAAATAAAAGTTATTTCTCTTTACGAGTTTTTTTTTTTTTTTTAGATCTACTTACTACCTTTTTCCGTAGTTTCTTCGGGGACACCAATCGAAACGCACAACCAGACCGACCAAGCCAGCAACGAATATTTTTATCCACACATATTGACGGGACGAGAGTGCGACGAACAAACAGGACAAAAATTAAACCCAAACTGTCAAAAGTCACAAGGTCTGTGGGTGAGAAGAGCCGGTACAGACGTTCCAGGTGGTCAGTGTGTGCAGGGTCACGGATGTAGAGCCTAGGTAAGCCCATCTCAATGCTAGGCCACTGGATGGGGCCCAGTAGAGGCAAGTGGCCTCTTGTTGCCGTTCAACGGCTAATGTCGCGGCTTAGCCCAGCACGGCGCAGAACGCACGTGCCGACGGTAAGCTACAATTCGGTAATGAATCGGCTGCTCCCTGGTCCGGTCACCCGGGACAGTAAAAGGGCCAGCGTTAGCTCAAATCATGGAGCGCGGGAATAATAGGACCACGCACGGTTTTTAAATCTCGCTGGAAACACAGACGGTCATAGATTTAGCACGTACGTATTCAAACATATTGTCTGCAGTCTTGGTGCAAGTGGGCGGTGGCGGTCTTGCTTACGGCGTGTTTAATCCGGCTGAACCTGCGTTACTGAACGGAAGCTCGATTAATCATATCCAGGAAGATTTTGGTGTGGTTTAAGTCATCCGTGGCTGTCAGTGAACGACCAAGGAAACGCAGCTGAAGCACTGGTTTTAGTGCTTCTCAAGGACGCTGTAGCGGGGCTAGATGACATGAAGGGCATTTTGAACGGGTAGGTCGCAGGAGCGAGTTAGATGAGTAGCGGTGACGGTAGATAGAAAGGCCTGGTAAGGAACTGGGAGGCTGTGTGGCATTGTGTCGGGTAAAATTGTACAACTGTGGAGATATGTACCGGTACGAATAATGTTTTTCAGGTGCACGAAGAAGAAATAGAAGCTAAGTAGAGGGAGAACGGAGTGCTGCGGTCTATGCGTGGTGCACCCCAAACCAAATCCTGGCATCTATTATGTTCACGAATGACACAATAAAGCTAACGTCCTTAACTCACGGGCGAGGTTCTGACCAGTGGCAGTCGTTGGATGGAATGCCATACAGCAGACTGTTCGTAGGGATGGCTTACGCACGCGACCACAAAAAGTGGCAGATGCGGCGGAATCTACCATCTCGAGCCTCTCCTTTCAGATGGTAGAGGGAGGGGGTGAGATTAGAATCAGCCTTCGAAGAACCTTGCATTCGGAGTAAGACGCGTTAGCCCGATGTAACGCAGGTACGCCCGTGCGGCTTGGCTAAGCGGGGTTTTATATCCATGACGGGGGCCATTAATGCAACGTACCAAAGCTACTCAGTCTATGAGAGGTACCGTATTTCAACCAGCTTCCAATTTGCGAGAGCCTCCACCAATTTCGGTCATCTGCAGTTCAATAACGCGCACTGACATCGCACAGTACATGGGCGCCTTGATATTCTCCTTCATCCAAAAGCGGCCGCCACAGCTGGAATTTGATTCTGCGTCCTTGGATTCCGCGCTTGAGAGGCCTAAACGCAGAGCTATCATGGCGGATGGGGAGTTTTGTATATTAGAAGCCATTTTTAATCCATTAGTACAGAATTTTGTGTTCTCATTACTTCAGCACTGCTTTTGGAAACAATTTTCAAATCTTCCTGAAGGACCCTACGGGGTAGATGCGTTCACGTTTTAGCCGCGTCTAGTCTCCACGAGGTTCCAGTGATTAGTCCCCGGAAAGGCCTCACCTTTTTGTCTTTGTAGGTGCCCTTTACTAATTTCTCAGAATTGTAAACAACTGTTTTCTGAACGATGCGTGTACTACTGATTAAATGAGAAGCTAGTGAAAACCATATAAAGCCTTTTACGAGCTTTAAGAGATATAAAGCGCTGAGCGCAGCTTTTCACAGCCCTACCTGGAAAATAAAGTATCAACCCTTAAGTTCTGAGCTGTATCTGATCTTTAGAGTTACTAAATATGTTTGCAGTTCGCGAAATCCTCGAGATATTGCATATATACCGCGACTGCTCGTCCTATACACATCTATCTAGTCTAGGACAGTGAAATGGTTCTGTTGGGTACTTCTCTAGTTTTTTTTTTTCGTTTTTGACGCTCTTCAAATTAACACTGCAAACGTTTTAAGCTTATTTTTGATGGCTCTCACAATATAGCACATCAAGGTGCGTCTCCTTTCTGTGGCTAAAATTGGTTCACTTTCATTTCTGTTCGCAATTAAACGTTTTCAACAACCACATGAGAAATAATTTACAGTATCAGGTTCATGAATTTTTGTCTTCGCTCAATAATCCCTAAGCCTGTATTTCATTTTTTTTTTATATTTATCGCCACTGTCGTGTTATTTCAGCACCCTAATATTCCAAGACATCAAACAACGGCACAATTTCAGTAGCACAGGCACACATTGAACTAAATGTTCCCTTCCGACCAATTATTCCTGTCCAGCCTAAGCTAGCTGCAGTGTTAAACAGGTTATAAACTCAAACGTGTAGTCGCTGTGCCTCGTGAATTCTTTATTGATAAATTTAACCAACCTAGATTCCTCTATTAAACCTTGTATGTAGGTTTTATCTACCGCATCCAAGACATGAATTACATCCTCTCCTCCTGCGCCGTCTAGACGGTGTCGACACGATGTCTAGACGTGATGTTTTCTGCACTACTCCACATTTAAGCACTTCAGTCTAAGCTGCCCAGAACTCTATCCATAGTTTCTTCCGCTCGTTGAAACTGTGATTAACATTATCTAACTACATGGAAATATGTTTTATTATTTTCTGGCCAACCTGGAAGTTCCTACTCCTCAACTTTCTTGTGAAGCGCGGTAGTGCTCCACAAGTTAAAACCTAAGTGGATTTTGCTGTTCCGTCTTTCTGTTTTAGTTGAAACCGTCAGCGCTCATCTAGATTATATATCATAAAATGTGTATCTTTTGGAGGAAATATTTAAAGCTAAAAAGAGTACTTTTTGCAAGAGCGGCGCAGTTCTCCGGTGATATTTATTCCACAAACACCATCTATGATTCCTTATGAAGTGCATTGATTACAAAAGTTGCACTTCGCTTTCTTTTTCCAGAAAAAGAAATGCCTTTGATTGTTTCACTTCCCTGTTTTTATCTAGAACCGGCCGTTGCATGGAGCAATATTGCTTGAAAGTTTCGTAAGCGGGAACGCGTTCATCTTTCAACGACAGTTGAAGTGTTCTAAACTTCAAAATTTTCTCGGCTTTAACTGAAACACTGCGTACGCTCCAAAATCACGGATTATAGCTTAGCATAACTGGGTGCTGAATCTCGACATTTGCTGCAATAAAACAAAATATATTTTAAAAGTTGCTGTAGTCAGGGCTTCTGCCGGCAAGAATAAAAGTGAGAACAATTTATAAGGGCAGTGAAGTCCTTATTAAAAAAGTTCAGAGGAATTTTATTTGGGGAAGTCACACTGAAGGTGTAATGCATTTTCTGTGGCTCCATGTCCAGTAATACTTTCGGAAAATACATACCTGAACTGGGCTGTAAGGTTCCATTTCATGAATATTTGACAGGACGCAATGGAGCTAAAGAAGGCAAGAAGAGAGAATCGTTTGAAGTTGATGTAGTAAATGCTTGGTTGGAGAGAATAACATGCATTTGAATATAATGAGCACATTTTTTATTGATCACCGCATGACGTTGAGGAATCGCACGAGATTCAGCGCATAAAAAACAACAAGAAGGATTATGTTAAAATCATGAGCAATACATCAAGGTCTTGCTTAAGAGGTGCAGGCTATAATTATTCTGTCATATGTGCAGCATTTTGAACAGCCAATGCATTACTGCTCCAAGAATACCACGCTATCTGCTCTTCGGCTGCAGTGAATCCAGACGCATGATCGGAGGAATGACTTTCGCTAACAGTGTTTGGTAGGAGAGGTGGGGTGGAATTGTCGGGTAGAGGTAGCTGTTGGACGTTGTTCGATGTGGCATCATGCCACCAAGCGGATATCTCATACGCGTACCACAAAGCATAAATGTGCGAAAGTGGCATCCGAGAAACAAGCCTTTACATATCCACTATGTCTTGCCTACAGCTGCTTCACCTTTAGTTTTGGCTTGTGACGGTTTCACAGTGAACACTCATAAGCAGATGGATTATCGTGCTCTTCGCGCTGAAATTGGGAACAATGGGGCACTAACCCATTTGGCGCATTTACTTGTTTGAACACATCTAGCACCTGTAGTCAGATCAAAAATTGCTGATGGGTAGTTTATCCTTTTGAACCGGCAACTTCGCGTGAAATTGTTTGCCGAAGGTCAGAAATCAAAGGACATTACAATCATAGCGGAAAATGTTCATGCAGGTGCCTTTGGACAACGCAGGGAAGCAGGCTTTGCTCTAATTTCCCTATTGTTCTCCCAGCCCACAAAATCATAATTTAACGCGTTTCTTTTCTATTTTATTTTCTTGTGACGATGATTTCTTCGTTAGCCTAAAGCTTGCCAGAGGCACTTTGACACTTTTTTCTCACTTTTTATGACACCTGCCGTAATCTTCTTCTACTTTAATTATAAATTATGCTTTCCAATTTGTTTCCTTTTTTCTTGCAATAGCTTGCGGGCCTCCTGCTCTTTTTTGTCTGACTATTCTTTTTCTGTTTAA
This sequence comes from Amblyomma maculatum, assembly GCF_055883805.1. Classification (NCBI taxonomy): domain Eukaryota; kingdom Metazoa; phylum Arthropoda; class Arachnida; order Ixodida; family Ixodidae; genus Amblyomma; species Amblyomma maculatum. Next base: position 24,212,192 of record NC_139352.1, on the reverse strand, counting down.
CCATATATTTCGCCCTTTTTCTCAGCTCAGCAGCTGTTTCTTCTCCCTGGCACCTTCAAATTATCCAGCTCTTCTTGGCTAAATCGGACTTAACCTTTGCTTCTGCCAGTCGATGACTCACTGCACTTCTTAAGGAAGCGCTTGCTAGAGCGTCAGCTGTATCGCGTCGATTTGTGAGGTTCACTTTATTCCCGAACCTAAGAGGCCACGCGTTCCTAGGATGACACTACGTATTCGTGAGCTGTATGTTGCTTCAGCTTGCACTGCGTAGCAAGCATTGTCGTCTTCATCGTCGTGCCTACGGCTGCACTATGACACAATGACACAGCACAAGAGAACTATGGTATATGCCGTACCAGATCATGCCTCGTGTAAAACTGCAATGCAGTCTCGCGCTGGGCAGCAAACATCATTGTCTTCATCATGCTCCGTCTGCAAAGCACACTCGCGCTGTGCAGTGAACGTCGTCTTCTTGATGAAGCTAAAACTGCGGTTCTCTTTAATTTAACCTAGGTAGGCACGCCATGTCCATATGCCCCTACACTAAAGACAGAGACCGTAGCCGTGGCCACATACTTTTGAGGCCATCGCACAACGAGAAGCCGATCTAGCCATTGCTGAGAAGCGTACCAAGCGCGTAAACGAACCACAGTGACTGCGTCCGCAGGTGATGCCTAATGATCGTGAAAGCTGGCTTACGTACAGTTGACGCTCTGCCATTTTTTTCTGCTACAACTTTTGTTTAACAAATGAGTTTTTCTTCAGTTTACCTCTGAAGCGCATACCTCTTCATATTCATGTTTAATAAAGCTAAGCCTATCATCACCTAAAGGTGGGCGGAGGCTTTCTCACCTCTTTAGTTTTGCCATTTCCTGAAATAAGAAGTGTATTACTTCTCGTGATGCCCCTTGTAACCAGGGGGGTCTACGGTGGTATATATTACTTGGTAGGATATTGCTATATGTAGTTTTGCAAAGAGCATTGTGAAGGTACAGTGTCGAATAAGATTTTATTATCGGGTTTGATTTGTGAAATAGTGTGTCCGCACTTGGCGCTGCCCGTGACATGTAGACGGATGTATCCATCGCATTTGAGGAAAGGCATGCCGCACTAGAGGGCGTCTCATTTCTTCTTCGATATGACGTTTTGACTGCTCGATTGAGGCGTCCACCGAGGCGTGAGACAGTTTTGTCCATCTTCATTTTTGCGAAAAGTTTGTATGACAATTAGGCTGAAACACAAGGTCCAAGATTTTTGCTCAGCTCTGGTGTCCGTATGCCTGCTTTCGCATCAACACCCGAGTGAGGATGAAGAAGAGGGTTGCTTCTCTGGCGGGGGTTGTATCTGAGGGCACAACAACAGCCTATTGCAATAGCGTAAGAAACACGTTATTCAGGCAAGCGCTCCGCAAAATCTACCAAACATCTGCCCTACTTATCTCTCGTTGCCCGCAATGGACCCCGACGTCACCGCCATGTCGCAATTTCTTGAGCAACGCTTCCCGACTGACTTCCGGAGAAACTCACTCAGTGAGGAAGCCCTCAGTGAATCCACCGGCCCCGACAAGGTACGCACGATGTCGTTCCAAAGGTATGAGCCGCATGGCCAAGCTCACGGTCTATAGGTTACCGACATAGCACTCAAAACTCAGTACTGTCCACATAGCACGAATGCGTCACTGTACGATTTGAATGCTTCGCATTAGGGCATATTATCCAAGTTAAATATTACCAAGTCATCTATGCAAGCAGATGAGGGCCTAATACTTTTCTCCATCCTAGAAGGAAGAAAAATTCTTCGTTATAATAAAGTTCACAGATGTGCAGTTCTTGGAAGCATCAGATGCTAGAGCGCATAGCGCTTCTAGACGCAGGCTCAATAGGGCTACCCAGCACTAATCATGCTCAATCTTGAGAGCTGCAAAAGTTAACTTCAAGACTTCCAAGAAGCGCAACAAGTCAACCTTTCCTTGACGCACTACTTCTAATTGTAACACAAATGCTGCTAACCGTAGAGGTCTGTTATTAATATGTTATGTGAATGGGCTAACCTACGGTCGCGCTGAGTAGATAAAACCGGCCTTAAATATAATGGCTTTCGCTATTGACTAATATCGTTTGGCAATACTATAGCCCTTCAAAATACCGCTACTCTTATGTTAAAAGCGACATTCTAAATTCCCCATGCGGAGAAAAAAAGTAGCTTTTAAGTTTTTTATTGGGCTCGTACTGAGCGTGTACAACTCCCATATAAAGCCAATGGGATGCGTTCTTGACATTATTTGTTAGGTCAACTGGTGAGTGCTCTACGATACTCTTGTAACAAAACTAAGGAAATGCATGAACCTGTTGGCTACAAGCCTAACCTTGCTTTCAAGGTTGCTCGGCGCTCAGAACGTGTAGTGAAGACTGCGGTAAATACGAAAGGTAGATTTCGGACAATGAATAGCTACCAGCTGCTAGCCTCGCGAGAGAATATCAGTGTAGGCATTGGGTTTTATGGCAGAGTCTTAAAGTGCGTATACGTTTTAAGCTCAAAAATACCTCCTTTGCCTACTATCAATTCTACATGCGATAAAGAGCACTCAGTGCACCGTGTAACATTTTGATTGTACTGAGAGCTAAGTTGAGATTAATTACTTCATGTGCAGTCCCCTCAATGAAAATCCTGCAGCACCTTTGTAGAAGCATAGCTCCTCGATTGTTGCCTCAAATAGATGAGCCGGCTCTAGAATGTCAGCATATTGAGCGGAAATACATCGTTGCCTGCTTTCTTTCTTTAAAATATTTGATGATTGCAACGATTAGGCCCAACTTACTACTGAATTGAGTCGCTCTATGGAGGTGAGGGAGGGAGAACTGTTCTTCTTCCTCGGAGCTGTTTGATTCCCAGGTAAGTTCTGAAAAGGAGCGACCGCTTCCGTTTTCCTGGAAATATTCTAGGAAAGGTCACCGAAGCCGGCGTGAGTTCAAGGGTCTTATGTGCGATGGTGGGTCAAACCACTTCTGCAGGGTGGCAGGTCGATGGCGGCCCAGGGCTTCAAGTGCTCTCGTCCTGATCATGTTAAGCGCAGAACAAGTCAACATGGGGTGTTAAGCCGTGATTTTCACTCGGATGTCGGGTATTTAGGGCATGGGTATGAGAGCGGGTTTATAATGTTAATCCTTGCTAGTGACAGAAGTTGGCCAGTCTGGCCTTGGCGAAGGACAGATTCCATCTTTCGGAATCTGCTGGGTGGATGGCGATATATGCACCTCCGTGATGGCCAAATGCTGAAAAATGCTTCGACGAGGGCATTCCGCACAATGCCATTTTAGTTCTATCTAAAGTGGCGGCGTTTGATCTAGATTAGCGACAACAACCGCGGATGCTGAAAGAACAGTGGATCCAGGCAAAAGTGCGAAATAGCTACTGTAGCACTGGCTTGGTCTGCCTTGTCGTCTTCAGCGATTCCTTGACGTCACTTGAAAATTTTCATTGAACACTCAAGAATCGTAGAAGTTCTGAGAACACCTTTGATTACGCGAAAGAGACAGGCGATTTTGTCATTTGAAAGGTATTGATTGTAGTGCCGTACATAGCATCGCATATTAGTATCGTCATAGAAATTGATGTTTTTTGTCGCGACTATTTTAAATCCCTCTGTTGGTCAGAAATGTAAATATGCTACCTCAAATGTTACAATATGCTACAATATGTTAAATATTAAATAGTTACCGTTCTGAAGGCAGGCATTGCATAATATAGCAACTCTACTCACATAGTAATATTGCTACAAATGAAAGTTTCACTATTATATATCGCCTTCAAGAAAAATACCCAGCGGCCTTTGAGCTATGCAGCTCTTCTATCGTTTCGGGCTTACCAAGCTGCTGACAACGACGTGGCGTACTATTATTTTCGCAGGTTCCCCGTGTTCTCGTGCGCATGCTCACCAGTCTGGCGATGCTGCTGCTCTCAGCGATCATCGTGGTCGGCATTCACCTACATGCGCGTGCTTCAGAACCGAAGAAACCCAAGCTATTGGTTGTCGGCGACGAAGCGAACAACTTACGCAAACCAGACCCGCGCATCCTCGACCTGACGCTTGGTCCACCGGTCACGGACACCCCTACGCCACACAAGGTACCATGACTTTATGATGAAACGTTTTGTAGAGCTCTACCCAGTCGGAAAAAACTACAGAAAATTTTCTGATGTTACGACAGAATTTCTGTGCGGTTCCTGACGGGAAACCTGTTGTGACAACAGAAAATTCTGTAGTAACATCAAATATATCTGTAGTTACAACAGAAAAGTGCTACAGAACTACAGACAACAAAATTATACTACATAAAAACTACAGAACTACAGAAAAGTACTACAAAACTACAGAAAATTTGATGGATACGACAGAACTACTGGATATTTTGTCGTATTTTTGACACAGTTCTGTAGTTTTTTTCGACTGGGTAACATTTCCCCATTAGCCAGCGTCGAAACATAGCTTATAGGAACTTTAATTACGTTAACTAAAGAAACGTTGATGGTTTGCTTTGCAAATTGTAAGCAAAATTATCCTAAGCTTTGAGCCTGCAGTGTGGGCTCTGAAATGATCCGAAGTTGACGGCTGAGCGTCAGTTTTTACCCCAAACGTTTCAAAATGGCATGACCTGACCAACGGTTGCGGTAGCTTGTCTTCATAATTGTAACATTTTTTTTAATCAATTCTGCGATCTATAGCCATGCTATATATCAATTTCAATAAACAGCTAAGATATCCTCTGTGTGCTTGTAATTCAAAGTGAGAACAGTATATGGGTTCTGGGCATCGGCAATAAAACCAGTGTAATCATAGAAGTACAAGTGCATTACTGCTCTTAGCAAAATGATGCGTAGTGGCTAGAGGTTGATATAATTTTCCATAAACCTGTGTGTAATTTATTATTTTTTTGCTAGGGCCCAGTGAAGACTATGGAGGTGCCCAGATCACCAGATGCGCATACGACCGTGCAACCGCTTAAAGAAAAGATTCAACTAACAACGGTAAGCATCAATCTTCGGAACTTGACCGCTGAGAAGACGACGCAGAAGCAGCCGGCGGATCAAACAACAGGGCTCGGATCATCGCCAAGCGTGGACGAGACGCTTTCCGCCACGGAGGGAGTACAGAGCCCGCCCGTTTCCAATGACAGCGTCATTTCTCCACCCGTGCGTATTGCAACCCTTCATTAACCTATTGTCAGAACGTAGAAGAAACTCAAGACGGAATTTCCGCGTCTGAAGTTCAGTACACCTTTTGTTTTCATCATGGCTTTCTTTGTCCTTGATGAAACACACTGTGATTGTCCATCGTCAATAATTCATAGATATTTCGTTATGTGACTAGACCTATCCTCGAAGACAGAAATCTCTGAAACGGTTTTTGAAAAGCGCAGTTCTGATGTTCTCAGACATTATATTGTGTGGAATGCAGGAATTCATAGCTTTGGAATTAAAGCGCCAAATCAAGCAGTGAAATTCCTAGCATCTGCGGAGACAAATGACATCGCGTAGGAAGCTCGGAGAAAGTTAATGTACATTCTGGGTGTGCAATAATTACGGTGTACGTTTGGAAAACTCCTGTAATTGTGGAAAAATTTTACACGAACTGGTAGACTTTTGATAAGGCTTCTACAACTTTTAAATACAGATGGATGGAGCATTCAGGGCTATTGAACAGCACATGTATTATTGTGCGTATATTTTTCAATTTTAAACAGCGGCACAGTCATATCACAAAAATTGGATAAAAGATGCACGCACACATTCAACATTTGGTCGAGACGGTACGAAATAACCTCTCAGGTGTAAGGTAACTATAACCAATGAAGCAAGCCTTTATCCGCGTTATAATAAACGACACAGGTAACATTATTTCAAATTTTATTGGCATGTGAGAACAATGCAGAGTTAAAACCAATTTTTGGTTTGGTCTATTTGGCACAAACTGGAAATAATGACGCCAATTTAGTATCAATATTCTAATAAAATAACCAGAAAAAGAAAAAGGAGCATAAATGAAACCAAATCTATTTCGAAGTCGTCAAGGACGTTCGCCCTTAAAAGAATTTGTCGCACAGTACAAATATTTTTCTTGCTTCTGTTCTCGTGATTTTTCTCCGCTCGTCCTTTCAGCTGACTCAACAGAAGCTCAGATTATATTTTTTTCCTTAACACAATATAAAGCGCTACTTGGGTAATCAGAGGTTGAAGCTGCAATTTTTTACGCGTTTGGGAGTGCTGTGGGCTTGAATGTACTGCTGCTTTATTTTAGTCTTAGCACAGTTCATATGCACGTATAGAAGTGCCACATATAAAATGGACTAATTATTACATATCGGGACGTGGAGCATGAATAACATTGTTCGTGACGACGTTCTTACGATCTAATTTTAATGTCGCTCTCTTAAGCTTAACATATGTGATCCAGTGAGGCGTGCGAAGATGACAGTAGGATCTATATTTGTCCGCCTTGCACAAGATGAGGAATATTTTCTCTGGTAGGATCAAAGTAAAAGATCAGCACTCATTCATCTGAGCTTGAAGTGGAGCAGGGTTCAAAGCCATAACCAGAGTTCTAAATAGTGTGTAGTATATGAAAGCCTACGGAAGCAACATGTTTTATTTTTCTACACTCAGTACTGCGTCGACATAAATCTGTCGTGAGAGCTGTGTTTTGTTGCAGTTACTAAAGAAGTTCATTCATGACTGCAATTTATTTCTGCATATCGCTCGCATGTACCGAAGTATTTCGCTCTCTGTTTGAGGCTATAGATTGGAATCAAATATTTCCACAAAATTCTTATGAGTCAAGACCTACGAATACTTCTTCGCTATTGTGTCCATACAGCGAGCAGTGATGGCCCATTTAATATTGAAGCAACTTCATGTTTTTTCGTTTTGTTCATAGTAAGGACTTGTTATGTGACACCAGTCTGCGACAAGATTTAATGGTGCCACTTGCACGGGGACAGGAAATAGAGATAAAGAACTTTTTGTACCGGAAACAATGGCGAAAGAGTTGATAATGCTCCCATAATATCTAGTATGAAAGGGAAAGCTAGTCCAATAAAACACGACTTTACCGGTTTGGATTTTGGTGAAACAACCTGCTTACTGATACTACCGTAACCACACTTTTGTTTGGGAAAAAATCAAAACTTGCTGTTTACTTTCTTTACACAAGCCTACAAGAACTTCGTGGAGCATATATTTTCGAGAGTTCGTTCACTGCGTTCATAGACAAAGCGCACCAAGTACTTAACATGACATCAGGAAACTAACTATGGCTTAGATTGCATCCACCTTTTTGAGTTTCTTCATTTTACGGAGCTAAACTTTTGACCCTCTCTAAAGGTGTAGAAGAGTAATGCACTACTTCACTCCCACAACAATATTCAGCGTCAGCTCGATGATGATCACATTGGCTTCTTGATTTTTGATAGAAAACTAAGCACTTCCAAAAGGGTGCCTTATGCGTTCGGAGTGATCCATTGGCCAGAAACAAAGTGTTAACGAACTCCTTCAAAGCGAGAGCACCAAAGCGATATTTGTCTGCAGGCTCCAAACGACAAAGATGGCACGATCTGCCCAGCCGTCCATAAGTCCTTTTGCAATGCCAGCGGACCGGCGCAGTTCTTCTATGACCCGGACGAAGGATCGTGCGTAGCTTTGAGAGCCTACAAAAGTCACGTTTGCAACCGCAGTCCGAACCAATTTGCCTCTTTGAAGGACTGCTTTGAGGCCTGCGTGAAGGGCCAGCGGGCGCCTGAACAGCGTTGTGTGCAGAACCCACGCTTTGTAGCTTGCACTGCCGTAGACACTCGCGGCACCTGGTGGTTCCACGATGGCCGTAAATGCGTTCCCTGGTCCTTCTTGGGTGGCAGATGTCCACTTGCCTCGGCACCTGTCTTCGACACCGTGACAACGTGTGAAACGCAGTGCAATGATTCGCGGTCGCGTGTGGAGCGCAGATGCCAACTACCGGCGTCCCAATTGTGCGAACCGTCGCAGCTCCGGCTACCGTTTTTCGCCGTTCCGTCGGTGACTGATAAAGGCACCGCTTTTCAGTGCCACAAGGTGGACTGGGAATTTCTGCTTCAGCATCGCTGTCTGTTGGGTGGCAACGCATTCGTCAGTCGCGATGAGTGCCACGACACGTGTCGCCGCGGAACGCAGAAAAAACTAACTGTTTTGCAGCGCTTCCTTCGCAACTAGCAAAGATCAGCATGCGTTCAACGACATGAGCACATCTGGGTTACTTTGTAAATAAAACCAGCATAACTTCAGCACCTTCGTAATTTAATGTTTTTCATGCTTTCCTAAGTACATGCATCTGTAAAAGACCAAAACATGGAGTAAGCTTTCTTTTTGTTCAATGATTCACCTTGACCTTGAATAATTTGTGAGCTCGTTTCGGTTGTCCGCCGCGACTAATTGCAAAAGCCTTACTTTCGCACGAGAAATCTTTGTTTAAACATTTAATAAGTTTTAGCCCTGCATCGGTAGGTTTCACAGGAGCTAGATACGGCTCAACTAGGAGTCATTTTGCGCAAATAATTGAACTGGGGAAAAATTGCGCCAATCTATGCAGGCCACAAGAAAGAGAACGAGACACATACGCTACTCGCAACTAAACATGCTGTTTTATCCTTACTGTTTCTACTGAGTGTTCTGTTCGAGTGGTCTACCCTATTCCCTTAACGTGTGGAAAGTATTATGTTGGCCAAATTGGCCGATGCGTGAACGAGCGTTTGGGGGACCATGTGTTGCACACGTAATCAAGTGCAACGGATGCGAGGCGCTGTTGAATGAGACGAAGATTCTAAAAGAGTAAAAATAAAACAGCACCTGTTAGTTTGGAGGCATTTTACATCAAGAAGTTTGGCAGTCGGTGTATCAGCATCCCTTCTTTATCTATTTTCGCATCAGAATTAGTTTCGGAAAGGTGCTATTCTAATTGTTTTTTTTTTTGTTTTCTAGACTCTTTCCTTGCCTCTGCGTTGCCCTCATGGTCGTCTTTGCTCTTCCTCTCTTCCATTACACCCTCCTTTCCCATTGAAACCGCCTCATATAAGGTACCTTATGATTTCAATAGAAATTTAGTTATGAACAGAGCCTGTGTCTCGTTTTCTTTCTTGTGGTCTGGATGGTTCGGCGCAATTTTTACCAATTCAACTATACAACAAGTGGCCCAAGAGTTAAATGGGGAAATAATGCCACTGAGTACTAGACACTGAGAATAAGTTGTACATCATCATCTCTGCAACGCACTTCCATAGTCAATACGAATGCAAATCCTGCTTTGAGAAACTACCTCCAGCTTTGGTGGCTACACTAGCCGAAGGCGAAAATACTGCCTTGTGAGCTTTGCATTTATACCGGACCTATTTGCCACAGAGATAGATTGTCGCAAGCGTATCGTCCTCTCTTTTTCTTGGGAGCCATGAATGCACCCATATTTTTTTTTGCGCTATCATATTGAGCGCATGCCTGTGAGATTGAGATAAATATTGTTTGCTTTTATTCTGAATACTTTATATATATGGTATTGTGTCAAAGAGCGAAACGTTGCCGTAAACGCATCATGTACGATACTTCTCCTTTTGAATACTAGACTTTATATATTGAGTGTTGTCTGTTGTTCTTCCAGAGCATTGATTACCGTACTTTATTGATATTCAACAGCAGAGAGGATCCTCAAATGTCATGGATCAAAAATCTCCAGTAAATATCTCTTATAACTTTTTTAAACGAACAACTTTCATAGAGGCAACCGTTCTCTTTGCATTTCAATACGTTTCTAAGCACGGCGGCTCAAACAAACGAGTAAAATGCAAAGCGAGATTGCGCTGTTCAGCAGTGTTTTCAGGTCTGTCGGTATCATGAATGCGTCAAGATTTCATACGTTCATCGTTGCATTGTTCCTAAAAAGAAATTATTGTTTGGGAGTTTTCAAGAAGGATCAACTTGTTCCTTTTAACGCTTGGTATGCTTAATAGTCGCATAGGTAAAAGTTCATTGTCTTCAAGCATTTGAAGACGCTAAGTAGATTGGAGGGATAATTTACACTAAACTGAACAATTTTGAGTTTCCAAAATAAGAAACTGCGCTCAATTATTCAAAATATGGGCGGTGACAGGTATTACGCTCACTGAAGGTCAGTCTTTCTGTATTTCTTTTTTAATTATTAGTGTACTTATTAAAAATTTTGCCACCTTTTTTTATTACAAATGTGAGTTTCCAGTTTTAACTGAACGGTAGATTGCCCCTGGCATATCTTGAGGAAGATAATTCCGAGGCCTAAGGTGAGTAAACATTATGATGGGAGACAATGCAAAGCATAGAATGAATTAGAACCAGGAAAGATAAGAGTTAGAAGGAATGTGTTCAGTTAAATATAATATTAGCAAGGGCACTCTGGCAAACTGGTAAGACTGGTAATCTTCGGTAATCTAAGTTGCAGTAATCTAGGTACAGGAATTTTTATTTCGATTTCTCATGGTCGCCACCTCACCTACAGGCACTCTTTATATCTCTTATAGCTTAACAGCGGTGGTTACTATTTCGAAGCTATCCCTAATCGGTTACTTTTGTACTCTACTGCACAGATTGTAATGCCTATGCCATCGGCAAGACCATTTTCGCTAATGCACTTTCTGTGTACGCGGTGTATAACAGAAACATTTGTGTTCTCTCCCAAAAAAGAAAGCGGGGTCGAGCCGCCTACCACCTTAATGTAGGGCATTTCAAAGATATCAGCGCGATCCTTAGCACTGAGGGCTTTGCCCATTCATTGCAGGTCATGATAGTGAATCCTCCCTCCTTAATGCTATCGTGTTTTTTACTGTGTTTGCTATTGCTCTTTTTTTTTTATCGCTATTCTTAACGCTTGGTCAGCCGAGCATTCCAAAATGATAGTTTTATACACCTGATTATGTGCAGTTCACGAACAAAAAGAAAAAGTTCTCTAGCTCATACTTCATAAATAATGCTTTAGTGCAATGTCTCGTCGAAGTCAAATATATGGGCGTCACATTAACGCCGACATTGGACTGGACCAATCACATTCAAACTACATGCGCTAAAACATCGCCTTTTACATCTTTTTCAAAGAAACTTCAAGTGTGCACCAAAAGCCCCGAAGGAAACATCGTACAGCATTTGTCAAAAGGTTAAAGCCCAGGGGGTCTACTTCTGGACCATACTATGCGGCACGTAATGCTATCACAGGATTTCAAACTTGCTGAAGGCAAGAAGATTTTTCGTCCTGCCCTCTACAATGACAAGGACTTCCACGATTGTTAAAGAAGTTATAATATACTAGCTTAAAAGCAAACCCTCTGGGCTTAAACTTTTGACAAAGGCTGTACCTCTTTAATATCAGGCCGGTGTCAGAATACGCGTGTGTGGCTTGGGACCCCTTCACAAAAACCCTTGAAGATAAGTTAGAGCGTGTTCAAAAAAGGGCTGCAAGATTTGTCACGGCTATCTACGACTACAAAATTAGAGGTTCTGAAGTCAGGGAAAGTCTAGGTTGAAAACTGCTCTCCACACGCCGGAAAATCTTCCAGTTGAAGCTTTTGAACAACATTAACAATGGTAACACAGGAATTGATAGGAACACATATTTAAAACAACCTCATTATCAGTCTAAGAGACGAGACGATTCCAAAAACATCCGGTGCATCAGGTTTCTAGCACCCGTAGCGCCATCTACTTTACAATATTACAGCCCTCTTTTGCGGTCGTTCGCGTTTTTCCCGCCCACATATCCGGCTTTCAATACCAGTAGCGTCCCCAAGTCGATGATGTCGACACTTTATTTCATGACGGTTGCCGTATATTGATTTTTGTGAGACTTGTGTCGTCCTCTATTTGGCCATCACGGAACCGTTCGTATTTCCAGATTTCAGCGCGGCATCTTCAATTTTGCCCTGATACATAACGCATTTTGTGCGTAAAATTTCGGAGTAACATAATTCACGCTGCGGGAAAACTGGATACTGTAAAAAAAAAAGTGAACTATTTAAACAATGTTGATTTAAGTGTACTTAAATCTATTGGATTGGATGGTCATCCTCACACACACGCGCACACGCACGCACGCACACACACACACACACACACATACATTAACACATACATACATACTTACATACATATATATATATATATATATATATATATATATAATACATGACAAACTATGGAGATAAAATATATATATATTTTATCTCCAAATATATGATATATATATATATATATATATATATATATATATATATATATATATATAATACATGACAAACTATGGAGATAAAATATCTCTCGGGAGAACTTGCTAGAGAAACAGCAAGTAAAAAACGGCATGGATACATTAATAAGAAACTGTGAGAAAAAATCAATGTACGAAACTTTCAATGCTTGCATCTTTTGTTAGGAGAATTTGGGACGCGTACTCGTAGGCGTCTCGCTTTAGTGCGGTTCTGTATTGTATGTACTCAACTTGCAGGAGCGCCAGCAAATCTATTAAGCGGCTGAGCTACATGATACGTGATAGAAGATGACTGCTCTGGTGATCTTCCCACGTTAGTGGAGCCTTCATGATACCTATCTATATTGTTAAACCAGTGAACCGGACAATATCACTGAATTGACGTCTTCCCAAGATCCATCAGAAGGAGCATGAGCAAGTTTTTTTCAAACATACACAACCCGTGCTTATATGTTCGCGCTGGCGCGAACAGTTCCTGTAATTCGAGTTCAGATAAACCCAAGAAATAAAGCGCTGTCAACTTTGTGATTCTTTCTTTGTGCCTAGTCGACATCATCGCGAACTTGTATGTTCTGGACGCGGCGAAATTGAGATGCACTTCAAATTTGTAGAAGATCACCGGTATAGGTAATTAAACTTGTGAAGATATATAAAAGGAGTAGTATGCGTATATAGCTTGGCTATTTACTCAACAGTTACGTCAGACTAAATGCCGACTCTTTTTGGACCACTAGTTTCTGTCCTGGGTACACCGTCAAGTGAATAATAGTCTTAGCTGTAGTGAGAGATGATGAAGCCATACAGTTGGTGCACGTACGCCTTATTTTCGCACATTGCGTACACATGTAATATGTACAGTACGTACGCATAATGTATACGTACGATCGGTGCGCGTTAAGCCGGCGCCAGCGCCGAATTTCAGCTGAGTGGGGCCTTTCTCGCGGCAGTCGGCTTTTAACGATATTGCGTTATATTCTGTCTTTGAATCTTTGACGGTAGCTCACACCTTATGCAGAAAAGGCGTGTCATGGATCGTCTGGTGATAGAATTATCAGCGCTGATATTCTTTAGGCCTGTTAATTCGTCTCGTCTTATGCTGCCACATAGCAGTATGCCTGAGTAGGCTTACGGTTCATGGTTTTTTGCAGTGTGGCTACCTGTCTACTAGCTTTGCGACATGACTGCTTGCGCGCTTCGTGTTCTTACCTTCCGATGAAGTCTCGTGTTGCGGACATTCGCTGCAAGAAACAAAGACCGCTCAGGCACTATAAAAAACCTAGTAGTATGCATATGGCAGGACCAAAATACAGCAACTCGAGTAGTATTTTTTTATATTGTTAACCTTTCGTAGTGCAGCTGTAGTCGGTCAAGGTTTAGAGGGTGCAGGAAAAGACAGATATTTTATTCTATACCCTCGCCCTTTGGCAACCATTTCCAAACAAATTGATGCTTGATCCACCAATGCGTTTTTGATTTATACTCAGATGAAAATCGTAATACAAAGTAAACCTGACTCAAATTGTCGCAGCACTGAGGAAAAAGCGTGAGTTGGCAGAGGCCGCCGCTCCACGTCCCCAGTGGAAGATGTTTGGCCTGACGTTCCCCACCTGAGAAGATAGGTGGCAGCACGTGTAATGCTGAGTAAGATCACCAGGACGCTTTTGTTTCGATACAGCAGTCGGCTGTACTCATTTTCTGCATTGTACAGACAAAGCTTGTGTCTGTCTATTGCTCCTTTTCATGCCTTCTCATTCAAGAGAACAAAGCACAAGCTACCACAAGCTTCATCATTGCCCCAACAAGTTACGGAACAGATATTTCAAAAATGAGTTAATGAGTGCAAATAACAGTCATGGTGGCAGTAAGAGCATTATCCAATATATATATATATATATATATATATATATATATATATATATATATATATATATATAGCTTTAGTAGAGTTTCCTGCTGCAGAGTACCTTTTCAACGAAACAACTAGCAGGCACCTTTTAGAAGTGAACCCGTTGCTGTCACTCATGTCACCCATTCTTTCCGGAAAACATTGGAAGTGGCACTCCACACAGTGGCACTCCACAGTGGCACTCCACACATCTTCAAAAGTAACCGTCGTAGGTACTTTCATGCGCCGCTATGTCTGCTTAGTTCCCTTCGCGTTCAAACTGCGTTCAATAATTTCTTATATCCAAATTTCTAATTTCACGTCGATTTCCAAAAATACTAAACAACGTTTGCAGGCGCACTAAAACTGCTCTGAATTCACTCTTCTCGAACATTTTGGGGGCAGAAGAAGGGAGGCGAGAAAGAAAGAGTTGTTTTCTTTCGTCAATTCAGGATGCATTCTATTCATGTTCTGAAGAACCTGAAGGAACCATATTGTGTAAACAGAGTAAATTTTGCGAAACAAAAAATACAACATATACGCAATCATAGACACTGGAGTTCACTTCACGAAGGAAATGTTCTCTTGCACAAGTTTTCACATGAAATAGTTTGGATCTTCAAGTGAGTGTCATTGTAGTCGGTGCTGTGACACGCTGTAGGCTACGTAATTACACCGCATGTTCTCGGCCTTGGCTGCAACTCAAGCTGGATGCGGCTGAAACATTGGGGGCCGCATAATAAAAAAGGGGTAGCTCCATCTGGTGTCTACAATAGTTTCAACCTTGATTAAAGCTGGTGTCAGCAAACAGATGACTCCGGTCGTTATTCTAGGTTAACGGTTATGCAGTATGACATGTGTTATCTAGGGACTTATGCTCGGAGTTTTGCACCTCTTCTTCTTGGGGCACGGAATTGGAGGGCTACTTGATTTTTTTGCACCACCTAGTATGTTTTAACTTACGCCAACTTAACCAAGAGCAATGGTCGCCTTGTACATCTCGGTCCCATTATGACCCTGATGCATAACATGGATTCGATCCAACGACCGTGGAGTCGGTAGCTGCTGCCTGTAGGCGATGAAGTACATCGGCGTCTTAAAAGACTTTGTGTGCCTTCTTCCCTCATTGCCTGCATTGGGACTGCTTTATGAATCATTTCCCGGCGATCACAAACACCATTTATGTGTCAATAGCATTAACAATGCGTCTCAGCTTACGTCTGCTCCTGCCTGCACAACCATGAGCGCAACTATGTATCGTAATACAACTAAGACGCGTTCTCTCGCGAGTTGTTGAACTAGTATCATGTGAAACTGTCTGATTGCTGCTGCTGATCTCTTCTTTTCCTGAGTGTATTGTAGCTAATCGCAAGTAAGTTCGTCATTAGCACGCCGGTTTTTTTCAATATGATGTCATCGTCAGCTCTACAGCGCAAATAAGTTTGAGGTAACGTAGCCTGACTACGAGAGTATGTTACATGATATTTCAGAAAGACTAGGTGAAAATGGTGAGCTTGGAGAAAACACGTGAAAGGGACATCGTATTCTGCCGAGTTCTTGAAAGCATGGTTAGCGGTCACTCCCACCAGTTTGATCCAAAATGGTTGTCGGGTTCCGCTTTCCCTCACAACGCAAGTGTTGACAACGGAGCACCCTTTACAGGCTGCCCAGCCGTCGTGGCTCAGGAGGTTAGGGTGCTCGGTCACTAAACATAAAAACGCCATGTAACGCCATGTATCAAACAAATGCCACGATGGCGCTATTCGGTGGAGGCGGAAATCGAAGCGCCATTTACTGCGAGACCTAACTGCTCGTAAAAAATGACAAGTAGTCATTTCCAGAACCTTCAATAGCGAGTCTCTCGTAGCCTGCGTGCCTTCGGGACGTGAAAGCACATAAGTCAAAACAAGTTTTTACTGGGAAGTATCAGAACAATATATCGATCGAGTTTCAAGAAGAACCATACAACTCCCCGTTTTTCTAGAATCCGATTCACTGCTACCAAACCATCTCAACAGTTATTAAGCAGCTTTCCATATGCATGGCCTTTCTTGCATTCATATTTAGTTTGCTTCTAAGCAAAGTCATCTTCTATTGCTGCTGACTTCAAGAACAGGTTATGATCTAAAAGGGCTCCGTGGGGCTTCTAACCACTTGTCTAGCCAACATGTTAATAAAACGCGCACGATAAACTACTGTGTCTCATAAAAAGTGTAAGCGTAGCCCATGACATCACCCTACAGTTCCACCATTTCTGAACACTCGAAAAGCAACAAATTTGAATCCTTAAAGAAGAGGTAAATAACAAACGATACCAGAAGTGGAGCAATAAATCTTCAGTGGTTCCAAAAAAAACATAAACCTTCCGGCGGACTTCATAGCTCGTGGGAACGTGGGCACAGCGTGGCAGGGGTGGAACGATAACACCCCGTACGTGCCTGAAATCCCTTTATATCTTAACGGCTGCTGCAGAGCAAGAAAGGCCACGGCAACCGACCCGGATGAAGGGAAGAATAACACAAGAATTAGAAATGAAATAATATAAGAGGATATGAAACAGGCCAGTTGGCCTGAAAGAAAGAAAAATCGAAATCACTGAAATTGCCATCCACTAAAAAGAGGCAAGCGAGCCTTATGTAGTCACAGACCTAGGAGTAAAGATAGAGCATCGACAGAGCAACAAAAAAGCAACCTTTGAATACCTGTGGCAGTGTTCACATTGTACATGCGTTGAATTTGCATCGGAATAGTTGCTTGATGGGTTTCAACTGTTAGCATAGTAGTGCTGCAATGGGAGAAGTGAACAAAAGGAAGTAGGGGCTTGGTTCGCGTTGGATGAAGGTGGCGTTGCATCTTCATAATGGGCTATACAGCTGCTGGCTTAAATCAGTTTAATATTTACTTAGTCACGTAAGGAAGAAGCATTACTATCTGGACTGTTGAATTTCGCCTTGGTGGTCTTGAAGCCTTCTTCAAGCATCCGTACAAAAAAAAAAAAAAAAGAAAACGTTGCCGCCAGTGCATTTTGAAGCAAGGATGAGCAAAGAGATTATATTTCTTTCTCGCTATGTTGAACCTGACCAAATTTCGGATGTTGTCTTTTTTACCGGTCTGGAAATGTGCGCCGGTGTCATTTTCTCGCGCTACACATAGAGGACGTCGTTTTTTTCACCATCATCTTTTCTGGCAAAATTGCACTAAACAGATTAATTTACCGTCCGTAATCCCAAGAAAGCCTCAACCGCTAGTCAAATACTCAGCTAAACATGGTAAAGCGTGGAAAATAAAAGCCCAACGGAGTAAACGTAGCTAAACGACTGCAACATTTGCTTCTTAATATATACTCATGGTTGTGCTAGATAAAGCCCCAATTAATTTGTTTCCTTTGGTCTCATCCACAGAACCGCAGAAACTGTGCTAACAAGAAAGCCAAGACATTCTAGAACCAGAAATGATACGTAACCAGAAATACCAGTGGGGACCATTTGGCTGGAAATGAAACCTCGCCGCCTAGACAAGTTACAAGCTTCGAGCGGTAAACAGAGAGCTGCTTCTAAATGAACACCAACATGGTAGCCGGTGCTTTTTGCTAAGCAGCTAACGGGGCCTTAATGAGTTTCTTTTGTAAGCGATGCATGTCGGGAGTTCCTTAGCATGAACTTTGAAAAGGGGCGACGGTGCGTAGTGCTTAACCTGACCAAAATTCACCAACCGTGTTGAGCGCACGGCTTTTCTAGTGTTTCCTCTCGTTTCTGAAAGTTAAATACAACTCTGAAGAAACAATTTTTTTTGCTTTCAGCATGCACACACGCCTCTATTAAAGCACAAGATCTTCCTTTCAACTTGTGCGGCAGTATTTAGATTGCTTATTTCATGTTATAAAGACCCCTGCTTTAATATTGAACACGATGGACCCATAAGAATAAAGAAATTAAGTAGTACAAATAAATGAAGGAAGAAACAGGCAACGCAAAGAGAAAAGATATTAAAATAGGGATGAATAATTTTACGGCATTATGTGTTCTTCACGCCAGGCGTAAAATTACTCTATTCATAGCAGAACCCAAAACACACACAGTTCCTTTGTCTGTCCCTTTCAGGACAGAGTACCAGATTTGTGAAGGTCTTCTTCCATCCTCATATATTTTTGTTATAGCGGTGCTGCGCTGATTATGCCATTCATTCGGCGTTTTCAGTCGGTGTCCGGAACTATAGGGCGTGAAGTATGGCCGACATGCGTTATATTAACAGCGCTTTCAGCCTAATACGGTCGTTAGTGAAATTTGCGCTCAGCTAACTGTTGGGAAATTAAACCAGAACTAGGTAAATAGCATTAAGTAAAGAAAGAAATATATGAACTAACCATGTGGAAGGCTGAGTTTAGACTTGCGAAACTCGGGCTTTTATTCAGCCCCGCAGAGTAAGCCGGTAAACATTTTGCTTTTACTCCCCCTCGGAAATTGCAAGAACTCTTTCGTTTTCATGAAATCTTATCTCTACGGATTAAATAAAGCACCATTGACTCTTATGAACCTTACAAGTTTTAAAACGGCTATACCTAAATCGACAGTGAAAGTACGCGACTCCTCCATTGATGTGCTAAAACCTCAGGGACACCATAGCCGGGTCTAGACGACACGAAGATGAGGGAAGTTTTAGGCTGGATGTCTCAGAAGGGGGGCCAGAAGAGCAGTGGTAGATGTGGCGATAAATGGTAGGCCGTGGACTGTAAGGCTGTGTGGCATTGTGTCATGCAGTGTAGTAGAGAGAGAGATCGATAGAACAGAAAGGCAAGTAGGTTAACTAGGCGATGCTCAGTAGGGTACATTACACGTTGAGAGGGGAAAAGGGAGGAAAACGGCAAGAAAGAATGCCAAGGAAAGGAGTCTGTCACGCCGGATATCTATAGTAAAAGAGAGGCAGAGAGCGTTGTACAGTTCTGGTGATATGTACTGGTACGAATGAAGTTTGCCAGGTGTGTGAAGAAGCAGGTGTGTGATGTAAAGAAGGGAAATAGCAGCAGCAGAAGAAGAAACGTGGTTTCTGCTCCCACCATCGTTATTATGTTTTTTCTTCTACTTTGTACTCAATTATCTTTGACGCCAAAATATTTAATTGCGTGCTGCGGCAAATAGAAAAACAAATACAGCGCGCTTTCCTTGGCCTCGCCGGGTGTTGTCTGTGTTCCTTCGTATAAATATATGTATGTATACAGACATATGTAAAAGGCCGTAACGCAGTAAGGTGGCGGAACACAGCATTAATCACTGGGAGAAGAGTCGTGCTAAAGGTACTTTTGTATGAATAATATCTTCAGCTATGCACGACGGCCAGTATTCTATTCACCACAGTAGCGCTGGTTTCGCTAACGTAGTAAGTCCCGCTCGTACTTCCTCGCACCGCCAACGTCTGCTAAACGTAAAGTTTTATAATTTGCGGACTATTAGCACGTTCTTCACTTCGCACATCGACATGATAGATTTTTACCACTGTGGTAGGGGACGTATTCCATGTAGAACTAATAAATACAACTTCCTTACATTGGAAGTGAGGGGGAAAGAAATTCTAAGTGATAGGACCAACAGAACAGCGTTTGAAAAACAAATGTGAAGCCTTCTATGTGTCAATACGAAGCAACGTATATGATGGACGATAATCAGCGAGCACGTTTGCGGCTCCTGGTGGGACCACGCGAGAACCCTTGCGCTAGCCCGAATTGTGCCAATCTCGCTAGGTGGCGCAGCGTGTCTGGAACGCCTAGAGTGCCTCGATTCGCGAGGCTCCACGGATAGTCAGGATGAGCGTGTCGTCTGCTACAGCAGCCCACTTTCTCGCTTCGACCTGATTCTAGACTTCTTAAATGTTCCTGCTGGCTCATTGCTTGGGGCAGGCGTCTGAATCGATAAGGCAAAGTTTTACGGTAGAAGTTTTGATCGTGAACGAAAAATTAATGATATGGAAGATATCCTTCCAGAAACTTTTTGTTGGCATAACAACATGTAGCGAAACAGACAGAGTGCACTAACAACGGAAGCAAACCGAGAAAGCGCATATGCACATCAGGCGCAATGGACGCCAACGGCGATGTCTGCGGCACGCTAGAATGGCAATGGTGTGCCGATAGTCCGAAACACAGTGCTTGCGTGTCTACACTACACTTGCGCTGCAGCTGATGCCCTCTACAACAGAAAGTTCACTTGCACTTAGCCGCATCGGTTTCCGTAGTAAAGAAATGACGCCAAAAATGCACCGGGAAGTGCTTCAATCAACAAGCGTCAACGAAAGCTGATTCCCCGAACTTAAGCCCGTATCTGAGCTACAAACCATTAGGCGAAAAGTTTATATTTATAGAAAACTCACTATGTGGAGGGGGGGGGGGGGGGGGGTAAGGAGAGGGCCTAAGCATTGAAAACAGGAGCCTGGTTCCATGTAACGTTTCTACTGGCCTCAAGCTCGTCGTCCTGTTCGGGGCACCTTTGCAACGCTTAAGGGTTTTTTTTTTTTTTTTTTTTTTTTTTTTTTATGAGTGCCGATTCTCAAACGCCTTGTTTTCTCTTCATCACTTTAATCTGCTTCGTGCCAGAAAGTACATAATTTTAGTGAGAACGTTAGTGCCGGCCAGTGTTGACTAACTTGCAAAGCAAGAATAAAAGTTCTATTTAGAAGCTCACAACATCAGAGTGACTGTCAACGATCAACACTTTTGCTGCCACCATCTATACAGCAATGGTATGTCGAGAAGCGCTGTCTTATTGGTATTGAGTACCAACCGGCAGTTAACATAGAACCGGGGCTAGAAATAAAATGTTTGTAATTGAAACCTTAAAGAGCGCTTCTTAGAAATTACCCCTGCATTACAATTTGAAAAAATTCTTCACAATAAGGGCATTAGTGCGAACAATATTTCCCCTCTGTAAATACATTTGTTTCGAAAATAACGGACGCAGGTATGACTCAGTAGTACAATCTTTGTTTCGAAGTGGAAGCTTCACTACAGTAACTAACTCTAGTCTTCAGCGTCAGTGTGGGCGGATGCCTGAAAGGGCGCCAATTTAGGCCTCTCCTTTCATGTTGGAGGGTGACAGTAGAATCAGCCCGCCATGACATTTTAATTTATGTTACCCCTATGCCGCGGACAGGAGCTGCCAATTCGGGTCGCTCCTTTCATAGAGGAGGGTGATATCAGAAGCAGCCTGCCAGAATTGTTTGCATTCTCGTTACCCCTACGATAAGCAGGGACGTCTATACGGCTTGGTCAAAGCGGGACTTTATCTCGGAGCTGGTAGCATACGCTCTTGTGTCATACACCTAAAGATTAAGCTTAAGTGTTCCCAATAATGTAGCGCCCTACACTAATAGGGCGTGATAGGTGAATAATATAGCAGGCGAAAGAAATTATTCGTGATCCTAAGTTCACCTCGGTAAATCTTGCAGGATCGCTCTATTTACACATTAGAGCTCTCCTTTCACAGGTCTCCAGTAACCCGTATGCAGGGTATCCCCAAAAGAACTTGGCTGTGAATGTGACCGGTGCATCGAATTTAAGTACCCGAAGGCAATGAATGGATTGCGACTTCGGAGCATTCGAGAAAAAGTACTGGGCTTCGAACTGTACCGCATAGAAGAACACGCCTTTGTTTGGCTAATTGAACATAAGAGAGCTGCTCTCCTGTGCTTTGAGCTAACCAAATAGCAAAGGTTACTCGATTCGGAGAAAATTTCGCAAGTCTCCCGATCATGCCTTGTCTCTGCGATGGAGAGCGCGCATCTCTGCAGTTGTTCCTGGAAACTGTACCCATGGCTCGATGACGAGTGGTGGCAGTTATCCCACTAAAATATACGAAATGGTTTATCATTAACTATAGGGCCCTTCTGGGACCAGCCCGACCTTCTGGGAGAGTTTGTTGATCTTTCAACAGCAGTGGAAGACCTCGCGTCTATATCTGCAACGCTAGAGAATTTTTGTTTTTTTCCCATAAGACTGTATATAAATGACAGCTGAGGTATGGATCTAAAGTCCGCGAGTAGAAAAACAATCAGCAACTTTGCATTTCTCGGACCAGTCACGCTTACCCACAGTACGCTGGCTGTGTACGTGCAGGTCCCCTGAATACACGAGTATAGAAAACTGGGCGAGTTGGATTGGATTCATGTTAAAGGAGCTCGAAACACAAGACAAAAAGAAACAGGAGACGACACAAGCACCTGTGTCGTCTCCTGTTCCTTTTAGTGTAGTGTTTCGCGCTGCTTTAAGATGTCCCCTGATGTTGTTTTAGAGAAGCATCTTTCTATATGAGCAGGAAGTCAATTCACACAATATAAACTGCTAGACTACATAAGTATTGATAGTCCCCGTATGCAGAAACATACTATAAGCTCCAGGATGCCGGAGGCGGTGAGGTGTACCGTCTGCATCGTATGCTGCTATAGTGTATGTGTTCCTTGTGTTATGCCGCTTAATAAGTCTCCTATGTAGAGTTGCCCAGCGTGTTCAGCCTGAGAACTTATTTGCATGAAATTATACCACGTGCGGAATTATGTCAGATCGCACGAGAAACTTGTGCGATGTGCAATACCACCATGCTGATTAGGCACATGCAAATGCTGCGGAAAATATAGCTGTCTTGAATAAGTTGGCTTGTGGTGATTTTTTTCGATGTATATATGCACACTTCGATACAATGTTGCATTCTTTCCTGCACTCTCCAAAATTAACCGTTTGCTAATAAATAAAGGTCACTTTCATGCGTGGATCTTTGAGAGGAGAAATGAATTTGGATCATTTTGCTCATTCAAGTTTAGAAATATGGGAGAGGCTTTCGCCCTGCAGTGGGTATAGTCAGGCTGATGATTATGATGATGCTCATTGGCTTCTATGTTACACTCTGCGACGCCCCACCCTCAATCTAGTGTAATTACAACACTCATATATTTGGGGTGTCTCCCATATTCGTCAGCATTCAAATTATGTTCTAAACGTTTATGATCTTGGCTAGAATGCAAGTTGCCTTTTTTTGATATGGGAAATCGGCACTGTGCATTCATAACACTGTTATTAAAACATATGCTCCCTACAGTTGCCCCTAGAGTTGACTCTACCAGTTGTCAGCAGCGCCATATGTAAACGCGGACTAGACGGCTGTCGTAAGTTGTTAAGGCGATCAACTGAGTTAACTTCGCTTACTGAACTATCTACTCTAGAAGTTATACTGCTATCTAGCAACACACTGTGCACGTACTATAAAGAAGCAACAAAATGATGACAGCGAGAAAAGTAGCACAAACTGTCCAGCCCGAAAAAAAAAAGACAAGCATATAAAAAGAAAACAGCAGCAGCCCAATGACCCATAAAAAATAGCGGAAGGGTTGCCTCCTAGAGTCAAGGTGCGTTCAGGAATGGCCATCTCATTTTTCAAGATCGCTTCAGAGCTTCTGCTGATCGCCTGCTGCGTTCGCGAAACGTTCTCCTGCCTAGCTCGGCAGCCCCGCCACCGTCAAGGGGTTTCCTAATACTCCAGACGGTGCTTCCGGCTCCGGCTCGCTGCGTACATCATAATGTATTTCCACTTATATTAGCCTAATCTCTCGTCCCCTTCTCATTCGAAGTCACCTACGTCGCCGCTTCTCCCATGTAAAAGTCCACTTTTTTCCCCTCGTCTTTGCCGCTCAGCGTTGGATATAAAACATACTTTCGAGTCATCAAAATTGTATTTTTTTTTTCTACCTGGCTTGGCCTTTTATCAGCGTTGATGTGGAATACTCGAGTGCCTTGGCGACTTTCTCCCGCTCACCTTGTATCTTTCCTTTAGCTTCAAATCTGCGCTTCTTCATTACTTATCTTAAAATTTCTTCTTAGTTGTAATTTTTGTATAAGTAGTTAAACCACTACTATCTGTAACGCCTCAATAGCCCTGATAGTAACCAAATAAATAAATAGCTTCGTAAACCAAAGAGCTGTGCGACTTGAGAAGCGTAATGCGTCAGCAAAAAACGAAAGAGATTACGTGTTAGGGAATTTTTTTTATTTCGTTATGAACTTGGCTTTGCCTTCAATTTATACTTTCTTAGCATCTTGAAGTTGCAGGTTTTTCTCCAAGTTTTACTTATTTTATAATAAGAGAACCGGCAACTACCGATATATATATTTCCAGTAAGCTTTCAGATTAGGTCACCAGAAACAGCGAACAGAAAATAGAAAACCAATTTGTGGACACAGTTTGAATATTCATGATGACTGCCAACCATGACCATGTTGTACAGCAAGCAATGCCTGTTGTATACATTGGAGGCAGCAGGAATGGACATAGGCAGGACATGTAATGCGAAGAGAGGATAACCGATGGTCGCTTAGGGTAACAAACTGGATTCCAAGGGAAGGAAAGCGTAGCAGGGGGCGGCAGAAAGTTAGGTACGCGGATGAGGTCAAGAAGTTCGCAGGGGTCAAGCGGATGCAGCTAGCACAGAACCGGGTTAATTGGAGAAATGTGGGAGAGGCCTTCGCCCTGCAGTGGGTATAGTCAGGCTGATGATGATGATGATGATGATGATATCGGCTGCGCTGCATGAATATCATTGCCCTCACAACAGCGCAGTGACCTTTTGTTTTGAAATATATAGCTGGAAATTTCGAACGAACTTGAAGTAGAAACAAGGTGTAGCGATATTACTGCTCTTCCTTCTATCGCGCTTAGAAGTGGCACAGTAATTTGGCACGAATAGAAGCGAATATGCCTCTTTGCAACAAACCTCTTACCGTTCATTAGACAGAAGAGATTCATAAGCATCTCCTTGGTATCGAGGTGGTGGCTGAAGCCACCATTGCTAACAAACTTGCAGAACCCTTGAAAGAGATTTTTTTGGACTTGTTAAAATCAGCAGCAACACGTTTAGATATAACTTCAAAGGGGACAGAGATAGTAGTTAATATATTCATCGGTGTTTGGTTTTTTTTACTAATTAATGCATTGTACTGAGTCAGAAACAAAAGCCAACATATAAGCAATGAGTATTCACTACTGGCCTACAATAACGCTTCATAATACAGCGGACGAATTTCAATCACCCGCTCGTCTACTAAGATCGCCGTGGATTTCGTTGGATTTAGAGGATGTGCACTTTATTGAATATCAATGACCGCTTATAACTCGTCATTTGACGTCAGCTATACAACACCATATGAGAAGACTCGCGCCAGAAACAGTCATCACGTGAGGTGCAGGAACAGAATGTTAATGAAATGCTTGTAAACTATTGGCTTTTTAGGAATTGTAACTTTGGCACAGTTTGTGCGTTTTCGAACTTGATTTCGCCAAACATAAACAATAAATATTCCTTGGAGTGACAGCTGCTTAGTGCCAATAAACATGTCGGCTGAGGATAGAAATATTTTTCGCCTACAGAGCTTCATGTATCAATGTTTTCCATGTTGCGAAAATATACTAGTCTTATTCTGCTTAACTCGAGTAGGCTAGCCTCAACTGATCAGCTTAAAATGGCAACAGTAGATATTAATAGCCTTATGTCCACATAACATCCACCTTTTAAAGCCTTCCTGAGACCATTCCGTGACTCCTTTGGCCGGGATGTTATTGAATATGCACATTTAGACGCCAAACGGAACTCATATATATTAGTTGTGTTATTACGCGTCGTGGTCTTATTAAATACGACGGCGCCCTCACTTAATATAGGAACTTACAAGGGTTGTTTTTCTTCACAGCACTTTGGCACAAATTATTGTAGGCACATTCCTTACGTTGGAATCGGGTGAGCTCAGTATTATTGCGTGAGTGCCTGTCGAAGTCTGCTCTTTGGAAAAATTATCAGACCGAAGAAGACCAATCTTACTCCCGTCGCGGAGGTTCTTGAGTTTGCGCATTCCTTACCGAAGCGAAGAAGCATAGCTCTATGTGATTTGTACACATTCTGGAGTGTATACATAGCGGACGAAAAAAAAAAAACAACAGGCAAGCGTCACTGCAAGAACACGCGGTTATGAATTTCTTACAACACGGAAGAGTTTCTGGTCTTCACGACTCTCCTTCAAGGAATCGGCTGAGTTATTTATGCGTGTTTGAATGTTCAGGGGCTGTTTCTCGCTCACCGAAACAAGTCCACATTGGCCACGCGAATGCATTAAATATGAGTCTCCGAGGAAGTGACTTCGAGGAAGTGTCTCAGAGGACGACGAGCTGTCGTTGCAGGGAGAGCGCTCAAGGGCTGGGTTTATCTGTGGCTGGTTGTGAAGACTGAGCAGGTGCTGGGTATTCGGCATCTCGAAATAGCAGTCGCACAGCATATCGAAACAAGTCATCGGGCACCTAGCACTAGACTGGCGCCTGAAGGTAGTAATTGATAGAATAGCATCCAATACGAGAATTTCATTCGTATGATGCCGATAATAGTATATATTTAGATTTGCATATTAAATATGGGTATCTTCCACTTAAACCTGGGTTTGTATCAAAGTATTTTAGTGAAGGAGCTTTAAAGCCTTCATGGAAGAAAAACGGCAGAAAGAGGCGGCTATCATGTTTCGTTTCATTCACTGATTGATCGACGGACGTGTGACGTCATGGGACCACGTGGCATGGCCCATAGTTGACAGGTTCGCTGTTCTCGTGGCATGGCCGAATGGGAGCTCTGTTTCACTGGTTACCTGCGCTTGGTTTTGTGCAGACATGTCTGCAAAGCTTCGCCTACCAGGTTGGAGCAGAGTGGCAATAAACTCCATGCATGTCTACCGTAGTGACAAATTCGCGCAGCCTGTTGAAGCGACGGCACAAGTATGGCTCTGAAAATAAAGTATCGCCAACTGCACAGTTCCGGACTAAGCTGCAAAGATAGAGCAGTGTCTATGTAGAGAAATGAGGGAGGGCGGAAATACACACTGACGCTATAAAATTCTAAAAATGCAGTGTAATTAGGTATATCCAATATTTTATTCTCAAGTACAATTTGCCTCTCCGTAAACTAAATTTTCTGTCCTAAAAAAGAAAGGAGGACTACCAATTTCTTTTTAAGTGTTTTAGCGCTCTCGGCTTCAAACTGTACAGCCTGCGTAGAGATTCAGTACCATTTTGTCGCTTCGTCGTTTTACACGGCGTACAGCCCGGTAAATGAAGGAATCCGAAGCAGCAGCTGCCTTCACCAGATAAAGCAGTTTCGGTCATAAAAACATTGAAAAGCTGCAAGCATGGAGAACACAAGCATATAAGCTGGAATCTAGGAACCGATATTTTTTGCATCATTGTCAACTCCGAGCTTTGGCTTCGAAGTTGCTGATTTCATAGATGATGCACTCTGCCCATAAATGACAGAGATCAAATCGCAGATGAAGCAACTACAATCGGACAGACTACTCTGCAGAAGACACGCAGATGTTCACAGATAGTTCAGTAATGATCAGCAGGTTTTGCAGAATGACGGCCTGTAGGGCGAGTTAGTTCATGACTTCAAAACCACTACGGCCAAAAGAAGACGACCCAAAACAGAAAAGGACACCACATGCGCGTCTAATGTGCGCATGTGGTGTCCTTCTCTTTTTTGTGTCGTCTTCTTTGCGCCGCAGTGGTTTTCAGATTTTGAAGACGATGCGCAGAAATCTGCTAACCCCAATTTTCGGTCGAAAACAGTGCGGAGGTATGTCCAGCGATTACAGAATTTTACTGACGATGAATAGGTTCATAATGGTCACCGTGCTTTGTAGATGAAGCAGAATGCGTACGAAAGAGTCTGATACCAGTGTTATTTGCGAATGGCATAATACGGGAATTCTTATTACACTTTTTCCACCCGGAAATATGAGCACGCACTTAATAATTTGTCGAAGACGACGCTGACGACAAAGAAAGGATGCGGGTGCCGACCAGAAGTCACCTGCAGACTATAACAGAAAAAACCGACAAAGTCGGTTTCCTGGAGGCCGGAGTGCTCTACGGCGTCGAACAGCGCACACGCTGAGGCATGGCTCACAACTCCTGGGAATAACGCGAGAGCCTTACACCGGAGACGGGCGCTGAGGAAGAAAGGCACAGGGAGGGCAGGAGAAGGGGGACGCATTTTTCGAAGTCTGCGCATGCGCGAATCGACGCAGGTGCCGACGGAGAGTTGGCGACCGCACTGGAAGATGGAGACAGGAAGAGGAAAATATTCTGGCAGAAGCGGACTTGGGAGTACACAGTTATTTCGCCCGCGGGTATTTGCAGCGCACACAGCACGAACCGTTCATAACGTCGGAACACTCGGGCCATGCTAGTGAAGGTTCCATCATGGTCTGCAATTTTGGTCGGTACTGGTGTCAGGCTGGAGTCAGGAAAAGCATCGCTGCCACCGGTTAATTGAAGCGAGGTTCTTTTTTATGCTGTAAAAGGGGAGTAGAAAGAAATGCTATCTCGCAATCGTAAACAAAGTTTCCAGCATATGTGGCTTAAGTGGGGGCATTGGTAAATTTCAATGTTCATATTCAATAGCTAAGCGAACGCCTAATCCCAAGTCAAAGGAAAATGTTTACCTTTACGAGAGCCGGCAATCAGCTAAAAATCGTTCTCTTTTGCCACGTACGTCAGCCATAGCTATTTCGGCATTGTACTTACGAATCGAGTGCATTGAGTTTGCATTGAATTAGGTATTTCATGTAGCTGCGCGGTGTGATACTCTCCAGCACTTGTAGTTACAAACAAACGAGGATGAAATCTCTTCAAGTGCATATGTTCGATATTCCATACAACAGACAACGTGCTTGATTTCTTACATTGCTAGTGCTGCATACAAGGTATGAGAAACAGTGAAAGAAAGAACCGATGGATCTGTTCGCACTATCTTAACAACAACGCCTGAGTAATAAGGGAAATAGTTGGAAGCTTGCAACCACGATGTACAACAAACGTGTATTTGCTTAATTGGCACACACGTCGCGAAGCATATGACATTCGTATTTAATTAGCTGTTTGAGCACACTAACCAAACTCTATTTCAAGGTTCTGCGTAACATTAAAACTAATTGATTTAGAAAGTACTGTATATCGACAAACTGCAAGCCTTTACTTAAATGCACCAAAAGTAACGAGCGCAAAACGTGGTAGCAGATAGCGCCAATTTTTAAAGCGAAAGCTTTAAGCTCTCATCGTTGTCAGCAGGAGCTCTCGGCAGAGGCTGTCAGCAGAGTGTGTCACATTTTCTTGTTAACGGGTAAGCTGCACCAAGTACCACTATAATGTCACACCTTCACTAGTACTAATGTGTAATGGCTAACTAGTCCCTAACCAGTGCTAACTAATGGCTAACTAGTCACTTAAGTAGTTCTGATTAGTCATTATTCTCGAGTAAATTTTCATGCGTATGACAGATGACTACAACGACATAAAATGGTGACGTCATGACCGACATCGGTCATGTCTAATAACCGGAAGTGATAATGACGTCCAATCCGGTCATGACGTCAGGAATAGTGATGACATCACCAGGAGATTCACCCATACGTGAAGATGACCCTGCCGGGCGTTCGATCCAGGCGTCCGTGCGGCTTCTTTCATTTGACGCTTCCTCAACCGCCGCTCCACAGAGCATATAGAAATAGACGCAGTACAGCAGACATGAGCGGCATCTCAAATTGGTTGACAGTAAAGAAAAAGCGATGTATCTGTCACAATTCTCCGCGGACATATTAACAGAGCTGTAAAGGAAAGGAAAAAGATGGGAGTCAAAAAAATGTGGAAGGCTTCGGACCAGCTCTCAACAGACGCTTTCGCCACATCGCACTATAGTGGTCCAAAGTGCCCCTGGAATTTTTTAGAGCCATTGACCGGCCCGATAAGGTACTCACTTTGTAGGGTGTGTGCGCCGCGTGTCCGCCTACAGCAAAGTGAATTAAGTGAACGAGAATCAATTCTAAATTTTCTCGTTGAACATAAATGTCTGCCACGTAAGCTAAAAGTCATTAACGTACACACGCAACATGAATAGGAGGTGGTCGAACCACGTTTTTCTCTGACTCGCTGGTTTCTAAAAAACGACTACCAATTTCCCTTAGTAGAGAGGCATCACCTGTGTACCAAACGCGGGACGCTCTGAAAGACCCTTACATGACAACGGTTGAGCGCAAACAAATAGACAAGCTAAGTGCAGTGCCCAATAAGAGTAAACACCCTCACGAGGAAGAATAAGTAGGCGAGCTTCTCGGCAGCTTGCGGCCGCCATTAACAAACAGAGCTTTCTTCCCATTTCCCTCTGCACCTTGGTAGCGGGATCGATGGGACTTTCGGGTCTAGTCTCGGGAGATGCAGCCCAATCTTTGGAAGCCTTTCTATTCTCGGCCCTCTATTCCCTAGCATTCTGTATTTTTTATGCGCCTAACAAGGTCAGCAGAACAACGTACGGAAGGGATTAGTGCTAAAAAAGACGATGATTCCCCTTACGCCCCCCCCATTCTTCGTATGAACCCTTGCCTGACCACTTTCTCACTGTCGTCTCGCTTGAGACAAACGAGACACTGTTCCCGTTGTCGAGATCGGGGAAAGCCGCTGTCGACCACAAATTGATCTGTATTATGGTTTCCGTCTACACCTTGTTCCTGTTCCTTGGAGCGGTTGGACTGCGACCAGCGAGTTCACAGCCAGCGCTGAATTACTTGTCCATTTTTCCTTCTCTCAGCTTTGACATAATAATAGTTTGGAGCTGAAATCATGATTATATTCGTCTGGAAGAGCCATTATTCTTTCGGGGCATACGTGTGGTTCAAGCGCGTGCTATATTTGATGCCTCAAATGAGAGGATATTTTAATGCCGATGATTAGTGGTATTAAGACAATGTTAAAGAATTTAATTGAAGCAGCGTCACAGCTTACCATGTGCTTGTGCTCCGTGGTTGTTGTTGTTGTCCAAGTAACATATGGCACACACCCACACAGGGGGATCGGCCAAGAATTGGGCAGCAAAGAAACTTTTGAAGTATGCGTACATGTAAAAAAATATATATATCATAGGAGGGGTAGAGGAAAAGAAACAAAAGGCGAAATAAATGAAATAAATGGCGTTTATTAGCTATATCGAGCTTCTTCATCTTCTTGGCGAAACTTTCTCTGTGTTTTTAATTAATTACATACTGAAACTTTCAAACATTGCTTGAAAATGAATGAGGGCAGAAACAGGAACCTGCTGCTCAGAATTTGGTCACTCCTCGAAGGTGTGTGTCGCCTTATTTTTTCATGCTACTTACATCTATCAAAAGGTTGAGAATGTTGCTGGCTAGAGGGAATCTGCTAGTTAAGTTCGAGGTTATTTTGTGACAGGGATTTGAACCGATGACAAAGTATGCACCTCCCTTTCCTTGTTATTATTTACACGAACAATAAATAATAGGTCGATGCCGCAAAGTGACTCAGGCTACACCTTTCCACCAAATTATAGGAGCCACCTGGTCTGACGATATACACTCCATTACACCATATACACTATTAAATAACATTACACAAACACAAACAGTGCACAACATAAAAAGCAAAGTACAAACGTTAAGAGAAGAAATATTGCTTAACCATAATGTTCATTTGGGCAAGTTGGTAGCCGTATATAATTGTAAAACAGCGCGAACAACGGTAGACAAGAAGGAGAAAGACACTGGACGAGCGCTCGTCCCGTGTCTTTCAGAAGAGCAGAGAGAGAACTGTCAGACAAGGAGGATGAGCAGTGAGGGTGCCATTAGAAAAAAAGAACAAAACTAACGGCATGGTGCTACCAGTCACGTGGTGGCACGCGCTTCAAAAGGAACTGTAAAGAGCTGCTGTCGTGACAGCGCATCGTACTAGCAAGCTATCACCTTTTTACATGTAGGCGGTTCTAAGTGTCTGCGGACTTTTGAAGCGAAAGCTTCATTACGCTACCTCGGGCAAACGCCGCGGACCTCGAAGTTTTCAACTTGAAGAAGCCTTGAGAGATATTAAGTCTCTCATTTCTTATAAACCAATCTACAAAGGAAGCGAAAGTTCCACTACTCTAGGTATAGCAGGTCTTCGTGTGACACTAATGTTGACCTTCAAGTGACCATGACCTAATTAAGTGTGGGTGTCTACGATTTGGTGGTGTGTTCGCTTAAGAGAATATAGTGTATTTATTTCCCCAAAATAAAAAAAAAAGAACACAGAGGAGGCCAAATTACTCAGTAGCCATCCACTACGGGACATCTTTCCCTCCGCTTCCCTCTCATCTTCCTAGCTTCTCTCAGGTCTGACAGATACTGCGCCATACCTTTCTTATAAGCCTATGTAAAATATAGAAGAAAATATTAAAACATGATCTTTACCTGGTTATGTGTAGGTGTCAACAATTTTGTTGCGTCCGCTCAAAAGTATAAGGCTCCTTCGTTTCCCCGAAACCTAATGTAGATAAAAACTATGGAAAAAAAAAAAATGCGGATTGAAAACGAGTGTTACACAGGCTATCGCTACAACACTCATAGATTTCGCTCTATCAGTAGGTTCAAGCCATGCTGAACCCGCACGCACGCACGCACGCACACACACACACACACACACACACACACACACACACACACACACACACACACACACACACGCACGCACGCACACGCACACGCACACGCACACGCACACGCACACGCACACGCACACGCACACACACACACACACACACACGCACACGCACACGCACACACACACACACACACACACACACACACACACACACACACACACACACACACACACACACACACACACACACACACACACACACACACACACACACACACACACACACACACACTTTTTCAAGACGGGTCTTTCTGTATCTCAGGTGGTCTCAGTGGCATTATGTGTTAGTTGGCGTGCCTGTTCTGATGATTATATGTATATACGTGTTTTAATGGAGTAGTGATTACTCGAGTTGGAAATTCTATATGCGCGAAGTAGGATCCGCAAGGCGAGCCACATACGGGGTTTACTAGCGTTGTCGCGTCATAACCTGAAAGCTGAAGCTTAAGTGTTTCTACAATGTATGTCCACTATGGCGTGGGTGGTTTGGTTTGATGGAAAGGTTGAGGCCAAATGTTCACTAAGGGAACGATTTACGTATTGGATTCCTGCGGATCTGTGATCGTTGATTTGTGGCCATATGATCTTTATGAGCACAGCATTATATCAACCAATCATGTAATTCTGTCTCTTATGGCGGCGTTCTTTCACTGTTAAGACAACTCTAATAACCTTACCCCCCAAAAAAGGTGCAAAGCTTGGTTTAGAGCGGAATTCGCGTTTTTCACTCCTCAACGTATGCTCAGCAGATTTGCCACCCTGCATCAAGAATACATTCAAACATTCTCAAAGCCTAATGACAGACTTTTAAAGTACATTGTTATGCTCATCCCCGCTACCACCAACATCATCGCAATTTCCTCTGTACTGTTACTACTATACCAACAGCGACGCCTTGTTTTGAGTTTAGCACTGGACAAGCAAAGGGTGATACCCCTGAGTTCGCCCCGCTTGCGTGTAGTTCACTTGATTGCCCCCCCCCCCTCCCGCTTACACACGCACACACACACACACCGCACCCCTCTGGTGAATATGTCTAATTTAAGAGTTTTTCCATTTATTTATTTATTTCGAGATTCTGCAATTTACAAAAGTTGTGTGGAAGTAGCGCATCACAATATAATGTCAAGAAACAAAACAAGGCAAAAAAAAAACTATACCATCAAGAAGGCAAAATAACAAACGTCATTTATCAATACAATGCAGGGAAAAAGGAAAGATATAGGTGCTTATCGGTTTTGCTTCTAACTGAAACTTACACGCTGAATGCCTTTTACAGCGGCATAGCCTTTTTTTTTCCTTGCAAGGACGAGATATCTGCAGAGTTTCCCCTTTATCTACCATACTTGACGGCTTTTCTGAAGATGGCTCGAGGCGTCTCGACGGTGACTACGTGCTGCTCTCTCAAAATGTATTTTGCTGCTGCCTGGTCTATTGTAACGCCCCTGCTCCACAAGAGTTTAGACATCCCGCTCCCCTCCCATAAACCGGTTTACCGTAAACCTGCACCCGTTGAAACCTCCTCAATCGAACGCAGAGTCCATTACTTAAACACAGCGAAGGAGATAACGCTGTGTCGTCGTTATACGTAGTTTATTTTGTCATAATATCGGCGCCTGTCAGCGTCGATTTCACATTAAGCCGCGATTTGCACGCGCTGACGCGGTGCATGCCGGGACGGCCTCGTGGTATTTGCGCCCAATCGACCGCAGTTTGTGTCGCGAAAACCGGCCGTCCGAGGGTAGATTATATTTTCAATAGGGAACGTCACGAGTGCTG
Organism: Amblyomma maculatum; assembly: GCF_055883805.1. NCBI lineage: Eukaryota > Metazoa > Arthropoda > Arachnida > Ixodida > Ixodidae > Amblyomma > Amblyomma maculatum. Next base: position 24,177,682 of record NC_139352.1, on the reverse strand, counting down.
GCCTGGGGGCGACAGGCTCACTTCATTTTTCTATCTTTTCTTCTTCTCTCTATTTCAACGTAATAACTTTAAGGGTCCCTATTCAGTGGAGAACCTGGTCGCACTGGCTGCACCTGCCCTTATTGTGTTGCCATGCTCAGGATTGGTTGGCAAGAGCTGAAGGCACAAAGTGGAGGGGTTGAATGGAAAATGAATAAAATATTACGTACAATTTCAGCTCGGGATCGTAATACAGTTCAAGGATCATTAGCGTAGGCGTGTGAGTGATTTAACTAAACAGCACTGTAAAGAAAGTTGGTGTATTTAGTAGGGCTTCTACTTCCTCATCCTTAACTGCTAGTCGCATACTGCCCCTTGTTCCCACAGGTATCTTCTTGTGACTTATTTCTGATGGTGTCTTCGTGAAGACATGAATGCGCTAAGACATGCGCAGACTCGGGGTGAGTCTCGACCACAGGACCCGTATTACCATTACAGTTGAAGTTAAGTGCGATAACGTCCTCGGACTGTACAATTTTTTTGGAGGTTTCAAGACGCCTAGGGGTTCGAAATCAATTCTTCCCTCGATTTTATTCTATATACAGTTGGGGACGTTAAACCTCACATGTCGAAACATGTTTGATCTTGTGTGAGACAGGTTCTAGCACTGCGCCCACGTTTGAAAGTGGAGAGGGGCTCATTTACAAAGACAACGCGTCGAAACCATTTTCTGTCTGAAATGCCGAAATCGAGTTTCGTGCTCGCCTGTAGGCGAAAAGTATTATAGTGCGCACTTAGGAATGCTGCATAAGTCGCTCAGACAAGGCAGCGTTGCTAGAGAAAAACATCACCTTAAGCAGTCCCTTTAATTAATTTTGCGTTCCTATGCCATAAAATCAGAACACTTAAAGCCTATAGAAGGAGGCAATTGCAAGCTTTAGGGGCCTTTTTCACACGAGGCTTTTGTTCTTGCAGCATAAAATACCAACGCCGATATCGATGGCAAAAACATAAATCATACAATATATAACAAAGCTTCAGCTCTTTTTATATTGATTTGCTAATGTACAGTTCTTAAATATAGGAGAAGGATCTTTGACTTTCCCATACAAACCGCTTTAGTTGTATGAAAGCAAGCGATAGCGACATGCAGCAGGCGTTGTAGTTGCATACGCTTTATTAAACCTTTTGATACGAAATACGGCGTAAATTCTCCTTAGATAACAGGAGAATAACATCTATAATGGCGTATGGGTCGTTCTAATTCTCACAATAGAGACGAAATTTCAAGCTCATCTCCTTCAGTCAGCAGCCATGAAGAATGTAGATCCCTGAAAGTAGCCTTGAAATTCGGAACTGTGTAAATAATGTTTGCTAATGCCCTATCCTGCAAAACATCCCAAGCTTTTGTCTCCTCGACACGCCAGCCAAATCAATACGCGCCATCTCTGCCCAGCTAGGCATCGGAACCATTTATACAACCACTCCATCCTGAAGTAACAATGCAAGAAACAACATCGCATTCATTCTCGCAAGTGCCTGGTTCCAGTTTGTATCTTTGGATAAACATCCACTCCATCAGCAATGAAAAACTGATGGGCGGAGGTGACCTTGCGTTTTACTATGGTGTTTGCCCAGTCATCACGTTCACTCTGTCCTGTCAAGGAGCGTGCAAAAGCCAGTGTCCTCGAACGTCGGACATTTCGAAGGCCACTGAACAAAGGGGTGGACCATCAGACAAAGACTGATCGTTATCGGCTATCCTTCACTCAGCGCAGCAGCAAAAGACATCCAAGAAGACACTGATGAGCCAGCAGGCAGCCTGCAGTATCGAGGGTTGTGGCTTTCCAGAAGACGGGGTTGCAGCGAACGAAGCACTCGGTTCGCCCTTCCTATTCTCGCTGCTTTGGATGGTACTCAAAATACTCCATCTTCAGGACAAAAAAAAAAACGATGTTAGCCGATTTCTGTACCCTGGACACACTTGTTGTAGTATGGCTGAACACACATTTGGTTGGAACGCGAGCTATTAAGATTTGGGTGCTTAAGTACACCATGACTAATGTACCTTGTAAATATTTTACAAAGGCCCTTTTCCGTTCTAGATAAACGTATTTAGTAATGAAGTAATCTTAAACACCTTGTAGCATAACATTCGTTATGGGCGTAATTTTTAGACTAATAATTAGACTTAGCAATGAATTCGAATTATGCATGCCTTCTTGGCTTCGGGAGGTGCTGGGTTCGACTACTGTGACCTGTTAGTTGCCCCTTTTCGCAAGTGAGTAGAAGCCATCAACTGACTTTGCTCTCAGCCTGCCAGGGCGCTTTACCTAGGACAATTACGAGACCTAAAACATATCGCCACTTAAGGCTTTTGACAGGCACTCCAAGAAAAAGGACAATAAATGGCCCATTTCCCGCACGAGACGGACTTGTTGGACGGCGCAAGGAATCACTGAAATGTCGGAACAATGGTTTGAAACTGAGGTTCTGCCCCCTAAACTTTCCCTCAGGAAATACGACCTCTAAGCCGGGAATATCTTGAAGCTGCTAGAA